>NC_085136.1:285333447-285960452 GCF_035046485.1 Aedes albopictus | reverse complement strand
CTATGGTTTGCTGACTCTACATGGCAATTTGTTGTTGTTTTTTTTGTAGATTTCTAAAAATTTTACATCGCACGTTGCTACTAACATCCATTTAAGCGAAATCAGAAAACGCTATCCTTCTTGTACGATTTGATATAAAATATAAATTGTTTTGTGTTTCTTCAAGCTGCTTGCGTTAATTAAAAAAAAACAGTAGAGTTGTGTAGTACACAACGTTTCATTATTCGATAGAATTTTTAAAAAATCTTAAAAGGATTCCAAAAATCTACAACAGAAAAAAAAATCTTGGTAAAATCCTGTCCCCCAGTTACTTCTTAGGGAGTTTTCTCAGCAAGTTCCTTGGAAATTCTTTTGCCACATGTACACTGTACAGTACTTAATATGGGAAATTTTTCAGTGACACAGTAACCAAATTTGGAATTTATTTTGCAATTCCTTTGGACCCCTTTCAAATATGTTTGGCAAACTCTTCAGAAGTTGTTACAAGAGGGTCTTCGTCTATCATTATGGAAATTTATCAAGCTTGGTTTTAAAAATTCCTCCAGCAATACTTATTTTTATTTTTTTTTTTAGAATTCTTTCAGAATTTTTTTTTAATTGACCAGTGATTCTTCTTTTTGCATTTTCTTTGAGAACTTCTTTGTCGGCAATTTCTTGGAGAACTTTTTGCAGTAGTAATTTACAAAAATGTTTCTGAATTTCTAAAAATCATTCAGAAAATTTCTGCGTAAATTATTCAGTTTTTTTTGGGAATTCCTGCAGCGGTCTCTTTTTGTTTTTTCCCGCACTTCCATTTTTTTCTTAAAAAAATTATCAAAAACTGCTTTAAATATTTCTCAGGCAGATGTTTTCGAGTTGGTGTTTGGGAACTTTTTGAAAATTTTTTTGGCAACTTAGAGCTTTTCGAATATTTCTTCAGAAATGGCTTTGGAAATGCATTCGGCATTTTATTTGAGAATCTCTTCGGAAATTCCAGTAGTAATTCCTTTGAGGAACCCATCAGCTTAGGAATTCCATGACATTGTCTTTGGGAAATCGTTTGGTAATTTCTTCGGAAAGTCTCAAAGAAAAGATTTTTTTATTTCTTTATATTCGAGAATTTCTACTTATGCCAATTCTTCACAACCTTGAAGGAATAGACACTTGATTTGAAATTACTTCAACAACTTCATTGAATATTTTTTGGAAATTCTTTCTGGAATTTCTCTGACAATTACCGGAGATTTTTTTCAATTCCCTTGACAAATTCCAAGAAAATTCCTTTTCGGGCAGTTTTCTTAAAACTTTTTCGTTTTTTTTCTCAGAGGCAGTTCCTACGAGCATGGAAATTGATTCGACGAACCTATTTCTATGTTCCTTTGGCTATTTTTTGGGAGGTCTCAATTTCTCTGAGAATTCCTATGAAAATTTCTTTAGCAATCAGTTCTGAATTCCCAAAAAAAATTGTCAGAAAAATATACAAAGCAGTGGCCGACAGAATTATGAAAGGAATGTCTAATATGGATACTTCACAGACAATTATGTTCTGAAATATTTCCAAAATTCATTCGGCTTATGCTTTTCGATTTTTTTTCGGTAGAAGAAATCATTCTTCTCTTTGGAAAATTCTCAGACAACTCCCATGAACATTTAAAATTTTCTTATTGAAAATGCTGAAGTGTTTTTCAAGGGAATTTGAGAAAAAATGACACAATAATTGTGATTTCCAAAATAATATCCGAAGGAATCTGTAAATTGAATAATCGAAGCAATTTCCAAAAGAGTTCTTGTGGAAATTGTCACAGAATAAAAACGTTTTTAAAAAAAAACTGTCTAAGAAATACCCAATGGAGTAGCTGAAAGAAATCTAATTGTAGTGTTCGTCAGAATTAACCAATATAAATCTAAAGGAAAACTTTGAAAGTATGCTGGAGGAGTTTCTTAAGAGATTCTCCAAAAAGTCAGCTCGAGGAACTTCCAAAGCCAAAATTCCAAAAATAATGCCACAGAAATTCCTTAAGGAATGGCAGAAGGGGTTTTTTGTAAGAATTTTCAATGAGATTGCCGAAGCAAATGCCTCAGCTATATCCGGAGAAATAGCTGACTGATTTTTGAAAAAAAAAATGAAAGAATTTTCCGAAAAATTGTAATTGGCGAAGAATTTTTCAACATAGCTGTTGCAGACATCTTCGAAAGCATTACTGAAAAATTTGAACGAATTCTTCAAAAAAGTACCAATGGAATTTCAAAAGCGCGAGGATTTCAAAGAATTGCCGATGAAATTGAAAAATTTATACGTGAACACTCCCTGAGTCATTACCGAATATTTTGCACAGGACGTTTCCAAAGGTATTCTCAATTGCCGAAGAGGTTTCTACGTAAATTTCAAAACAACTAAAAACTCCCAGAATTTCTCTCGGAAATTCTAAAGTATTTCTCCTTGAAATTGTGAAGATGTTTTCCCAGAAATTTTGGATAATTTATCCCAGAAATTCTGGAGAATTTCTCCAAGAAATTCTAGAGAGTTTCCCAAAAATTGTGGAGAATTTGGTGAAGAAATTCCGGAGAATTTCTTCCAGAAATTCTAGACAATTTCGTCCAGAATTTCTGAAGATTTTTTTCGGAAATTCCGGTGAATTTTTTCCAGACGTTCTGGAGAATTTCCCCCAGAAATTCTGGAGAATTCCTCCCAGAAGCTCCGCAGTATTTCTTCCGGAAAATCTGGAGAATTTCTCCCAGAAATTCTGGAGAATTTCTTCCAGAGATTCTACAGAATCTCTTCTAGAAATTCTGGAGAATTTCTCCTCGAAGTTCTGGAGAATTTCTCCCAGAAATTCTGGGGAGTTTCTTCCAGAAATTCTGGAGCGTTTCTCCAAGCAATTCTGGAGAATTTCTCCTCGAAGTTCTGGAGAATTTCTTCCAGAAATACTGAAGAATTTCTCTTAGAAATTCTTTAGAATTTATATAAAAAATTCTGAAGAACTTCTCTCAGAACTTCTGGAGAATTTCTCCCAGAAGTTCTAAAGAATTTATAGCAAAAGTTACAGAAATTCTGGAGAATTTTTTCCAGAAATTCTGGAGAATTTCTTCCAGAAATCCTGGAGAATTTCTCCCAGAAATTCTTGAGAATTTCTCCCAGAAATTCTTGAGAATTTCTCCCAGAAATTCCGGAGGATTTCTCCCAGATATTCTGGAGAATTGCTCCCAGAATTTCTGGAGAATTTCTACCACAAATTCTGGAGAATTTCTCCCAGAAATTTTAGAGAACTTCTCCCAGAAATTCTGAAGATTGTCTCCCAGGAATTCTGGAGAATTTCTCCCAGAAATTCTTGAGAAGTTCTTGATTTTTTCTCAGAAATTCTGAGGAAATTCTTCCAGAAATTCTGGAAAATTTCTCCAAGAAATTCTGTAAAATTTCTGCAAAAAATTCTGGAGAATTTCTCACAGAAATTTTTAAGAATTTCTCCCAAGAATTTTGGAGAATTTCTCCCAGGAATTTTAGAGAATTTCTCCCAGAAATTCTGTAGATTTCATTGAAATTCTGGAGAATTTCCCATTGAAATTCTGGAAATTTCTCCCAGAAATTCTGAAGAGAATTTCTCCCAGAAATTCTGGAGAATTGCTCCTAGAAATTCTGGAAAATTTCTCCCAGAAATTCTGAAGGGTTTCTCCTAGAAATTCTGGAGAATTTCTCCTAGGAATTCTGGAGTATTTTTTCCAAAAACTTCAGGAGATTTTTTTCCAGAAATTCTGGAGAATTTGTCCAGAAAGTCTGGAGATTTTTTCCCAGAAATTCTGGTGAATTTCTCTCAGAAATACTTGAGAATTTCTTCCAGAAATTCTTTAGAATTTCTCCCACAACTTCTGGAGAATTCTCCCAGAAGTTCTGAAGTATTTCTCCCTGAAATTCTGGAGAGTTTTTCCATAAATTCTGGAGAATTTCTTCCAAAAATTCTGGAGAATTTCTTCCAGAATGTCTGGAGATTTTTCCCAGAAATTCTGGAGAATTTCTTCCAGAAATACTGGAGAATTTTTCACACATTTTTTGGAGAATGTCTCCCTGAAATTTTGAAGTATTTCTCCCAGAAATTCTGTAGAGTTTCTCCCAGAAATTCTATTGAATTTCTCCCAGAAAATTCAGGTGAATTTCTCCCAGAAATTCTAGAGAATTTCTCCCAGAAATTCTGGAGAATTTCTCTCAGAAGTTCTGGAGAACTTCTCCCAGAAATTATGTAGAATTTCTCCCAGAAATTCCGTACAGTTTCTCCAAGGTATTTGTCGAATTTCTCCCAGAAATTCCGTATAGTTTCCCCCAGAAATTCCGTTGAATTTCTCTAAGATATTCTGTAAAATTTCTCCCAGAAATTCTGGAGAATGTCTTAAAGAAATTTTGAAGAATTTCTCCAAGAAATTCTGGAAAATTTCTCCCGGAATTTCTGTAGAATTTCTCCTGGAAGTTCTGTAGAATTTCTCCCAGAAATTCTGTAGAAATTCTCTCAGAAATTCTGTAGATTTTTCCCCAGTAATTCTATAGAATTTCTTGCAGAAATTCTGAAGAATTTCTCCTAAAATCTTTGGAGTTTTTCTCCTAGAAATTCTGGAGAATTTCGCCTAGAAATTCTGGACCATTTCTAACACAAATTCCGGAGAATTTCTCCAACAATTTCTGGAGAATTTCTCCTAGAAATTCTTAAGAAAATTCACCCAGAATTCTGGAGAATTTCTCCCAGAATTTCTGGAGAATTTTTCCTAGGAATTTTGGGGTCGTCGTTACATAAATTTTGGAGAATTTCTCCCAGGAATACCGGAGAATTTCTCCCAGAAATTCTGGAGAATTTCTCCCAGAAATTCTGGAGAATTTCTCTCAGAAATTCTGAAGAATTTCTACCAGAAATTCTGGAGAATTTCTACCAGAAATTCTGAAAAATTTCTTCTGAAGAATTTCTTTCAGAAATTCGGGAGAATTTCTTTCAGAAATTCTGGGGAATTTCTTTCAGATATTCTGGGAAGTTTCTTTCACAAATTCTGGGGAATTTCTCTCAGATATTCTAGAGAATTTCTTCCAGAAATCCTGAAGAATTTTTCCCAGATATTCCGTAGAATTTCTCCCAGAAATACTGTGGAATTTCTTCCATAAATACTGTAGAATTTCTCCCAGAAATTCTGTAGAATTTTGTCCAGAAATTCTGTAGAATTTCTCTCAGAAAATCTGGAGAATTTCTCCCAGATATTCTTTAGAATTTTTCCCAGAAATTCTGGAGAAATTTTTCCAGAAATTCTGGAGAATTTCTTCCAGAAATTCTGGAGAGTTTCTCCCACAAATTCTGGAGAATTTTTCCCGGAAATTCTGTAGAATTTCTCCCAGAAATTCCGTAGATTTTTGCCAGAAATTCTGTAGTATTTCTCCTAGAAATTCTGGAGAATTGCTTCTAGAAATTCTGGAGAATTTCTACTAGAAATTCTGGAGAATTTCTACTAGAAATTCTGGGGAATTTCTCCTAGAAATTCTGGAAAATTTCTCCTAGAAATTCTGGAGAACTTCTCTTAAAAATTCTTGAGAATTTCTTCTGGAAATTCTGGAGAATTTCTTTTAGATATTCCGGGGTATTTCTTCTAGTAATTCTGGAGAATTTTTTTAACAATTTTTGAAGAATTTCTTCTATAAATTCTTGAGATTTTTTTCTAGAATTTCCGGAGAATTTTTCTCAGAAATTACAAAGCATTTTTTTTAGAAACGCTGAGTACAGGGGATGGCCAAAATATTTGGGATAGGCAACTTTTTTTCTCCCACAAAAAAAAAATCAACATGCTGTAACTTTTTATACAGTGCATCAAAAAATCTCAAATTTTGACTGTTTGTCAACCTATTATGTGTACATCATTGGTACAAATTTGGGATCGATTGATTAATATTTCGCAAAGTTAGAACCGTTCGGGTAAAACACTATTTTTCAGACAACTCGTTTTTGAGCTGTCATATCTCAGAAACCAGTGAACCGAATTGAATGAATTTTTAAACGTTTATCAACAATATATTGATACTTAATACGACGTTATAAAATGTAATATTTTTTCACGGTGAATTAAGTTATACCGGATTGAAATTTTTACCCATATAAAGGAAAATAAGTCAAATTTACAATACCACACAAAAATTACTAAATGTGTTCTTCCTTCAATCTAAATAGGCTCCAATATATCTGATTAGAGATAACTTGAGAACAGAAGTGGAAAATCTTTGGATATCAACACTAAAATTTATTGACATTGATGTAAAAAAATTACATATTTTCGAGAAAAATCGAAAAAGTGTCAATCCATGATAACTTTTTTCAACGTTTGAAAAGTATCTATGTTTTAATAGTTTGTGAAGCATTTACATATTGTTAGTGTACGTTCAAAATTTCATTCAATTCGGTTCACTGGTTTCCGAGATATGACTCCTCAAAAATGAGTTGTCTGAAAAATAGTGTTTTACGCGAACGGTTCTAACTTTGCGAAATATTAATCAATCGAGCCCAAATTTGTACCAATGATGCACATATAATAGGTTGACAAACAGTCAAAATTTGAGATTTTTTGATGCGCTCTATGAAAAGTTATAGCTTGTTGAACTTTTTTGTGAGAGAAAAAAAAGTTGCCTATCCCAAACATTTTGGCCATCCCCTGTATTTTCTCCATGAATCTCTCGAGAATCTAGCTAAGAAATTTCGAAGAATTCCTCCCTGATATTCTGGAGAATTTCTCCCAGCAATTCTGGAAAATTTCTCCCAGAAATTGAAGCTTTTTTTTTAATTTTAACCGATTATGTAATTCAGGTGGTCGAGCCACCTTCCTTCTCTCCACTTCTAATTAATTGCATTCAGTTTGCATTCCATCAATTTTACCAGATGACCAAATGAAAAAAAAAACTTCGCAACGGAAATGTTATGCATTCCACCACCAAACGTGTAAGTAGCTTTGCATAAGTAACCATCAATGGAATCACCACCGATTGATTGCATAATGCACTACGCAAATGAAGCCCTCTGAAGTTACGCAAAAAAAACAAGAAAAATACCAATGTGTAGTGCAATTGAGGCCATTCAATCTCATAATGATGATGACGATGATTTGCGGTCACATTTGATGGACTCTCATCCGGCTTCCACGTGTTATGATGCCATTTGAAATATGCCACCAGTTGTAGTTTGTTATGACCACTACACACATACATAACTAGCACTCTATGATGGCGGGTGGCCGAAGGCAGGCGATCGCGACGCGACGGAAGGTTCATCGTTGTCTCATAATCGTTAATCGCATTGGGGTTAATTTATAAAACTGATTGCAAATCGGTTTGCGGTTATCGGTTTCCGAAGCTGAATGTGTGCCGACAATTGTGGAGAGAGGTTTGTGAAATTATATAAAATTTCGGGTAGTTTTTAAGCTTCGTATCGATTTGATGGGCCGTTTGTCCATTGTTTATCACCAGCATCTGAATTTCATCAAATATTTAACATCCATTTATTTGGCGCTATGGTTGACAAGATTTCTTACAGATTAGCAATTAACCGCACCAAACCAGCAAACTTGAAATAATTTTATTTTTTAAATATTTTTTTTTATTTTTTTATCACTTTTTCAATATTTAGTATTCATTTATTTTCTTGCATTTAATTCATTTTTTTTACCTTCATTCTTTGGCCACCATGAGCAATAGAGCAACTATGAAAGTTGTGAAATTTCTCGCTCCTCTACAAACATATTCAAACTTTTCTGAAAAAAAAAACATTATTTATAATTTTCAAAGGCAACAATTACGTTTTAGTTTTCGTTTTTTTATTATTTCCTCTTTTTTGTTTTTTTTTCCACTAATCTCTGGAGCACAAAGTTTAATGAATCTAAAGTGAAAACTCATAACTATCCCAATAGCTATGTAAATATAAAAACATTTTTTACGTCAGTAATATTTTTTTATGTTGTTCATATGATTTTTTTTATTTCTCATTTTTGTTTTTTTTTGTTTTTTTTTTTACTTTTGTTTACAAAGTTCCATGAAGCACCTATGGAAAACAAGATTAATCTTATGAACATATTTTGAAAACCATTATTTTCTTTATTTCATTATTGTGAGAAATAGTTTTCTCATGATTGTATTTGTTTTTTTTTATTCCTTCATCCTTCAATCGTTAACCCACAAAGTGTAATGAAGCAACTATGGAACCTGAGAATTATTCCACTCCTCACACAAGTACACGTATAAATCAATGATAGGCAAATTAATAACTTCGGAGCTTTTCTCTTCAACCTGCCGCAACTCCTTAAATCTTCTCAGACAACATCGTAGGTGATGGTTTTGTTGAGCTCAAACTTGAAGGATTTTTCCATTTTTTTTCTCCCTGGTTGTTTCTTGGCATCTTCTCCGACCCAGCCGTAACGGCTTCTGAACTCAGCCCATCCAAGTTCCGACTCCCTCCGGAGAGAATTGATGATCGAAAGAAGGCTACATCACCGTACATACATGTGCGGTGATGCCTGGGGAAACTGGGATCCCCACAAGTGTGTGTGTGTGTGTAGTGTACCTACGAGTTCGTGCGTGCCCGCCCAATGATTTGCCAGTTCTCATTAATCTCGAACCGCACCACCATCCACCACCGTATGTGGCCTAGGAAAATCGTAGCTCCTCGTGTGGGTGTCGGTATGTTTATTTCCATGGGAAGATGGTATGACGACCGAGGCCAAGCCTTTGAAGTTGGTCTGATTTTCTTCCGATTCCGACAAGAGGGCTTTGTGGGGTGTTGAGTTATCCTAACGATTAATAGCCATGTCGAGAAACGAGCTTTGATCCAGATTGTAGCAGATGGAAAATATATTAATTCAAGTGTGCGACGTTTACTGTTGGCAATTGTGTTGTAAACGAGTTGTGGTCGGAGCGACATGAACTGTTGCTGCTTTGAGACAGTAATTGCAAATAATTGAACATTGGACGAGAAACAACATCAAATGGGGCTACCTTCTCATCAAAAAGTCAACTCAGATCATAAGCTTCTATAAATCCCAAGATAAATTTCCGCAGGATTTCCTAAACAGGTTTTCAGCAAGAATCTTTGGATCAATCTCTGGAGGTAGATTCTTCTAGTTATTCCTCGTGAACGCATCCTCGTCCATGTATTTATCGGAAAATTTCTCCAGTGATTCCTACACAGATTCTTTCTGTAATTCTTCCAGTAATTTTTCTTGCGTCTTCTTATGGAGTTTCTCAAAAAATTTCTAAAAAGATACATCTTAAAATCAGTACACTGTTTTTTTTTTCAGGATTTGATTTAGAAATTGCCTCCTGGGATTCTTCAGGCATTTTTTTAGGAAATTACTTCAAGGATTGCTACATAAGTTCGTACACGTGTTCTATTATTTATTTTTTCAAATATTTATTAAGAACTCCTTCAGCAGTTTTTTTTAAAGAATTTTTCAAGAAGTTTGTCTTTGAATCTCACCTGGGGCTTCTCCACAAAATTCTTCCGAAGATTTCTTTAAAAGATGCAATTCGAAGAGTAATTCTTTTACTAAGATACTTCCAAGAATTTCTCTAGAGTTTTCCTTTAGAATTTTTTTTCTGAAACTCTTTCTGAAATAGTTGTTGGAGTTTTTCCAGAGATTTTTTCAGCTGTTACCTTACATATTGAAAGATTTTTTCAGGTATTCATTGAGATATTCTTAAAATATTCTTAAAATATTCTTCTGGAAGTTCCTCAAAAATCTGGATTTTCCAGAAGTTCAGAAGTTGATTTTTTAGACCTTTCTTTAGAAATTCTTTCAGATTTTCTTTGGTGATACTTTAGGAATATCTTAAAGGGTTTTTCTTAGCAATTCTTACAAATACTATTCCAATCTATTCTTTATTATTTTTCAAGAAATTATTACATATATAGCTCCATCTGCAGATCTCCAGCTTCTCCAGTTTTTCCAGATATCTATTGCTTTACGAAATCTTTTTTTTTTCCAGAATTTTTTTCAGGTTTCTAAGGAATTCCTTCTTATTTTTCTTTGTTTCTAGGTATTTTTCCAAGAAATCATTCAGAAACTTTTTCGGATAATTTCGATCTGGAATCCTTCCTGAATTTTTTTTTAAGAATTTCTTCTATGTAACTCTAGGGACTCTTTCAGACAATTCTCCAGAGATATCTGTAGGAATTACTTCAGGGATTCTTTCAAGAATTCTTCCAGTATTTCTTGTGTAATTTCTGAAAAAATAACATTTGGAAAAAAGCGTAAAGATTTGCTACAATTCTTGCAGGAAATTCTGAAGGAATCCCACAAAATATTACTAAGGAAATCTTAGGAACAATTTAAAACTTATTACAAATTTCTGCAGGAAATCCTAGAAGGAATTTCTCAAAGAACTCCTGGAGGAATTTTGATAGCGATCTTCGTGGGATTTTTAAAGACATTTTGTGAGGAATTTCCAAGGAAGAAGTTTTAATAAAATCCCTTGCTGAAGCTCCTGAATAATTACCTAAAGTACCGAAAAAGTACCAGGAAAGTTCCTGGAAAAAATATTGATTATATTCTTGGAAGATTTTCTGAAAGTATTTCTAGAACAATCTGTAAATGTATTTCTTAAGTTTTTTTTTGTTTAAATTGCTGGAGAAACGCATTGATATGCTGCTGTAAAGATCCATAAAAAACACTTGAGATATTTCTGAAGGAATCGGTGAATCAACTTCTTAAAGAATCCGCGAAGAAATTCTGAGAGTTATGTTTGAAGAAAATGCCGAAGATATTTCAAAGAAAATTTGTGAAAGAATCTGGAGGAAATTTTGAAGGAATCTTTATCTTTGTAGGAACTTCTACAGTTATTTCTTAAAGGTTTTCTGCCTGAATTACTGAAATAATGTAAACCAATCTGGAGAATTCTTGCTGGATTTTCTGGATGATTTTTTTCACGAATTCCCTGAACATATTCAAGTGAGAGCAATTCTTAAAAAAAGACACTACACCGTCTTCAGCCAAAGGCTGCACAGACTGAACATTACATATACGAGACAACATATAACACCCAGTGGCCCAATGGAAAATTTTTCGTTTGACGAACAGTTTTCCCCGACTGGAGCGGAAATCGAACCCGCACTCCGAGGCTAACGAAACGCCTAGATGACTGACGCCTCTAACCGCACGGCCACGAAGCCCACCAAACCATCCATTTTGAACTGGAAGATTTTCTGAAGAAACTACCGGAAGAATTTATGAAAGATTTTCTAAATGATCCACCGTTGAAAATTCGAAAAAAATTGAGGAAACTCTTAGAAACCCTTCGACATAGATACATATTTAAAACCCTACAGGAATGCTACAGAAATGAACCTTAAACTTTTTGAAACCACCTAATGGTCCATTAGATGCCCCTAAAGATGCCCAAAATAACCCAGCAATCCGCTCCTTTTGAGCTTCCCTGAAGCTTCTGAGAACCCCGTTGGCACCATTTCAAACCCCATGCACAAAAAAAACTTTGTTTTGTGAGTTTTTCAAAGATTTGCCATTGAATTCAAAACTTTTTTTCCTTTTCAAACTAAGGTTCATACATAAATTCTATAAAGTTTCCATTTGAGGTTTTCTCTGGAAATTTATTAGCGTTGTCTTACATGAATACATCGAACATAATTTAAAAAAAATCTACGAAATTTCTTCGGACAAATTCTATGAGGTTGTGTCGGAACTTCCTGTCATGGTTACTTCAGAAGATTCTTCAAAAAAATTCCGCATATTCGTCCGACAATATAACCAAGAGGTTCTGCTAAGATTTCTTTTGAAATTCTTACGAGGTGTCCAGAAATTTCCTCGATTAAATTTTCAGATATTTCTCCAAAAACTACTACAAAGATTCTTCCTAAAATTCGTTCTTCGATTTATCCTGGATTTTTAAGCGGACATCTTCAGACAAATCTCTTAATTTTGCTTCATGAATTGCTGAGAGGATGGAACCAGGATTTTACCTTAGATTTTTATATAGATTTCGTCCGAATTGGCCATGACACAATTTATTTTGAGAATTTCTTCACAATTTCCACCATTCTTCCAAGGATTCGTCCAGAAATTTGCCCAAAAGTTGTTCGCACAAGAATTCGAGTTTTCCAGCAATTTATTTGAATATTTTTCCAGAAAATACTCAAAAAAAAATGCTCCAAGAACTTCTCCAAGTAAATTATAAGAAATCTGACTTTTAGTCCAAGGATCTCTTCGGTTTTGCTTTGGGGTCATTTTTGACCCAAACCGTACACTACGTCAGCTAGTTGCTTTCAGCGTTATCCGTTAGGAAGGTTAGAATCTAAGGACTCCTCCAGAAATCACTAAATGGATTATTAATATAGTTCCTCTAGATCTTGAAACTCCTCTGATGATTGCTTTAAAAATGGCTCCTTAAGAAACTCCTCCAAGATGTTTTTTTAAGAAACTGTTCGTATATTGCTTAGGAGAATTCTTCAGAAGGTCCTATGAGGATGCTCCAGAAACTGTTCCAAGGAGTTTCACAAGAACTCCGCCTGAAATGCTTTTGGAATTGAAGTTTATTACAATTTCTTAAAATTTCTTAAAATTTCTTAAAATTTCTTGCAAATTCTTATAATTTCTTCTGAAATTGTAACAATTCTCAATAATATCTTACGGTATGTTTTTTAAATAACCATTAAACATTCACATCTCTACAGTAGTTTCTCCTGGGTTTCTTCCAGAAGGTTTCAGTGATGCCTCCAGGAGATTCAACAAAAAATTCTCCAGGAATTTCTTTAGATCCAGGAGCTTTGTCGGAGATTGCTACCGGATTCCGCCAAAGATTACTCTAAAATCCCAACTAAAGGTCTCTCCAGAAGTTCTTTTAGTGATCTCTTCAGGAGATCCTTCAGAGATTCATCCAGGAGGACTCAGAGATGCCTCTAGGATTTTCATCAATAGCTCCCAGGAATTCCAAAAAGAGTTCCTTCAGGAATTAATCAGGAAGTTCCATCAGATATTCTTTCAGGAGGGTTCAGGGATGTCTCCTGGATATCTATCAGTGATTCGTCCAGAGGATTCTTTAAGAATTTCCAATAAAAGGTCCTTCAGAGATGAGTCTAGGAGTTCATTCAGGGGTTCCTTCTAAGTTGCTTCAGGAACTGCTAAAGGATTTCCTTGAGGAATTATTCCAGGAATCCCTTTAGAGATTTCAGGATTTTCAGGAGTTCCTCTTGAATTTTAATCAGGGATCTCTCATGGAATTACTTTTTGAATCCCTCTAGGAGTTCCTTTAGAGATAACTCCAGGAGTTCCGTCAAGAATTCCTATAGGAATTCCTTCTGGGATCTCTCATGGAATTCTTTCAGGGATTATCTCTTCAGATTTTTCTGAAGGAGTCCCTTCAAGGACCCCTCCTGGAGTTCTTTCAGAAATTTTTTCTGGGGTTCTTCATGGGATCCCTTCTAGAATTTCTTCAAATACCCTTCCTGAAGTTCCTTCGAGGATTCCTCTTGGAATACCTTCTTTCAGAATTCTTTCAGGAGTTCTTTGAGGGATTTCTCCAGGAGTTCCTTCGAGGATTCTTGCAGTATAGTAGTTCTTTCAGCGATTGCTCTAGAAGTTTTTGAGATTCTTTCAAGAGAATTCAAGCATATGCCATCTGGAGATGCATCACGAATTCTTCGAGAAGTTTCTTCAAACAAAAAAACAAGACTTCCTTCAGAGATTTCTTCTGAAGTTCGTACAGAGATTAGTCCAAGAGTTCCTTCAAAATTTCCTCTAGGAGATCTAAGGGGATTTTGTAAATGCTTCTTCATAGATTCATTCCTTCCAAGGTTCCTCCAGGAGTTCCTTAGGGGATTCCTCGAGAAGATCATTTAGAGATTCTTCAAGGAGTTATACCAGGGATCGCTGCAGAAGATTTTCCGAGTTCTTCCAGGATTTCTTCTAGGGAATCCTCCAGGATTTCCTTCTGGAATTCCTCCAGGAATTCTCCCAGGGATTCTTCCTGAAATTTCTTCGGGGATTCCTTCTAGAATTCTTTCGAGGATATCTTCTGGAATTCCTACGGGGAATCCTCCTGAAATTTTTCAGGGTTCCTCGTGGAAATCCTTCGAGAATACCTCCTGGAATTTCTTCGAGATTTCTTCCTGGAATTCCTTCGAGAATTCCTTCGAGAATTCCTCCTGGAATTCATTCGGAAATTTCTTCTGGAATTCCTTCGAGAATTCCCAAAGGAATTCCTTCAAGAATTCCCAAAGGAATTCCTTCAAGAATTCCTACTGGAATTCCTTCGAGAATTCCTCCTGGAATTCCTTCGAGAATTCCTCCTGGAATTCTTCCTGGAATTCCTTCGAGAATTCCTCCTGGAATTCCTTTGAGAATTCCTCCTGAAATTTCTTCGAGAATGCCTTCTGGAATTCCTCCGAGAATTTCTCCTCGAATTCCTCCAAGAAGTCCTCGTGAAATTTCTTCGAGAATTCCTTCTGGAATTTCTCCAAGAATTCCTCCTGGAATTCATTCGAGAATTCCTCCTGGAATTCCTTCGAGAATTCCTCCTGGAATTCCTTCGAGAATTCCTCCTGGAATTCCTTCGAGAATTCCTCCTGGAATTCCTTCGAGAATTCCTCCTGGAATTCCTTCGAGAATTCCTCCTGGAATTCCTCCAAGAAGTCCTCCTGGAATTCCTCCTAGAATTCCTCCTGAAATTCCTCCAAGAATTCCTCCTGGAATTCCTTCAAAAATTCCTCCAACAATTGCTCTTGGAATTCCTCCAAGAATTCCTCCTAGAATTTCTTCCAGAATTCCTCCTGAAATTTCTTCGAGAATGCCTCCTGGAATTCCTTCGAGAATTCCTCCTGAAATTCCTTCAAGAATTCCCAAAGGAATTCCTTCAAGAATTCCTACTGGAATTCATTCGAGAATTCCTCCTGGAATTCCTTCGAGAATTCCTCCTGGAATTCCTTCGAGAATTCCTCTTGGAATTCCTTCGAGAATTCCTCCTGGAATTCCTTCGAGAATTCCTCCTGGAATTCCTTCGAGAATTCCTCCTGGAATTCCTTCGAGAATTCCTCCTGGAATTCCTCCTGGAATTCCTTCGAGAATTCCTCCTGGAATTCCTTCGAGAATTCCTCCTGGAATTGCTTCGAGAATTCCTCCTGGAATTCCTTCGAGAATTCCTCCTGGAATTCCTTCGAGAATTCCTCCTGGAATTCCTTCGAGAATTCCTCCTGGAATTCCTTCGAGAATTCCTCCTGGAATTCCTTCGAGAATTCCTCCTGGAATTCCTTCGAGAATTCCTCCTGGAATTCCTCCTGGAATTCCTTCGAGAATTCGTCCTGGAATTCCTCCTGGAATTCCTTCGAGAATTCCTCCTGGAATTCCTTCGAGAATTCCTCCTGGAATTCCTCCTGGAATTCCTTCGAGAATTCCTCCTGGAATTCCTTCGAGAATTCCTCCTGGAATTCCTTCGAGAATTCCTCCTGGAATTCCTTCGAGAATTCCTCCTGGAATTCCTTCGAGAATTCCTCCTGGAATTCCTTCGAGAATTCCTCCTGGAATTCCTCCTGGAATTCCTTCGATTATTCCTCCTGGAATTCCTCCTGGAATTCCTCCTGGAATTCCTTCGAGAATTCCTCCTGGAATTCCTTCGAGAATTCCTCCTGGAATTCCTTCGAGAATTCCTCCTGGAATTCCTTCGAGAATTCCTCCTGGAATTCCTCCTGGAATTCCTTCGAGAATTCCTCCTGGAATTCCTCCTGGAATTCCTTCGAGAATTCCTCCTGGAATTCCTTCGAGAATTCCTCCAGGAATTCCTCCTGGAATTCCTTCGAGAATTCCTCCTGGAATTCCTTCGAGAATTCCTCCTGGAATTTCTTCGAGAATTCCTCCTGGAATTCCATCAAGAATTCCTCCTGGAATTCCTTCGGGAATTCCTCCTGGAATACCTTCGAGAATTCCTCCTGGAATTCCTTCGAGAATTCCTCCTGGAATTCCTTCAAGAATTCCTCCTGGAATTCCTTCGAGAATTCCTCGTGGAGTTCCACCTGGAATTCCTCCGAGAATTTCTCCTGGAATTCCTTCGAGACTTCCTCCTGGAATTCCTTCGAGAATTCCTCCTGGAATTCCTTCGAGAATTCCTCCTGGAATTTCTTCGAGAATTCCTCCTGGAATTCCTTCGAGAATTCATCCTGGAATTCCTTTGAGAATTCCTCCTGGATTTCCTTCGAGAATTCCTCCTGAAATGTCTTGGAGAATTCCTCCTGGAATTCCTCCTGGAATTCCTCCTGGAATTCCTTCGAGAATTCCTCCTGGAATTCTTCCGAGAATTCCTCCTGGAATTCCTTTGAGAATTCCTCCTGGAATTTCTTCGAGAATTCCTCCAGGAATTCCTTCGAGATTTCCGCCTGGAATTCCTTGGAGAATTCCTCCTGGAATTTCTTCGAGAACTCCTCCTGGAATTTCTTCGAGAATTCCGCCTGGAATTCCTTCGAGAATTCCTCCTGGAATTCCTTCGAGAATTCCTCCTGGAATTCCTTCGAGAAATCCTCCTGGAATTTCTTCGAGAATTCCTCCTGGAATTAATTCGGGAATTCCTGTTTGAATTCTTTCGAGGTTATCTTCTGGAATTCCTACGGGGATTTCTCCTAAATTTTCTTCTAAGAGTCTATTCTAATTCTACTACATCGAACTGGTTGTCTTTGCGCTGGCGTCACTTTCCCACCCTGTCCATTGTAGAATGACGACCACGACCAATTGGGGTTTATCATGAGTTGCCACTAGCTGATATCCAAGTTTCCGGATCCGTTAAAGTATATCCTCAGAAGAAGGTCAGGTGTCAGCCTCTCTCGGGGGGAAGGCATAGTCCCCGGTGTAGAAGAAGCTGTTGCTTCAAAATGCACGAACTTTTTTGGAATATTGTCCCCTACAAGTTGAATATCGACGATGTTCATCCAGGCGACCTTCTGAACTAGGACAGCTCACAAACTTTGCTGACAGGTTAAATCAGTCCTGCCCGGGTCGCGGTGTCGTCGGCTTTTTCCGAGCTAGGCTAAGAGTAATTTCATGAGCGACACTTGAAAAGTTCCTATCCTCAGTAACGATTAGGCCCCGGAAAAGTAAGCCTGTTGTGCAAAGGTCGGCTGCCTAAGGTTCAATCGTAAAACGCCTAGCCGAGCTGTTACTGTCGTTGTTTTCGAAGACGACGACGACGACGACGACGCCGATGGTGGCAAAAGATGCTACAACGAAACAACAGATGAGAGTGCGAAGCTTCATCATTAGGATCCATGAATAATTTATCAAATCAAACGGAGGCAAAGCTACCCCAACAGCTTGAGACCGGCCTGTCTCTCACCTTCTGTCTCTGCTCAAGACACAAAACAATGTGCAGTAGTGTGACCATTGTGTAATGAAAATGTATTCCAGAATTTAAATAATATTTGCATTTCGATGGAAGAGGTAGTTCTCGGTGCTTGGAATGGAGGGACTCAAACGTAAGGCAGTGCCAGTAGTGGAAGAACGACGTGTGGTTTTGCAGGACCAAGAAGAAAAGGGAGATTTAACTATTCAACTGGAAATTATGGCATAATGGTAATTGACGGAAGATGGATCTTAAGTACTTACAGGTTTCATTTCAGTTGTCTGTCGGATACAATGGGCGGCAGTTATAGTGTGAACTATCATCTGAAAGTTGAATCGAATTCAGCGGAATTTCTCCATCTGCGAGATTGTTTGTGCATCAATGCACTGCCCATTCAACTTCACCAAATTTATAGTACAGCCTATGTTTGATGAAAATCTTATTCCGCCACACTGAGGCACTATTTTGAACAGACAAAACCTCGTACACTAAGTGTACTCGAAAGGCAATATGTTCACTCAAAAAATGATTTTTGAAAAAAAAAGACTCGGAGGGTCAAGCGGCATATACACATCAACTCAGTTTCACGAATTGAGATGATGTCTGTATGTGTATGTATGTATGTTCGTGTGTATGTATGTATGTCTGTGTGCAAAATAAGTTCACTCACTTTTAAGGCACTTCCCATTGGCCGATTTTTCGGATTATAGCTTGAATCGAACCGGAATTTTACCGCATTGTTTGCTATTAAAAATGGTCCGGATCGATCAAGGCATTCAGGAGTAATGGCCATTTCAGTGATCCGGACCAGCACCGCACAGTGGGAAAATAAGGTACAAAACCGACAAAGAATTCTGTAACTTTTGAAAACCACGAATGCGGTTTACGAAGTTATACTTTTCTAATGTAAAAATGTGCGGGGAATCCAATAAAACCGGTTTCAAAGGCCGCACGGATCGATAACATGCTCATTTTACCCCAATTCCCCAATTTTTTAGCCGTTTTTATAGAAATTCATGTATTTTCAGAAGCGGAAATGATCTTGAAGTATGAAAACTCGACCGATCATGCTCATATATATTGCGGATATGAATAAAAATGTTAAACTTGACCGCATGAATGATTGTCATGCCCGTTTTACCATAATCCCCCAGATTATCGCATTTCTGGTAAGATATACCATTTATCTAGGGAGAAAATCAGTAAAAATCGTCAAAATGAGTTTTTACCTGGAAATATATTTGAGCCATCTAATAAATCAGGATAAAAAATCGAACGAACTGGTTTTTTGGTCATTTTGCCTTGATGCCCCAAAAATATCATTTTTTGAACTGAAGAGTTCTGCAACTTTTGAAAACCATGAATGCGGTTTACGAAGCCATACTTTTCTGATGTAAAAATGTGCGGGAAATCGAATAAATCTGGTTTCATAGGCTGCACAGATCGTTAACATTCTCATTTTACCCCAATTCCCCCATTATTAGCTTTTTTTGATAGAGATTCATATATTTTCAGAAGCGGAAGTGATCTTGAGGTATACAAACTCGACCAATCAAGCTCATATATATTGCCGATATAAATGAAAATGTTTACCATATTCTCCGTTTACCATATTCCCCCAGACTATCGCATTTCTGGTAATATATGCTATTTATCTAGAGAGAAAATCAGTAAATGTCCATCCATATGAGTTTCTAATTGGTGAATACATTCGAGCCTTCGTATAAATCAGGATAAAAACTAAAAGAACGGGTATGTTGGTCATTTTGCCTTGATTCCCCAAAAATGTCATTTTTTGAATTGAAGAGTTCTGTTACTTTTGAAAACCACGAATGCGATTTACGGAGTCATGTTTATCAAATGTAAAAATGTGTGGAGAATCGAATAAAATTGTTTTCATAGGCCTCACGGATCGTTAACATACTCATTTTACCCCAATTCCGCAATTTTTTGTGTGTTTGATAGAAATTCATGTTCAGATGCGGATACGACCTTGAAGTATAAAAACTCGACCAATCAAGCTCTTATATATTTTGCCGTAATAAATAAAAATGTTAAACTTGACCGCATGAACAATGTCCATGCCCGTTTTACCATATTCCCCCAGATTATCGCATTTCTGGAAAAATATGCTTTTTGTCGAGGGAGAAAATCGGTAAATGTCCATCTAAAAGAGAATTTTATTTGAATAACACATTTGAGCCATCTTTCTATTAAATCAGGGAACAAAAACGAACTTGGTCATTTTGTCTTTATGCCCCAAAAATATATTTTTTGAATTAAAGAGCTGTGTAATTTTTGAAAACCATGTATGCTATTTACAAAGTCATATTTTTTTAAGTTAAAATGTTCGAAAAATTTAATGAAACTGGTTTAAAAGGCCACAAGGATCTTCAAAATACTCGTTTCACTTCAATTTCTCATTTTTTTGTGGATTTTCATAGAAGTTAATGTTTTTTAGAAGTGGAAATGACCTTGAAGTTTAAAAACTCAACCAGTCAAGCTCATATATACTGCCGATACAAATAAAAACGTCACACATGACCGCATGAATGGTTGTCATGCCCGTTTCACCATATTCTCCCAGATTATCCAAATACTAACTATGAATATGTGTTTGTTAAACATTTTCAGTTTTGTACTTTTAGGTATAAGGGTTTTTAGGGTTGTACAGCTTTATTAAAAAATAAAATCAACAAATGACAAATTTAATAAAATTTTGTTTATTACCAATTTTAACTATCTAAAGAAAACGTGTTACGAAAATCGGTCGGAAATGCTTTTTGCTTATTTAGCACTGATTCCCCGTAAAATAAACAATTAACTTTGCATAAGTGTATAACACAAAAATAATCTGATCCGTTTTTCTATAAATCAGTTTTTTAAAGATAAAATTCGTGAATTCTAGATGCAGCTTGTTTAACCCTGAATACAATAATTTAGTTGAATTTGCAGAAAAACGATTTCAAATCACAGTTATGACTCATGCGGGCATTAATCCAATTTACAGGGTTTTTGTCTTAGAACATTCACTTCTAAGAATAAACGCTTTTGATAACATTCTGAGTTGTACAGTTATTCAAAAAAGGATATTTTTCGGGGCATCAAGGCAAAATTACCAAGATACAAGTTCGTTCGATTGTTGTATCCTGATTTATTAGATGGCTCAAATGTATATTTCAAACAAAAACTCATTTGAATGGGCCTTTTTGGATTTCTGAGTGCTTATATTTCAAAGTCATTAACGCTTTTGAAAATACATTAAATTCTATCAAATCCCAAGAAAATGGAAAATTGGGCTATGCTTACGCGTATGCTAACGCGCATTAACCCCTTGAGGCCTATGAAACCACTTTCATTAGATTCTCCGTACAATTTTACATCAGAAGGGTATGACTTCATAAACTGCATTAGCGGTTTTTAAAAACATATTAAAAATTCTTGTAAATTTCTTCTTTTAAGATAAAAGTTCGTACGATTTTTATTTCCTGATGTATAAGATGGCTCAAGTGTGTTTATTCAAATAAAAACTTATATGAACTCAACAAATTTTCTGAGCTTTTATACTTCAAAGTCATTTCCGCTTCTGAAAATACATGAATTTCTTTTAAAAAATACATAAAAATAGGAATTGGGGTGAAATAAGAAGTGCGATAACGATCCGTGAGGCCTATAAAACCACTTTAATTCAATTCCCTGCACATTTCTACATTAGAAAAGTTTGACTTCGTAAACCGCATTCAAGATTTTCAAAAGTTTTAGAATTCTGCAATTAAAAATAATGATATTTTTTCGGGGCATTACGGTAAAATAAACTAGATATAAGTTCGTTAGATTTAGTTATCTGGTTCAAAAGATGGGTCGAACGTCTTTTTTAAATAAAAAACTCATCTGGATGGCATTTACTGATTTTTCCTTAGATGTATACTATGCTTGCCAGAAATGCGATAAGTAGGGTAAAATGGGCATGACAATCATTTTGTCAATGCGGTCAAGTTTTCTCTCCAGATAAACAGAAGAGCTTACCAAAAAATGCGATAATCTGGGAACATATGGTGAAACGGGCATGACAACCATTCATGCGGTCAAGTGTGACGTTTTCATTTGTATCGGCAGTATATATGAGCTTGATTGGTTGAGTTTCAAAGGTCATTTCCACTTCTGAAAAAACATTGATTTCTATGAAAATCCACAAAAAAAATGAAGAAATTGAAGTTAAATAAGTATTTTGACGTACTTGTGGCCTTTGAAACCAGTTTCATTAGTTTTTTCGCACATTTTAAATTAAAAAAATATATGTCTTTGTAAATTGCATACATGGTTTCCAAAAGTTATAGAACTCTTCAATTCAAAAAATGATATTTTTGGGGCATCAAGGCAAAATGACCAAGACATAAGTTCGTTAGATTGTTGTTCCCTAATTTAATAGATAGATGGCTCAAATGTGTCATTCAAATAAAAATCTCTCTTAGATGGACTTTTCCGATTTTCTTCCTCGACAAATAGCATATTTTTCCAGAAATGTGATAATCTGGGGGAATATGGTAAAACGGGCATGGCAATTGTTCATGCCGTCAAGTTTAATATTTTTGTTTAACTCGGCAATATATATGAGCATGATTGGTCGAGTTTTTATACTTCAAGGTCGTTTCCGCATCTGAAAATACATGAATTTCTATCAAACACACAAAAAATTGCGGAATTGGGGTAAAATGAGTGTGTTAACGATCCGTGAGGCCTATGAAAACAATTTTATTCGATTCTCCACACATTTTTACATTTGATAAACATGACTCTGTAAATCGCATTCGTGGTTTTCAAAAGTAACAGAACTCTTCAATTCAAAAAATGACACTTTTGGGGAATCAAGGCAAAATGACCAACATACCCGTTCTTTTAGTTTTTATCCTGATTTATACGAAGGCTCGAATGTATTCACCAATTAGAAACTCATATGGGTGGACATTTACTGATTTTCTCTCTAGATAAATAGCATATATTACCAGAAATGCGATAATCTGGGGGAATATGGTAAAACGGGCATGACAATCAATCATGCGGTCAAGTTTAACATTTTCATTTATATCGGCAATATATATGAGCTTGATTGGTCGAGTTTGTATACCTCAAGATCACTTCCGCTTCTGAAAATATATGAATCTCTATCAAAAAAGGCTAATAATGGGGGAATTGGGGTAAAATGAGAATGTTAACGATCTGTGCAGCCTATGAAACCAGATTTATCCGACTCCCCGCACATTTTTACATCAGAAAAGTATGGCTTCGTAAACCGCATTCATAGTTTTCAAAAGCTGCAGAACTCTTCAGTTCAAAAAATGATATTTTTGGGGCATCAAGGCAAAATGACCAAAAAACCAGTTCGTTCGATTTTTTATCCTGATTTATTAGATGGCTCAAATATATTTCCAGGTAAAAACTCATTTTGATTGATTTTTTACTGATTTTCTCCCTAGATAAATGGCTTATCTTAACAGAAATGCGATAATCTGGGGGAATATGATAAAACGGGCATGACAATCATTCATGCGGTCAAGTTTTTCATTTTTACTCATATCCGCAATATATATGAGCATGATCGGTCGAGTTTTTATACTTCAAGATCATTTCCGCTTCTGAAAATACATGAATTTCTATAAAAACGGCTAAAAAATTGGGGAATTGGGGTTAAATGAGCATGTTATCGATCCGTGCGGCCTTTGAAACCGGTTTTATTGGATTCCCCGCACATTTTTACATTAGAAAAGTATAACTTCGTAAACCGCATTCGTGGTTTTCAAAAGTTACAGAATTCTTTGTCGGTTTTGTACCTTATTTTCCCACTGTGCACCGGTAGAACTGGCCGTATATAAAACTGAACCTAGTCCCATCATGCGATAAATCAAACTGCGTCGATTTTTGGAACCTTTCGCATGGTTGGAGAATTTCGTGCGGAAATCAACGCTGGAGACCAGAAGTTCCACGATGTCGGCCCAAAATTCAAGATGGCAGCCAAACGTTCAAGATGGTGGCTAAAATTCAAGATGGCGGCTGTTTAATAGAGTTTAAGGCTCTTAAAACATGCAATATGGGTATAATTGATATGGAGAAGTTGTCCGGAGTCAAAAAATTACGAACATAATATCCAAGATACCGGTCTAAAATCCAAGATGGCGGCTTCAAATTCAAGATGGCGGCTGCTCAATGTAGTTTGAAGCCTTAAATCATACAATATGGGTATATTTAGTATGGGGAAGATGTCCGGAGTAAAAAATATGGCGACCAGAATATTCAATATGGCGGCCTAAAATCCAAGATGGCGGCTTCGAATCTAAGATGGCGGTTGTTTAATGGAGATTAAGGCTCTAAAACCATGCAATATGAGTATATTTCTTTGTGGATTCCTTCTGGGAGACAAATTTTGAAGAAGTTCACAGGTTTAAAGCTATAGTCTAGAACTTTTGGACCTAAAAGAAGTATTGATGGAAATTCTTGAGAAATTCCTGGTGGAATAAAAAAAAGTAATTTTACACAGCATGTTTGATTGAATACGTGCACGTGCATATTCAGCCTAGCAACAGCTGCATCTCTATTTCCGTGAAAAGATCCATCCTCCAACAGAAGACATACCATCCATGTCTCAAGAAAATTGAAATTCACAAACTAAGACTGCTTCCGTTGTTTTCGCTCCGACCTGCACAGGCTGCAAATGTGCACCCTCATAGAAAATTGTGTTCCCCGTCGTCCGTGCTGATATTGCTGTTCGAAAGAGAACAACACATAGCTTCGAATAGCCCGGAGGAAATATTTCCAAATCGTCAGCGTTAAACCGCCGCTACCACACCGACACTCGGTATAAAACATGCCGGTTTTAGCCGGGCCGATCTCGCCAAAACTTCCGGACGAGACGCGCAAAGAAGTGCTTTTTATTACCTCACGCACTGCACGACATGAAACCGGGGGCAAAATTGTTAGATTTGGCTGTGCCGGATGTGTTTCTTGGGGAAAAAATGGGACCAGTGCGAATAATCCTCCTAGTGTGAGATAAGGATCTTTGAGGGATACTCCAGGAATTCCTTTTGATTTTATTTCAGGAATTATTCTAAAAACTTTTCCATTTTCTTGAAAAATTCTTAAAATAGTGTCCTCTAAATATTCTTAAATCCAGGAATTCTTGAAGAAATTCGTGAAAAAATTTTTGAGGAGATATATTTTAGAAATTTTTCTGACAAATATTTTAGGAATTGTTCTAGAAATTACATTGGAAGTTCCTCTAAATATTTATCTGCAAATTACTCTGAAGATTTCTTCAGCAATTCTCCTAAAATATTTAAGAAACTCTTTCAAGAATTTTTCCAGCAATTCCGCTTGGTTGTCTTTCATAGATTCCTTCGGGAATTCTATATTTGAAATGCGCACTGAAACTTCGGCAGGAATTCCAACGTAGTTAATTTAAAACTGTCATCGCTGAGTCCACCAGACATCAGGTTTGAAGATCAAGATAAAGCACTCAGAAGAACTTTCCTCTTTTCCAACTTGATAAACCGTAAAATTTTCAAACTTCAAGACGCATCCCACTCTTGCACGCGGAGGAACCGGGCAGTATTAGTTTTGCATACAAAATGGTACATTATCTACAAATTGCTTTTGTTGTACGGACGGACGGGACGGACGAATAAAACTCGAAGAAAAAGGACGATGTCTTCGCCAGCAGCACCGCGGTCTTCGATTCAACAAGGGCAAGAGAAGCTCCCGGACGACCCATGCGTACCAGTCTTCGACCAGCATTCGGCAACCAGAGAACGAAGAGGGACTGCAGAACTCGGGAAAGTGGAAAATTTATGGGCTTCCATCGGTGGAATATCAATTAGCGGTCCGGGTGTGCCCTCTCGATACACGACGTGGGGTCGTTCCGCTTGGCTGTAGATGTTGTGTATCATCGACTGCTGCCACCGCACGCACCACCGACCGGACGGAACCACACGGGGCGATCGGTTTGTAAAGATTTATCCCCGGAGAGTGATTTGGTGGGGCCACAGGGAACCAACTGCGGTCATCGAATAAGGCTGTGAGTCCTCCTGGTGGTGTGGCGGTCAGTGCCGTTTCGTGCACATATGAGCTATGGAGTATCAAAAAATTGGGATCGTTTCTCAAGATGGATTGCGTCATGGTTCTTAAGTTGCGGAGCTTCCGGCGCTGTTGGATGTTGGTCGACGAAAGGCCGTGCCATAAATTTGGTAAAGAGAAATGGACTGTGCGTTGAAGAGAAACGGTTTGCTGTGTAGAACCTTGAGTGGAACAACTTTATAACAAGATATATATTTTAAAAAATAAACTGTAAATCGGACAAATCAGGAAACGCTGCGTACGATACAACTAAACTATCGAGGAAATTGGACACGAATGCCAACTTTTTTGGTAAAGTGTCTTGAATAAAATATAATAATAATAATAATCGAGGGAGTAGTCGGCTAAGCTCCTCATTAGTTAAAAAATATGCGATTCTGGACACTCGGTCACGGTCGCCATGTACTTGAGAGCCGAGAAGTGCATTTTTTGAGTTGCTAACAAAAGTAGATAACAAAAAAATGATGGCAAGACTCCCTTCTCGAGGCATCCGCAAACACTCCTTATCACTTCC
The DNA here is from genome assembly GCF_035046485.1 of Aedes albopictus. NCBI lineage: Eukaryota > Metazoa > Arthropoda > Insecta > Diptera > Culicidae > Aedes > Aedes albopictus. Next base: position 285,934,506 of record NC_085136.1, on the reverse strand, counting down.
CGGTGTGACTTCCAGGAATAATTTCAGAAACTCATCCATCAATTAATCCAGATTTCTTTCACGAATTCCATCAGGAACAAATCCAAAAATTTCTCCGTCAGTCCTCCAGGATTTCTTTCAGGAATTTCTCCGGAAATTCCACCTGGAATTTCTCCAGGAATTCCTCCAAGAATTCCACCAGGAATTCCTCCAGGAATTCCACCAGGAATTCCTCCAGGAATTCCACCAGAAATTCCTCCAGGAATTCCACCAGAAATTCCTCCAGGAATTCCACCAGAAATTCCTCCAGGAATTCCACCAGAAATTCCTCCAGGAATTCCACCAGAAATTCCTCCAGGATTTCCACCAGGAATTCATCCAGGATTTCCACCAAGAATTCCTCTAGGAATTCCACCAGGAATTCCTCCAGGAATTCCACCAGGAATTCTTCCAGGAATTCCTCCAGGAATTCCACCAGACATTCCTCCAGGAATTCCACCAGAAATTCCTCCAGGAATTCCACCAGAAATTCCTCCAGGATTTCCACCAGGAATTCATCCAGGATTTCCACCAAGAATTCCTCCAGGAATTCCACCAGGAATTCCTCCAGGAATTCCACCAGGAATTCCTCCAGGAATTCCACCAGGAATTCCTCCAGGAATTCCTCCAGGAATTCCTCCAGGAATTCCTCCAGGAATTCCACCAGGAATTCCTTCAGGAATTCCACCTGGAATTCCTTCAGGAATTCCACCAGGAATTCCTTCAGGAATTCCACCAGGAATTCCACCAGGAATTCCTCCAGAAATTCCTACAGGAATTCCACCAGGAATTCCTCCAGGAATTCCACCAGGAATTCCACCAGGAATTCCTCCAGGAATTCCACCAGAAAATTCCTCCAGGAATTCCACCAGAAAATTCCTCCAGGAATTCCACCAGGAAATAATCCAGAAATTCCACCAGGAATTCCTCCAGGAATTCCACCAGGAACTCCTCGAGGAATTCCACCAGAAATTCCTCCAGGAATTCCACCAGAAATTCCTCCAGGAATTCCACCAGGAATTCCTCCAGGAATTCCACCAGAAATTCCTCCAGGAATTCCACCAGAAATTCCTCCAGGATTTCCACCAGGAATTCATCCAGGATTTCCACCAAGAATTCCTCTAGGAATTCCACCAGGAATTCCTCCAGGAATTCCACCAGGAATTCCTCCAGGAATTCCACCAGGAATTCCTCTAGGAATTCCACCAGGAATTCCTCCAGGAATTCCACCAGGAATTCTTCCAGGAATTCCTCCAGGAATTCCACCAGACATTCCTCCAGGAATTCCACCAGAAATTCCTCCAGGAATTCCACCAGAAATTCCTCCAGGATTTCCACCAGGAATTCCTCCAGGAATTCCACCAGGAATTCCTCCAGAAATTCCTCCAGGAATTCCACCAGGAATTCCTCCAGGATTTCCACCAGGAATTCCACCAGGAATTCCTCCAGGAATTCCACCAGAAAATTCCTCCAGGAATTCCACCAGAAAATTCCTCCAGGAATTCCACCAGGAAATAATCCAGAAATTCCACCAGGAATTCCTCCAGGAATTCCACCAGGAACTCCTCCAGGAATTCCACCAGAAATTCCTCCAGGAATTCCACCAGAAATTCCTCCAGGAATTCCACCAGAAATTCCTCCAGGAATTCCACCAGAAATTCCTCCAGGATTTCCACCAGGAATTCATCCAGGATTTCCACCAAGAATTCCTCTAGGAATTCCACCAGGAATTCCTCCAGGAATTCCACCAGGAATTCCTCCAGGAATTCCACCAGGAATTCCTCTAGGAATTCCACCAGGAATTCCTCCAGGAATTCCACCAGGAATTCTTCCAGGAATTCCTCCAGGAATTCCACCAGACATTCCTCCAGGAATTCCACCAGAAATTCCTCCAGGAATTCCACCAGAAATTCCTCCAGGATTTCCACCAGGAATTCATCCAGGATTTCCACCAAGAATTCCTCCAGGAATTCCACCAGGAATTCCTCCAGGAATTCCACCAGGAATTCCTCCAGGAATTCCACCAGGAATTCCTCCAGGAATTCCTCCAGGAATTCCTCCAGGAATTCCTCCAGGAATTCCACCAGGAATTCCTTCAGGAATTCCACCTGGAATTCCTTCAGGAATTCCACCAGGAATTCCTTCAGGAATTCCACCAGGAATTCCTCCAGGAATTCCACCAGGAATTCCTCCAGAAATTCCTCCAGGAATTCCACCAGGAATTCCTCCAGGATTTCCACCAGGAATTCCACCAGGAATTCCTCCAGGAATTCCACCAGAAAATTCCTCCAGGAATTCCACCAGAAAATTCCTCCAGGAATTCCACCAGAAATTCCTCGAGGAATTCCACCAGACATTCCTCCAGGAATTCCACCAGACATTCCTCCAGGAATTCCACCAGAAATTCCTCCAGGAATTCCACCAAGAATTCCTCCAGGAATTCCACCAGGAATTCATCCAGGATTTCCACCAAGAATTCCTCCAGGAATTCCACCAGGAATTCCTCCAGGAATTCCACCAGGAATTCCTCCAGGAATTCCTCCAGGAATTCCACCAGGAATTCCTTCAGGAATTCCACCAGGAATTCCTCCAGGAATTCCACCAGGAATTCCTCCAGGAATTCCACCAGGAATTCCTCCAGGAATTCCACCAGGAATTCCTCCAGGAATTCCACCAGGAATTCCTCCAGGAATTCCACCAGGAATTCCTCCAGGAATTCCACCAGGAATTCCTCCAGGAATTCCACCAGGAATTCCTCCAGGAATTCCACCAGGAATTCCTCCAGGAATTCCACCAGGAATTCCTCCAGGAATTCCACGAGGAATTCCTCCAGGAATTCCACCAGGAATTCCTCCAGGAATTCCACCAGGAATTCCACCAGGAATTCCTCCAGGAATTCCACCAGAAAATTCCTCCAGGAATTCCACCAGGAATTCCTCCAGAAATTCCACCAGGAATTCCTCCAGGAATTCCACCAGGAACTCCTCGAGGAATTTCACCAGAAATTCCTCCAGGATTTCCACCAGGAATTCCTCCAGGAATTCCACCAGAAATTCCTCCAGGATTTCCACCAGGAATTCATCAAGGATTTCCACCAAGAATTCCTCCAGGATTTCCACCAAGAATTCATCCAGGAATTCCACCAGGAATTCCTCCAGGAATTCCACCAGGAATTCCTCCAGGTATTCCACCAGGAATTCCTCCAGGAATTCCACCAGGAATTCCTCCAGGAATTCCACCAGGAATTCCTCCAGGAATTCCACCAGGAATTCCTCCAGGAATTCCACCAGGAATTCCTCCAGGAATTCCACCAGGAATTCCTCCAGGAATTCCACCAGGAATTCCTCCAGGAATTCCACCAGGAATTCCTCCAGGAATTCCACCAGGAATTCCTCCAGGAATTCCACCAGGAATTCCTCCAGGAATTCCACCAGGAACTCCTCGAGGAATTTCACCAGAAATTCCTCCAGGAATTCCACCAGGAATTCCTCCAGGAATGCCACCAGGAATTCCTCGAGGAATTCCACCAGAAATTCCTCCAGGAATTCCACCAGACATTCCTCCAGGAATACCACCAGAAATTCCTCCAGGAATTCCACCAGTAATTCCTCCAGGAATTCCACCAGAAATTCCTCCAGGAATTCCACCAGGAATTCCTCCAGGAATTCCACCAGAAATTCCTCCAGGATTTCCACCAGGAATTCATCCAGGATTTCCACCAAGAATTCCTCCAGGATTTCCACCAAGAATTCCTCCAGGAATTCCACCAGGAATTCCTCCAGGAATTTCACCAGGAATTCCTCCAGGAATTCCACCAGGAATTCCTCCAGGAATTCCACCAGGAATTCCTTCAGGAATTCCATAAGGAATTCCTTCAGGAATTCCACCAGGAATTCCTTCAGGAATTCCACCAGGAATTCCTTCAGGAATTCCACCAGAAATTCCTCCAGGAATTCCACCAGAAATTCCTCCAGGAATTCCACCAGAAATTCCTCCAGGAATTCCACCAGGAATTCCACCAGACATTCCTCCAGGAATTCCACCAGACATTCCTCCAGGAATTCCACCAGAAATTCCTCCAGGAATTCCACCAGAAATTCCTCCAGGAATTCCACCAGACATTCCTCCAGGAATTCCACCAGAAATTCCTCCAGGAATTCCACCAGAAATTCCTCCAGGAATTCCACCAGAAATTCCTCCAGGAATTCCACCAGGAATTCCTCCAGGAATTCCACCAGAAATTCCTCCAGGATTTCCACCAGGAATTCATCCAGGATTTCCACCAAGAATTCCTCCAGGATTTCCACCAAGAATTCCTCCAGGAATTCCACCAGGAATTCCTCCGGGAATTCCACCAGGAATTCCTCCAGGAATTCCACCAGGAATTCCTCCAGGAATTCCACCAGGAATTCCTTCAGGAATTCCACCAGGAATTCCTTCAGGAATTCCACCAGGAATTCCTTCAGGAATTCCACCAGGAATTCCTTCAGGAATTCCACCAGGAATTCCTTCAGGAATTCCACCAGGAATTCCTTCAGGAATTCCACCAGGAACTCCTCGAGGAATTTCACCAGAAATTCCTCCAGGATTTCCACGAGGAATTCCTCCAGGAATTCCACCAGAAATTCCTCCAGAAATTCCACCAGGAATTCCTCCAGGAATTCCACCAGGAACTCCTCGAGGAATTTCACCAGAAATTCCTCCAGGATTTCCACCAGGAATTCATCCAGGATTTCCACCAAGAATTCCTCCAGGAATTCCACCAGGAATTCCTCCAGGAATTCCACCAGGAATTCCTCCAGGAATTCCACCAGGAATTCCTCCAGGAATTCCACCAGGAATTTCTCCAGGAATGCCACCAGGAATTCCTCGAGGAATTCCACCAGAAATTCCTCGAGGAATGCCACCAGGAATTCCTCGAGGAATTCCACCAGAAATTCCTCGAGGAATTCCACCAGACATTCCTCCAGGAATTCCACCAGACATTCCTCCAGGAATTCCACCAGAAATTCCTCCAGGAATTCCACCAAGAATTCCTCCAGGAATTCCACCAGGAATTCATCCAGGATTTCCACCAAGAATTCCTCCAGGAATTCCACCAGGAATTCCTCCAGGAATTCCACCAGGAATTCCTCCAGGAATTCCACCAGGAATTCCTCCAGGAATTCCTCCAGGAATTCCACCAGGAATTCCTTCAGGAATTCCACCAGGAATTCCTTCAGGAATTCCACCAGGAATTCCTCCAGGAATTCCACCAGGAATTCCTCCAGGAATTCCACCAGGAATTCCTCCAGGAATTCCACCAGGAATTCCTCCAGGAATTCCACCAGGAATTCCTCCAGGAATTCCACCAGGAATTCCTCCAGGAATTCCACCAGGAATTCCTCCAGGAATTCCACCAGGAATTCCTCCAGGAATTCCACCAGGAATTCCTCCAGGAATTCCACGAGGAATTCCTCCAGGAATTCCACCAGGAATTCCTCCAGGAATTCCACCGGGAATTCCACCAGGAATTCCTCCAGGAATTCCACCAGAAAATTCCTCCAGGAATTCCACCAGGAATTCCTCCAGAAATTCCACCAGGAATTCCTCCAGGAATTCCACCAGGAACTCCTCGAGGAATTTCACCAGAAATTCCTCCAGGATTTCCACCAGGAATTCCTCCAGGAATTCCACCAGAAATTCCTCCAGGAATTCCACCAGAAATTCCTCCAGGATTTCCACCAGGAATTCATCCAGGATTTCCACCAAGAATTCCTCCAGGATTTCCACCAAGAATTCCTCCAGGAATTCCACCAGGAATTCCTCCAGGAATTCCACCAGGAATTCCTCCAGGAATTCCACCAGGAATTCCTCCAGGAATTCCACCAGGAATTCCTCCAGGAATTCCACCAGGAATTCCTCCAGGAATTCCACCAGGAATTCCTCCAGGAATTCCACCAGGAATTCCTCCAGGAATTCCACCAGGAATTCCTCCAGGAATTCCACCAGGAATTCCTCCAGGAATTCCACCAGGAATTCCTCCAGGAATTCCACCAGGAATTCCTCCAGGAATTCCACCAGGAATTCCTCCAGGAATTCCACCAGGAATTCCTCCAGGAATTCCACCAGGAATTCCTCCAGGAATTCCACCAGGAATTCCTCCAGGAATTCCACCAGGAATTCCTCCAGGAATTCCACCAGGAATTCCTCCAGGAATTCCACCAGGAATTCCTCCAGGAATTCCACCAGGAACTCCTCGAGGAATTTCACCAGAAATTCCTCCAGGAATTCCACCAGGAATTCCTCCAGGAATGCCACCAGGAATTCCTCGAGGAATTCCACCAGAAATTCCTCCAGGAATTCCACCAGACATTCCTCCAGGAATTCCACCAGAAATTCCTCCAGGAATTCCACCAGAAATTCCTCCAGGAATTCCACCAGGAATTCCTCCAGGAATTCCACCAGAAATTCCTCCAGGATTTCCACCAGGAATTCATCCAGGATTTTCACCAAGAATACCTCCAGGATTTCCACCAAGAATTCCTCCAGGAATTCCACCAGGAATTCCTCCAGGAATTTCACCAGGAATTCCTCCAGGAATTCCGACAGGAATTCCTCCAGGAATTCCACCAGGAATTCCACCAGGAATTCCTCCAGGAATTCCAACAGGAACTCCTCCAGGAATTCCAACAGGAATTCCTCTAGGAATTCCACCAGGAATTCTTCTAGGAATTCCACCAGGAATTCCTCCAGGAATTCCACCAGGAATTCCTCCAGGAATTCCACCAGGAATTCCTCCAGGAATTCCACCAGGAATTCCTCCAGGAATTCCACCAGGAATTCCTCCAGGAATTCCACCAGGAATTCCTCCAGGAATTCCACCAGGAATTCCTCCAGGAATTCCACCAGGAATTCCTCCAGGAATTCCACCAGGAATTCCTCCAGGAATTCCACCAGGAATTCCTCCAGGAATTCCACCAGGAATTCCTCCAGGAATTCCACCAGGAATTCCTCCAGGAATTCCACCAGGAATTCCTCCAGGAATTCCACCAGGAATTCCTCCAGGAATTCCACCAGGAATTCCTCCAGGAATTCCACCAGGAATTCCTCCAGGAATTCCACCAGGAATTCCTCCAGGAATTCCACCAGGAATTCCTCCAGGAATTCCACCAGGAATTCCTCCAGGAATTCCACCAGGAATTCCTCCAGGAATTCCACCAGGAATTCCTCCAGGAATTCCACCAGGAATTCCTCCAGGAATTCCACCAGGAATTCCTCCAGGAATTCCACCAGGAATTCCTCCAGGAATTCCACCAGGAATTCCTCCAGGAATTCCCCCAGGAATTCCTCCAGGAATTCCACCAGGAATTCCTCCAGGAATTCCACCAGGAATTCCTCCAGGAATTCCACCAGGAATTCCTCCAGGAATTCCACCAGGAATTCCTCCAGGAATTCCACCAGGAATTCCTCCAGGAATTCCACCAGGAATTCCTCCAGGAATTCCACCAGGAATTCCTCCAGGAATTCCACCAGGAATTCCTCCAGGAATTCCACCAGGAATTCCTCCAGGAATTCCACCAGGGATTCCTCCAGGAATTCCACCAGGAATTCCTCCAGGAATTCCACCAGGAATTCCTCCAGGAATTCCACCAGGAATTCCTCCAGGAATTCCACCAGGAATTCCTCCAGGAATTCCACCAGGAATTCCTCCAGGAATTCCACCAGGAATTCCTCCAGGAATTCCACCAGGAATTCCTCCAGGAATTCCACCAGGAATTCCTCCAGGAATTCCACCAGGAATTCCTCCAGGAATTCCACCAGGAATTCCTCCAGGAATTCCACCAGGAATTCCTCCAGGAATTCCACCAGGAATTCCTCCAGGAATTCCACCAGGAATTCCTCCAGGAATTCCACTAGGAATTCCTCCAGGAATTCCACCAGAAATTCCTCCAGAATTTCCACCAGGAATTCATCCAGGATTTCCACCAAGAATTCCTCCAGGATTTCCACCAAGAATTCCTCCAGGAATTCCACCAGGAATTCCTCCAGGAATTTCACCAGGAATTCCTCCAGGAATTCCACCAGGAATTCCTCCAGGAATTCCACCAGGAATTCCTCCAGGAATTCCACCAGGAATTCCTCCAGGAATTCCACCAGGAATTCCTCCAGGAATTCCACCAGGAATTCCTCCGGGAATTCCACCAGGAATTCCTCCATTAATTCCAACAGGAATTCCTCCAGGAATTCCAACAGGAATTCCTCCAGGAATTCCAACAGGAATTCCTCTGGGAATTCCAACAGGAATTCCTCTGGGAATTCCACCAGGAATTCCTCTAGGAATTCCACCAGGAATTCCTCCAGGAATTCCACCAGGAATTCCTCCAGGAATTCCACCAGGAATTCCTCCAGGAATTCCACCAGGAATTCCTCCAGGAATTCCACCAGGAATTCTTCCAGGAATTCCTCCAGGAATTCCACCAGGAATTCCTTCAGGAATTCCACCTGGAATTCCTTCAGGAATTCCACCAGGAATTCCTTCAGGAATTCCACCAGGAATTCCTCCAGGAATTCCACCAGGAATTCCTCCAGAAATTCCTCCAGGAATTCCACCAGGAATTCCTCCAGGATTTCCACCAGGAATTCCACCAGGAATTCCTCCAGGAATTCCACCAGAAAATTCCTCCAGGAATTCCACCAGAAATTCCTCCAGGAATTCCACCAGAAATTCCTCCAGGAATTCCACCAGAAATTCCTCCAGGATTTCCACCAGGAATTCATCCAGGATTTCCACCAAGAATTCCTCTAGGAATTCCACCAGGAATTCCTCCAGGAATTCCACCAGGAATTCCTCCAGGAATTCCACCAGGAATTCCTCTAGGAATTCCACCAGGAATTCCTCCAGGAATTCCACCAGGAATTCTTCCAGGAATTCCTCCAGGAATTCCACCAGACATTCCTCCAGGAATTCCACCAGAAATTCCTCCAGGAATTCCACCAGAAATTCCTCCAGGATTTCCACCAGGAATTCATCCAGGATTTCCACCAAGAATTCCTCCAGGAATTCCACCAGGAATTCCTCCAGGAATTCCACCAGGAATTCCTCCAGGAATTCCTCCAGGAATTCCTCCAGGAATTCCTCCAGGAATTCCACCAGGAATTCCTTCAGGAATTCCACCTGGAATTCCTTCAGGAATTCCACCAGGAATTCCTTCAGGAATTCCACCAGGAATTCCTCCAGGAATTCCACCAGGAATTCCTCCAGAAATTCCTCCAGGAATTCCACCAGGAATTCCTCCAGGATTTCCACCAGGAATTCCACCAGGAATTCCTCCAGGAATTCCACCAGAAAATTCCTCCAGGAATTCCACCAGAAAATTCCTCCAGGAATTCCACCAGGAAATAATCCAGAAATTCCACCAGGAATTCCTCCAGGAATTCCACCAGGAACTCCTCGAGGAATTCCACCAGAAATTCCTCCAGGAATTCCACCAGAAATTCCTCCAGGAATTCCACCAGAAATTCCTCCAGGAACTCCACCAGGAATTCCTCCAGGAATTCAACCAGGAATTCCTCGAGGAATTCCACCAGAAATTCCTCGAGGAATTCCACCAGAAATTCCTCGAGGAATTCCACCAGAAATTCCTCGAGGAATTCCACCAGACATTCCCCCAGGAATTCCACCAGAAATTCCTCCAGGAATTCCACCAGAAATTCCTCCAGGATTTCCACCAGGAATTCATCCAGGATTTCCACCAAGAATTCCTCCAGGAATTCCACCAGGAATTCCTCCAGGAATTCCACCAGGAATTCCTCCAGGAATTCCACCAGGAATTCCTCTAGGAATTCCACCAGGAATTCCTCCAGGAATTCCACCAGGAATTCCTCCAGGAATTCCACCAGGAATTCCACCAGGAATTCCTCCAGGAATTCCACCAGGAATTCCTCCAGGAATTCCACCAGGAATTCCTCCAGGAATTCCACCAGGAATTCCTCCAGGAATTCCACCAGGAATTCCTTCAGGAATTCCACCAGGAATTCCTCCAGGAATTCCTTCAGGAATTCCACCAGGAATTCCTTCAGGAATTCCACCTGGAATTCCTTCAGGAATTCCACCAGGAATTCCTTCAGGAATTCCACCAGGAATTCCTTCAGGAATTCCTCCAGGAATTCCACCAGGAATTCCTCCAGGAATTCCACCAGGAATTCCTCCAGGAATTCCACCAGGAATTCCTCCAGGAAATCCACCAGGAATTCCTCCAGGATTTCCACCAGGAATTCCACCAGGAATTCCTCCAGGAATTCCACCAGAAAATTCCTCCAGGAATTCCACCAGAAAATTCCTCCTGGAATTCCACCAGGAATTCCTCCAGAAATTCCACCAGGAATTCCTCCAGGAATTCCACCAGGAACTCCTCGAGGAATTCCACCAGAAATTCCTCCAGGAATTCCACCAGGAATTCATCCAGGATTTCCGCCAAGAATTCCTCCAGGAATTCCACCAGGAATTCCTCCAGGAATTCCACCAGGAATTCCTCCAGGAATTCCACCAGGAATTCCTCCAGGAATTCCACCAGGAATTCCTCCAGGAATTCCACCAGGAATTCCTCCAGGAATTCCACCAGGAATTCCTCCAGGAATTCCACCAGGAATTCCTCCAGGAATTCCACCAGGAATTCCTCCAGGAATTCCACCAGGAATTCCTCCAGGAATTCCACCTGGAATTCCTCCAGGAATTCCACCTGGAATTCCTCCAGGAATTCCACCAGGAATTCCTCCAGGAATTCCACCAGGAATTCCTCCGGGAATTCCACCAGGAATTCCTCCAGGAATTCCACCAGGAATTCCTCCAGGAATTCCACCAGGAATTCCACCAGGAATTCCTCCAGGAATTCCACCAGAAAATTCCTCCAGGAATTCCACCAGGAATTCCTCCAGAAATTCCACCAGGAATTCCTCCAGGAATTCCACCAGGAACTCCTTGAGGAATTTCACCAGAAATTCCTCCAGGATTTCCACCAGGAATTCATCCAGGATTTCCACCAAGAATTCCTCCAGGAATTCCACCAGGAATTCCTCCAGGAATTCCACCAGGAATTCCTCCAGGAATTCCACCAGGAATTCCTCCAGGAATTCCACCAGGAATTTCTCCAGGAATGCCACCAGGAATTTCTCGAGGAATTCCACCAGAAATTCCTCGAGGAATGCCACCAGGAATTCCTCGAGGAATTCCACCAGAAATTCCTCGAGGAATTCCACCAGACATTCCTCCAGGAATTCCACCAGACATTCCTCCAGGAATTCCACCAGAAATTCCTCCAGGAATTCCACCAAGAATTCCTCCAGGAATTCCACCAGGAATTCATCCAGGATTTCCACCAAGAATTCCTCCAGGAATTCCACCAGGAATTCCTCCAGGAATTCCACCAGGAATTCCTCCAGGAATTCCTCCAGGAATTCCACCAGGAATTCCTTCAGGAATTCCACCAGGAATTCCTCCAGGAATTCCACCAGGAATTCCTCCAGGAATTCCACCAGGAATTCCTCCAGGAATTCCACCAGGAATTCCTCCAGGAATTCCACCAGGAATTCCTCCAGGAATTCCACCAGGAATTCCTCCAGGAATTCCACCAGGAATTCCTCCAGGAATTCCACCAGGAATTCCTCCAGGAATTCCACGAGGAATTCCTCCAGGAATTCCACCAGGAATTCCTCCAGGAATTCCACCAGGAATTCCACCAGGAATTCCTCCAGGAATTCCACCAGAAAATTCCTCCAGGAATTCCACCAGGAATTCCTCCAGAAATTCCACCAGGAATTCCTCCAGGAATTCCACCAGGAACTCCTCGAGGAATTTCACCAGAAATTCCTCCAGGATTTCCACCAGGAATTCCTCCAGGAATTCCACCAGAAATTCCTCCAGGATTTCCACCAGGAATTCATCAAGGATTTCCACCAAGAATTCCTCCAGGATTTCCACCAAGAATTCCTCCAGGAATTCCACCAGGAATTCCTCCAGGAATTCCACCAGGAATTCCTCCAGGAATTCCACCAGGAATTCCTCCAGGAATTCCACCAGGAATTCCTCCAGGAATTCCACCAGGAATTCCTCCAGGAATTCCACCAGGAATTCCTCCAGGAATTCCACCAGGAATTCCTCCAGGAATTCCACTAGGAATTCCTCCAGGAATTCCACCAGGAATTCCTCCAGGAATTCCACCAGGAATTCCTCCAGGAATTCCACCAGGAATTCCTCCAGGAATTCCACCAGGAATTCCTCCAGGAATTCCACCAGGAATTCCTCCAGGAATTCCACCAGGAATTCCTCCAGGAATTCCACCAGGAATTCCTCCAGGAATTCCACCAGGAACTCCTCGAGGAATTTCACCAGAAATTCCTCCAGGAATTCCACCAGGAATTCCTCCAGGAATGCCACCAGGAATTCCTCGAGGAATTCCACCAGAAATTCCTCCAGGAATTCCACCAGACATTCCTCCAGGAATTCCACCAGAAATTCCTCCAGGAATTCCACCAGTAATTCCTCCAGGAATTCCACCAGAAATTCCTCCAGGAATTCCACCAGGAATTCCTCCAGGAATTCCACCAGAAATTCCTCCAGGATTTCCACCAGGAATTCATCCAGGATTTCCACCAAGAATTCCTCCAGGATTTCCACCAAGAATTCCTCCAGGAATTCCACCAGGAATTCCTCCAGGAATTTCACCAGGAATTCCTCCAGGAATTCCACCAGGAATTCCTCCAGGAATTCCACCAGGAATTCTTTCAGGAATTCCATAAGGAATTCCTTCAGGAATTCCACCAGGAATTCCTTCAGGAATTCCACCAGGAATTCCTTCAGGAATTCCACCAGAAATTCCTCCAGGAATTCCACCAGAAATTCCTCCAGGAATTCCACCAGAAATTCCTCCAGGAATTCCACCAGGAATTCCACCAGACATTCCTCCAGGAATTCCACCAGACATTCCTCCAGGAATTCCACCAGAAATTCCTCCAGGAATTCCACCAGAAATTCCTCCAGGAATTCCACCAGACATTCCTCCAGGAATTCCACCAGAAATTCCTCCAGGAATTCCACCAGAAATTCCTCCAGGAATTCCACCAGAAATTCCTCCAGGAATTCCACCAGGAATTCCTCCAGGAATTCCACCAGAAATTCCTCCAGGATTTCCACCAGGAATTCATCCAGGATTTCCACCAAGAATTCCTCCAGGATTTCCACCAAGAATTCCTCCAGGAATTCCACCAGGAATTCCTCCGGGAATTCCACCAGGAATTCCTCCAGGAATTCCACCAGGAATTCCTCCAGGAATTCCACCAGGAATTCCTTCAGGAATTCCACCAGGAATTCCTTCAGGAATTCCACCAGGAATTCCTTCAGGAATTCCACCAGGAATTCCTTCAGGAATTCCACCAGGAATTCCTTCAGGAATTCCACCAGGAATTCCTTCAGGAATTCCACCAGGAACTCCTCGAGGAATTTCACCAGAAATTCCTCCAGGATTTCCACCAGGAATTCCTCCAGGAATTCCACCAGAAATTCCTCCAGAAATTCCACCAGGAATTCCTCCAGGAATTCCACCAGGAACTCCTCGAGGAATTTCACCAGAAATTCCTCCAGGATTTCCACCAGGAATTCATCCAGGATTTCCACCAAGAATTCCTCCAGGAATTCCACCAGGAATTCCTCCAGGAATTCCACCAGGAATTCCTCCAGGAATTCCACCAGGAATTCCTCCAGGAATTCCACCAGGAATTTCTCCAGGAATGCCACCAGGAATTCCTCGAGGAATTCCACCAGAAATTCCTCGAGGAATGCCACCAGGAATTCCTCGAGGAATTCCACCAGAAATTCCTCGAGGAATTCCACCAGACATTCCTCCAGGAATTCCACCAGACATTCCTCCAGGAATTCCACCAGAAATTCCTCCAGGAATTCCACCAAGAATTCCTCCAGGAATTCCACCAGGAATTCATCCAGGATTTCCACCAAGAATTCCTCCAGGAATTCCACCAGGAATTCCTCCAGGAATTCCACCAGGAATTCCTCCAGGAATTCCTCCAGGAATTCCACCAGGAATTCCTTCAGGAATTCCACCAGGAATTCCTTCAGGAATTCCACCAGGAATTCCTCCAGGAATTCCACCAGGAATTCCTCCAGGAATTCCACCAGGAATTCCTCCAGGAATTCCACCAGGAATTCCTCCAGGAATTCCACCAGGAATTCCTCCAGGAATTCCACCAGGAATTCCTCCAGGAATTCCACCAGGAATTCCTCCAGGAATTCCACCAGGAATTCCTCCAGGAATTCCACCAGGAATTCCTCCAGGAATTCCACCAGGAATTCCTCCAGGAATTCCACGAGGAATTCCTCCAGGAATTCCACCAGGAATTCCTCCAGGAATTCCACCGGGAATTCCACCAGGAATTCCTCCAGGAATTCCACCAGAAAATTCCTCCAGGAATTCCACCAGGAATTCCTCCAGAAATTCCACCAGGAATTCCTCCAGGAATTCCACCAGGAACTCCTCGAGGAATTTCACCAGAAATTCCTCCAGGATTTCCACCAGGAATTCCTCCAGGAATTCCACCAGAAATTCCTCCAGGAATTCCACCAGAAATTCCTCCAGGATTTCCACCAGGAATTCATCCAGGATTTCCACCAAGAATTCCTCCAGGATTTCCACCAAGAATTCCTCCAGGAATTCCACCAGGAATTCCTCCAGGAATTCCACCAGGAATTCCTCCAGGAATTCCACCAGGAATTCCTCCAGGAATTCCACCAGGAATTCCTCCAGGAATTCCACCAGGAATTCCTCCAGGAATTCCACCAGGAATTCCTCCAGGAATTCCACCAGGAATTCCTCCAGGAATTCCACCAGGAATTCCTCCAGGAATTCCACCAGGAATTCCTCCAGGAATTCCACCAGGAATTCCTCCAGGAATTCCACCAGGAATTCCTCCAGGAATTCCACCAGGAATTCCTCCAGGAATTCCACCAGGAATTCCTCCAGGAATTCCACCAGGAATTCCTCCAGGAATTCCACCAGGAATTCCTCCAGGAATTCCACCAGGAATTCCTCCAGGAATTCCACCAGGAACTCCTCGAGGAATTTCACCAGAAATTCCTCCAGGAATTCCACCAGGAATTCCTCCAGGAATGCCACCAGGAATTCCTCGAGGAATTCCCCCAGAAATTCCTCCAGGAATTCCACCAGACATTCCTCCAGGAATTCCACCAGAAATTCCTCCAGGAATTCCACCAGAAATTCCTCCAGGAATTCCACCAGGAATTCCTCCAGGAATTCCACCAGAAATTCCTCCAGGATTTCCACCAGGAATTCATCCAGGATTTCCACCAAGAATACCTCCAGGATTTCCACCAAGAATTCCTCCAGGAATTCCACCAGGAATTCCTCCAGGAATTTCACCAGGAATTCCTCCAGGAATTCCGACAGGAATTCCTCCAGGAATTCCACCAGGAATTCCACCAGGAATTCCTCCAGGAATTCCAACAGGAACTCCTCCAGGAATTCCAACAGGAATTCCTCTAGGAATTCCACCAGGAATTCTTCTAGGAATTCCACCAGGAATTCCTCCAGGAATTCCACCAGGAATTCCTCCAGGAATTCCACCAGGAATTCCTCCAGGAATTCCACCAGGAATTCCTCCAGGAATTCCACCAGGAATTCCTCCAGGAATTCCACCAGGAATTCCTCCAGGAATTCCACCAGGAATTCCTCCAGGAATTCCACCAGGAATTCCTCCAGGAATTCCACCAGGAATTCCTCCAGGAATTCCACCAGGAATTCCTCCAGGAATTCCACCAGGAATTCCTCCAGGAATTCCACCAGGAATTCCTCCAGGAATTCCACCAGGAATTCCTCCAGGAATTCCACCAGGAATTCCTCCAGGAATTCCACCAGGAATTCCTCCAGGAATTCCACCAGGAATTCCTCCAGGAATTCCACCAGGAATTCCTCCAGGAATTACACCAGGAATTCCTCCAGGAATTACACCAGGAATTCCTCCAGGAATTCCACCAGGAATTCCTCCAGGAATTACACCAGGAATTCCTCCAGGAATTACACCAGGAATTCCTCCAGGAATTCCACCAGGAATTCCTCCAGGAATTCCCCCAGGAATTCCTCCAGGAATTCCACCAGGAATTCCTCCAGGAATTCCACCAGGAATTCCTCCAGGAATTCCACCAGGAATTCCTCCAGGAATTCCACCAGGAATTCCTCCAGGAATTCCACCAGGAATTCCTCCAGGAATTCCACCAGGAATTCCTCCAGGAATTCCACCAGGAATTCCTCCAGGAATTCCACCAGGAATTCCTCCAGGAATTCCACCAGGAATTCCTCCAGGAATTCCACCAGGAATTCCTCCAGGAATTCCACCAGGAATTCCTCCAGGAATTCCACCAGGAATTCCTCCAGGAATTCCACCAGGAATTCCTCCAGGAATTCCACCAGGAATTCCTCCAGGAATTCCACCAGGAATTCCTCCAGGAATTCCACCAGGAATTCCTCCAGGAATTCCACCAGGAATTCCTCCAGGAATTCCACCAGGAATTCCTCCAGGAATTCCACCAGGAATTCCTCCAGGAATTCCACCAGGAATTCCTCCAGGAATTCCACCAGGAATTCCTCCAGGAATTCCACCAGGAATTCCTCCAGGAATTCCACCAGGAATTCCTCCAGGAATTCCACCAGGAATTCCTCCAGGAATTCCACCAGGAATTCCACCAGGAATTCCTTCAGGAATTCCACTAGGAATTCCTCCAGGAATTCCACCAGGAATTCCTTCAGGAATTCCACCAGGAATTCCTCCAGGAATACCACCAGGAATTCCTCAAGGAATTCCACCAGGAATTCCTGCAGGAATTCCACCAGGAATTCCTCCAGGAATTCCACCAGGAATTCCACCAGGAATTCCACCAGGAATTCCACCAGAAATTCCACCAGGAATTCCACCAGGAATTCCACCGGGAATTCCTAAAGGAATTCCACCAGAAAATTCCTCCAGGAATTCCACCAGGAATTCCTCCAGAAATTCCACCAGGAATTCCTCCAAGAATTCCACCAGGAATTCCTCCAAGAATTCCACCAGGAACTCCTCGAGGAATTTCACCAGAAATTCCTCCAGGATTTCCACCAGGAATTCATCCAGGATTTCCACCAAGAATTCCTCCAGGAATTCCACCAGGAATTCCTCCAGGAATTCCACCAGGAATTCTTCCAGGAATTCCACCAGGAATTCCACCAGGAATTCCTCCAGGAATTCCACCAGGAATTCCTCCAGGAATACCACCAGGACTTCCTCCAGGAATTCCACCAGGAATTCCTCCAGGAATTCCACCAGGAATTCCTCCAGGAATTCCACCAGGAATTCCTCCAGGAATTCCACCAGGAATTCCTCCAGGAATTCCACCAGGAATTCCTCCAGGAATTCCACCAGGAATTCCTCCAGGAATTCCACCAGGAATTCCTCCAGGAATTCCACCAGGAATTCCTCCAGGAATTCCACCAGGAATTCCTCTAGGAATTCCACCAGGAATTCCTCCAGGAATTCCACCAGGAATTCCTCCAGGAATTCCACCAGGAATTCCTCCAGGAATTCCACCAGGAATTCCTCCAGGAATTCCACCAGGAATTCCTCCAGGAATTCCACCAGGAATTCCTCCAGGAATTCCACCAGGAACTCCTCGAGGAATTTCACCAGAAATTCCTCCAGGAATTCCACCAGAAATTCCTCCAGGAATGCCACCAGGAATTCCTCGAGGAATTCCACCAGAAATTCCTCGAGGAATTCCACCAGACATTCCTCCAGGAATTCCACCAGACATTCCTCCAGGAATTCCACCAGAAATTCCTGCAGGAATTCCACCAGAAATTCCTCCAGGAATTCCACCAGGAATTCCTCCAGGAATTCCACCAGAAATTCCTCCAGAATTTCCACCAGGAATTCATCCAGGATTTCCACCAAGAATTCCTCCAGGATTTCCACCAAGAATTCCTCCAGGAATTCCACCAGGAATTCCTCCAGGAATTTCACCAGGAATTCCTCCAGGAATTCCACCAGGAATTCCTCCAGGAATTCCACCAGGAATTCCTCCAGGAATTCCACCAGGAATTCCTCCAGGAATTCCACCAGGAATTCCTCCGGGAATTCCACCAGGAATTCCTCCATTAATTCCAACAGGAATTCCTCCAGGAATTCCAACAGGAATTCCTCCAGGAATTCCAACAGGAATTCCTCTGGGAATTCCAACAGGAATTCCTCTGGGAATTCCACCAGGAATTCCTCTAGGAATTCCACCAGGAATTCCTCCAGGAATTCCACCAGGAATTCCTCCAGGAATTCCACCAGGAATTCCTCCAGGAATTCCACCAGGAATTCCTCCAGGAATTCCACCAGGAATTCCTCCAGGAATTCCACCAGGAATTCCTCCAGGAATTCCACCAGGAATTCCTCCAGGAATTCCACCAGGAATTCCTCCAGGAATTCCACCAGGAATTCCTCCAGGAATTCCACCAGGAAATTCCTCGAGGAATTCCACCAGAAATTCCTCCAGGAATTCCACCAGGAATTCCTCCAGGAATTCCACCAGGAATTCCTCCAGGAATTCCGCCAGGAATTCCTCCAGGAATTCCACCAGGAATTCCTCCAGGAATTCCACCAGGAATTCCTCCAGGAATTCCACCAGGAACTCCTCGAGGAATTTCACCAGAAATTCCTCCAGGAATTCCACCAGGAATTCCTCCAGGAATTCCACCAGAAATTCCTCCAGGATTTCCACCAGGAATTCATCCAGGAATTCCACCAGGAACTCCTCGAGGAATTCCACCAGAAATTCCTCCAGGAATTCCACCAGAAATTCCTCCAGGAATTCCACCAGAAATTCCTCCAGGAATTCAACCAGGAATTCCTAGAGGAATTCCACCAGAAATTCCTCGAGGAATTCCACCAGACATTCCTCCAGGAATTCCACCAAAAATTCCTCCAGGAATTCCACCAGGAATTCCTCCAGGAATTCCACCAGGAATTCCTCCAGGAATTCCACCAGGAATTCCTCCAGGAATTCCACCAGGAACTCCTCGAGGAATTTCACCAGAAATTCCTCCAGGAATTCCACCAGGAATTCCTCCAGGAATGCCACCAGGAATTCCTCGAGGAATTCCACCAGAAATTCCTCGAGGAATTCCATCAGACATTCCTCCAGGAATTCCACCAGAAATTCATGCAGGAATTCCACCAGGAATTCCTCCAGGAATTCCACCAGGGATTTCTCCAGGAATTCCACCAGGAATACCTCCAGGATTTCCACCAGGAATTCCTCCAGGAATTCCACCAGGAATTCCTCTAGGAGTTCTCCAGGAATTCCTCCAGGAATTCCTCCAGGAATTCCACCAGGAATTTCTCCAGGAATCCCACCAGGAATTCCTCCAGGAATTCCACCATTAATTCCTCCAGGAATTCCTCCAGGAATTTCACCAGGAATTTCTTCAGGAATTCCACCAGGAATTTGTTCAGGAATTCCTCCTGGAACTTGTTCAGGAATTCCTTCAGGAATTCCACCAGGAATTCCACCAGGAATTCCTCCAGGATTTCCACCAGGTATTCCCCCCGGAATTCCACCAGGAATTCCACCAGGAATTCCACCAGGAATGCCTCCAGGAATTCCACCAGAATTTCCTCCAGGTATTCCACCAGGAATTCCTCCAGGAATTCCACCAGGAATTCCTCCAGGAATTCCACCGGACATTCCTCCAGGAATTCCACCAGAAATTCCTCCAGGAATTCCACCAGGAATTCCTCCAGGAATTCCACCAGAAATTCCTCCAGGATTTCCACCAGGAATTCTTCCAGGAATTCCACCAGGAACTCCTCGAGGAATTCCACCAGAAATTCCTCCAGGAATTCCACCAGAAATTCCTCCAGGAATTTCACCAGGAATTCCTCCAGGAATTCCACCAGGAATTCCTCCAGGAATTTCACCTGGATTTCCACCAGGAATTCTACCAGGAATTTCTCCAGGAATTGATCCATGAATTCCTCCACGAAGTGCCCATTGAATTCCTTCAGGAATTCTTCCAGAAATTTTACCAGGAATTCCACTAGAAATTTCACCAGGAATTTTTCCAGGAATTGATCCATGATTTCCTCCACGAAGTGCCCGAGGAATTCCTCCAGGAATTTCTCCAGGAATATCACCAGGAATTCCTCCAAAAATTTCCCCATCAATTTCACCAAGAATTCTTCCAGGAATTTCACCAGGAATTCCACCAGGATTTTCTCCAGGAATTTCACCCGGATTTTTTTTTCAAAATTCATTTTTCCTGGATACTTTCGTAAGATCCAAGGTTCTTAAATTCTTGCCATTTTCTGTTGGAGTTCGTCGCGGAGATCCTACATGTTTTTTTTACAGAATTTGATCCACAATTTTTTTTTCTGAAATTGCGCTAGAGTCCCTCGAGAAATTTTATCGAAGCTCATCTCGCATTCTTTGTTTTCCATCCAAATTCCTAGATCTCCACAAATATTTCTCTCAAGATACATCGCCGGTTTTTTCAAAGAATTTCTCCTAAAATTTATCTCGGGATACCTCTTGAAGATTTTCCGCGAATCCTTCGAGTGTTTCCCATGGGACTTCTCCAGTAGTTCTTTCCGGGCTTTTTTCCAGAGTTGCTGCAGGAGTAATTTTAAGATTTCTGCTAGAGTTCCTGCAAGGATTTCTTGAAGAATTTTTCACGTGTTTTTTTTTTTGCAGGAGCTATTGCCGGGATTTTCTCCAAAATTTTTCTTTCAATTTCTTCAAGAAATGGCCGTTATCATTTTTCGGAATTTCGCCCTGAATTTCCATAGGAGTTTTAGCCAGAATATTTCCCTTAAGGTTTTTGTGGGATTCTTCTTAAGTTTCTCCAGATATTTCCATCGAGTGCTGCGGAACTACACTGGACGTGCGACACGTGATTTTGAATTGTAGAAAATATGAAAGGGAGCGACAGGAGAATAATATTGGAACGACGAGTTTACGAGACGCCTTATCAAACGAGGAAGAAAAAACAACTAGGATTCTGAAATTTTTGCGCGACTCGGGATTGTACAAGCAACTGTAGACTTAGAATAACAAATTGCAAATGAGTGATTTTTTTTTTGCGATACGAGATTTGCGAACAATTGTAATAGAATAACAAATTGTAATCAAAATGTGAATTAGACCGTGCGACATGAATGCACCCTTCCGGTGTAAAATGTCGGAAATAAACAAACAAACAAACAACAAACTTCAAAAAATTAAAAAAAAGTGGAACCCTGAAACATCTATACAGAAGTCCTGGGAAGTCGAAAAAAAAAGCATCGAAAACTCTCTTGAAGGAATTCCTGGAAGAAGTTTTGCAAGAACCTCGAAAAAATCCTGAGAGAAACTGTTGGACAGCTGTCCCGGAAAAACACTTAGAGAAATTCCTAAAGGAATTTTGGATGATTTTGGAAACGATCTCCGGGTGGAATCCAACGAAAAACTTGGAAAAACCTCCGAAAAAAAATTCCAGCGAGGTACCCCAGCAGAGATCCCGTGGAAAAACACCTGCAGAAATTCTGGTAATAATCCCAAGAACAATTCTCAGAAATCCAGAAAGAACACTGAAATAATTCTTTTGGTCATATTTATTCGAATAGCCTAAATGATCAATCACCACCAGTACCACCAGTTTTATTCAAAATTGTTGATATGCTATCGTGATTCCCAGTTTTCCATTGGATTTTAATCGAAATCCCAACATTATACCACCAGCACAGATAACAGACATCCAAGACCAATTTTAAAATTGTGTGCAATTTAACGGTCAGATGGTCTGTGGAATTATGGATTGGATTTCCAGAATGTTTTTCTTACTGCTGTTTATTCCATAGAGAAACGATATAGTGCAACTCCGATTGTCGTGAAACATGGTGGGTTTGAAGTTCACCAAAATAATTAGACCCGTACTAACCCGTTTGTCTCCAGCTCCAGTCGACAACAGCCCCTTATCAACAGAATTTGACCAAATTTTGAATACAAACTCGTACAACTCTCTAGTTTAAGAAATGTGCGGATCAAATTATGCTACAAAAACGGCTTAGCAGTCTCGAGTTAATCAAACGATACTATTTGATTTTACCCAACGTTTCTACCACCTCTTTGGTCTTCTTCAGGGGTTAATCGATATTATCGATCAAAACGTCAAAATTTCTGCATCGAACTGTCGGGGTCTGGTTAACTATTTTGTACATCAAGGTGGTGCAGTAGTGATTCGTAGCTCATTTCTAATTTCTCGTCTCTAATTCTTCCACTTGTTTTAGGCACTGTTTAGTTTTCAGTTTGCAACTGTTAAATGTTGACGGAAAACGACAATATCAATTAACCCCTGAAGAAGACCAAAAAAAAAAGTGGTCGAAACGTTGGGTAATATCAAATAGTATCGTTTGATTTCCTCGAGACTGCTTAGCCGTTTCCGTAGCAAAACTATCCCATTCAGTCGAACCCTCCCAATCCATTCACAATTACGGGATCAAAATTTTCTTGGACTTCTGGACGGAGTAAGGCCGGTGGGTCACTGGGTCTAGTCGGGTAAAAATAAGGCCAAGTACGACTTGCACCACTACAACTTTCTTCTTAACGAAGTTTACATATTTTGTTGTCTAATGATAGTTGAAGTTGCAACAGATTCGATTTTGAGATTCTGAGACAGTTTGAGTTCTTGCGAAATTGAACATTCCTGAACCATCCAAGTCTACATTATGTTTGTTGTTTTCAAATGACATTAAACACGAGATATGATTCCATCATTCA
Source organism: Aedes albopictus (assembly GCF_035046485.1). Taxonomy (NCBI): domain Eukaryota; kingdom Metazoa; phylum Arthropoda; class Insecta; order Diptera; family Culicidae; genus Aedes; species Aedes albopictus. The sequence continues at coordinate 285,911,651 of NC_085136.1, read as the reverse complement.
CCCCATAGGTCATCGGAGACTTATTTGGAACATGTGTTGCCCTTGTGCTACTGTTTATATTTTCCGAATCTCTCGATGGATTGTCCGAATCCATTCTTACAAAATATGATTGCCCGAAATAATCACCACGGATAATTTTCAATTGTTTTCATCGCTTTTAACCCTTATGTGGCCGACAGGGTACCCGGGTACCCAGCGCTCATTTGAAAAGCACGGTGTAGAAAAAAGCAAAAAAAATTGTCGGACACATAACGGTTAAGCTGAACAAATACTTGAGAAACAACGGTTAGCTCCAGAAATCAATATTACACCGATCAGGAATAAGTAAATTTCTCGACTAGATTCCTGAGTACCCGGGATGATCTGGCTGAAGTCAGGCCTTGAGTTCATGGAACTGTTGAAAACCCGTAATCACATATTTTACGTATGTGGAGCCTCTGTGCACTACATAAGCATATATTTTATCATGTGACAATGAGAAGTCTTCTCTTAACTATTCCTAGGTAAATTTGATGAAGCGAAGTCATACCTTGGCTTGAAAGAACTGTTGATGGCCTACAATTACAGCTATTTGCACGCGGAAAACAATGGTTAGCTCCAGATACAAATACTTCACCGAACAGGAGTAAGTAAATTCCATTAATTGTTTTCTGAATACGCGGGATAGCTGGGTTGAAGTCAGGCCTTGAGTTCATTGAGCTCGAGATGATCTGTAATGCCATGTGTTACCTGTGTGGAACCCTTGTGCATTACATTAACACACATTCTATCATGTGTCAATGAAAAGGTCTCTCGAAACTGTTCCTAGGAAAGTTTGATGATCTAAGCGAAGTCATGCCATGACTTCAGAGAACCACAGATGGACAACAATGATAGTTAATAGCACGCGGAAAACAACGGTTAGCTCCAGAAACAAATACTACATTTAACAGGAGTATGTATTGATCATCAATATTAACTTCTTTTCCCGATCAGCCTAGATAGCTGTGTAGTGTCGGTAGCGGTTGTCTCAATTGGCTAAGAATAACACTACGGATCACCTGTTCCGGGGGTAAAAGTCCACTAAACAGGGAACCCCAATCCAAGGTGTCAGGCGACCCGTGCTGATGGATGAATGGTTGAGGGGGTTTAAAATATGCTCGATCTTTAACGGAGCCCGTAATGTAGGTAGATCGCCTTTATGTGTTGCGTTACGGTTCAAGATCTACCAAACCGAACCCTAGTGACATCCGGTTTGTCAAGTTGGGGTAATGTGTTTTGGTAATAAGGATTCATGGTACAAAGTCCTTGTTACTGGTGACAGTTTCTAAAATTGCATTTATTCTGCCTTGCTGATAGTTAAAGAATCGGACTTTGCCCACCCGAGACTACACTTCATGTTAGGAAAACAAACATGCTTTACGTATCTAATTGCGTACTAACCTATCAAGGACTGTTAAGTTCTGGTAATTCAAGGACTCACGTGCATTCTTATTGCAGAACACATTCTCTAATTTGACAGAGTTTTGCAACTAGCCTAAAGTCCCGGGTTTTTCTTTGTTGTCCTGGGAATAAACTAGAAGCAAGACATGGATGGGGCTAGAGTTCCGATGCATGGATAAATATCAGTACCACCGTTTTGTTTTTCTCAGAATTCAAATAGATTGTGTTTGATTAGGGGCGCTCTTTCGCTGGGATTTAAATCTCTATGATAACGGGACCTTTTTATCTCAATCTATTTCTGGGATAACAAAACAGGAACTGTACAGAAATCGATGCTTCATTGCCTCTCAATGACAATGGAGTAGTACGACATGCACTAAATACTAAGGATACGGGTAATGCCACAAAAGATCTAAATACTGGTCGCAGTGGCTCACCCGAACAGAAAAAAAAACAGGAGTATGTAAATTCTTCGACTAGATTCCTGAGAACCCGGGATGACCTGGCTGAAGTCAGGCCTTGAGTTCATGGAACTGTTGATAAACTGTAATCACATGTTTCATATATGTGGAACCTCTGTCCACTACATAAACTTATATATCATCATATGTCAATGAGAAGGCCTCTCACAACTATTCCTAGGAACATTTGATGACCTAAGCGAAGTCATGCCTTGACTTCAGAGAACTGTTGATGGCCCACAATTATTGCTATTTGCACGCGGAAAACTATGGTTAGCTCCAGAAACCAATACTTCACCGAACAGGAGTAAGTAAATTCCATGAATAGATTTCTAAATACCCGGGATGGCCGGGTTGAAGTCAGGCCTTGAGTTCATTGAGCACGAGATGACCTGTACTCACATGTTTTACCTATGTGGAACCTCTGTGCACTACATAAACACACATTCTATCATGTGTCAATAAAAAGGTCTCTCGAAACTATTCCTAGGAAAATTTGATGATCTAAACGAAGTCATGCCTTGAATTCAGAGAACCGAAGATGAACAACAATGAGAGTTATTTGTATGCGGAAAAAATGGTTAGCCCCAGAATTCAATACTACATCGAACAGCAGTAAGTAAATTTCTCGGCTTGAATCCTGAGTACCGGTTGCTTGAAGTCACCTGTTCATGAACTGTCGTTTCAAAGCTTATCCCAACTAACAATTACTCATTTTACAAGCACCTCTACGACGAATTGATTCAGCATGATGCTGAATAACATTTGGATAATTTTCAGGCATAACCTTTGTTCGGGTTTTGTTCACACAAATTTTGAGAAACTATAAAGCATAGTGTTGTGTACCAACTGAACTGTTTGTTGTTAAATCGTTTTACAACTATATATTAAAGCTGTTATTCAGCTTTAGCAAAAAATGATTTAAAAAAATGCAAAAAAATTCAATTTCCCGAGAGTTTATGAACTTAATGCTGTGAACTAATATTGTGGAATAATAACTACACATAAATTTACCTAAATCCAGATTCGAACTCGAGACCCGTCGATTACCAGCAGCATGCCTTCCTATCTGCGCCATCCTAGAGATGATGAATTGCAGCGCTCAAATCAAAACATAAACATTCCGGGGTTTAATAATGATCAGACTTCGACTTCTATTCAGCAGTGGTGAATTAGTACAATATTATGGTTAACAACTGAACAACAGATTAGTTCAGCTGTTGTTCAGTAAAAACCATGTGTTTTTCATCATGTACTCTGAGTTGAAGTATGATGAAACGAAAGCGCTTATTTGACTTGTGAAAAACACATTATACAGATACATGTGCTAATTTTTACATGAACTTAACAAGAAGCAGAAAAAAGTCTTGTTAAACTATGTTTTAAAGGAATTACTGCGAGTCGAATAAAAATCTTATTGAACACTTGACAAATGTTTTTAATTATCATTGTTGATACCAATATGAAAAGTTGAACAAGGCTACTTTTTCAATTGATATAGCATTTGTACAGTAATGTGTACAGCATAATTTTAGTTCAGCTATAATTACTATTATAAAGCAACAATTCAGCATGCATGCTTGTTTGCGGCTGGTGATTATTAGTTGGAATGTCTGCTACATATACAAATTGTACTCTGTATTCTATCTGTATCGACTTCAAAAAATGTGTATACCGTGCAAGCAGCATATTCTAGTTAGTACCGGAATCCATATCAACTTACTTAATGGACCTCTTAGCTCCCGATAAACTCACCTGTAAAGAAAAAAGAAAAAGAAATCCGAATGAATAAAACTTAAACATAATTAGTTCTCATTTGAGTCAAGAGAAAAACATGACGTCGTTCTCCCGTTACATAACACACCAACCAGCATCCCCCCTCCCTTGTTCATTGTCCTCCCATCAACCTCTACATCTCACACATTGTCAGTAAAATTAGCCCAATTAATTATACAGTCACACTCATTAATTCATTCACTCGTCGTCCTCCCTCTCCATTCTAGTCCCTTTTTTTCGTACCTGTCTGCCTCCGGCGGCGCATGAAGCCAAGCAATCAAACTTTCTTTTCGTCGCCTCCAGGTAGTAGGAGGAAAAAATCGCCTCGTTATTTACCAGTACCAAAAGCCAAAAGTTTCCCTTGGTTGAAAAGCCTCTTTCCTTTGTCGAGCACGTACGGCATTCTATTACCGTTGTATGTGGGCAATATGCGATTTAGTCAGGGTAATTTTCTTTTATTTTGGTATCATATTCACTATTGTCTTCGAAGGAGGAGTAGAAATCTGAAGTCTTACTATTTTTATGAAGGCTATACCGTTGACTCACGTGAGTAGCTTATTTAACAGAAACCAGTGATATCCATTGTGAAAAAATGAATAATTCTGCAAAACTTGAGCAAATAATTAGGGGCTGTCCATAAACCACGTGGTCATGAGGGGGGGGGGGGGTTCGGTCAATAACCATTTTGTATGGACTAAAAAAAATTTTTGTATGGACTAATGACCACGCGGGGGGGGGGGGGGGTTGAAAAGTCCCAAAAAATTGACCACGTGGTTTATGGACAGCCCCTTAGTTCTAAAGATGGTGAGCTCGTTCTATATTATTATTTATTTGAATTCGACTAAGAACATCACCAGAAACTCTCCTGTGATGTCACCAGAAAATATACAAGGCTGTCTACCAAAATTCAATCGGAGATTCTAGCATTCTTTCAAGAAACATCATCATAAATTTCTACACGACTTGCTTCAGAAATTCCACCAAGAATTTCTTCATGTAATTTCTTAATAAATTCTTCTTCTTCTTGCTATTGAAAAACTTTCAAATTTGGTTTAAGTCATTCCAAACCATCCACCTGTTGTGAACAAGACAATCCCAACTGAGTAGATTCCCTCTGATTTGCAAACTCGTTTCTTTTCCGTTAATGGAAATGGATCTCGTGTTTCCCCCTGGTGAGCCCAGAAAACTTTCGCAAACAAAATTAATAGCTCTAATTAGCGAACTACATACGTTTGCACGTCATAAGCTGAGCGCACAACTGTAGTACAAGCGAGCTTCCGAACAATTTCCTCTTTGACTTTTCTTCTGCAAGAAAAATCTCGTTCCAGTTAATTTCGCCACCACTGCACGGAAATCAGAAAATACGGTTCCCGGGACGAAAATCCCGAATTCAATTATGCGTATATCACACGGACGGATGAATTATGCAAATCCAATATATGCAACTCTATTAGTGTGGAAGCAGGACGTTACAGAAGTCTGCTGGAAAAGACGATTGGTGTAGCAAGGAAGGTGCCATAAATTTCTCCAGGTGATTTACTAAGAATTCAACCAGAAATTCCTGGAGGAATTTCCGGAGAAATTCCTGGAGGAATTTCCGGAGGAATTCCTGGAGGAATTTCCGGAGGAATTCCTGGAGGAATTTCCGGAGGAATTCCTGGAGGAATTTCCGGAGGAATTCCTGGAGGTATTTCCGGACGAATTCCTGGAGGAATTTCCGGAGGAATTCCTGGAGGAATTTCAGGAGGAATTCCTGGAGAAATTTCCGGAGGAATTCCTGGAGAAATTTCCGGAGGAATTCCTGGAGGAATTTCCGGAGGAATTCCTAGAGGAATTTCCGGAGGAATTCCTAGAGGAACTTCCGGAGGAATTCCTAGAGGAATTTCCGGAGGAATTCCTGGAGGAATTTCCGGAAGAATTCCTGGAGGAATTTCCGGAGAAATTCCTGGAGGAATTTCCGGAGGAATTCCTGGAGGAATTCCTAGTGGGTTTCCTGGAGAAAATCGTGGAGGAATTTCTAGTGGAGTTCGTGGAGGAATTCCTATTGGAATTCGTGGAAGAATTCCAAGTGGAATGCCTGGAGGAATTCCTAGTGGAATTTGTGGAGGAGTTACTAATGGAATTCGTGATGAAGTTCCTAGTGGAATTCCTGGAGGCATTAATAGTGAAATTCCTGGCGGAATTCCTAGTAGAACTTCTGCAGGAATGCCTAGTGGAACTTCTATAGGAATTCCTAGTGGAACTCCTGGAAGAATACCTTGTGGAACTCCTGGAGGAATTCCTAGTGAAATTTCTGGAGGAATTCCTAGTGGAATTCCTGGAGGAATTCCTAGTGGAATTCCTGCAGGAATTCTTAGTGGAATTCCTGGAGGAATTCTTAGTGAAATTTCTGGAGGAATTCCTAGTGGAATTCCTGGAGGAATTCCTGGAGGAATTCCAAGTGTAATTTCTGGAGGAATTCCAAGTGGAATTCCTGGAGGAATTCCTAGTGGAATTCCTGGAGGAATTCCTAATGGAATTCCTGGAGGAATTCCTAATGGAATTCCTGGAGGAATTCCTGGTGGAATTCCTGGAGCAATTCCTAGTCAGGATGGTGTTCACCCTTGTTTAAGTCCCAGCTACGCCACTGGACAGACCCCGTTCAACGCACCACAAAACTCATCGCGTGACTTTCCGAGAGGCAGAAAGAATTCATGAAAACCTTGTGTTCTGCCTCGCCCAACCGCGTAAGAAAGGATAATAATCTGGGCGGCTTCCTGTCGACTCCTGTCTTCTGATCCATCCCCCGCTTCCTTCTGCGATGACATTACCAATTCATGGGCTACCATTAGCAGTGCACTAATTTGATGGGCGAGTGTCTCTTTCTCTGTGTCGGTCTCGGAGGCCGAGGACTTCGATGACAACACCGCACCGCACCACCCCCCCCCCCCTCCCTCCGGAAAGTTGCAACAGGCATATCTACGAACACACGAACATCAGGTTGTTGATTTCCCATTCGTTCGTTCTATGGCTCGGGTTTTTGCTTTGCGGTGCAAATGGATGGGAAAACTTCTCCTCCGCGCCGGAAAACGTAATTAGTGCGTTAATTGTAGATTAGTTTCGGCAAGTTGGGAATTAGTCGTTTGATAAATGACTGTTGGATTGGTTTGGAAAATTTAGGTGCCTCGTGGGCATTTCGGGTAGCTACCGTCTGCGGTGCTGAGCTGGGTATGTAATGTGATCTAGGCCTGGGTAAACAAAGTTTGTTACAAAAACAATTACACGGAGTTGAAATTCGGTTGTTTACGTAGTTGAGGATTGCCAAAAATAGAATAATTACAGGTTTGAGATGTAACAGTTTGTGGAAGAAAAGAGCTAAAAGGGTTCAATGTTTTATAATAAATTGGTGAGTTCATTCCAATCTTCTATTTCCTTCGATTTTTTTTTCATTTCTTTCGACATTTCATGATTTGCCGTTTAATTTGAAATTCCACCACTAGATGGCGCTAGTGAGCACATAAATATTATATCTTACATATCTCAGGATCCTGATTACTTAGAAAGGCATTGTCGACAAAGTTGTTTGGTAGGTCAAGGACTTACAGATTATTCTTTTTTTTTTATTTGAAATTCCACCACTAGGCGGCGCTAGTGAGCACATAAATTTTATATCTTACATATCTCATGATCATGATTATTTAGTAAGGCATTGTCTACGAAAAAGTTATTTGGTAGCTCAAGTACTTAGAGATTATTCTTTTTTAATTTGAAATTTCACCATTAGCCGGCGCTAGTGAGCATGTGAATTTTATATCTTACATATCTCAGGATCCTGATTATTTAGAAAGGCATTGTCCACGACAAAGTTATTCGGTAGGTCAAGGACTTACACAAGTTTTGACGTTTAATTCTAAATTTCACCACTAGGCGGCGCTAGTGAGCACATACATTTTATATCTTACATATCTCAGGATCCTGATTACATAGAAAGCCATTGTCTACGACAAAGTTGTTTGGTAGGTCAAGGACTTACAGATTATTCTTTTTTTTAATTTGAAATTTCTCTACTAGGCGGCGTTAGTGAGCATGTGAACTTTATATCTTATATATCTCAGGATCCTGATTACATAGAAAGGCAGTGTCTTTGACAAAGTTGCTTGGTAGGTCAAGGACTTACAGAGGATTTGCCGTTTAATTCTAAATTCCACCACTAGGCGGCACTAGTGAGCACATGTTTTTTTTATCTTACATATCTCAGAATCCTGAATACTTAGGAAGGCAGTTTCTTCGACAAATTTGCTTGGTAGGTCAAGGATTAACAGATGATTTGTCGTTTCGTTCTAAATTCTAACATTTGACGGCGCTAGTAAGCACGCGAATTTTACATATCTCAGGATCCTGATTATTTAGAAAGGCATTGTCTACGACAAAGCTATTTGGTAGCTCAAGGACTTAGAGATTATTCTTTTTTCAATTTGAAATTTCACTACTAGGAAGCGCTAGTGAGCATGTGAAGTATATATCTTATATGTCTCAGGATCCTGATTACATAGAAAGACAGTGTCTTCGACAAAGTTGCTTGGTTGGTCAAGGACTTACTGATGTTTTGCCGTTTAATTCTAAATGCCACGACTAGGCGGCGCTAGTGAGCACATACATTTTATATCTTACATATCTTAGGATCCCGATTACTTAGAAAGGCATTGTCTATGACAAAGTTGTTTGGGAGGTCAAAGACTTACAGATTTTTTTTAATTTGAAATTTTACCACTAGGTGGCGCTAGTGAGCATGTGAACTTTATATCTTATATATCTCAGCATCCTGATTACTTAGAAATATGGTGTCTTCGGCAAGTTGTTTGGTGGGCCACTAATAGGGCAAAGGATTCCGAATTGAAGCTATCATCATATGACGTAATAAAAACATTGACGTTATAGTTCATCAAGAGCTGTAAAATTAGCCTAAGACCCGGTCTTTAAAGTAATCAGTATCCTGAGATATCTCTCTCTCTCTCTCTTCTTGGCGTAACGTCCTCACGGGACAAAGCCTGCTTCTCAGCTTAGTGTTCTTTGAGCACTTCCACAGTTATTAACTGAGAGCTTCCTCTGCCAATGACCATTTTGCATGCGTATATCGTGTGGCAGGCACGAAGATACTCTATGCCCAAGGAAATCAAGGAAATTTCCTTTACGAAAAGATCCTGGACCGACCGGGAATCGAACCCGTCACCCTCAGCATAGTCGTGCTGAATACCCGTGCGTTTACCGCCTCGGCTATATGGGTCCTGAGATATATGAGATTTCAATTTGCAAGCTCACTAGCGCCACTGGTGGTGGAGTTGCAAATCAAAGGGCCCAGCACCTATAAACTCATAACCTACCAAACAACTTTTCCGAAGACACCATCTTTCTAAATCGTCATAACCCTGAGATAGGGTGACAATGGGTATTATCGGCAGGTTTGTTCTCTTCGTCATGGGGGGTTTTTGTCAGCTTAGTTGCCTGAAACTTGGCCATATAATTCAGCTTAGTTGGGAAGGATTTGAGACCAACTCTGAGTTCAATAGGTTTAAAAAAAAAAAATCCCAAAGACGAAGAGCACAAAACGGCCGAAAATAGGTAATTTCCCCTATATGAGATATAAGGTTTACATGCCAACTATCGCCATCCAGTTTTGAAATTTTAAATCACATTTATCATCATCTATAAGCCCTTGACCTACAAAACTACTTTGCCGGAGACATCATCTATATATGTTATAAAGATACGGAACATTGGATTCGGTTGAAATATAAACGACAGAAAAAATACAGCTTGTTGAAAATATTCTTAGAAATTTCATGCATTTGTATGTTATACCAAATTAATATTTTGCGTCACCTTGTAGCGGAGTCAAACGGAACATCAACTGCAATCTCTTTATCTACCAAACAACTATGCCGAAGACATAATCTTTTCTAGTATTCTGGATTCTGAGTTGTATGAATTATAAAAGTTGAATGCCCACTAGCGCCACCTAGATGTGGAGTTCCAAAACATACGGGTAGCCATCAGTTAGACTTTGACCTACCATCAACTTTGCCGAATATACCATCTTTCTAAGTAATAAGGATTCTGAGATATATGGAGTTATAAAATTTGAATGCTCACTAGCTTCACCTAGATGTGGAGTTTCAAATTATACGGCCCTCCATGAGTAATTGTTTGACCTACCACTTAGCTTTGTCAAAGACACCATCTTTCTAAAGCCTTCAGTACACGCTTTGCCAAGTGTGCAAATTTTTCCGCACACATAATCCAATATACCAACAGCGATCTCAACATTGACAAAACATCTGAAATGTCAAGCGTATGGCTTTCTGTTGGTTGGCACGTGCGGAAAAGTTTGCACACTTGGCAAAACGTGTACTGAAAGCTTAAATAATCAGGATTTTGAGATATATGAGTTATAAAATCAGACTGCTTACTAGCGCCACCTAGATGTGGAATCCCATACCAAACGGCTCTCTATCAATTAGTGTTTGACTAAACAAACAACTTTGGCAAAGACACCATATTTCTGAGCACTAAGGATCCTGAGTTATATGAGATATAAAATTTACATGATCACTAGCGACGCCTATCGGTTGCAATCTGAACTACTTAGGTCACCTAGCGTAGGCCCTTGGTATACCAAGTAACTTTGTCAAAGACACCATAGAGTAAGGTGGGGCAAAAGTTCGACCCTAGTTGAAAATTCAATTTTTATCAAGAATTCTAAGCAGATATAAATAAATGAATACCGTGTGACGATTCTACCATCCATGAGCTAAAATTTTGCTGAACAAAGTTACGCCAAATGTCTTTTCAATTTTGAGTTACAACCCTTTTTGTATGTGTGTGTCTAATTCGAACTCTTGCCCCACCACTGGGGCAAAAGTTCGAATCTAGTGTTTGTGCTATTTCGCTAACCGTAGAACACTATTTCAACACTTTGGTAATTGGAATACCTAAAACCAATTAATATTTGATGTTGGAACTGGAATACACATTAAAGTTCGATCTGGATTTTACCCAAATCAGGGTTAAACTTACTTCACCAAAAATTAGTAGTTTTCCGCCAAATGCAGATAAACCAACATTTATTTTCAACTTTGATCAAATTTTCTCACTGATTCCATATTTTTTAGAGATCATATGTACATTTTGCACAATTTTAGGTTTTTACCTAAAGTTGGCACATGACTCGAACTTTTGCCCCACAATTCGAACTTTTGCCCCACTATGTGTAAAATATGATTTCCAAATCTTTTTTGCAAAAAGTTATACATGCTAAAGCATCTACAAAATATACCTAGCTACGCCCCAAAATAAAATATCGAATTCGATTACATTACAATTCCATTCCATGCGTTGGAAGGACCATCGCATATTACAATTTTTTGATCAAAAACCAATATTTTGTCATAACTTTTCGAAATATTGACCAATTTTCATAATTTTTGGAGTGAAAGACTCTTTTTCAAAAAGGCTTCGAACAACCTTGACACCCGAAAGATATAATTTGAATTAAGCTCAAAAACTTCAAAAGAAACTCTTGCCCCACTCGAACTTTTGCCCCACTTTACTCTATATCTAGATCATAAGGGTTTTGTAATATACTAATTTACATTTAACTGTCTATTCAATCTCATATATAGTGCGTTCCTCATAATGCGAATATGAATTTTCCGCATTATAAGGAGATACACTGTTTCCAAAAACCTTATTAATCCACCTAGCGGTGATGGCGCCTTTCTCATACCTTCGAATCCCCATTTCAATAAAACTCAAGTGACATGTTGGTGTGAATTGCACTTTCATACAACTAATAGAAATCCATTTAATGATACCAGAAATCATATCGTTTATCTGAATATTGATGTTTGAGCCTCATACTCTTAAGAAAAAGCCGAATTTGCAGCCGCCATTTAGGATTTAAGATCGCCATCTTGAATGTTCTGTTCGCCACTTTTGGAGTCCAGGCATATACCCTACGGAAAATATACCCATATTGAATGGTTTTAGAGCCTAAAACTTCATTAAACAGTCGTCATTTCGAATTTGGAGCCACCATCTTGGATTTTGGACCGCCATCTTGGATATTCTAGTTGCCATTTTTGGAATGCAGACATCTTCCCCATACAAAATATTCCAATATTGCATTGTTTTAGACTAAACTCCATTAAACAGCCGCGATCTTGAATTTGGAGCCACCATCCTAAATGTTTATGTTCTAGTCACCATTTTTGGACTCCGGACATCTTCCTCATACCAAATATACCAATATTGTATGGTTTGGAGCCTAAAACTTCAATAAACAGCCTCCATCTTGAATTTGGAGCCACCATTTTTGATTTTAGGTTCCATCCACCATCTTGGATATCCTGGTCACCATTTTTTGACTCCGGACATCTTCCTCGTACCAAATATACTCATATTGCATGGTTTTAAAGCCAAAAATTCTATTGAACAGCCGCCACCTTGAATTTAATTTTAGAGCCTACATCTCTATTAAACAAACACAATCTTGAATTTGAAGTCGCCATCTTTGATTTTAGACCGCCATCTTGGATATTCTGTTCGCCATTTTTTGACTCCGGACATCTTCTCCATATCAAATATACCCATATTGCATGCTTTAACCGTAGTGTGGCCAGCAAAAAAAACACCCGTAGAAGGCCGGCAGGGTACCCGGGTACCCACGCAATGGAAATGATCATATCTCAGCGATTTTTCCACCGATTTCAAAAGTGTTTGCCTCATTCAACTCAGAAACTCATTATCTATCGAGATCGTATTTGGTTAGACCGGTCGATCACCATAGGTACCGGAAAATCCGGATTTCCGGATCCGTGTTTTTATACAATAGAATATACGGGATTTTCGGTAGGTTAGTAGCAATTTCGGTACCAAGCATCGTAAAATTGCTTTGGCATATTGTATCTGACCGGCAGGGAATCATAAAACGTGTTGACTTTGAAACTGTGATTTCGGAACACGCTTCCCGTGAGGCCATGGTTGACCATAAACACTTTAAGGTATCCTAGCCTTAACAATGTGGGTTTCAATATGGTATAAGGACATGCTCCCAAAAATATTGATTTTCCGAAAACCACGGTGATTCGATCGGTCTAACCAAATATTTTCCCGATAGATGATGAGTTTCTGAATTGAATGAGCTAAAAATTTCCAAAATCGATGAAAAATTGACGGAGATATGATCATTTCAATTTCGTGGGTACCCGGGTACCCTGCCGGCCTTCCACGTAATAAAAAAATGCAGGAGCCCCTGCCCCTGCCCCTCCTCACTTTAAAATTTGGTCAACCCCAGTAATAGATGTATATTCACGAGTTCTAAGATCTAACAGAGTTCCAACATCCTAGTCTCAATAACCATTAAAATATCGAGATTTGAAATTGAAAAAGGTACCCGGGTACCCTGCCGGCCACATAAGTGTTAAGAGCCTAAAACTCTATTAAACAGCCACCATCTTGAATTTGGAGCCACCATCTTGAACATTTGGCTGCCATCTTGAATTTTGGGCCGACATCGTGGAACTTTTGGTCTCCAGCGTTGATTTCCGCACAAAATTCTTTAACCACGCTAAAGGTTACAAAAATCGACGCAGTTTCAAGTATCGCATGATGGGGCTAGGTTCAGTTTTATATACGGTTAGTTATACCGGTGCAGGTCCGGATCACTGAACTGGCCATTACTCCGGAATGCTTTGACCGATCTGGACCATGTTTAATAGCAAGCAATGCGGTAGAATTCCGGTTCGATTCAAGCTAGAATCCGATAAATCGGCCAATGGGAAGTTCCTTAAAAGTGAGTGAACTTATTTTGCGCACAGACATACATACATACACACATACAGACATACATACATACGCACATACAGACATCATCTCAATTCGTCGAACTGAGTTGATTGGTATATGCGACTCGATCCTCCGAGTCTTTTTTCTAAAAATCGTGTTTTGAGTGAACATATAGCCTTTCCAGTGCACTTAGTGTACGAGAAAGGCAAAAAGTCTTGAACTATTCCAAATAAGATTCTTGAAGAATACATTTAGGTGTGGCATCAATAGAAAAGTTGGTTTCGAAGTAATAGCAGAAGATTCTCATGTGTTGTACAAAGTACAACAGCGCGATCAACGGAAGGTTTATTGACAAATTGCGATATAAATTTGAGGGAAAAAAATCACGGTCTATTGGGATTCGAACACACGACTTCGAATTTGCTAGATCGGAACTTTATCACATTTTTTCTACTTTTGCATGAAAATCTTTCTCTCAGTATTCCTTTATCGCTCAATATAATCTTGTTATGGCATAGTACTGAAGAAATCCTAATTGGGATATTTGGATTCGAGTTTTCTGAACCACAGTATAATGGTATTCTGAAGAACATCTCATGATCACTTTTTTCACCATCCCTCATCCTGTCGCTCATTTTTAAGCGTGAAAAGATTTGGGTCAGCTCAGAAATTTTACACCTTTCAGGAAGGGAAGACGACGACGACGACCGACCATCATCGTCACCGTCATCATCTCAGCTCTGAATGGTTGGACCATTTCAGGTTCGGACTTTTTTTTTCCTTCCATTGATTTCTTCCATTCATCGATGTTTCTGCACCTATTCCCCGTCAAATGAACCGAAAAACAGCTGCATTGGGGCTGTTGACGCACATAGAACGTTCGGATGATGTACGCGGTGATATTGGTCACTAAAAACACTACGTTTCGCGGTCGAAACTAAAACACTTTATTTTGCGGGCAAAGTACAAAACTCGTACCGATCGCGGCGGAGGGATATTTATTACTAAAATCTCTATTTACATTCTGCTGCCTCTGTCCCGCAGAGATGGACAGGGAGCAAGCCGATCGTGAAGCGATCGGTACCTACAAGCCTATTGTATGTCGTGCAAACGCACAGCAGTGTGCGGCGGTCAGCTGTTGCTGTACTGCTAGTTGACGGAGAGTGAGTGACCACGCGCTAGGGTGGCACTCGCAACATAATTTCAATATAAACTATTGGCGCAGACATAGCCGGCCGCCTTGAAAACTACGGATTTCAAAATTTGTTCCTAATTCGTTATTCTAATTCACTTTACGGTTCCGGGGGTTTCACAGGTGTCGCCGGACCGCTTCGTCGGTCGCCGTGCGCTACACGGCATCTGGGTGTCCTCCTGACTTCGGTCTCCTGCTTCGGACGCTACGTACGGAGGACTTCAAGGGATCCTGTTGACTTGACGACAGGGGCTGGATGGTACGGTGCGGGACGGGTTGATTTTCCTGGTACATCGATTGACGACGCACTTCTTCAGGGATGTCCTGCGGTTGTCCTCGACCGCGAGGGAGGGGATTTTCACGCGTTGCTGCAGATGAGAGGGTGCTTTTTAAACTGAATTTGTGAACACTAAAAAGACTTGCCTGGAACGGAGGCCCTTGTGGCCTCCGCAGCCGCTACCAGCGGCGGTGACGATGAAACGGATGCTTAACGACCAAATCGACTGCCGAGGGTCTCCTGACGGTTGCGGTGAACTCCTACCGCTTCGAGGGTGCTACGATCCGGTGATCACAGTGCCGTTCGTGGAGTTGGCCAAACTCCACCTGACGCTAGGGATTGCTGGATCCTAGGGGGTTGTCAGGTTGTACCTCGACGAGACGAAATGGAAAACTTCGGTTGAGTCGTTGGACCCAGAAACAAACGGAATGCTCCACTGCTTGGGGAGCCTTTATGGAACGGACGGACTTCACAGGACTTCAACACAGCTACCATCACCAACGCATGCGGATACCTCAAACTTGGAGAAAGATCTTGGACTGGTCGACTTCGAAGGGTGGAATGTCCCGAGGACCCGGGACCGGGTAGAACAGCGGCTATGGGGTATGAGAACTTCGGTTACTTTTTTGAATTAATTTTACATACAAAAACTTACTGGAGTGCGGAGGCCACAAAGACCTCCGCGGGTGCCGAAGCACCACCGGTGGAGGCGAGTTATGCCTCTTCGTTGGAAGACTCCACGTTGTCCCTGATTGGGAGCACGCAAATCTTCGAGATTGCTCTCCGAAATACCCCAGTGCTGGTACGCACGTCTACCACTCGGATGTTTCCGTCCGAGCCTCGGAACACCTCAGCAACACGGCCGAGGTTCCACTTCAACGGCGGAAGCCGTTCGTCCATCAACAATACCATTGTCCCAACAGCGATGTTGTCACGTTGTCTAGTCCACTTCGTCCGGTTGTGCAAGTCGGAGAGGTACAGTGTTGTCCACTTTTTCCACAATTGCTGGATGTAACCTTGCGCTTTCTGCCAGACGGAGAGACGATTGGCTGGGATGGCTTCCAAATCGGGTTCGGCGATGGCCGTCAGTGGTCGTTGAACTAGAAAGTGCCCAGGTGTGAGCGCTTCAAAGTCTCCGGGGTCGTTACTGACCGGAGTGAGGGGTCTAGAGTTCAACACCGCTTCGACCTGCGTGAGGACCGTCTGCATTTCGTCGTACAGCAGTGTTCGTGTTCCGATGACCTTCTTGAACGTTGTCTTGAAGCTCTTCACCGCTGCTTCCCACAGACCACCGAAGTTGGGTGATCTAGCCGGGATGAATTTGAACTCAATGTTCTCGGCTGCGGCGTTGCAGGCTACTGCGTTCTGGAACTGCTGCTGCTCAAACAGGTTCAACAGTTGTCGAAGTTCCCGCTTGGCTCCGACGAAATTCTTGGCGTTATCGCACATGATCAGTGCCGGACGTCCTCGCCGGGCGGTGAAACGCTTCAGTGCGGCTAGAAACGCCTCCGTGGTGAGATCAGCGACAAGCTCCACGTGAACCGCCTTAACCACGAGGCAGACAAAGATTGCTACAAAGCATTTAACGGGAGGACTACGGCGCTGCGGATAGGAAACCAGGAACGGACCGCAGTAATCCACTCCAACCTTGAGGAATGGCGGTGCCGGATTCACTCTCTCCGGCGGCAACTCCGCCATCAATTGTTCCTGGCATCGTGGTCTCATTCGGAAGCATGTGACACACTCGTGGAGGACCTTCCGTGCGAGCTTCCGAATGTTCAGTATCCAGAACCTCTCTCTGGTGCTGGCGATGACTACCTGCTGTCCGGAATGGAGCATCTTCTGATGGTAGTGCTGGATAATCACCGAGGCGAGCGGATGGCGGTGGTCGATAACCATCGGGTGCTTCCGGTCTTCCGAAACTGGTGCGTTCCGTAGCCGGCCGCCAACACGGAGTACTCCTTCTCGCAATTTGGGATTCAGAGCCGATATTTTTGAAGAATCTTTCACCTGATCCTCCCGGGACAAACTTGCTATCTCCTGCGGGAAGCATTCCGCTTGAGACAGCCGCACCAACTGGAGCAGCGCATCCTCGTACTCCTGCGAGCTGATGTACCCGGTCTTCTTTGAATTGCGGTTCACTCTCTGCGAGTTGTGCCTAAACCGACGTATCCAAGCTATCAGGCGAACTAGGGACGACAGCGACGAACGCAGTGAAAAGATTTCGCTGGGAGGGACGGTTTGCACTGGTAACGCAACGACCTTTCGTTCTTCCAATGATGCAGGATCTAGTTGATCGACAGTGACTCCAGAATCCTCTGGCCAGAAATTCCGACTTTGGTGCAGCCAAACTGGCCCGTTGAACCAGAGGGACTGGTATTCGAGCTGAGCAGCTGATATACCTCGCGAAAGCACGTCGGCAGGATTCTCGACACCCGCTACATGGTTCCAGATGCCACCCTTTGTCAGGTGCTGGATCTCGGATACTCTGTTCGCGACGAAAGTCTGCCATCGTGACGGTGTTGACGCAATCCAATACTTAACGATGTTGGAATCGGTCCAGAAAAATGACGGGATGGCCAGCTGAGTGGCCTGACAGACCTTCTCATACAGGTGACTGAGTAGTAGAGCGGAAGATAGTTCGAGACGGGGTGTAGACTGCTTGCGTTTCCTTTTCTTCAGGTCCTCCAGTGGCGCAACTCTGGATTTTGACATCATCAACTGGATACGGACGACGCCGTCCGGGAGGGTACTTCGGAGATACAAGCATGCTCCATACGCGTTATCTGATGCGTCACAAAAACCGTGCCATTCGGTGGATACCGAGGCCTTGGAGAAACCGACCCATCGCGGGATGCTGATGGACTCGAGCGAACTCAAATTTCTGCGGTACTCCAACCAGAACGTTTGAAGATTTGGCGGGAGTGGATCGTCCCAATTCGATTCCAGTTTCCACAAGGTCTGGATGAATATCTTGGCTTCGACGACGACAGGACCTACTAGTCCCAAAGGATCGAACAGCTTTGACGCATCGGAGATGACAACACGCTTCGTTATTCCCGCCGTGGTACTCCACCTGGGAACGGTGAACTGGAAATTGTCGGTCGACGGACACCAGACGAGACCCAAAGTCTTCACAGTGGCAGTTGGCGGCGGAGAATCCATCTCGTGTACCGCCCGTTTGTCTCGCAGATGCGGTTGTAGACCACTGAGCACCTCCTCACAGTTCGAATTCCACTTGCGCAACGTGAGTCCAGCTGAATCGGTCAGATCGACTATCTCTTCAACGAGTTGCTTGCCTTCCTCGGGAGTGTCGACACCAGACGTCATGTCGTCGACGTAGAAGTCTTTCTGTAGGACCTTCGCTGCAGTCGGATGGCTGGATTCTCCGTCCTGCGCTAGCTGTACCAAGCAGCGCGTTGCAAGAAACGGAGCCGATGCGGTACCGTACGTAACGGTCGTTAACTGGTAGATTTCGATCGGTTCTTTCGGGGACTTCCTCCACAGAATCAGCTGCAGCTTCTGGTCTCGAGGGCACATGCTGATCATTCGGTACATCTTCGCTACATCGGCTACAATGCCGATACGGTGCAGACGGAATCGAGCGTGAATCGATATGAGGTCATCTTGGACTACAGGACCGACCATCATCCCATCGTTGAGGGAAAAGCCAGACGTGGTTTTGCACGAAGCGTCGAAAACTACGCGCAGCTTCGTTGTTGTGCTGTCCGGTTTTAACACGGCGTGATGCGGCAGAAAATAGTACACCACTCCAGACAAATCCTCCTCACGTACCTTCTTCATGTGACCCATCGATTCGTATTCCTCCATGAACTCGACGTACTGCTCCTTCAGCTGCGGATTTGCAGCAAATCTTCTCTCCAAGCTCATGAATCTCCTTTCTGCGCTCTTCCTGGAATCTCCTAACTGCTCAATGATGCCCTGCTTCCGCGGCAACGTCACCACGAAGCGGCCGTCCTGATCGCGGACGGTGGTTTGCCTGAAGATTTCTTCGCACGCGGATTCCTCCACAGAGTACGTGCTGATATGGCGACAGCTCTCAAGCTCCCAGAAACGTGTGAGTTGGTCTTGGAGCTCCACCGTAGAACACAGCGTGGTGGCAGTTATTGGCACGGACACAGTAGCTTCGGAGATACGGCCAGACACGATCCAACCAAATACCGTGTTTTGGAACGTTGGTCCATCTTCACTCGGTCGGAATCTTCCCTCCTGCAACAGATCGAGGTAATACTCGGCACCGATGATCATGTCGATGTCCGACGTTTGGTAGAACTCGGGATCTGCTAACACGATGCGATCTGGTAGATTCCACCTGCTGACGTCGAACCCTTCACATGGTAGCGGAATCGTCAGCTTCGACAACACGTTGAAACGCATTGCTTCCTCGAAATTGGAGATGCTTGTGAAGCGTGGACTGACCGTGCCACTCACAGCCTTTTGGGAGACGCTAGTTGAACCTCCGATCCCCTTCACCGTCAGATAGTTCGGGAATTCTTTAAGGTTCATTCGTCGACAGAACTCGGATGTGACGAAACAATACTGCGAGCACGAATCCAGCAATGCTCTGGCCAGCATCGTGCTTCCGTCGTCATCACGAATCCGAACAATGGCCGTGGATAGCAGGACTTGCCTTGAGGATGGTCTTATTTGGGACGGAAGGGAGACAGTGTTTTGCAATGTGGGTTGTTGGTCTGTGGCGAGTTGTGGGTTTTGCTAATGTGTGTGGATGATGGACAATGAAGTGGATGGTTCGTTTTGGTGGTGTGTGGTGGATGCTGTCTGGTGTGTTGGTGTTCCCGGCTGTGCTTGCGCTTGAGGTTGACTTGGGGGTTTTGTTGACGTCTGCGGAACGGAGGATTTCTTAGCACTGTTTGCTTCGGAGTGAAGCAGAGTATGGTGTTTCCTTCCGCATTGTCGGCACAATCCCTTACTGCAGCTCCTGGCCAAATGTCCCGATGACAAGCAGTTCATGCACAGGCCGTTCTTCCTGACAGCATCGTATCGCTCCGGGACCTTCATCTTCTGGAACCTCCCACACAGAAACGCTGGATGGAATGACTCCGAACAGAAGCAGCATCGCCCGGTGCTGCTGGTCGAAGGATGGCTCACGCTTATCTTCGGCTTCTTCATCTCGACGACGGGGGTTTTACTCGGACCGACGGATTGGAGAACAGCGCAGTGATTCTTCAGGAAGGTTATAAGGTTTCGGTATGTAGGTACTTCCTTGGAATTGTGCGCCGCTTCCCAGAATCGCAAGGTAGTGCTGTCGAGTCTCGAGCAGACCATGTGCACCAGAATCGTGCTCCAGCTGTCGGTGTCCTGGTTCATCTTTTTCAACATCTGCAGGTTTTTCTCGAAGTCGCTGATGAGCTGGCTCAGCGCTTCGTAGCTCTCTCGTCGCATCGACTCGATTCCGAAGATGGCATCGAGGTACGCCTTCACGATCAGCTTTCGGTTATGATAGCGATCCTCCAACGCATCCCACGCTACCGAGTAGTTGGCAGCGGAAAGCTCGATGGAGCTGACTTCCAAAAGTGCATCACCGGACAACGATGAGCGGAGGTAGATGAACTTATCCATGTCCGTGAGCTCCCGGTTCCGATGAATCAGGCTTTGGAACGCGTCACGGTACGAAACCCAATCTCGCAGAACGCCGCTGAACGATGGGAGCTTTATCTCCGGAAGCTTCACCCTCGAGAGAACCGGCTGTGCAGCTGGGACCGCAGAACTTGGATTGATAGGCCTCATCTGATTCTGCCACTTCAGCAACGCAGACTTCGCCTTACAGTAGCAGTTCTCCACGCTCCTCGAAACAACTGCGCTTTCAGCTTCCCGTTTCTTCGCCGTATATTTGAGCCTCGCTTGACGGTCCTGTTCCGACTCCTCTGTATCGACCACTTCATCTTCGTCGGCTTCATCCAGAATCACGTCAATCTTCTCACGCACTTTGTGAAAATCATGGAAAGCACTTTCTAACAGCTGCAAACGAACTTCCACCTCATCTTTGTCTTCTTCTTTGAAATCACGCACAAACGAAGCCACGGAGTCCAAACTGTCCCGTATGCGCTTCTCTCGCTTCAGTAAACCACGCAAGTCGTCCGTCATGATTCACTTATCAATCACTGAAGTCACTAACCAAAGAATGTTCACAACACTGAGGAGTTCGTTTGCACTGTGCACTAAAACCACACTGTACGCTGCCGCACTATTCACTGCCACACTGTAACACTGCTCTTGTTGACTGTTGATCGACTCAACGTTCCGCGCCGCGAGACGAACCACCCAAATTGACAGCAACAGCGGAGGGGAAACCGACCAACGAACGATCCAAGCCAACCAGAACCAGCGAAATCCAAGACCGATTGATAACGGACACCACAGGGACCAATCCACTAAATCAAAAAACACAATTTCGCATGCAAATTTTGCTATATTGCATTTCAATCGCCACCGTAATGGCTAACCCACAGTGGCTTTCCTCATGCAATTTAATTTGCCACAGACCCAACATGCAATACTGTACTTCCCTGCGTTCTCTAAATCCGTCCAAAATCGTCCAGCTCGTTTCGTCGCCCAGATTCTGGTTTTGTCCACCGGTGGTTGTTCCGTCTCAGCTGCAGTCGTCGATCACAGCTGATAAACACAGCAATGGCACCGGCACGCACAATCCACCATCGAAATGTTTCGCCACCGCGCCGCAGTGCAATGGTGATCAATTATTCGCACTCCACAAAGCACTTTTGTTCGCCAGACTTGGCACCTTTCCACCCGCGAAACGGAGCAACTTAATCAAACCGCGTATGATCCGGCTCGAAGGACCATTTATGTTGACGCACATAGAACGTTCGGATGATGTACGCGGTGATATTGGTCACTAAAAACACTACGTTTCGCGGTCGAAACTAAAACACTTTATTTTGCGGGCAAAGTACAAAACTCGTACCGATCGCGGCGGAGGGATATTTATTACTAAAATCTCTATTTACATTCTGCTGCCTCTGTCCCGCAGAGATGGACAGGGAGCAAGCCGATCGTGAAGCGATCGGTACCTACAAGCCTATTGTATGTCGTGCAAACGCACAGCAGTGTGCGGCGGTCAGCTGTTGCTGTACTGCTAGTTGACGGAGAGTGAGTGACCACGCGCTAGGGTGGCACTCGCAACATAATTTCAATATAAACTATTGGCGCAGACAGGGGCATCGAGGTGGAATAATATCCGGGAAGGTCTAACCTAGCCAACGCGAACACACACAAAATCCGATTATAACGAAAGGCTACCGCCTTTCGTCTGACGGACGGCCATTGTGACATCAGGTGCGATGGAAGTTTCCAGGAATAAATTTCCCGAAAATCCGGAAAAGTTTCGATTCATTGAAATTGAAATTCGATCCCGGTCCTAACCTGAGTGGTTGGATGTTGTTTACATATCACCAAAAAAAGTGAGGATTTTCGTTGGTGTGGAAACACCACTCCTCATCAACCGGAGCCACAGCAGAACGCTGCCGCCGCAGGCTGTAATAAATTGCATTCTATACTTAGAAGAACAGCTTCTCGTCCAATTTCCTCCTCCGCAACAACGGACGACGACGACGACTGCTGGACAGCGGATGTGGCGAGAAAAATCGAGAAAAATAAACGACGACGGATCCGCCGTTGACGCTTTGCCCCTTGCGCGTTCACCTGAGCGGAAACCGTCAATCCCTCCGGAGTTCCTCCGGTGCGGTGGTGGTGGCGAAGAAAAAATGATTATTTTACACTTGAATAAATTGAAAGAGATCGATTGCGCAGCGGCTGCTGCAGGATTCTATGAGTGCCACGACTATTCTATGATGGAATGTATGGTGGGACAGTCCTGAAAAATGGTGGCCAAAACGTATATTTGTTAAGTTTATTTGGTCAAATTATCTCTGTTTTTCGAATTTTGGGCGATTTATTAAAAATAGTAATTTTTGGAATCTTCTATTTTTTTTGCTCTCCATAGTGCAGAGAACCTCTGTGATATTTCTTTCAGAGATAACTACAGATATTCTTCTAATATAAAAAAATATTCCAATGATACCTTAAGAATAACAAACATACGCAATACGAGAAATATCTTCGGAAGTTTCATCAGGAATTCCTTTCGAAATTTCTTCGGTATTTTTTTTTTCAGGAAACCTTTTAAAAATTTTCTTTGCGAATTCGCCTACAAATCACTTCACTAATTCCTACTTTCCTACATCTCCACAATTTATTTATCCAGGAAGGATTTATTTTGAATTTGCTTCTTTGAATGAATGACTTGCTTCAAACATTTCTTCATGAATTTCTTCAGAAATTCCCAAAAGGGTGTTTTTTTTTTCAGAAACATCTGAAGATTTTTTCCGGGGATTTCTTCGAAAATTCTTAACCGACTCTTCTATTCCTCTCAGAAAATCTTCTAAAAATTACTCCATTGGAAATTTATCCAAAAAAAAATATCGGAAACATTTACCAGGATTCTTCTAGAAATTTCAGCAGGAATTCCTTAACCTATTCGTATGAAAAAGTCTTCCATAGTTTAATTAGGAAATTCTCCTGAGGGATTCCTTGAAAAGTATCGAACAATTTCGCGAAATTCCCTCAGGAAATCCTACACTCCATATTCTTCCGAATTATTCCAAAGATTCATTCGGAAAACTTCCAAACATACTGTTTTAGAAATTTTCTCTAGGTATTTCTTTAGAAATTCCACTAGAGATTCCTGGAGGTATTGCACATAGAGATATTTAAGAGAATATTGAATTAATTGCTTCAGAAACTCCTTCGTTTTGTTTTTCTTTAGAATCTATTCCAGGATCTCCTTCTTTAATTCCTCTAGATATTTATTCAAAAATTATCTGCAGCGTCTTCGTTAGAAATTTTTTTAGAAACTTCTTCAAAATTTCTATCGAGGGCATTCCAGAAAAACTTTTTGCAATTATTCCAAAAAATCTTCCAAGGATACCTTCACAAATTTCACGAAGTTTTTTCATAGATTTTTTTTCTTAAAAAACTGCAGAAACTCTCCATGAATTTCTTCAGAAATTCCTTGAGGGATTTCGTCAGAGACGGAGATGGGTGTGAAGGTCTGCTTTGGGTTCGTTCAAATATTACGTAACGCCAATGAGGGAGGGGGGTCTAGCGCTGTGTTACGCTTCATACAAAATTTCAAAATTTCTCATTCAAAATGGTTACGCAGGAGAGGGTTAGCGGATAGGGTCCATAATTGCTAAATTTTGCGTTACGTAATATGTGAACGATCCTTTTGTGGTAAAAAAATCGAATGGGTGTTAAGGGCACAGAAAAAAATGGCACCTACTCCATAGAGTAAAAATCAGTGCTTTTTACAGCAGACTTATTATTTATATTTCTTTTTTTTTTCTTCTTGTTATGACCTCCCTATTGATACACAATCTTCTCCTAGCTTATAGTAATTGTGGTTTACAGAAAATAGTTGACACTGGTTAGCGCAGCTTAAATCATAACATTGACAAGTATGGACACTCATACTGCCCGAATGAGCTACGTTTCCGCTTCCTTTCCACTTCAATTTTCAGAGCCTATTCTCTAAAAAAAAGTCTGTAGGAATCTTTGAAGAAATATTTAGAGGAATTTCTGAAGAATTACTTGAGGAATTACGGAACGGTATTCCCGAATGAATCCCGTAAACAGTTTCTGCAAAAACCTTTACAGGAGCTCCGGATAAATCCCTTAAGTAATTTCTGAAAAAAATCCTTACTGCAATCTCCGTAGAAATCCCTAGAGGCATTCAAGGAGCATTTTCTGAAAAATCATTGAAAAAATTCTTATTGAAATTTTTGAAGAAATCTACTTGAGAAATCCATGGAGGAATTTCTGAAAAATGTACTGGGGAAATATTTGGAGTAGTTTAAAGGGAAATTACAGCAGAAATGGATTGTTTAATCGTTTAATTCTAGCATGAATTCCAGGACAATGTCCAACAAGATTTTCTAAAGGATTTTCAGAAGCAATACCAAGAGATTTTCGTATAGGAATACCAAAAGGTAACCCTTGAAAAATCCGAAGATGGACCCCCGGGAAATCCATAGAGGATGCCCAATTAGGAAATCAAACCAAGGAATCATAGTGAAATCTCTAGAGGAATTCCTATTCCTATACATTTTAAGAAATTTCTAGAGGATCCCTGTACGAATCCTAAGAGGAATTCTTGGAAAAATCAATTGGAAAATAGCCAGATTTATTCGTCAGTAGGTTGACTCCAGGGGCACGTTCTCTTTCATTTGAGAAATTTGTGCCTACTGTAGAACGGAAAGTGGAATGACTTTCTCAGTCTTCGAATCAAGAACGATTTTTATCTACTTTCTCAACATTTCGGCCTAAAGATTTGACTTTTTCGAAGGGTCGTAGTGTCAACCGTCTATCATGTTCCATGTTACTTTTCATGTATACGTGTTGTTATTTTAGATTTTTAGTTTTGCGTAATTCACTGTGCACTGCCATCGACTGTTTTGCAAGAATGGTGGCAATTTTTCTTTTTTTCTGTAGAACGTGTTCATTATTAAGAAACCTGATTGTGAAAATCTTCTAAGCATTTCTTAAGAAATTTCTACAGCGCATCCTTTGTAACATCTTCTAAGGTTTATTGGAGAAATCCCTCTGGACATTTCTTATAAATTCTTGAAGATATTCCTTAAGGCGAAAATGGATGCATTCCTTCATTTTCTGATTTTTATTTTTTTTTATTAAATAACAAAGCAAAATTTAAAAAATCGGTTTTCATACACATTAAGGGGAAGAATCAAGATTTCTCCTATTTTTTCCTGGTAAAAAAATGATCGTTTCTTCAAAAACATTGTTTTAAATTATATATTAAAATGTTTTTTTTGTGAAATCGAAAAACATTTACCACCAGAAAAAAAATCAGGAGATACCTTGATCTATCATCCAAATGTTTTGGAAATACATTGTCGATATTTGACCGATTTTGAAAATATATCTTCGATATTTGATAAAATAAAATCAAAAACCACAAAAAATGTAGTTTCACCTTAAGAGATCCCTCCAGAAGTATCTGTAAGAACTCCTTCCATGGATAGTTCTTATTTCTTTCGTGGATTCTTTTTAAAATTCCATGAAGAACACTATGAGAAACAAAAAAAAATGCATGGAATGCTTCAAAAATTTTTTTCACGAATTTCTTCAGAAGTTCCTCCAAAAGATTCCTCTAGAAAGCCTTCCATGGACTTCTAAAGGATTTTTTACACAGCTTTATTCAAAAATCGTTCCGGGAATTTATTTTTCAGAAAATCCTCAAAAGATGTTTCCAAAAATTTCTAACGATTTCTTCAGAATCAAACCCAGAAAGACTGAATACATTAAATCAAAAATGTTAAAATACACATAAATAAAAAAAATGATAAAAATAAATCAAAAACATTCTTCCAAATTTCCCTTAGAAATTTTGAATTTCGATGGATTTAGGTATGCCTCAGGGATGCATTTTATTAAATTTAAATTTTCCACTGCTAATTTGAAATTGCTCCTGAGGGTTTTTCAGATATCTTTCAGAAATTCTTCAAAAATTAGCATGAAATTCTTCGGAAAATACTGATGTAATTCATAAAGAGATTGTCGATGGAATTCCAGTGGGAATTGCTGAAGGTGTTACTGGTAAAATTCCCGGTGGAACTCATGGAGGGATTCCTGATGGAACTCATGAAGAAATTCCTGTTGGAATGTCTGGAGAATTTTCTGGAAATATCAGGGGGGGGGGATATCTGGTGGAATACCTGGAAGAATTTGTAGATAAATTTCCTGGAGCAATTTTTGGTGAAATTCCTGGAAGTATTCATGATAAAGTTCCTTGAAGAATTCCTGGAGAATTTCCTGGAGGAATTCCAGGAAGAATTCTTGGAGAATTTACTGGCGGAATTTTCTAAGGAACTGTTGCAACAATTTCTTGAGAAAGCACTGGTGGGCTCCATGATGAAATTCCTGGAGGAATTCCTGGTAGTATTCCTGATGAAGTTCGTGGAAGATTTTCTAGAGAAACTCCAAGAGGAATTCCTGGAGGTATTCCTAGAAGAATTCCTGGAAAAATTGCTGGAGGACTTTCTGTGGAAATTCCTGGTGGAATTCTTTAAATAAATCCTGGTGAATTCCTGGATTTCACCAAGAATTTCTCCATGAATTCCAATAGGAATTTTTCCAGGAGTTCCAGCAGGTATTACTCCAGGAATTCCATCAGAAGTTCTTTCAGGAATTTCTTAAGAAATTTCTCCAGAAATTTCACTAGGAAGCGCTCCAGTAACTTCTCCAGAAATTCCATCAGGAATTCTTTCAGAAATTCCACCAGGAATTCTTTCAGAAAATCCACCAGGAATTTTGTCAGGAATTCCACCAGCAATTTCTCCAGGAATTCCTCCAGGAATTTCACCAGGAATTTCTCCAGGACTTCCACTAGGAATTCCTCTAGGACATCCACCAGGAATTCCTGCAGAAATTCCACTTGAAGTTCCTCCAGGAATTCCACTAGGAATGCCTCGAGGAAGTCCACTAGGAATTCCATCAGGAATTCCACAAGTTATTCCTCCAGAAATTCCACTAGAAATTCTTCTAGAAATTCCACTACCCGCCAACCGGAAATCCAGTTATTCCAACAGACATTCCTATTGGAATTCCGGGAGGGATTCCTAGTGCAATTCATGGAGGAATTCTTGGTGGAAGTTGTTGTGGAATTTGTGGTGGAATTCCTGGAGGATTTGCTGAAGGAATTCCTGGAGAAATGCCGAGTATATTTCCTGTAGAAGTTTCTGGAATAATTTCTTGATAAATATCTAAAGAAATAATTGAGGAATTTCTAAAGAATTTCCTAGTGGAATTCTCAATAGAATTCCTGCAACAATTACTGGGGGAGTTCCTGCTGGAGTTCCTTGAAGTAATTCTAGTGGAACTCCTGAAGAAATTCCTGATGGAATCTTTTGTGGAATTCCTTGAGAAATTCGTGGTGGAATTCATGAAGGAATTTTTGGTTGAATTTTTGGAGAAGTTCGTGGTGGTATTTCGGGATAAATTCCTGGTGGAATTCCTGGAGGAAATCCTGAAAGAATTCTTGAAGAAATTCCTGGTGGAATTTCTGGAGGAACCCATGGTGGATTTTCGGGAGCAATTCCTGGTGGAATTCCTGGATGGCTTTCTTGTGAAATTCCTGGAGGAAATCCTGGAGCAATACCTGAAGAAATTGTTGGAATAATTTCTGGTGGAATTCCTGCTGTAATTCCGGGAAAAAATCCTGGTAGATACACCTGAGAAATTCCTGGAACAATTCCTAGAGGAATTCCTGGTAGAATTCCTGGTAGAATTCCTACTGTAGTTCCTGAAAGAATTCCTAGAGAAATTTCTTGACGATTTCTTGAAGAAATTCCTGGAAGGCTTTCTGGGAAAGTTCCTGGGAATTACTGGAGGAGCTCCTGGTCGAATTTATTTCTGGAAGAATTCCAGGAGAAATATCTGGATATATTATTGGAGAAATTACTGGAGAAATTACTGCAAGACGTCCTGGACGAATTACAGGCGGAAATTCTGGAGGAGTTCCTGGAAGAATTCTTCGAGAAATCTCTTTAGGATACACCTGAGAAATTCCTGGAGAAATTTCTGGAGAAATTTCTGGAGGAATTTCTTTAGGAATTTGTAAACAAATTCCTGGCGAATTTTCATAAGAAATTTCTGGCGGAATTCTTGGAGGAATTTTGGAGAAATTTCTGGATGATATCTAGAAAAAAACGTGGTGGAATTCCTAGAAGAATGCCTGGTGCAGTTCCTGGAAGAATTCCTAGAGAAATTTCTTGATGAGTTCTTGGAGAAATTCCTGGAAAGCTTTCTGGGAAAATTCCTGGGAATTACTGGAGGAGCTCCTGGTCGAATTTATTACTGGAAGAATTCCAGGAGAAATATCTGGATATATTCTTGGAGAAATTCCTGGAGAAATTACTGAAAGAAGTCTTGGACGCATTTCTTGAAAAATTTCTGGAGGAATTCCTGGAAAAATTCTTAGAGAAATCTCTGTAGGAAGACCTTGTGCAATCCCTATAGAAATTACTAGTGGAAACCATGGAAAAATTCTAGAAAATTTAGAAAGAGTTATCCAAAAAAGGTTGTTTTTTGCAGAATACATATTTCCTGGGGCTTGTTTTTGAAGGGGTGCCAGAATGTATAAATTTTGAGTATTCAGCTCAGATTTCACCATGCCAATTCTTCCCGAAATGTATTGCTTGTTACAGGCGTAGAGTTGGGTCCTACAACGAATCATCTTGATTTCGTTATAGAGCTTGCTATTCTTGAGGATACAGAATAGTGCCTTCTAGCTGGAATGAAGGATGTTCCAGGTTCCATGTCCTAAGCCATGATTCCGCCGTTTTAGGCTTTAGTCATCGTTTAATGTCAGTGCATGAGAGCTTATTTGTTTAGCCTGATTCTGTCCTTTCCGGAATTGGTAGATTAGTGTTTTTTTTTTTTTTTATTCCCAGTTATCACGTAGGCTCTGGGCCATCATCAACGTGGTGTTTGGATGCACATCCAGAGCCATCTGCATTGCATATAGATCCGAGTCGCTAGTGATTAGGACCAAATTAGTCAGGTCCGATGGCTGCAATACGGTTTCTGTACTCTCAGTATTTAATGCCGCGCCAATTAATTTCTAACTTTTCTAAGCTCATATGTTACGCCCTGACACACCCTGCAACGCATTGAAACGCTATCAAATGCCTTTGAAGCCCCTTAAACTTCAATAAAATCTTCTACTTGCTACGCATAGTATCACCTCTGAAACTCTCATGAAATCATTAAAATCCCCGTGGAACTCATCCGAAATCATTGCCCAAAAACACTCCCATAAAAACTCCTGAAATTCATTGAAGCGCCTTGAATCGTCTTTGAAACCCCTCTGAAACCCCCATGGAGTTCACCTGCGAGCCTTTAAAGCACCCCAAAACCCCTTCAAAACCGCCTGAAACGTCCTGAAGCGCATTGTAACGCATTGAAACGCCTTTGAACCCCCTCTAAAACTCCTGTAAAGCTCACCAAAGAACCTGTGAGGTCCACTTATATCCCTTTGAAATATCTCTGAATCGCTTTTTTACGCCTTGAACTATCCCCGAAACCCTCCCGATATCTCCCTGAACCTCCCGTGAAGCTCACCTAAGAGCCTGTGGAGCCTCCTGTATCTGATATAAAACCCATCTGAAACCTCATGAAATGGTTTTAGAATCTCTCTGGTTTCGATGTCGGTTGCTGGTCGCTTCTCGAAGTAGCTACCCAAGTGCTATTTTCACTCAAACGGACTAGAAAAGGTGGTAATAACCGTCATAAAACCATAATGCAATGCATAAGGTTTTATGACGGCTCTGGAAACCGCTACAGGACTGATTGGTTGTTTGAATGTTACTTGGGAAGCGGCTTGCGAGCTCCGGTAACCTTGAAGCGGAAGAGGAGGGCTCCAGCTAGGTAGGCTTTCTGTTTGCCAGTCGTTTAGAAACTGGTAAAGGCGATTGGTTTAAAACCACTTGGGTCAACGCAAGATTCAGAGGCCTTCGGGTTCAGAACAACCAGGCTCTGTTTCTAGGTTGCAGATAGTTTTTTTTTTTTTTTCTTTTCAACATCGGTTATTCGATCTCATCCGAACCGGCAGATTTGCCTCTGGTTAGGTCTGGGGTGAAATTCAGTTCAGCCAATGTAAAATGGGATTTGTATTGGTCACCGGTGCCTGGAGAAATGCTGATGTTAACCAGCTCAGCCCTAGT
The DNA here is from genome assembly GCF_035046485.1 of Aedes albopictus. NCBI lineage: Eukaryota > Metazoa > Arthropoda > Insecta > Diptera > Culicidae > Aedes > Aedes albopictus. The sequence goes on along the minus strand of NC_085136.1, from coordinate 285,880,901 downwards.
TGTCCCGTGGTTTTTGGTGAATTTAGGTGAATATCGCTTATGCATGTTGGTGAAACAGTCCGAGGGTATCAGTGACCACAATCGGGTCCCGGGTTGTTATAATATTGAGTTTTAGAGCCATTTCTTGTGTTCCTCTTATGTCTTGGATCTCGTTAACATATTTCCAAAGCACAGATTTCCTGCTGAAAGGCGGTCAGGCATGATTATGAAACCATCTAGGTACCCAAGACTTTTCGGACAGCGAGTTGGCCAGGTCAATTGGCAAGTGATTGCTTCTACAAGAGATCGGTCTCTAACAACCATAAAAGACGATTTCAGATATATTCCAGACAAAGGTTGTCGATCCGTCGTTTCGAGTACAGAGACCTTTCTCTGCCGCCGCTTCTGCCACGGCTAAACCTCTACTAGTGTTGCTACTTTTGCTATCCCAAATAGTGTGGTGTCCGTTTCCGTCGCCCAATAGCAAAATCGGATCGGGAATGTAAATCTGGCATATAGATGACATAGCATGTTCCAACTATCGAAAATGGATGGAACATCCTGCTCTCAAGCAATTTACAAACTCCATATTTCACCGATTTAAGACAAATGGCAATCCAGTGAAAGTACAACTGGCTGTATTCCCACTGCATAAGTACGCCTAAATATTTTGACCGTTCATTACCAAATTTATCCCGCAGTGTGCATAGGATCGCGAAGTTGCAGTATTCATTTTAAACGAAACGCTTGCGGCTGCAGGTTGCTCAAATAACGCTGCTCCATTATACCTTCTGCGAGTGAGTGCTGGCCGTTGAAGATGCCGATAAGAAAAGCAACTGTAAGCTTCTTGACCGGGAGCCCGATTTGCATTTCTATGGATCTGGATGAATGGAAAGCTTCCGGAAGATGCACAGAAGAGCAGCAGCAGCAGCAGCAAGCCATCACTGAGGCCACGTCGTGACGTGGTTCAAGAAAAGAAAACTCAGAATGGAAAATGGGCTGCTGAATGTTTGCAAAACGGATTGATGACAGGATGTCGCTGTTGCCACTGGTGGCGGCAATTGATTTCTATGGATATCCTCCGGAAAGTTTGAAGGAACCTAGAGAAATAAATTGTTCGAAGGGAAATGGCTTGAAAGCCGTAACATTTACATTTTATTGTTTGTAGAGTTTCACAACTAAATCACTCGTTTCTGTGTAAGGCAGTCAAGAAATGGTTTTGAGGTGAAGTACTTCAAAAACCACCACTTCAAAACTACCACGCGAGCTCTATATTAATTCCTGATAATGTTTCGCATTTTGTATAAATAAGTACATCAAATGCTATGACCATAGTGAAAGTTTTCAAAAACAAGTTAAAAAAATGAAAGAACCTCCTACCATCATTTTACCGAAAAGGTCCTTGAAAAGTGGGAACCGCAACCGTGGTCAACTACCGAGGATCTGGAGAAACCCAAATTTATGGCTGTTTATTGATTCTGGTTTTGAAGTGTGCACCATTTCTCTGGGGTCGCCGTCCGCCACCAGCACCAGCTGTAGGTACTGCGGGTGCGATGCCCCAACTGTGGAGTGGCCGTGCTTACTTTCCATTAATTATACAATTTTATGTTTTATTTAATACTCTCTCGCCCCTCGGTAAACCCCGGCCGGTCGTTGGCTTTGGCTGGCGTTTGTATTCATAGGATTTTGGGATTTCTTTACCTTGCGTCCGACGGCTCCTTGGGGCTGAAAATTGGTGTCTATTGACATTTTCCGTTCGTTTGCCGAATCGAGAGCGGGAGGGATCGGACCGAGTGTCTAAAATAAATACCAGCACCGCACCGGCCGAGAAAAATGAGGTAAATATTTTAATCAGCCTGATGAGATGAACTTGATGGGCCCCGTCCACAGCAGGCAAAGCCGAGTGGCCGGGCCGCCAAGAAAAATGAATTCGATTAATCTGGATTGCTTCTGGATGCGGACTGGAAGGAGGAATCTTAAGCGTTTCGAAGGAAATTGTTTCCGGCTCTGTAGAAGTTAACAAACAAGTTCAACATCGGTCTAACTAGCAACGGACATCAATTCGAAGGCGTTTTAAGATTATTCAAATTCGTTGGAATCCCGAGCCCGTCTACGAATCTCAGATTGAACCATTCTCGTCCTTGACGGGGCGAATTCCAGGGCCCGGGCAGGTGTCGTGAATCCAGCTCACGTTCTTAAAATTATTACTTCTGCTCCATTTACTCCTCGTTGCCACTTCTGAACGAACGCAGAGCTCGACCGTCTGTCTGGTGTAGAGTGGTGGCAAGCACGTTCGCTTGATGATGGCCACGGACCACCACGGACTGCACTGACTGTATCCGGTGGTGTGTTCAAAATTTCATAGCTTTCTTCGCTCCGTTCTCTTGGTTCAGTTGATTAAACTTTCCCCACCGCAGCCCAGCCTGCAAGCAAGGCACACACAGCGGCCGGCAGTCAACCTTTAGCTTTTAGGTTGGCTTCATTTTTCATTCGTCATGGACGGGTACACGCTTACTTTTGTAGCCCCAGCGGGCTAACCGGGGGTTTGACTTGGATTCTAGGAAAAGGAAGGGCGTCTCATAGGCTGAGTCAGGAATATAACCAAGGGTGTGAACACTTATGCTTAGCCTTCTAAAGTACGCACACAAATGAGTTAGACATTTGAATCACAAACATTTTTCAAAACAGCCTCTAGTCCAGACTTGGTACCTCAATTTTAATTTTAGGAAAAATATCCTAAACTCCTTAAGGAGAATAAAGTAGTCCTTCCAAATTGTTAGGAAAAGAGATCTTTGCGTAATATCGAAAACGTAATCCATTCTACCTATATTGGATCCCGAATAGTTTTACAAGTTGGTATCCTTTGGGAAGACATGTTCTTCATTGCAATGCAATGTCCTTCCATCCTCTTTTCCAAACGAATTACAAAATACTGAATCACTCATTATTTTTCCAGCTACACTGGTCATTTCTTCCGTAGTAACTTAGGCTTCCATCAATTTTGCATTGGGTTTTATATGTACATATATTCGTTCCATTTTCCATTCATTTCACTATTACCTTTGATTCGATTCTGCGTCTATTCGAGAGCTGTCAAACCATATACAGGGGATGGCCAAAATGTTTGGGATAGGTAACTTTTTTTCGCTCACAAAAAAGTTCAACATACTATAACTTTTCATAGAGTGCATCAAAAAATCTCAAATTTTGACTGTTTATCAACCTATTATATGTGCATCTTTGGTACAAATTTGGGCTCGATTGATCAATCTTTCGCAAAGTTAGAACCGTTCGGGTAAAGCACTATTTTTTAGACAACTCATTTTTGAGCTGTCATATCTCGGAAACCAGTGAACCGAATTGAATGAAATTTTGTACGTACACTAACAATATATAAATGCTCCTCAAACTATTAAAACATAGATACTTTTTGAACGTTGAAGAAAGTTATCATGGATTGACACTTTTTGGATTTTTCTTGAAAAAATGTATGTTTTTACATCAATGTCAATAAATTGTAGTGTTGATATCCAAAGATTTTCCACTTCTGTTCTCAAGTCATCTCTAATCAGATATATAAGAGCCTATTTAGATTGAAAGAAGAACACATTTAGTAATTTTTGTGTGGTATTGTAAAATTGACTTATTTTCCTCTATATGGGTAAAAATTTCAACCCGGTATAATTTAATTCGCCGTGAGAAAATATTACATTTTATAACATTGTATTAAGTATTAGTATATTGTTGATAAACGTTAAAAAATTCATTCAATTCGGTTCACTGGTTTCCGAGATATGACAGCTGAAAAATGAGTTGTCTAAAAAATAGTGTTTTACCCGAACGGTTCTAACTTCACGAAAAATTATTCAATCGAGTCCAAATTTGTACCAATCGTGCACATATAATTGGTTGATAAACAGTCAAAATTTGAGATTTTTTGATGCACTCTATGAAAAGTTATAGCATGTTGAACTTTTTTGTGAGCGAAAAAAAGTTGCCTATCCCAAACATTTTGGCCATCCCCTGTAATACACGTTGTGTGGCGAAAACAAATGAGATATTATGGAGAGTGATGCTTTGTTAGGGCATATAGTCGTTCCAACTGGCCCTTACCAAAGGAGCTCGACAGTTCCAACGTCGAAAAAAGAAGAAGAAGTGCTTTGCAGAATAAAGTTTTCTGGATCCAGTGCTTGAAAAATGAAGCGATTTTCCCAAAACGAGGCAAAATTTGTTCCTCTTTAACCAGCGCTTTTCAATCCAGAATTGTAGCTATATGCCATCTAACATGCTTCAGAAGCAATTGAGAGCATTAGTTCTTCTTCTTCTTCTTTATGGCTCGACGTTCTCACTGCAACTTGGCCTGCCTCTCTTCAACTTAGTGTTCTTTGAGCACTTCCACAGTTATTAATTGAAGGGCTTTCTTTGCCTGCCATTGCATGAATTTGTACATTGTGTGGCAAGTCAAGAAAATTTTCCCGACCTGTACGGGAATCAAACCCACCGTCTCTGGATTGGCGATCCATAGCCTTAACCACTAGACTCACTGGAGCATTAGTAATTGAATTTATTACTGAGTACAGCAGAGTGGTGGCTCTCTGAATTTTTCTCTTCGCCGGTGTATATACTTGGTTTTTATCCCGTTATTACAGTGCATATGATATAAACTCAAATTCAATCGATTATAATAGTCACGTACAATCTAGCACAAATCTAGTTACTGTTCAGTGGGAAAGAAAAAGCAAATGTCACAATGATAAAAGGATCAACATGGAATATGGATGAAAACGTTAACAGTACACCGCGCCTATCTGTCATATTATTAGACAAATTGACTTTTGTCGATTCAAAGTAATTTTTGAGCTCAGTAAGCTAAATCGTCAAATATTGTACAACCAGAAGCAGTCTTAGTGCCAGCCAAACTGTTCCCATCAGTATGTCCGAACGGAATAACCAATTGCAATGGCTGGATTGGGCGAATCTCTTCGTCAACGAGGGCAACCTACTCGCGTGAAATACTTACAAAACATAAGGTTCATGGCATCTTGATCGTTTGTTTCGTTCGCTTTGTTTACCCGGTAGTGCATCACCGCTTTTAATGCCATGTGCCCTGCTGATCGTTTTCTCGGTATCCCTCTCAATCCTTACATTCTCCTCCTGTCCTATGTTCTCGTTATTTTAAAAGTTCATATTTATCCATCAACGATATTCAAACGTTTACATTTCACTTAATTGTAGCACAGCTTACAATTGCCTTCGTTCAAAAACATTATTATCAATCATCATCAATCATACTTATTTTCAATCACCTTCTATGTCACTTTTGCATATTTTTACATCTTTCTTTCCCTATTATCTCTCATTTCCCATCAACATCGTCTCTCATCTCTTACCTCTAATCTGTCATCTCTCTTCTCTCATAGCTCATTACCATCATCTCTCATCATTACCATCTCTCATCTCTCGTCATCATCATCATCATCATCTTTCATCTCTCATCATCATCATCATCATCATCATCATCATCATCATCATCTCTCATCTCTTATCTATCATTTCTCATCACTCATAATTTTCTATCTTTTATCTTTTTATCTTATTTCTTATCTTTTATATCTCATCTCTCATCTCTTCTCTCTCACCACTCATCTCTTATCGTTGTCATCATCATCTTCATCACAATAACTTTTCTATAATATCTTAACTCACATCTCTCATCATCATCTCATATCTCATCTACCATCTATCATCTCTCACCATCTCTCATCTCGCATCTCCATTACTCATCTCTCATCATCATCATCTATCATCTCTTATCTTTTATCTCTCGTTACTCATATCTTGCCATCATCATTCCTTATCATTGATCTCTTATCTCTCATGTCTCAGCTCTCACATCTCATCTCTCTTCTCTCAACTCCTATCTCTTATCTCTCATCTCTCATCTCTAATCTTTCATCTTCTGTCTATCGTCTCTCATCGCTCATCTCTCATCTCGCATCTCTCAATTCTCATACCTCATCTCTCCTCTATTATCTCGCATCTCTCATATTTTGTCTCGCATCCCTCATCTCTCATCTCTGATTTCACATCATCATCATTGCTCATCTTACATCTCTCATCACACATATTTCATCCCGTATCTCTCACATCTCACCTCTCATCTTTCATTTTTCATCTCTAATCTTTCATTTCTCATCTCTCTTCTCTTACCTCTCATATTTTATCTTTCATCTCTACTATCTCTTATCTCATTTTGTCAAAGCATTCTTTGATCAGTATCTACTCAGTCGCAATGTCAGCATCTTACAGCATTTCTTTTAAGAAGCTTCAGTACGCGATTTCGCATTAGTCCGACCTGTAAGTGATTCCCATATTTTGTGTGAAGCCGACCACTTCCTTAGGGAATAAGATCCATGTCTCAGCAGAACCTAAGAAGGACTTGCCAAGAACTTTGAACCTACGAATAGCAGACGAGATTGATGATCTCCTTGTCACAGAAGCATAAATTTGAGGTTTGGATTGCTCCGATCTTCTGTATATGATATTTACAGGGCAGTGTCCAGTTATAAGACCGGTGTAGATGCTGAAATCTTTGTTATTGATACCTAACAGGGTGCGGGCAATGGTTTTGGCCAGTCTAAGGGAAATCATGTAAATAAAAATAACCCATTATGCTATTAAAACTACAAATGTGTCAAATGAAATGTTTCAAACTCTATTTTGTAGGAAAAAGAAGTGGCCAAATTAGAAGCACCCTGGCCAAAATAGGTATGTCTACATATTTTTTTCTTGAAATAGTACATTGAGTGTATCTCTTACCTTTAAACAGTTTTTCTTGCGTCTGTGTGTAGCCATTATGCTATGATTGTAGACGTCTGAGTACGATTGACCAACAGATATACTTATGAATATTGATCTTAGAAAAATTGTTGAATTACTCGTGATGGTTGCCTGTTTATGCTCTTACCACGCTGGGAACATCTTCAAAATCCACTCAATCACAGAGCAAGTACTTAACCATCTGGTTTCATTATGGTTGACCCTTATCCTTCCTTGATACTTACATTTTTGGCTGAAGTCAAATGACTAAAAAATAATATATTTTTCGTTTCTGGACCGATTTTTAAACCGTTTTATTCAAAATGACTCGTAATGGCTCTACATTCTATATCTGGAACAAAAATATCATTGGCAACATTGTTTCGGAATTATTCCGGGGTATCGTGGGATAGGCTTTTTCTAGGATAGGTACATACGTATGCTAAATTCAGCCGTTGTACATGCCTTCCGACATACCAAATTTCATGAACTTTCACTCTTCCGGCCATTTGGTCCTCCCGAGGAAGTGGCCAATATTTGATCAGTTTTGAAACCTGCCTTACGACATATCAAATTTCATGAATGACCAATTTTAATCAGTTAAAAAACCTGAAGTTACAAAGATTTTCTCCTAGATTCCCTTTTAGTATTCCTTCTGAAGTTCCTTCTTCAAAAATTTCTTCTGGTAGTTCGGCAGACAACCTCACTGAAATATCTCAAGGAGTTGTATATGAAAGTTCAAGCCATTCTAGAGTATGCCAACATTTGTCTGAAAAGAAATTATAGGTTTGCCAAGATCTGTATTTTTTCGGACAGTCAGGCGGCTCTAAATGCATGTTAATCAAAGCTAGTGTGGGAATGCATTATTTCTCTGAAGCAATTGGCCAGTAGGAACGAGGTAACTCTATACTGGGTGCCCGGGCATTGTGGAATTCTAGGGAATGAAACGTCGAGGAGAAGAACCTAGCACGGGTGGTAATGCTGCAGCAAGGAACCCGGCAGAACGTGGAACGTTTATAACAGAAGCGGAAACATCTAACTCATCTCTTTAGAGGGGAAATATCGCCGCCTAGAAGAAGCGGAGCGCGCGGAAATGGAGCTGCTGTGCCGTTAACATCAAACACGGAAGTTCTACCAGAAGCTCAACGCATTCCGCAACGGATTCGTGCCGCAAGCCGAATTATGCAGGTATAAGGGTAATTCGCCAATTGTTGAACGGTTAGTACTGACATTTTTGTCTTCGTTTGTTTTCCAGTGCATAGAGAAGTGGAACCATCTCGGCCGGGGTCCTATTTTGGGCAGTTTTCTGCTATAACTCAGCCAATCCTGAACCAATTGACACAATTTTTGGAACGCGATGTGATGCGTATAGTATCTTGCCGTGTACAAAATTTCAAGTCAATTGGTTTGGAATTGACTGCGCTATAGCGAAGAGTGCCCAAACTACCGGCCGCTGCTCAAGTGGTTCGCTACCCTAGCCTTTTTTGGTCGATTTTTTACTCCCCCTCCCCCCTCGTAGCATTTTTTTTCTATACCTAATGCATGGCTCGTCACACAATCCCAGACTCCCTGCGCAACCCTTACATGCGCTGCCGTAACCCTGTGTGTTGCTTGGGAATAAAGAGTGAGTAGTGAGAAGTGTACGAAGAGGAATGAGCAGTGAAGAGTGAGGAGTAAGAAGTAAGCGATGAGGAATGAAGAGTAAAAAGGGTGAAGCTGTGCGAATAAGTTGATAATGATAAGAGGGCACTTAAGAGTGAAAAGCGAGGAATGAACGAAAGTGAGGAGTGAGAAGATAAAAGTGAGAGGAATGTTGTGAGGAGTTAGCAGAGAAAACTGAGCAATGAGAAGCAAGGATGGAAATCTAGTGATCATGATCAGATTTCGAATGTGTCGCGGTCGAACGGCATCACGCGATCATAGCAACAACGATAACATTTTGTCGTCAAGCATCATAACAAACTTCGGTCCGAGATGAATGATTTGCTCGGCATGTGCGGGCGCGATGCGATCGTTATCATGAAGTCGAAATGATAAATTAGTGATTTCATTCACTTTTTGAGCATTCTTGGTGATTTATCTTCCAGATATGCTTATGAATGTATTATTTCGAATCATGAATGCGGCTTACGGGTGCATAAGTGGCAAACAATGTGATGAATAAAATTTATCATGAGTTGTAACATGATCCGATAACGGGTCATCACGCGATAAAGCGTGCATCAGATGCTTTAATTGTTCTGTGATACGAGCACGGTGTGAGGCGTCGGCATCATGCTACTGCAAGAACAAGGCTATCTTGGATTATTCGTATCTTGTATCATTTATCACTTGAAGTGATTTTCTGCCATCCTTGATGAGAAGTGTGGAGCAAGAAAATGATAGTGGTCAATGAAAAGGGTGTGAGTGAACTGTAAGCAATGGGAAGTAAAAATGAAAGAGTGAGAAGTGAGGAAAGAAGAGTGAGCAATGAAGTTTGAGGGATAAGGAGTGGGTGAGAAGTAATCAGGTATGAGGTGTTGAAAAGAGAATGCATATAAAAGTGAATCAGTTTGGAGCGAATAGTGTTGATCAGTGAGGTGTGAGTGGTGAGCAGTAAAGAATCAGAAGTGCAAAGTTAGCAGCGAGGAATCAGAAATGAATAATGGAAAGCAAGGAATGCCAAGCATTGAATAGAGAAAAGTCAAAAGTGAGAAGTTTATGGTTTATGGTTTGTAAGTTTTAATATACATGCATGTCCTTCAATTTAGCATGGACCCAAACCTGGCGCTGATCATCAATTTACGACATGTCGTCGAGCCCAAAATACCCATATTGTATGGGTTTCCATGGATTTTCAAGAACCGGAAGCCACCATCTTGGTTTTCAAAATGATGTCTAACATCGTTTTACGACAACTACTTATAGAGTCCATTCCAAAAATAACCATATGAAATTAAAAAAAAAAAAGAATCATCAATTTTATGTAACGGCACGTTTAGCCCCACCCCAGGGATGCCATATATACGGATTTATCTGTATTATACAAATGTTGATCATCCGTACAGATTTCATTTTGTATGAAATACAGATGTTTGAGCGAGAGGGGCTGTTTTTCTTTTGTATGGATACAGATTTTTCACCTAAATTTTGTATGGGATGCAGATTTTTGAAAAGAGTGATACAGATTAAAAAAATCATCTGGCATCCCTGCCTCACCCTTCCTTATTCTATACAAATCGTAATACTATTGACACACAAGTGATACTGGAATCACTGTACAATTGCGCTTGAAATGAGTGCCGCACTGATAATTCTCGCCGTTCAAGACAGTCTTGTTAGAATGTTCTTGACACTTCGTACCATTGTACGTGTATCACACTCCGTATCACATGTCTGTCCGAGTTATAACAATACTTCATGAATTCCAATAATTCTTCAACAATGTCGAGAATCTCTGTGTGAATCTTGGACATTCTCCGGGAATCCTGATATCATCTGTGTACACCCAAACCTCCATTTAGATAATGACTCGGGACAGCCTGAATAGAATTTTTACCTCAATGGATGAATTATCGAAATGGATTTGAAGATTGCAAAAAAGTTTAAGAAAGGAGAGTGACCTGGAGTTTTAAAAGTGGTCAAGCGGGGTTTCAGATGGCTTTCAAGCGAGTTTCTTCGGGGGGTTTCGAGGGGTTTCGGGTACGTTCCATGGGGTCTGAGGAGGTTTTAGGAGTCTTTTGAAAGCATTTCAGGAAGCTTCAGAGGGTTTTTGGTGCGTTTCAGAGGCGTTTTCGGGGGTTTCTGGGGGTCTCAGGTGCGTTACATGGGGTCTGAGTGGGTTTTACAGGCTTTTCGAAGGCATTTCAGAAAGCTTCAGAGGATTTTGGGCGAGTTTCAGAGGTGTTAAGCAGGCGTTATGTGGGCGTTTTCGAGGGTTTCTGAGGGTCTCAGGTTCATTACATGGGGTCCGAGGGCTTTTAGGGCTTTTTTGAAGGCATTTCAGAAAGGTTCGGAGGATTTCCTGCGAGTTTCAGAGGCGTTACTCAGGCGTTACGTAGGCGTATTAGTGCTTTACATGAAGTCCAATGTGGGATTTCGAGGGCGTTTTAGTAAGATTCAGTGGTGGATTTCGGAGGCCCTCAGGTACGTTAAAGGGGGTTTTGAGGATGTTTAAGGGGACCTACACCCTACAGTTTCTAACAATGCATTTTAGATCACTGCTTTTATGTAAGCTCAAGGAGATTTCAACAGTTCTTTAAATAGAGTGTCATAAACATTTTAGGCGGTTCTAGAAGAGATTCAAAACGTACCAGACTGTTTACGATTGTAGATTCGATGACCATTACTAAATGGAACTCTTAGAGGTTCTTGAATAAACCTGATCACGCCGTAAACCAAACTTATCACTAATCTGAAACACTCCAACTGCCTTGAATTCAATCAGATTCCCCTTTAGGTAACGTTACCTAAAATGTGGGACCTAAATAGATTTTACCGAAATTGTTCTACCTAAATGGAGGTTTGGGTGTATATATCCTGAGATTTTTGAATTTTGACAACATATTCGTGAACGAATATCGAAAATCATCTGACCTATTGCTGAGACAAAGCCAGTTAACACTTTTAGTTACAGCTAAATCTGGAGCACAATGCCGCGATTACTAGGGATTTTCATTTTTGTTTTGTCTAAATTCGAAATATGTATTCAATGAGCTGGTATAAAAATTCTCATTTGAATCACACATATTTTCAGTGTAAACAGATCGACACATACATTTCAAAAGGGCGTAACTGCTTTTGGAATCATCACCTTCTTTTAAAGCTGTGGATCATGTGTTATGATTTCCATGTTTTTCACAACAAGTACCAGATGGGAAAAACTCTCCTCTTTCCGACAACCACGGTGGTTTGAGTGTAAGGGAGGCAGTACGACCTACAGATTTGAAAGAATGTATTACTTCCAAATGCAGTTACGCCCTTTTGAAATGTTGGTACCGAGATGTACTAAAATCGTTTGAACAAAAAGGAAAAAGATGACCTAAACCGATTCTATCGATTGTACTTCGAAAGAGTATATCTGAAATCCCCGGGATGATTTTTGGTCAGTATTGTGAAACTTGCAAGTTTGGACAACAAATTAGAAGAAGACTTTTAATTATCGGTTCAGCCATCGCTGAGATATAGCTGATTGAAAATTTAGTTCCTCGGGTAGACAAGAATATCTAAATCATATCTCAAATCGAACATTTTTTGCTGTCATAGCTAGATGTGATTTTGATGTGTTATTCAAAAATTTAATGAATGTCGCACGAATAACTTAAAATTATATGATCTTAGATTACGCTCTTGTCGAAATAGGGTATGTGTGTCATCAGTAATCTCACGCTCCCATGTTCATCCGATTCGAAAACAAGCGATTACGGAACCGATTGATTCCGTTCTTTTTGTTTTCATGGGTGCCCACTTCTAACAAAAAATACAAAAATAAGAAACAAAACAAACAGCGCTTCAATCCTTTGTTTTTCGTAGGATGAAAATGGGAGCCACATGCTTAATAAGGGAACCAATACCCTATCTAAAAATTTCTAGATAATAGCAAATTTAGCTCTTCTGCACGAAATGGAACACATACACCCATAGAGATGGCTCAATGTTATTGAAATGCCATGAGCTCCTTTCTGAGCTGTGAAAAGAAAGAACATCATGCTCTTCTTTACATGATATTCATAACAGTGAGCCACAGTTGGGTGACAAGCATTGCCGCCTGCGAATCCCAAGGTCGTAGGCTCAATACTGGATAGTGGCATTTTTTTTTTTCAAAAACAAGGTCGGCGAATCTTGTCTGCTATTGTTTTGATCTTGTACTGTCTTAAAGAGCTGTTATTGAGCGATTCACCATATCAGAATTTGCTATTTCTGATCTTTTACCTCTTATATCAATCAAACCAACATCAGTTTTTGTTTTTCAGTAATTCAATAAGTAATAACTCAATATTGCTACTCATTAGATGTTATTAGATGTTTTCACCTATTTGGGTATACAACTAATTTTTTATCACCAAGCGGCGAACACAAGGGATGTTCAAGATATGTTACTGCAAGATTCGAATTATACATTCTGTAATCTAATGCTATTCTAATTTAAATTTCACAGATTTATTGTTCAAGGAATATTTTAGAACGTTTACAATCAGAAAAAAATGTCCAGAAAAAAACATTATCAGTTGCACTGTTATGCATAAAATTTTAACACACAGTTTTTGTTCAACTGTCTAATGCTTGAAGATTCATACAGGAGAATAGTGAAAAAGTTTTGAAAATCGGTAAAGCCTTGACTAAGTTATAGTTGATCAATAGTATAAGTACTGATTTGTTCGATCACGGTGTTCCGCATTACTTTTTTATCTCGAGGCTCCTTAAGGGTTATAAGAAATCTTCAACAGGACATAACATAAAGTTTTCAACTTTTCTCGAAATGTGAGCAACCTTCATACCACCAGAAATGGCCCCTATCTATCTCAAAGCCCTTAGAGCAACACAGACTTTCAAGCTTTTCACCAAGATAAGAAATCTCACCTGGCAATCATCAAGCACGAACAAACGGCCATCCTCCAAAAGCAGAAGAAGCCTGCATCATGAACCCCATCGGGCCCGCATACACAAACACACATACACACACATACTTAGCCATAGGATGAAAACTCGTAAAAAAAGACGCCCCTTTAGAGCCGGCTTTCTTCGTCTACTTCTACTGCATTCCACCGCGTACCTCACCAACAATTTGTACCGACCGGCGGCACTACGGAGCACTGCAGCGCCTAGCTTTCACCAAGTCTTGCACCTGGAATCTGCGGACGACGGTGGCTGAGCCGCCCAAGAAAGCAGGAAAAAATGCAAATAAAAGAAACACTAAACTTAATGAAAAGAAAACATACTTTTATTACATTTTTAGCTCTCCAGGTGACATCTTGGCGCTCCGATGTTGGCTTGCGACGGGGCGAGGCAACTTGTGTGAAATATGAATAACCAGATGAAGAAATGCCGTGGTCGTTGGTCTACGTTGGCCGTTGTCGTTGGAGTACTTAAGGCGACGGTGGAGATTTCAAAGTTTGCAAGTCCCACGAGTAGGTGCTAAGCGTGGGCTTGGGTATGGTTTTTTTAGGGGGGAACAGTAGGTATCTAACCTATTCTTTTCCACCCAGGTACAGTGTCACGTGTGCAACAATAAATATTCAAGGGTATTATTGAAGTCAGCAAGTGGTAACATAATGCAAAAAATGGCTGCGACAGTTGGTGTGATTGTATGGAATTGACTTAGTCAAGCTTTTTTCAAATGAATTATGATTTTGTACATGGCACCAAGCCTGCTTTTGAAAGGTTATGTGTTAATTAAATTTTATTTAAATTCTTTCTACCTTTCTCGCCTACTAAGTGTACTGGCAAGGCTATATTTTCACTCAAAAAACGAATATTTCAAAAAGAGGCTCGGATGATCGAGTCGCATATACCAATCAACTCTGTTCGACGAATTGAGATGATGTCTGTATGTGTGTATGTATGTATGTCTGTGCGCAAAATAAGTTCACTCACTTTTAAAGCATTTCCCATTGGTCGATTTTCCGGATTATACCTCCAATCGAACCGGAGTCTTACCGCATTGTTTGCTATTAAAAATGGTACGGATCGGTCAAGGCGTTCCGGAGTTATGGCCATTTCAGTGATCCGGACCAGCACCGGTTGAACAACTGGCCGTATATAAAACTGATCCTAGCCCCTTCATGCGATACATCAAACTGCGGCGATTTTTGTAACGTTTAGCATGGTTGCCGAATTTCGTGCGGAAATCAACACTAGAGACCAGAAGTTCCACGATGTCGGACCAAAATTCAAATTGGCAGCCAAATGTTCAAGATGGCGACTCTAAATTCAAGATGGCGGCTTTCTGATAGTTTTAGGCTCTTAACCTTCGTCGTGCATTAGGGTCATTATGATCCAAAACGTGATTTCAAGCATTAATATTTCTTTTGTTAGTTAACTTATCGTAATGAAACTTATTGACTTTTAATATTTTGCAGAAACGAGTCTTTAAAAAAAATCATAAGGTGAAACCAAAATAGCACCACAAAAAAAGTTACGAATAATGCATTGGGGTCATTATGACCCAGAAATTCAAACTCTTATAAAATGATGATTTTTTTTTCACCAATTCATATGGAAAAAGTCTTATATGATAGATAATTTCGTCAAGAATGTGTGGATGTGTTGAAATAGTGGCCACCAGGAATCTGCTACACAGGGCACCATGTCGGACATGTGGGATAGCACTACATTTTGCCAGTAGTTGTGGAATATCTCACGTTCTGGACCACTTAAAAGGATACTGTCTTCGGCAAAGTTGCTCAGAAAGCTAAGAGCTTTCACATAGAAAGCAATTTAGTTCGAAAATCAATCACTGCGTGGCGCTAGTATTCTTAGAAGCTTCCAGTTCAATCTGAACGTCGTATATCTCGTATTCTGGACCACCTAGAAGGCTACTGTCTTCGGCAAAGTTGCTCAGAAGACTAATAGCTTTCACATAGAAACAATTTAGTTTGAAAATCACTCACTGCGTGGCGCTAGTCTTCTCAGGAGCTTCCAGTTAGTCTGAACGTCGTATGTCTCGTGATCTGGACCACTTAGAAGGATACTGTCTTCGGCAAAGTTACTCAGAAGACTAAAAACTTTCCCGAGCAGAAGAGAATAACAACAGTATATGGAGCTGTGTTATTTGGGCAAAATAACTGAATAATAAAATCGATTATTCTTAAGTTATTACCATAACATATTGTGTTATAAACTTGTCTGTCATAAGCGGCAAAATAACAAATTCCATAACAAAAAAATGTTCCTGGAAAACCATTTCAATAACTTGTTTTGTTAGTTTCAATAACAACTTAATAACAGTGAATTCGGAAAATATTTCAATAACAAATTTTGATATTAATATGTTATTGATAACAATCGGAGAGCAGAATTTGCTATGATATCAAACTCGTTACTAAATATGTTATAATACTTATTATATAAAATTATTCGCTTTGTCTCACAAACCCACCATTAACATAAGATGCATCACTCTGACGTAAGAAATATTTTCAAATGATCGAAAAATACTATATTCAGCTTTTAATTCATTCTAAAAGATTTGAAGTCGCAAGATAATCGAACTTTAGTAATTTCTATTTTATCAAATACGACGAGCTTCGATTTCCACCTGTAATTCATAAACTGTTACAGTTTTGCAGAAAATTTTTGAGATATTGGTAATATTGTACAGATTATTACAATTTTCCTGGAAAGATTATTTTAATTCCTCCGATTTTTCCCTGGATTCAAGAGTTATGTCGAATATTTCTCCTGGATTCTACAAGAATTCCTCCAAAAATTTTGCTATAATTTCTCCAGAACTTCCTCTGATGATTCCTACAGGACTTTCACCAGAAATTATTGCAATATTTTTTTTCTAAAATTCCTCTATTAATTTCTCTAAGGATTCCGTCAAAAACTCCTTTTATGTTTATCAAATGACTTTGTCATAAAATTCTTCCAAAAATTTGTCGACAGATTTGGTCATAAACTTTTCTATAAATGACTCCAAAAATCTTCCAGAAATTTCTCCGAGAGTTCTTTGATGGAATCTTTCATGGATTTTCAAAGACTCCTCTAGCAATTCCTCCAGAATCCTGCATAGAATCCTTTCAAGGGTTTCTTCAGAATTTCCTGAAGTTCATCTTTAGATTTTTCTGAAAATTTCTTTGAGGATTTCACCATGAATTTTTCCAAAGGATTCTCCAGGAGTTTTTCAAAAGATTCTGCCAAGAATCCTAATAATTGCTCAGAAGAATTAACATCGGAATTTCTAAGAAAATTGCGCCAGTAGTTCTCTTGAAGACTTCTCCAGGGATTTATCGAAAGGTTCCCCCAAAACATCCAAGTGCTTATCCGAAAATTATTTAAGGAATTCTTAAAAAGAGTCGTTCAGGAATTTCCTCTTTAGCTGAATACAAAAATAGAACAACAAAAAGGGACAGGTCATAATTGTCGAATTGTTGCTGTGATTTCAAAACGTGTTACTGTTGTGCTATTGCTGATAAGTTGATCAATAGTACAACAATAACTAAACTTGTACTTCAGCAAAACATGTTATTTAAATGTAATTTAGTTAATGTATATCAATAGCTTGATTATAACAAAATGAGATTGTCCAACAAAATTTGTTATGGAAAAGCTATGCCATGATAATTTAATAATAACAAAACAAGATATTAAAACAGGTTATGTGGTTTCGTAGTTATAAACTTGCTATTCTCCTCTGCTCGGGTTTACATTGAATACAATTTAGTTCGAAAATCACTCATTGCGTGGCGCTAGTGTTCTTATGAGCTTTAAGTTCAGTCTGAACGTCGTATTTCTCGTGTTCTGGACTACCTTGAAGGATACTGTCTCCGGCAAAGTTGCTCAGAAGACTTAGACCTTCTACATAGAAAACAATTTAGTTCAAAAATCATTCACTGCGTGGCGCTGGTGTTCTTAGGAGCTTTCAGTTCAGTCTAAACGTCGTATTTCTCGTGTTCTGGACCACCTAGAAGGATACTGTTTTCGGGAAAGTTGGTCAGAACACTAAAAGCTTTCGCATTGAAAACATTTTAGTTCGAGAATCACTCACTGTGTGGCGCTAGTGTTCTTATGAGCTTCCAGTTCAGTCTGAACGTCGTATACCTCGTGTTCTGGACCACCTAGATCGATACTGTCTTCGGCAAAGTTGCTCAGAAGACTTAGACCTTTTACATAGAAAACAATTTAGTTCGAGAATCAATCACTTCGTGGCGCTAGTGTTCTTAGGTGCTTTCAGTTCAGTCTGAACGTCGTATATCTCGTGTCCTGGATCACCTAGAAGGATACTGACCTCGAGAAAGTTGCTCAGAAGACTAAAAACTTTCACATAGAAAACAATTTAGTTCAAGAATCACTCACTGTGTGGCGCTAGTGTTCTCAGGAGCTTCCAATTCAGTCTGAATGTTGAATATCTTGTGATCTGGACCACTTAGAAGGATACTGTCTTCGGCAAAGTTGTTCAGAAGACAAAAAACTTTTACATAGGAAACAATTTAGTTCGAAAACTACTCACTGGGTGGTGCTAGTGTTCTAGGGTGGGGGTTCAAAGACACGAGAAAGGCGCCATCACCGCCAGGTGGATTAATTAGGTTTTTCAAGGTATTATTAAATTATAGATCGTCAACCCTTGCTTACGTAAAGGTCATGTTGACAGCTGAATTTTTGGAATAATAGTGTGTTACGTTGAAAACATATTTGCTGGCACTACAGCTTCGATGCTTCCTTCCCATCCTCCATCGACGGTAGGACGAAGAGAACATGGTGTTGTTGTTGTTGATGATGATATGGTACCAGTCCAAAAATATCAATCTGGAGTCGTTCAAGTTTCTTGTCAAAGTTCCGAAGACATAAATATGAACCGATCAGACAATACTTTAATGATTTCCTAAAAGCATTTCAAAATTTCTTCTAGATTGACTGAATATTTTGACTAGCAGCATTGTCTTCTCGTGAACCATTATCAAAGCTTTGCAAAAAGGTCGCTTTCTACTTGTTCACGGTATCCCCCACCACTTTTTGTGACCCACTTTGTTTCCCTGTAGATAATGAAAACAAATGGCGAGGAATAATCAGAAACGGGACGACTGCTCAAAGGGCATATTTATGGTTTGTGTCTCCCTTTTTCCTGTTCGGTGCTCCCTGCACTTTCCTTATTTTTCTTTTTTTCTTGTTCCCCATTGATGACGAGGAATGTCAACCCATCGCATCGCCACATCGTCTTCGTCCAGGTTGAACCCATTGGACGGGCATCCTTCGCTCTATAACAATGACCATCCCTAAACGAGCAGAAAGGGTTATTAATATTCATGTCGCTTTCATCTAAACGGCAGCCAACAAGCATTTGGATCGGTCCTTAAAAGTCGTTCTAAGATTGTGTGAAAAATTTAGCACGGACTGGATTTACAACCCGACAGTCGAAATCACAGACGCTTACGCGGGAAAATATCTACCCACCATCTGGAGCGACTCAACTCGTTCGTTAGAATTGGATTAATCTCTCAGGAAGAAATGCTCATCCTGTAATCACATGTAAATTCAATAAAACCTACCACGCATTTTGCCGGCCTTCATCGTGTAAGGTAAGAATTTGGCAACAGAAGTAATCCCACAAACGGATGATTGAAATTCACATGTTCTCTTGCCAAAAAAAAATTCTCCCTAACAAAATTGTTGGAATCACACAATGCGTAGGGCCACAATGACATTAGTGGTGCTCACAAATTCAGGCTTTGAAAACAAGCTCCAAACATTCCTGTTTCTTCCCTTTTCGATTATATTACATATTTTTTTTTTTCTTTTTTATTTTTTTTTAAATTTGTTTTAATCAATTTTATTACACTTTCACTTAATTTTGTTCGTTTCATTTCATTCATTTTCATTTTTTTTTTCGTTTCATCCCATTTCTTTTTATTTATTTTTTTTTGTAATTTTCTTTTTGTTTTAGTTTTTATCTTTTTTTATTTATTATTTTATACTATATTATTTTTTATTTAATTTTATCTTTTTTTTCAAATTTGTTTTAATCAATTGAAATCGACAAATCAAATTTAATTTTGTTTAATTTTATTTTGTCATTATTATTTTATTTTAGTTTACTTTATGTTGTTTTTTCTTTTATTTTTTTTTAAATTTTATTCCATGTTACTACAATTGCTTTTTATTTCATATTTTTTCTTTATGTAATTTTTATCCAAAGGCTTAACTGGGAACGATAAAAATGAAATCAATACCCTCCATGGAACCCTTACACCAGAATTATTACGAAAAATGATGTAGGCATAGTCAGACAAGTATTCCGATCAAACAAATACTATTTATCGTGGAAGCAGCTGGGAATAATAGCTCGAATATTACTTTTTCAGATTCTTCGTGATTGCAAAGCCTCAAAACGTTGCATAAGTAGTTGAAGCTTTGCGCAGATATCCGCAAAGACCTCTTTTTTCTAATCGTCTTAATTTTTAAATAGAAAATTCTTCCTTATATCGTTCCAAACTATCACAAAAAAAGAAACTTCATAATTTCGTAGCTTCAACGATAAATGATGAAGAATGGATCCATTACATAGCTAAGTCCAACTTCCTTGTTGTGGTTAAATTTATATCTTCCAAATCACCTATAATCCGCATAACGTTCTACTCATTGGACATCGAACGCTCATCAATTAACTCTTTTCAATCGAAGCAAATCTCCTCAACAGAGTTTCCAATTATGAAAATTTAATTACACCATCTTCCCAACCATCGTCGTCATGTCCACCGTCTGCTTTTATAAAAACTCGTCTAGCTTCCAGTTTCGGCAGCATAGCCTGCCTATCTTCCACCCTTCAAGTGTCATGCTTCAAGTTTTTGGGTATCATTTGAATTCTCAATCATTTCCTCCGATCACCCTCAATCAAGCCACCACCTCAGAACAGAACCACACCAAAACATCTCCCACCTCGCAACCTCGTCTCGTCGCTTTGGTACCCCCCTCCCCCCTTTCTCAATCCATCAATCGAGGTGGGGGCCTATCAAATTTCATAGCAGGATTATATTGCTGTGTGACAATCATCATCTCGTCATTCTCGCCACTTTCGTCAGGCGTACCGCAAAATCGCTTTCATCTTCGATACTTTCCTGAAAGTCGGAAACACCGAATAAAAACTGTGGTTAATTCAGCTAGCGCTGACGGTGTCTTTCTAGTGTGTTCATAAAACATTTCAACGAAATTTAAGTGATTTCATTTAATCATCTTTCCTTCATAAAGTCGCCATCTTAGATTTTGGCCAACAATTGTAGGTTCCTGATACATATGTTTTGAACTCCTAACTTTGTCATACATAGTGTAATAGAAGGGCCTAGAGACCATAACTCCACAAAATAGCCGCCATCTTGATTGTGTTCCATATCATGTGGAAAATTATCAATACAATAAAATTCACGAACCAAAAAAAAAAATAAAAAAAAAAAATAAATGGTGCATTACCTCTAATTTTATTCCGTTTTTTTTATATCTGTATTAACGAGATTTTCAGCCCTAGACTAGTTTATCTCAGGGCCTACGTTTAAATTCCTTTCCGAAGGAAGAACTCGCATATTGCGAGTTTGTTAGGACTGGGATTCGATGCCAGACCCTAGGCGTGAAGAATATTCCATTTTCTGGAATTTTATTTTGTCATCATTTCCGGACTCTGAACGACTTCCTTATGTCAAATATACTCATATCATAGGGTTTTGGAGTAAAAGTATCCATAAAACATACGCCATTTTGGTTATGGACCGCTATATTGGGTTAAGATCCAACATCTTTGATTTTGTGGGCATAATTTTTTGAAAAAAAAAAAAATAAATAAAAATTGGTCAACCATGAACATGGTTATAAATATTGGCGTGATTTTATATGTCGCAAGATGAGTTAGACTAGGCCGGGTTATTCAAACGGCCATAGCTTTGGAACGCTTGCACCGATCTGAACAATTTTCTATAGCAAATAATGTGCCAAAATTCCCGCTTGATAACTAAAAATGTTAAAATCTGACAATTGAGAGTGCCTCAAAAGCAACTGATCTCTATCATTTCACACATACAGTCATCATCTCAATATGTCCAACTCAGTACATTGGCATATGTGATGTGACTCTCAGATCCTTCCATCGAAAAATCGCTTTTTGACTGTGAACTTACAGCCTTTCAGCACCCATTTGGTTTCACAAGAAAGGAAAACATCCCACCATCTCAGGTATCTCAACGGATCGGGTGTGATGGCGTGCAACAGAGGCGAAGCCCCCTTCTTCATTTTCACCTTGAAGCGAACGAATACACCACTTCAAAGCTAGAGTTTTCTGTTGCTGTCTGTCAGTGCCAGTAGTGTGGGTTGTAGGTAGGTGTAGGTACACAGGGAGAAAGTTTCGATTGCTGTTTACCACTCGCAATGCCACTTCCGCCATCTCCACCGTCTTCCATACACGCAAACACACACAGAGGAAAATGAGACGTTACTTCATCATTTCACTCGATTTTAACTTTCAGTGGTGATAGCTTTTGCGAGATTTGTGGGGGTAGAATTCCTTCAGGAATTCAGCATTTGATGTTTTCGTGGGTTAGGTGAAAAATACAAAAGAAAGCCGATTAATAAAACTCATCTTGAAAACTGTGACAAGTTATATGGAATATTATCCAGGTAGAACAATTGGCTTCTTTAACTGTGTTGAGATAACTCGATATTCTGAATCTGCATGTCAAACTGAGCCGAAATCCAAATTTTCATGAATTTTAGTGCCCGGGAACCTATTTAAAACTCAAATTGAGTTTGAGTTTGTATGGAAGCGATTTGTCTAATCACCCCTCGTCGTAGTTTGTACTGGGCGGAGCTGTCAAACATTTGCCCAGCTGTCAAAAGGTGATTTCAAAAAATCTCTTTGAAATTGTTTTTAGGTAAGAAAACAAAGTTCTAAAAATCTGAAAAAAAATCATAGTGACTCAAAAAAAGGTGCTCTTTTGTATAAAATTAAAAAATCAATACATTTTTCAAAATTTAAAAGCCCAATTAATTTAAAAGTAATGACGGTTCAAAAAAATGAGAAATGCCTGATTTTGGATCACCCTAAAGGCGAAATAAAACAAAAACGGGTCTAATAATTTTCAGTAACGGTCATTCTCACGAATTTAAGCAATATCAGAGCACGGTTTTTTTCGAGTCTATTCTGTTTTTTGAATGGCTGTATTATTACTTTTTCAGGTTCTACGTAAGATAGAAATTAACTTATTTTTGCAATCTGCTATGTTCATGTTTTAATTTCTGATATAAAAATTCAAAAACATAGAGATATATAAATATAAAACATAAAAATATAAAAAGTAAACTTCTACACTTGAAAGAAATAGCAATTTTTTTACACAATATTTTTATTAAAATCACCTATGTTTTTCAAAGTCTTTTTGAGCACTCGCAAACTTTGTGCTTATGGACGAGTCCTTCTGAAATTGTGACTCACTGTGAGTATGTTTTCATTTTTATTAAGCTTTTCTATGTGATTTTTCCAATTTTTATTTGCCCGCATACGTATAGCAAATAACTAAAATGTTTGATTTTAGTTCTCAATGAACACAAAAAAAATATAATAAAAAAAATATAATAAAAAAAATATAATAAAAAATTGTTCATATGATTCTTTAGTATCCTTGCATACTCAAAATTAAAGAAAAAGCCTTGTGCATAGTTAAATTTTGTGTTGAAAAAAAAAACTTCTATGTTTACCGAAATTTCCTATGTTTTCCGAAATTCGAAAGCTTTAATGCCCTTATAAATATGAAAAAAATAACTCCGTCTTTTATAAAAAAAGTATTTGGCTCTTTATTTTGAAAATTGATTGGAAATTTTTATTCCAGAGATTTCATCAAAAATTCCACAGTAATTTTTTGAGAAACTCCTGGAAAGATTTCTTCGATTCATTCGGACATATGCAACAAGGACTGTTTTAAGGATTGCTCCAGGGATTTCATCGGAAGGATCACCAGGTATAGTTTGTCCAGAAATTTCACAAAGCATTATTTATGTAAATATAGACTACTTTATAAATTTCCTCACAAATTCCTTTGGAAATTACTATAGGGATTTTCAGGAATTCGTTCGAGAAAAATCCTCTAGACATTCGCTTAAAATATCTCCTGGGAAGCTTTCAGGCTTGGAAAATGCTTCAGAAATTCTTATGAGGGACTCATAAGAATTCTTTCACTATTTTTTTTCAAAAACCTGAGATAAATTAAAAAAAAATCTTCGATTCTTGCAGAAGTTCCTTCAGAAATTCCAATGGTATTTCCCCTTGTATAAAAAAAACTTTTATAAAATGTTACTTGAATTGATTTTTAAGAAAATAGTGTAGGCATTTCTTTTCAGAAATTTATTTTCTATTTATTCAGCAATTTCTCCTGGGATCATTTCAGAGATCTTTCAGAGATTCCGTTTGAAACCATTTCGGTTTTCATTTTCAAAAATAAAAAACTTCCGAAAATTTCTTTATGAATTGCTTAGAAAATTCCTCCCAGACTTCTTTCAGAAAACCATAAGTTTTTCGTTTGCCAAAGAAATTATTTCACGAATACTTTCCAAGAACCCTCCTCAAAATCATTCAAAAATTTTCTTCAGGGATTATTTGAGAAATGGTTTGAAAAATTTCACTATGGATTTCTCCTGACTTTCGGCAAAAAATCTCTAAGAAAATCTTGCATAGAATGCAGAGGTTTATCGAAGGATGTCTTAGAAAATCGTCCAAGGATTTCTTTAGAAAATCCAACAGGAATTTGTTGGAGATTCTATTAAAAAGATTTTTATGACGTGTCTCAGGAAATTATTCGAAATTATCCTACAGACTACTGCAGTAATTTCATCAAGTATTACATCACAAAATCTTCCATTGATTTCTTAAGTTCTTCTCTAGAGATGCAGAGAAACCCAGGAAGACTTCCAGAACTCGCTTCAAAAATTTTTTCAGGTATTCTTAAAAAAACATTCAGGGATTCATCCCCAATTGTTTGTATTGGAAGTTCTTCAGAAATTTCTTAAGAAATTCCTGTAAAATGAACCATGAATTCTTATAAATTCTTTTTACAAATTACTCTACAGTGTTTTTTTTTTTGAGAAAGTCTTCAGGAGAATTCTATAAAAATTTCTACAGGGATTGGAAAACCAATCATAGATTTTCCCAGAAGTTCCTCTAGCATTCCTTAAGAAATTTCTCCAGTGATTTCTTGACTATATTTTGCAGGGGTTTATTCTTTCTGATATTATTCAAGGTTATCGATCAGATATTCATCCCAGGATTTATTCTGCATATTGACTGTATATAGTTTTAAAATTTCTTTAAGTGATTCACCCAAAAATTTCTCAAGAGATTCCACCAGAAATATCTTCAAGAACTTCTTTAGAAAATGTTTTATGGATAGCTCTTTATATTACTACGTTTGTTAAATTCAAAAATCTTCAGTAATTACTTTCAGGAAATCTAACGCAGATTCTTCAAAAAAATATCTCCATATCTTTCCCAAGTTCCCACCTGTAATTCTTCTAGAGATTTTTTTCCAGAAATTTCTCGAAGTATTCCTCTGGAAAACATTCCATGGACTTCCTCAGAAGCTTCCCAATGTCTTCCAGAAATCCCTCCGAAGGATCTCTCGGAAAAATTGCTTCAGAAATTTCAAGAATTCTATCATAACATCTTTCGATGATTTTTTTTTTGTAATAATTCCTGCAATAGTTACTTCCGATTTTTTTTGGTTTTTTAAAGAAATTTCTCTAGGGATTCCTTCTCAGAAAAATTCTTCAAGGATTCCTTAAGGAAGTCTTTATTTTATGCCATCAGAAAATCTTTCGGGGAATCGTTAAGGAAATCCTACGAAATTTTATTTTTTTTCGTTTTTATGTTATGAAAGAATCTGCCAAAAATCTGCCAATTAATACAGGTATTCTTTTAGGAATTCCTACAGAAACTCCTTTAGAAGTTTATGCATTGCATTATAAATTACTAAAGGTGAAGAAACGTTTCCAGAAATGTCTTCAGGGATTCCTCCAGAAATTATTGCATGACTTTTTCAGAGTTTCAAGCGGGGACTATTCAAGGAAACCTATGTAAACTAATACTGAGATTCCCCTCTTGAATTCCACTTCGTATTTTGCCAGAAATTCATCCATGATTTTTTTCTTTGAATTTTTTCTCGAGGTTTTTATAGGAATTCTTCCAAAAACTTCTCTACCAATTTGCAGGAATCAATCTAGGAAAACCTCAAGATATTCTTTTATGATTCCCAAATAACTTCGGTTATTCCTCCATGAATATCTTCAGAAAATGCTTGTTTTATTTCGTCACCAATTTCCCTCTAGATTCCTTTCGATATTTCATAAGGTTTTTTTTATTTTTTCCAAAAGTCCTCTTTGCTTCAGTACACCAAAGTGTACTGAAAGGCTGTATGTTCACGCAAAAAAAAACGAATTTTCGATAGAAGACTCGGAGGGTCAAGTAATATATACCAATCAACTCAGTTCGACGAATTGAGATGATGTCTGTGTGAATATGTGTGTGTATGTGTGTATGTATGTCTGTGTACAAAAAAAAGTCACCCACTAATTGGGCACTTTCCATTGACAAATTTTTCAGATTTTAGCACGAAACGTACCAGAATTTCACCGCATTTTTGGCTATTAAAAATGGTTCGGACCGGTCAAGGCGTTCCGGAGCTATGGCCATTTCACTGATCCGGACCAGTACCGGTAGAACTGACCGTATATAAAGCTGTACCAAGCCCTATCATGCGACACATAAAACTGCGGCGATTTTTGTATCCTTCGGCATGGTTAACGAATTTTGTGCGGAAATCAACACTGGAGACCAGAAATTCCACGATGTCAGCTAGAAATTCAAGATGGCGGCTGTTTAATAGAGTCTTAGGCTCTGTAACCATACAATATGGGTATATTTGATATGGGAAAGATGGAGTCTGAAAATTGCGCCCAGAACAGCCAAGATGGCGACTGAAAATTCAAGATGGCGGATGTTCAATGGTTTTTTAGGCTCCTAAAGCATGCAATATGGGTATATTTGGTATGGGGAAGATATCCAGTGTCCTAAAATGGTAACCAGAATATTCAAGATGTTGGACTCAAGTCCAAAATAGTGGCTCTAAATTCAAAATGGCAGCTGTTTAATAAAGTTTATGGCGTAGTGGCTACAGGTTTGCATAAGCAGATGATCATGGGTTCGATCCCAGCCCCGGCACTTTCGTCAGTTGCTCTTCCCCCCTGAGAGCAGCTGACACTGACCCTCTTCTGAGCTCATGGCTCAAATGGACCCGGATATTTGGACATCGGCGAACGGCACCTCATAATGGACCCTCAATCGGACTGGGAAAAGGAACAACCAACAGCCAACACAGCAAAATCCTCGTGCTCATCATTCTACCATGGTAGGGTAGAAAGTGAAAGCAGCGCAACGGCAACCGGCTCGATGTAGTATAATTGAAATAGAATACATTTAGGCGCTGAACAAATTGTAAGTACAGTTTCCAATTGGAATCGCTCACGCAGGGCCCTAATGGACAAAAGAGCTGTAAATTAAGTTAAGTGATTGAAGAATAAAAAAAAACATTCAATATGGCTTTATTTTCGAAGGCACTAGAAACGCGCTATCACTGCTGCTAGGTGGATTAATTAGAAGTTTTTTTTCCTCAATGACTATTATCCTGTTTAGGAAAAATCACCCAAATAATGTTCTCGTGGCGCAATACTAAAGCCATTGCCATGAAGAGCACCGAAATATGGAAACTTTGTGTAACTAGCTCTGATTGCGCCATGAAATAAGCCATGACAGCACTGACTGGTTTGATCCCAACAATTTGGAAGAAAATGTGAGCAGAAGAACATCCGAATTTCAATCATCCGTTTGTGGCATTACATTCGATACCAAATGTGATGGCACTAACCACATGTAGGCGATTTGCCTTGATTGCGAAATGCGTGGTAGGTTTTATTGAATTTACATGGGATTTCTAGTGAAGCTTTTCTTTCGGAGAGATTAAACCAATAAAAGGAATCCTAACGAACGAGTTCAGATGCTCCAGATGGTGGATAGATGTTTTCCTGTATTCGCCCTGAATTTTTCACACAATCTTAGAACGATTTTTAAGGACCACGCCAAATGCTTGGCTTCCGTTTAGTTGAAAGCGACATCAATATTAATAACTCTTTCTCCTCGTTTCGAGATGCCCATTGTTTGTTAAGCGAAGGTTGGTCGTTCAAAGGGTTCAACCTGGACGAAGATGGTGCGCGATGGGTTGGCATTTCTCGTGATCAGTGGAAAAAAAAGCAACTGTAAAAAAATATGGAAGAACAGAGAACATCGAACATAAAAAAGGGCGACACAAACCATAAATATGCCCTTTGAGCAGTCGTCCCGTTTCTGATTATTCCCGGCCATTTGTTTTCATTATCTACTGGGAAACAAAATATGCGACAGAAGCTGGCGGTGGGAATTGTGCAAAGTAAAATGCAACCTTTCACGAGAACACAATGTTAGCAAATTTCTTCCAGCAATTTCGGTTACTTCTACAAAAATTGTGTTAAACCAAGAAGTTCACATTAAAGGATCTTTGGAAGCATCCAAGTGGGAAATTACTGAATAAATACATCCAAACATTATTTTGTTCCTTCGAAAGCAGCGTTTTTTTTTGGCAGTACTCAATCGTCCGTTTTCCTGCAATTCAAATTATTTTTTTTCGATAAATCACTCAATGGTTGCAAAACTTTAAGCCACTATCTCGGATTTTAGGCCTCTCATAATGGATGCGCTGTTCGCCATTTTTGGACTCATCTTGGCATCTTCTCCATACTAAATATACCTATATTGCGTGCCTTCCCAGACAACCAGGAGTCGCATATGAAACCACGCTGTACATCGTATAAAGTACTATTTTAAGTCACTATCGCATATATGTATGGCAGACGGACAATTTTCATCGTATATGATGTTATTTTTTGAACTTATTACGATGTATCAGGTAAAGTCATAAAAGAATACAAATCAATTTTTAAGGTTTGAGTACATCGTAGTAGATGATATTTTTTATGCTTTATTGCGATGAACTTTACTTATTCGCAAAAGCGTGCGAGCGAACTCGCAAAGAGTCAAATTAATTCGCATAATTGCGTACTGCGATGATTATACGACTTTGCTTGGTGCGTTTTATATTGCGCCAGTTTAACTCGCATTGATGTATGGATGAAATCGCATAAAAGTACAAATGAACTCGTTAAAGTGTGCATACAAACTCGCATAAGCTAGCAGCGTTTTTGTTGACATAATGCGATTTGATATGTAATAACAATTAAAGAGTTGCTGTTGGACTGTAAATGTAGTAGAAAAAAGCTACAAGAAAGTGAACAGCCATAATTATGGTAACAAAGTCATGATTATTTGTTTTGATGGCGTGGTGATCAACTATGGGAGGCGTTAGCCAGAGAAGTGCAGTGACATATGTGCGGAAAATGGTGCTTCGTCGTTTTTAGCCTGCCAAACAGGCACAGCGCAAGTGAACCAAGTGCATTCCAAAAAAACACTGATGTGAGTTAGAATATCATGATAATAAACCAGCTTGCTTCATAAGCAGAGCTTAGTGTTGAGTGTGAAGTGTGGCTCGACCATCCAGAGGTCATTAATTCGACATCGAGCTGACAATAATTGTGTTTTTTTATATTTTAAGTCGCATGAGATGCTGAATTACGTCGCAATAGGGCATACGGTACATCGCATAAGATATCGCTTCAAGTCATATAGCTTTATTATTGTTCCGCCAACGCACGTATAGCGCCTCCACTTTTGTACGCATAAGGCACTTTAACTGCATTTTATGCGATGTAACTTTAACGCATAAAAGCATGTATAACATGAACATAAACTTCATTATACGTGCAAATTGGTTATCTGGGTTAAGAGTCTAAAACTTTTGAAAAAGACGCCATCTTGCATTTTGAACCTACATCTTAGATTTTCGGCCGCCATCTTGAATATTCTAGTTGCCATTTTTGATCTTCGAACATCTTTACCATACCAAATTGCGTGGTTTTGGAGCCTAAAACTCCTTAAAACATTCACCACCTGATTTTTTTTTGTGCGCCACCTTGGATTGTGGGCCGCCTGGATGGATATATTGGATGCCGTTTTTGTACTCCAGGCAACTTATTCATACCAGCAGAGCTGATGACTTAAGGCTTTAAAAAAATTCAGCGCCCTCTATACTTCTATACTAGTGGAATGACTTCACTATTTCGCCTTATTAATAATAATTACAAGATAACCCCTTCATGCGTTATTATTTCACGATTGTTTTTGAATTTTTTCAAAGAGTAACGCAAAGATACTCCTAAAAAATCATAGAAAATTGTTTCCAAAAAACACTACAAGAAACTCCTGTTGGGGTTTTTCAAAATTTTCCAAATTAGGTAGTCTGGATTTTTCACAGTTAATAAATTCTCGCAGGATTTCCTAGGATAATATCAGCGAAAATTCTTTAAAAGATCCCTCCTGACTTTGGAATGCTCTCCTGTCAAAACATTTCCTAGAAATTTTCTCCAGAGACTATTTCAGCAATTCCTCCGGGAGTTTCCTAGGGACTTTGGTAGGCATTTCTCAAGAATTTTTTCACAAGATTCATCTTGAAACTGGTCCATAGGTTTCCTCATAAATTCCATCAGAAATCGCTAATGGTATTCCATGGCGGTTCTTTAGGAAAATCCTTCGTAGGCGGTCAGAGACGTTCATGCTTGTAGTTTTGCTAACATTTTTAATGGATTCTTCCAGAAATATTTTCAGAATTTCCTCAAGAAGTTTTTCTTTAGCATGTTAGAAAAAACAATTCTACAAATTTGTCAAGAAATTCTTTTAGGAATTTCTCCAGGAATTCCCCCAAGAGTTTATTCAAAAGCTGTAATTTCATTGGAACTTTATTAAAACGAGAATTGGAGATTCTTGCAGTAATCCCTCAAGGGTTTTTCTTTATACATTTATATGTATATATATTTTTTGCAGAAACATGTTCAGAAATTATTTTGTGAATTTCTCATGAGGTTCCTTCATTTACCCAGAGATTTTCACAGACATTTATTTGAAAATTCTCAAGAAAGTTTCTCCAGGGGATCCCCCAAGGATTGCTTTGGATTTTTTCAGACCTTCTTCCATGGAATCTTTCTTACCTTTTTCCTATGATTCTCTCAGCCTATCCTGTAGAATTTACGCCAGAACCTATTCCTTAGCATTTTTCAAGAAACTTTTCAAGATTTTCATTTCTCTGAATACCTGGCAGAAGTTTTGCAAGATATTCATTGAAAAAATCCTTCAAAAATTGAAATTTTTAAATTTCTTTAATGTTTTTTTAAGTCAGTCCTCTAGGAACTTTTTTTTTGTTTCGACAGGATTTCCTTCGGAATTAGTTCAAAGATCATCGGGCACAAATACTTACGGCAATTGTAAACGTTTTTTTTTCTGAGAACTTCAGAGGTACCTTTCAGTTCTTAAAAAAAATCTTTTGAAAATCGTCCAGTGATCGCTCAGAAATTTAACCTTTCAGGACGCGCACCATCAAACAACCGAAACTGCACCGCACTTGCGATGTATACGAAAGCGAGGTTTTTTGGTAGTGTTGTTTTTTTACAACAGCGCGCGCTGAAGGGTTGTTGAGGAATTTCTACAAGAATTCCACCAGTACTTTTATCCACGGTTTTAGCAGGAATTTCCGAAAACATTATTTTAAAAGATTTCTTCAGAAATTTCTAATCGGATTCGTCCAGAAGTCCCTTCAGAAATTTCTCGAATTTTTTTTTTCTTGGAATTACTTGCAAAGCCTCTCAGTTTTTTTTAAGGAAATAAAGAAGATTCTTAAGATTTTTTATCGGTGTTTTCCTAGGTATTAATCGAAGCCTTTATTCAGGAATTTTTGCAGAGATCAATTTATAAATGGCTTCAAGAATTTTTGTCCCAATTCCTCCAAGGAATTTTCAAAAGTATCTTTAGAAGTTTTTAAAACGATTTTTGAGACAATAATTCGGATTTTTTTTTGAGAAATTCCATCAGATGTTCCTTATAGAAGTCTACAATTATTTTTGTGAGATTCCTGGAACAACTCATAGATACCTCTAAAGGAATATCTATTAAATCAAAACAAAAAATATCCTCACACGATTTTTTGTAGTAATCACTGAAGGAACTTCTTAAGGATTTTTTGAAGAACCTTTCGAACGGGAATCCCTGTAGGAATTTCGAGAAGAAATTCTCAAAAACTCCAAGAAAGAACTTTTTAAGGAATCCCTTGCTAAATTTTATGAAAAAACCCTTAAATTCTGAAGAATGATCGAGACGTAAACGAAATTTCCAAAATGAATTTCGGAAGGTGTCCAAGCATAAATTTATGAAAGAATCCGTGACAGAAACTCTGAAGAATGCCAATTATTGAAGGATTGTTATCACGGAAAAAATATGAAGAAATATTTTTAAATTAATCTCGGTAGGAGTATTTGGAGAATTTCTAGTGAAATGTTTGGAGGAATCCCAAGGGGAATTTTGAGAGAACTTTCTGGATAAACTTCGCGGGCAAATCTTCGTGGAATTCCTTGAAATGTTAATTAGCATTTTTTCGGGAAAAATTTTGGAAAACCCCTTGAATAAAATTCTTGAAGGATTGTCTGAAAGGCTCCATAGAAAAATTTGTGAAATCCTGAAGTAAACTTGGTATGCAGGAATCCCTGGAGGGATTCCTACCTTAATCACTTTGATTTATACTGCAAGAATCTCTGGATAAATATCTGTAGGATTTTCTGGCTGAATTCCCGAAAAAAAATCCAAGACTCATTCGTGCGAGGATTTTTATTTGGATCCTTAGAGTAATTCCAGAACAAATCTTTGGTGGACTTTCTGAAGAAACACTTGAACGAATTTTTGAAGGAATCTCAGAAATACTTTCTGGAAACGACTGACTGGATTTTCGAAAAAAAATCAATTAATTTCTTACCCCTGTAGAAAGTTCTAAAAGAATCCCTGGAGAAAATTTTGATTGTTGACTCCTTTGGCACAATGTTTAAAATAAATCCCTGGAAGGTTTTCTGATGGTTTCACTGCAGGAATTTCTAAAAAAGTACCTAGAGGATCGGAAGTCAGAGCCCATATAGCCGAGGCGGTAAACGCACGGGTATTCAGCATGACCATGCTGAGGGTGACGGGTTCGATTCCCGGTCGGTCCAGGATCTTTTCGTGAAGGAAATTTCCTTGACTTCCTTGGGCATAGAGTATCTTTGTGCCTGCCACACGATATACGCATGCAAAATGGTCATTGGTCAAGCTGAGAAGCAGGCTTTGTCCCAATGAGGACGTTACGCCAAGAAGAGAGAGAGAGAGAGAGAGAGAGAGAGAGAGAGAGAGAGAGAGAGAGAGAGAGAGAGAGAGAGAGAGAGAGAGAGAGAGAGAGAGAGAGAGAGAGAGAGAGAGGAGAGAGAGAGAGAGAGAGAGAGAGAGAGAGAGAGAGAGAGAGAGAGAGAGAGAGAGAGAGAGAGAGAGAGAGAGAGAGATGATATCCGGAAGAACTTCTGAAGATATTTATGTGTGGTTTTAAAGAAATCCTTCGATATTTTTTTGGGGATATCTAGGAAAAATTTCTGAAGCAATCCATGCAAGGCTTTCTAGAAAAATGTTTTTTTTTTAATTTCGTTGTTTCGGCGTTAAAAGTTTGAACAAATCCCTGTAAGAAACTAAGTAAATTTTCGAAAAAAGTTTTCAAATGAGAGCCCGTAGAGGTAGTTTTGGCGAATTTTTGAGAAAATTCTTGCATAAGTTTCTGGAAAAATCCCGGGAAAAATTTCTGA
This sequence comes from Aedes albopictus, assembly GCF_035046485.1. Lineage (NCBI taxonomy): Eukaryota > Metazoa > Arthropoda > Insecta > Diptera > Culicidae > Aedes > Aedes albopictus. Next base: position 285,847,595 of record NC_085136.1, on the reverse strand, counting down.
AGGACCCCTGCAAAATTACTTTTGTTTGGAGAGATTCCTGTGGAAATGCATGGAAGAAGCTATAATATCACAGAGCTTTTCAAACATAAAGATTTTGTAGAAGGTCACAAAAGCTAAATTCATAAGGACCTAAAATTACCGAATTTCTTAAAAACTTGAGCAGATGAGAAAAAAATCAGGGTGTACGTCGACCATAGTCCATAGAAAAAACTCCACTTTCCGAAGCGTATCGATTGAACTGAAATACGTAGCATGTGACTGGAACGAACGAGCACAGAGAGAGCTTACTGGGAATCAATGGTGGCAGTGGCACTGAAGCAGACGACGACCCCCAACCAAGCGAGTAAATAATTGCTTCCATTTCTTTCAAGCAGGTGCCATGGTGTGGAAATGAGTTGCATACCTGGAATGGAAAGAGAAAAGAAAATTTACGGTTAGATGGAAGTTCGTTTTTGATGAAAAGTAGGTATTGGCAATTTTATAAGTAGTTTCTTCTGAGTAAATCCTTAGTTAAAAACTAAGTATTCGAATTTTCTTAAATGAATCCCCAGAAATTCTTGAAAATTCGACTATACACATAATTGTAGAATTAACATTACCAAAAAAAAAAACTATAAAAATATATCATTATTATATCTTTATTATGGAGATTTACAACACCATTTAAAGCAAATTAAAAAAAAAATTGTATATTTTTTGCCAAATTTTCGATAGTTATACAGTATTCCTAAAAAACTGCAGGATTTCACCATCCCCCAGCGATAAGTCAGCAAACAAAAAAATCTCCGATCCTCGCACCACATTGATGGGCGCGTGTCCCTCTCAACTAAAATGTAACTATGTCAATGTCAGACAAGAAGGCGGAAGAAATCCAAGAAAAAAATGAGGGCATTCAATTACGAATGCGAACGCCGGCAGCGGAAACGGCATCATTCTGAGTGAGCTTTAGCTCTAGGCACGGCACAACAGACCTACATATACTAGTTAGGTTAGGTTGTTATCTAGCATGGAACCAATCTTAGCTTAGTTGTGTTGTTGTCCAACATTGCCTAGACTTTGTTGACTTCCGTCTGTATGAGAAGGCGTAAATTAAATCGAGGCGTTTTTTCTTCTCTGCCAGCCTGCCCCAACAACGACGCAGCGATGGCATCCATTTGGCGCCAAAGTGGTGCTCCTAACCACTCGCAACAATAATGCCAATGGTGATAATGGGAAAATTGGGATTCCAGTAATGGGGTCCAATAAATGGATCGCGCAGGCATAGAGGATGCGTGCTTCATTTTTGCTGAAGTCGTGACTTTGTGGGTAGTGGTTTGAATTTTCGTGGAATCTTTCTTCTTGTTGTGCTGGTATAAATGTTAGTACTAGATTTCCAAACCGTTGCACGGTCGGCCCATAGACAACACTACAGGTTTCTGGACTACGAATAATTCTTTTATCCCTGAAAAAGTTTAAAATTTGAATCGAAACGTTGGAGCCTAGATAATACATTTATTGGCCAACATATTAAGACTGCAAGCCATACCAAAGTGCATTTAAGGAAACATTAGGAATGAATCCTTTGTCTGAGATGTTCAGCTTTAAAAGACGCACCAACCAAAGTGTCTAGGTTCGGCTGGGTGTCAAAGCGTGAACCGTGTCGGAGTGAAAAACTTCAAAAAACTTGACACCATCGAAGTATTTCGCGAAAGAAGTCGCTGCTACCAGCCTGCCGATGTGAAGTTTTGAATGACAACGATGTCGACGAAGACGAGCAAGTTGGGAATTTCAACTATGCCGCACTGTCGCAGCAGCAGCGTCAGTATTACCTTGATGGAAGTGGAAACCAGTTATGCAGAACACGATCACCGCGTGCGCGACACACCAACCGAGTGTCGTTAGAGTCTTCATGGCGGCGCGGAACAGGAAAGTCAGTCGCTGCTGCTGCTGCTGAGCGATTCCAAGCAACGGCATCAAAATTAAGGAAATTTTTTAATTCATGATTTTCTATTGAACTGAAACTTTGCACAGTTTTTCAGTTCCATCTAAATCGCCATTTTTCGATATCAAATTTTTATTTTGAATCACGACTAACTTTTCGAAAGGGTGTATGTGAAAATGGTTCAATAATATTCAAAAATCTGTACAGCCAAAATGGTTCGTTCGATTGCTATGAATTTTTCAGCAAAGTTAGATAACTAAATGGTGATTCCTATGAAAATATACACTGTGAAAAAAACATCTTTTTTAACATTAAAAATATCATTTTTGTCACAAAAACTCAAATATCTCAAAACCCTATCTTTTTACCAACGCAATTTTTTTTAGGGAAGACGGTCCATTGTATTATCAATCTACCATAAAAATTTGGTGATGGTAAACTAATAAACAAAAAAGTTATAACATTTCAAACATTTCACAATTTTCACATTTGGTAAATATTTTTTTCTTTGTAAATTATTTCGGTCAGAAATCGCAGTTTGATGCTGATTTTATTGTTCAGCAAAGTTAGATAACTAAATGGTGATTCCTAAGAAAATATACACTGTGAAAAAAAATCTTTTTTAACATTAAAAAATATCATTTTTGTCACAAAAACTCAAATATTTCAAAACCCTATCTTTTTACCAACGCAATTTTTTTAGGGAAAACGGTCCATTGTATTAGCAATCTACCATAAAAATTTGGTGATGATAAACTAATAAACAAAAAAGTTATGACAATTCAAACATTTCACAATTTTCACATTTAGTAATAATTTTTTTTTTAGTTATTTCGGCCGGAAATCGCAGCTTGATGCTGATTTTATTGTTAATGGCCTTGCGTGAGTAAAACAAGCTGTTTTCATTATGTATTATGTATATTATATGTACAGTAATGTTCCGATTTTATCACGCCCTCCGCGCATTAGTCGTTTATTCATTATTTGCTGTTACATTTGAGGACAAGTGTTTTCCCTCTTCTTCAAAATGAATGTTGAAAGCGTGTTTTGCAACGTTAAAAATATTGAAATGGGTATAGATGTTGAAGTATATATCAAAGCATTTTTGAAAAGGGGCGTGATTAATTGTTTAAACTGATGTCGCTGATGGTACGGTGACATGACTCTCTGCACTTAGCACTTCTGGCAATTTCTCAGTTGTTGTCGTTTTCGAACTTCCTACGCCCTGCTTTACCGATGATATACAGATGGCTCGTTTGTCAAAGTCTAGACGGCAGGACGTGCAAATGCGTAAATTTGGATTCAATTTGGGCATAACCAGTCTCTTTCAGATTATCTATGGTGCTTTCGGTGAGATTTCGTAACTCCTTTGATCATTTTTTTTTCATCAAACGGTCTACAAGAGAGAGTTGAGTTGAAGACCTTTGAGAAAGCGACTGTTCATGTTGTTCGTTAGATTATAATAAACAAAATCACTTATTAGTTTTAACTGACTAGTTTGGTGTTGTTTGCTTGGCTGAAGAAAAAATTTACTATTTAATATCCATAGCGGTAGTATTTTTTTTTTGCTTTTTCGTGAGCATTGTCATGGTATGTATACAGACAAACAAACGTAACACTGACGAAATTTTCATTGACCACGCCTTTAACGATCATTTTGAATCTTGGTTGTGGCTTTCATAACCAGAAGAGTGCCCATCATTTTTCTTTGCGTTTGACGTTTCACACTAGCGCCTTCTGATGACGATATTGCACATCGCAGTATTTCGTGAAACATTTCCACCAGGTGGGGGTAGTGTGAACTAGGCGATGGATTTTCACGTGGTAGGTAACTCTCATGCATTTGTTGTTGTTGAAGTTACTCGCATTCTTCCGATCATAAAGTCTGTTCTCTAAGAGGTATTTTTTTTGAAGATAAACTAGACGTATACTCGTATATAAAACTTTTATTATACAGCTTTTGTCTTAAAAATAAGTTTAATTCCATTTTTCTTATAATCAACAGCTTTTCAACACTATCAAGTGATTTTTTCACCAGTCACGTACAATAAAAAGTATGACACTCTCAATATTTTTGATCAAAACACTGGATCGCGTCTAAATTTCAAATAGATACTATAGAAATTATGAATAATCAAACAAAAGTATCATGAAAACAACTTGTTTAATTCAGGCGGTAGCCTTTACAATAAAATCAGCATCAAAAAATAATTCTCAAAATAATTTACACAGAAAAAAATTTTTTTTGTTACTAAATGTAAAAATTGTGAAATGTTTGAAATGTCATAACTTTTTTGTTTATCAGTTTACCATCACCAAAATTTTATGGTAGATAGCTGATATAAAGGGCCATTTCCCCTAAAAAATTAACGTTGGTAAAAAGATAGGGTTTTGAGATATTTAAGTTTTTGTGACAAAAATCATATTTTTTTTAAGTAAAAAAATAAATTTTTTACAGTGTATATTTTCTAAGGAATAATCATTTAGTTATCTAACTTTGCTGAAAAATTCATAACAATCGAAAAATCCGTTTTTGCTGTACAGCTTTTAGAATATTTTTGAGCTGTTTTAGCATACACCCTTCTGAAAAGTTAGTCGTGAGTGAATATGAAGGTTTGATATCGAAAAATGACGATTTAGATGAAATTGAAAAACTGTGCAAAGTTTCAGATATTTTTGAAATGGTCGCTCAGGATCGACTGACATGACTCCGTGGAATTCCTCTGCTTCTTGTGGAATGATAATGGCAGGAAATTAAAGTTGGTGTTTGTTTTTTCCACCCTGGTTTGTTTTCGAATGGGTTCAGCGCGAAGCGAAGTGGGTATCATATAAAATGGTTGGCTCCCATCCCGATGGGCCAGGTGCGTTTAGAAGTTTTTAATTGGAAAAGGACACGGTGCGATGTGTAACATTAGTGGATACATTATTAGCTGCTTGGTGAGGACGGGAGGGTAAAGTAGGAAACATTTGGTTTTAATTAGTGAAATTGTTTGCAGAAGGAGGAAGAATTTAAATTATATTAATTTCATATATTCAAAAATAATGTTTAAACCACTTCTCACATGAATTGGAAACAAACGTTTCAGTTTGAAGAGGATTCCTGTTCTAAACTCTTCAACTATCCACTTAGAATTTATATCCCATCTAACAGCTCTCAATTAAATCGGTGATGCATCACATAGTCCTGTGCTGGAATCAATTATAGTTTACCATCCCGGAACAAGTGTCCGAGAGCGATTCGGAGATGAACCAATCAAAGCTTTCTAATCGTTGTAGGCGTAGCTAGGCTATTTTAACTAAGGGGTACCATAAATTAAAATTCAGGTATTCAGTAAGCGTTATATTGTTATATTAAACATAGAGCTCTTGCAAGCTGAGAATCTAAGTTATAGGCAACTAAGCATCAAGCGTGGTGTGGCGTCAAGAAAGGAAAAATAATGATGCATGCCACGCATCCATAGCCATCAGAGATGGGAAGGAATGCTTTTATGACGCGCATTGCCACTAGACTAAAGCAACCTCGGATTTTCAACAACTGTCATGGGAAGAGGTCTGATGGTGGATAAAGAGTCTGGGTCACTTTGGTATGTGCTGAGTTTCATACATCTTCTATTCGATTCAGGACACATATTTTCAATTTCAAAAAATTTAAAAAAAATAAAACATGGCGAGTTTTATATTTAAGAAGAAAACTCAAAACAATTTTTGAAAAACTAGTTTTGAATATTGCACTTTTTCTTTCTTCAGGAGTTTCTCTAAAACCCACCGGTTTCTTCGGAAATCTTTTTTTTTCACCTGAAACTTCTCTGACGATGCTAGCTCACTATCCTTTTGCACTTGGAGACCCTTTATTTTCCTTGCGACAGACATGTTTCTGTTGAACTGTATCAGTAGCTGACTTCAAACTTGGATATCCGCTACAAACGCATCCGGTTCGAAGGACCAATGTTCGAAAGCCGGAGAGCACCTTGCTGGTTCTATCAGATATTGAACTCCGTCGGGTTTGTCGCGGACGATTGATAGGCACTTTAATCAGTTTTGAACATTTATTTGCACCTGCTCTCTATCATGGACGACTTAAAACTAACTCAATACAAAAATGGTTAACAATGCGAATGGACAGATTGAGTTTCTTAGTACAGTGAAGTATTTCTAAATCGGACTAGCAAATTCAAATACGAGGCATGATCAAATTTTATACTCCCAATTTCCAGCGACACTTTCAAAAGTTTTAACAATTTTTAGAATGAATATGTAAGTTTTCTGTATTCTTTTTAGTTGAGAATAACTATGTGAACCTTGCCAAACTTTTGAAATCTAATGCAAATTAGCGGAGAATAGGTGGCCCCGAACTTTTAATCGGAAGTTTAAATCTTGGAAATAACATGGAACGAGCTCACCAATAAATAATTCTTCAAGTGTCCACCAGAAAATAAAATCATCACGAACGTAAAGGATAACTTACAGATCCTAGGATGAGTTTCAACATTTTTGAAACGATCTCAACAAATTTTAATATTTTATATTATTTTTCGAAGTTGTATTTATAAAACCATGTCCATCTCTTGGAAAATCCATGTTTAAATTGGCTTCAAAAATGATATGACAGCACCCTCCTGCAGGATTCTGAAACCATTCTAGGATTTTTTCCATTAATTTCTCCAGGAATTCCTTTCGAAAGTGTTTAGGACATTTCTGCAAAAAATCCTCCAAAAAATTTCTAGAAACTACCTTATTTTTTTGACGATTTTTGGAGAACATCTTCCAAAATTTTCCTCAGAATTTAATCAAAAATTATCAGCTCAAACTTCCTTATAAATTCTACTAGTATTTTTTTTAATATACAAAGGAATATTTTCATAGATTAATTAAGAAAATTACTAAAAGAAATTGTCTGATGAAAATTCGTTTAATGCGTAATATTCAAGGATCCTATATTTTTGGAGTTTTGGTGACTTGAAATTTGATGTTTAAGGAATACCGCCAGAATTTTTTAAGGATTTCCCCAGGAATTTCCCAAGAAATTCCCCAGGAATTTCCCAAGAAATTCCCCAGGAATTTCCCAAAAAATTCCCCAAGAATTTCCCAAAAAATTCCCCAGGAATTTCCCAAGAAATTCCCCAGGAATTTCCCAAGAAATTCCCCAGGAATTTCCCAAGAAATTTCCCAAGAAGTTCCCCAGGAATTTCCCAAGAAATTCCCCAGGAATTTCCCAAGAAATTCCCCAGGAATTTCCCAAGAAATTCCCCAGGAATTTCCCAAGAAATTCCCCAGGAATTTCCCAAGAAATTCCCCAGGAATTTCCCAAGAAATTCCCCAGGAATTTCCCAAGAAATTCTCCAGGAATTTCCCAAGAAATTCCCCAGGAATTTCCCAAGAAATTCCCCAGGAATTTCCCAAGAAGTTCCCCAGGAATTTCCCAAGAAATTCCCCAGGAATTTCCCAAGAAATTCCCCAGGAATTTCCCAAGAAATTCCCCAGGAATTTCCCAAGAAATTCCCCAGGAATTTCCCAAGAAATTCCCCAAGAATTTCCCAAGAAATTCCCCAGGGATTTCCCAAGAAATTCTCCAGGAATTTCTCAAGAAATTCCCCAGGAATTTCCCAAAAAATTCCCCAGAAATTTCCCAAGAAATTCCCCAGGAATTTCCCAAGAAATTTCCCAGGAATTTCCCAAGAAATTCCCCAGGAATTTCCCAAGAAATTCCCCAGGAATTTCCCAAGAAATTCCCCAGGAATTTCCCAAGAAATTCCCCAGGAATTTCCCAAGAAATTCCCCAGGAATTTCCCAAGAAATTCCCCAGGAATTTCCCAAGAAATTCCCCAGGAATTTCCCAAGAAATTCCCCAGGAATTTCCCAAGAAATTCCCCAGGAATTTCCCAAGAAATTCCCCAGGAATTTCCCAAGAAATTCCACAGGAATTTCCCAAGAAATTCCACAGGAATTTCCCAAGAAATTCTCCAGGAATTTCCCAAGAAATTCCCCAGGAATTTCCCAAGAAATTCCCCAGGAATTTCCCAAGAAATCCCCAGGAATTTCCCAAGAAATCCCCAGGAATTTCCCAAGAAATTCCCCAGGAATTTCTCAAGATATTCCCCAGGAATTTCCCAAGAAATTCCCCAGGAATTTTCCAAGAAATTCCCCAGGAATTTCCCAAGAAATTCCCCAGGAATTTCCCAAGAAATTCCCCAGGAATTTCCCAAGAAATTCCCCAGGAATTTCCCAAGAAATTCCCCAGGAATTTCCCAAGAAATTCCCCAGGAATTTCCCAAGAAATTCTCCAGGAATTTCCCAAGAAATTCCCCAGGAATTTCCCAAGAAATTCCCCAGGAATTTCCCAAGAAATTCCCCAGGAATTTCCCAAGAAATTCCCCAGGAATTTCCCAAGAAATTCCCCAGGAATTTCCCAAGAAATTCCCCAGGAATTTCCCATCCTAAGAAATTCCCCAGGAATTTCCCAAGAAATTCGCCAGGAATTTTCCAAGAAATTCCCCAGGAATTTTCGAAGAAATTCCCCAGGAATTTCCCATGAAATTCCCCAGGAATTTCCCGACAAATTCTCCAGGAATTTCCCAAGAAACTTTCAAGAATTTCCCTGGAGTTTTCTTAAAAAAAATCCTCTGGAGTTTTCTTAAAAAATTCCTCAGCAATTTCCAAAGAAAATCCTCACGTCAAGAAATTCCTCAGGAAATTCTCAAGCAATTCATCAAATATTTCCCAAAAAAAATTTTCAAGAATTTCCCAAGAAATTCCTCAAGAATTTCCCAAGAAATTCCTCAGGAATTTCCCAAGAAATTCCTCTGGAATTTTCCAAGAAATTCCTCAGGAATTTCCCAAGAATTTCTTCGGAAAATCCTGGACAAATTTATGGGGAATTTCTTTGGAAATCGCTGGGAATTTTCTAGAAAAACTCCTGAGGAATTTAATTGAAAACTCCTAAGGAATATCTAGAGAAATTCCTGAAAAAAAATCTTGGAAATTTCTTGAGAAATTCCTGGGGAAGTTTTTGAGAAACTCCTAGGAACTTTTTTGAAAATTTCTGGGGAGATTCTTGAGAAATTGTTGGAAAATTTTTGGAGAAATTTATGTGGAATTTCTTGGATAAAACCTAGGGAAATTCATGGGGATTTTTATGGGAAATTTCAGGGGAGTTTCTTGCGAAGTTGGAAGGGGAATGGCGTTCAGTCTTTGGGGGAATAACTCAAAAATGGATTCTTAAGCGGATTAAAGCTTTCCTCGAAAGACTGAACGCCATTCCCATACATACATACATACATTTATTTGTTCAACATCATTAAGATAAGACATAATCAACAATAGTACGCCACAATACTCGGTTTGTGGCTGCCGCTCTCCATCCTCGGTCGCGCCCAATGCTCGCCAAGTCACGCTCCACCTGGTCCGCCCATCGTGCTCTCTGCGCTCCACGCCTTCTTGTGCCAACCGGATCCGTTGCAAACACCAGCTTTGCAGGGTTGTTGTCCGGCATTCTTGCAACATGCCCTGCCCAACGTATCCTTCCGGCTTTGGCCACCTTCTGGATGCTGGGTTCGCCGTAAAGTGCAGCGAGCTCGTGGTTCATTCTTCTCCGCCACACACCGTTCTCCTGCACACCGCCGAAGATCGTTCTTAGCACCCGTCGCTCGAAAACTCCGAGTGCTTGCAGGTCCTCCTCGAGCATGGTCCATGTCTCGTGCCCGTAGAGGATCACCGGTCTTATCAGCGTTTTGTACATGGTGCATTTGGTGCGTGGGTGAATCTTTTTCGACCGCAGTTTCTTCTGGAGCCCGTAGTAGGCCCGACTTCCGCTGATGATGCGCCTCCGAATTTCACGGCTCACGTTGTTGTCAGCCGTCAGTAAGGATCCGAGGTAGACGAATTCCTCCACCACCTCGAAAGTATCCCCGTCTATCGTAACATTACTACCCAGACGGATCCGGTCGTTTTCGGTTCCGCCTACCAGCATGTACTTTGTTTTTGAGGCATTCACCACCAGTCCGACCTTTGCTGCTTCGCATTTCAGGCGGGTGTACAGTTCTGCCACCGTTCCAAATGTTCTAGCGATAATGTCCATGTCGTCCGCAAAGCACACAAATTGACCGGATTTTGTGAAAATCGTTCCCCGGCTGTTGAGCCCGGCTCGTCGCATCACACCTTCCAGCGCGATGTTGAAGAGTAGACATGAGAGTCCGTCACCTTGTCGCAGTCCCCGGCGAGAAACAAATGAACTGGATAGTTCACCCGAAACCCTTACGCAGTTTTGCACACCGTCCATCGTTGCTTTAATCAGTCTAGTCAGCTTCCCAGGAAAGCCGTTTTCGCCCATGATTCTCCATAGCTCTGCGCGGTCGATACTATCGTATGCCGCTTTGAAGTCGATGAACAGGTGGTGCGTTGGGACCTGGTATTCACGGCATTTCTGGAGGATTTGCCGTACGGTAAAGATCTGGTCCGTTGTCGACCGGCCGTCGATGAAGCCGGCTTGATAACTTCCCACGAACTCATTTGTTTTAGGTGACAGACGACGGAAGATGATCTGGAATAGCACCTTGTAGGCAGCATTCAAAATAGTGATCGCCCTGAAGTTCTCACATTCCAAATGGTCGCCTTTCTTGTGAATGGGGCAGATTACCCCTTCCTTCCACTCCTCCGGTAGCTGTTCGGTTTCCCAGATCCTGACTATCAGCCGATGCAGACAGGTGGCCAACTTTTCTGGGCCCATCTTGATGAGTTCAGCTGCGATACCATCCTTACCAGCTGCTTTGTTGGTTTTGAGCTGGTGAATGGCATCCTTAACTTCCCTCAGCGTGGGAGTTGGTTCATTTCCGTCCTCCGCTGCACTGGCGTCGTCGTTCCTTCCGTTGCCGTGGGCTCCCGTGCCTACGTTCTCCACGCCGTTCAGGTGCTGATCGAAGTGCTGCTTCCACCTTTCGATCACCTCACGTCCGTCCGTCAAGAGGCCTCCGTCTTTATCCCTGCATATTTCGACTCGCGGCACGAAGCCGTTGCGGGATGCGTTGAGCTTCTGATAGAACTTCCGTGTTTCTTGGGAACGGCACAGCAGTTCCATTTCTTCACACTCCGCTTCTTCCAGGCGGCGCTTTTTCTCCCGAAAGAGGCGGGTCTGCTGTTTCCGCTTCTGTTTGTAACGTTCCACGTTCTGACGAGCCCCTTGCTGCAGCATTACCGCCCTCGCTGCGTTCTTCTCCTCCAAAACCGTTCTGCACTCTTCGTCGAACCATTCGTTCCGTCGGTTCCGTTCCACGTACCCGATGGTGCTCTCGGCTGCGTCGTTGATGACTACTTTCACTGTACTCCAGCAGTCCTCTAGAGGGGTCTCATCGAGCTCGCCCTCGTCTGGCAACGCGGCTTCGAGATTCTGCGCGTATGCTGAGGCGACATCCGGTTGTTTCAGTCGCTCTAGGTTGTACCGTGGCGGTCGCCGGTACCGTACATTGTTGATGACGGAGAGTTTTGGGCGCAGTTTGACCATCACCAGATAGTGGTCGGAGTCGATGTTGGCGCCACGATAGGTCCTGACGTCGATAATGTCGGAGAAGTGCCGTCCGTCAATCAGAACGTGGTCGATTTGAGATTCCGTCTGCTGTGGTGATCTCCAGGTGTAACGATAAAGGAGGCTGTGTTGGAAAAAGGTGCTACGTATGGCCATATTTTTGGAGGCGGCGAAATCAATGAGTCGTAGGCCGTTTTCGTTCGTTTGCTGGTGGGCGCTGAACTTACCAATCGTCGGTCTGAATTCCTCCTCCTGGCCTACCTGAGCATTCAAATCTCCTATGATGATCTTGACGTCGTGGCTTGGGCAGCGATCGTACTCGCGTTCGAGCTGCGCGTAAAATGCGTCCTTGTCATCATCAGTACTTCCGGAGTGTGGGCTGTGCACGTTTATTATGCTGAAGTTGAAGAATCGGCCCTTGATCCTCAACCTGCACATTCTTTCGTCGATCGGCCACCAACCGATCACGCGCCTCTGCATATCACCTATCACGATAAAAGCTGTTCCCAGCTCGCGTGTGTTGCCGCAGCTCTGGTAAATGGTATGATTACCTCTAAACGTTCGCACCATGGATCCTGTCCAACACACCTCCTGCAGCGCTACGATGCCGAACCCGCGGTCCTTCAGTAGATCGGCGAGTATGCGGGTGCTCCCAATGAAGTTGAGAGATCGGCAGTTCCACGTACCGAGTTTCCAATCGCAAGTCCTTTTTGTTCGCTGGGGTCGTTGCCGTTGGTCTCGGTTCGTATTATTCTGTTGCTGATTTTCCGGTACAATGGTTTTTACGGCTGGCTCGTAGGGCCTGACACCAACCCCCTACTTTCCGGAGGACCATAGTGCACAGTTGAGCTTAGAGTCCTTCCCTGGCACTCGGACGTAGATCAGCCGCCCCTAACATGGGGATCAGACGCTGTTGTGAGCCGCTGTGAGAACAGACGCTCAGGTTTACCGAAGCAAACCCCCCCTTCCCTGTCAGCCTACGACCAAAGTTCCCACCGGGGTTGGTTACCCGATCTTCCCTAAGGTTGCTCGTAGTTTCCGGCCGGTACCGCGTGGAGGTAGGGATAGGAGTTGCTGGGCAGAGGCTAGTGGATCACCATGGGATCTGAATTGCGCAGCATACCCAGCCTTTACCGTGCCGAACGCCATTCCCCTTCCAACATAATCACCAACAGTCGAAATTCAAAGAAAGTTTTTTGCGAAGTTCCTGGGGAATTTCTTGTGAAATTTCTGGAGAATTTCTTTGGGAACTTTCAAAACTTCCTGGGTTATTTGTTAGAAAATTCCTGGGGAGTTTCTTGGAAAATTCCAGGCGAATTTCTTGGGAAATTCCTGGCAAATATCTTGAGAAATTCCTGGCGAATTTTAGGAAATTTCTGATGAATTTCTTCGGAAATAAATGGGAAATTTCTTGGGAAATTCTTGCGGAGTTTCGTGGGAAAGTTTTTGAAGAATTTCTGGGAAATTTCTTGGAGAATTCCTGGTGATCTTCTAGGGAAATTCCTGGGCAATTTCTTGAAAAAACTCCTGGGGAATTTATTCTGAAATTTATTTGGAATTTATTCTAAAACTTCTGGGGATTTTCTTCTCAAATTCCTGGAAAATTTCTTCTGAGATTCCTTGGAAAATTCTTCTGATTTTTTGGGAAATTGCCAGATATTTTTTTTTGAAATTCCTAGGATTTTGTTGGGAAATTCCTGGGGAATTATTAAAAAATCATGAAGAATTTCTTATGAAATTCCTGATTGATAGATTGATTTGTCTTTATTATAAAGATATTCAGCTCTTGGCTGATTCGTCTCTTATGAAATTCCTGTGGAATTTCTAAGAAAATTCCTGTGGAATATCTTGGGAAAGTCCTGTCGAATTTCTTGGGAAATTCCTGTGGAATTTCTTGGGAAAGTCCTGTGGTATTTCTTGGGAAATTCCTGTGGAATTTCTTGAGAAATTTTCGTTGATTTTTTTATGAAATTCCTGTGGAATTTTTTGGGAAATTCCTGTGGAATTTCTTGGAAAATTCCTGTGGAATTTCTTAGGAAATTCCTGTGGAATTGCTTGGGAAATTCCTGGGGAATTTCTTGGGAAATTCCTGTGGAATTTCTTGAGAAATTCCTGTGGAATGTCTTGGGAAATTTCTGTGGAATTTCTTGGGAAATTCCTGTGGAATTTCTTGGGAAATTCCTGTGGAATTTCTTGGGAAATTCCTGTGGAATTTCTCGGGAAATTCCTGTGGAATTTCTTGGGAAATTACTGTGGAATTTCTTGGGAAATTCCTGTGGAATTTCTTGGGAAATTCCTGTGGAATTTCTTGGGAAATTCCTGTGGAATTTCTTGGGAAATTCCTGTGGAATTTCTTGGGAAATTCCTGTGGAATTTCTTGGGAAATTCCTGTGGAATTTCTTGGGAAATTCCTGTGGAATTTCTTGGGAAATTCCTGTGGAATTTCTTGGGAAATTCCTGTGGAATTTCTTGGGAAATTCCTGTGGAATTTCTTGGGAAATTCCTGTGGAATTTCTTGGGAAATTCCTGTGGAATTTCTTGGGAAATTCCTGTGGAATTTCTTGGGAAATTCCTGTGGAATTTCTTGGGAAATTCCTGTGGAATTTCTTGGGAAATTCTTGTGGAATTTCTTGGGAAATTCCTGTGGAATTTCTCGGGAAATTCCTGTGGAATTTCTCGGGAAATTCCTGTGGAATTTCTTGGGAAATTCCTGTGGAATTTCTTGGGAAATTCCTGTGGAATTTCTTGGGAAATTCCTGTGGAATTTCTTGGGAAATTCCTGTGGAATTTCTTGGGAAATTCCTGTGGAATTTCTTGGAAAATTCCTGTGGAATTTCTTGGGAAATTCCTGTGGAATTTCTTGGGAAATTCCTGTGGAATTTCTTGGGAAATTCCTGTGGAATTTCTTGGGAAATTCCTGTGGAATTTCTTGGGAAATTCCTGTGGAATTTCTTGGGAAATTCCTGTGGAATTTCTTGGGAAATTCCTGTGGAATTTCTTGGGAAATTCCTGTGGAATTTCTTGGGAAATTCCTGTGGAACTTCTTGGAAAATTCCTGTGGAATTTCTTGGGAAATTCCTGTGGAATTTCTTGGGAAATTCCTGTGGAATTTCTTGGGAAATTCCTGTGGAATTTCTTGGGAAATTCCTGTGGAATTTCTTGGGAAATTCCTGTGGAATTTCTTGGGAAATTCCTGTGGAATTTCTTGGGAAATTCCTGTGGAATTTCTTGGGAAATTCCTGTGGAATTTCTTGGGAAATTCCTGAGGAATTTCTTGGGAAATTCCTGAGGAATTTCTTGGGAAATTCCTGAGGAATTTCTTGGGAAATTCCTGTGGAATTTCTTGGGAAATTCCTGTGGAATTTCTTGGGAAATTCCTGTGGAATTTCTTGGGAAATTCCTGTGGAATTTTTTGGGAAATTCCTGTGGAATTTCTTGGGAAATTCCTGTGGAATTTCTTGGGAAATTCCTGTGGAATTTCTTGAGAAATTTTCGTTGATTTTTTTATGAAATTCCTGTGGAATTTCTTGGGAAATTCCTGTGGAATTTCTTGGGAAATTCCTGTGGAATTTCTTGGGAAATTCCTGTGAAATTTCTTGGGAAATTCCTGTGGAATTTCTTGGGAAATTCCTGTGGAATTTCTTGGGAAATTCCTGTGGAATTTCTTGGGAAATTCCTGTGGAATTTCTTGGGAAATTCCTGTGGAATTTCTTGGGAAATTCCTGTGGAATTTCTTGGGAAATTCCTGTGGAATTTCTTGGGATATTCCTGTGGAATTTCTTGGGAAATTCCTGTGGAATTTCTTGGGAAATTCCTGGGGAATTTCTTGGGAAATTCCTGTGGAATTTCTTAGGAAATTCCTGTGGAATTTCTTGGGAAATTCCTGTGGAATTTCTTGGGAAATTCCTGTGGAATTTCTTGGGAAATTCCTGTGGAATTTCTTGGGAAATTCCTGTGGAATTTCTTGGGAAATTCCTGTGGAATTTCTTGGGAAATTCCTGTGGAATTTCTTGGGAAATTCCTGTGGAATTTCTTGGGAAATTCCTGTGGAATTTCTTGGGAAATTCCTGTGGAATTTCTTGTTAAATTCCTGTGGAACTTTTTGGGAAATTCTTGTGGAATTTCTTGGGAATTTCTTGGGAAATTTTCAAAATGTTCCTAGGAGTTTCTCAAAAACTTCCCCAGGAATTTCTCAAGAAATTTCTAAGAAATTTTTCCAGGAATTTCTCAAGATATTCCTCAGGAGTTTTCAATTAAATTCCTCAGGAACTTTTCTAGAAATTTTCCAGCGATTTCTCAAGAAGTTCAAAAGAAATTTGCCTACGATTTTCCGAAGAAATTCTGCAGGAATATCCCAAGAAATTTCCCATGAATTTTCCAAGAATTTTTTGTTCTTAAAAAATTCTCACGAAATTCTCAAGAAATTCCCCATGAATTTTCCTGGAAATTCTCCAGGAATTTTCCCAGAAATTAACCAGAAATTTCCCCATAAATTCGTCCTAAGAAATTCCCCAGGAACAAAATATTCCTCAGGTATTTCTCCAAGAAATTTTTCAAGACATTTTCTCAGGGATTTCACTAGAAATTCTCCAGGAGTTTGTTAAAAAATAATCATCAAGGAACTCCTTTCATTTTTCTCCGAAGAAATCTTTTGCATTTTTTGTTCTGGAGTTACTCAAAAAGTTCTGCCAATCAAGCCTTGAGGAATTCTTTTACAAATTTTCTTCTGCATTCATCTCGCAGCTGGATATTCAAACGGATATCGTTCGAAATCACTATAATAATTTCACTAGCAGTTCGACTAGAAACTGCTCTACGATTTCCACCAGAAGTTATTAAAAAAAAAAACATAACAATAATTCCCCTAGGTATATATCAAGGAATTCTACAGGAATTCCTCAAAGATTATGCCCAGAAGAATCAGATTCCCGTGGAATTCCTTCCTGAAAATTCTTCTAGATATTCCACTCAGAATTCTTGTTATTATTTTTTTTAGGGATCAAGGTCGATCATTTTCAAATTCGACATTGACTACATGAGCTTCCTACACAATTCTTCAGTGATTCCTGTAAGAGATTCTTCGTAAAACAAGTTTAAGATTAAGTTTGGAGGAAGTCATGAGGGAAATTAAAATTCAACTAACATTTGAATTTGTAGAGGAATGGAATGTATGGAACATTTCAATTCCTTTAGAAATTTCTGTTAAATTTTTTTTTCTCAAAATCCTTCATTATTTTCTCCTGATTTTGTTTTTTTTTTGGAATTTGTTCAGAAAATTTTCAAGAAATTCTTCTAGAAAAATTCTTCAGAAAAAAATAATTGATAAAATTTGCTACGAACTCTTTTAGGAGTTCCACCATTGTTTTCAAGTATTCATCGTTACTCATAACTCTTCTTTTTTTCGCATTCTTCGTTCAATTCCTACAGGAATTCCCCTTCCAACTCCCACAACAAATTCTCCTGAGCTTCCTTCAGCATTCTTCTAAGAGTACCTCCAGGAATAGCTGTAAAAAATCTTCCAGGGCTCCAAATTTTGTTCAGGAAATTATCTCTGGATAGCTCCAAAAATAAGTTCAGCGATTCTTCCATGATGAAAGTATGCAATTTCCCTGGAATTACTCAGAGTTTCTTGAGGTTCTTTCTCATGATTTCCTGGAGGTTTTTCGCAAAGTAGTTATTCAGTTCAATGAAACATATTGTTATTAACTGATATTTATCAGATTTTTGGTATGTCTGAAACATTCTTTAAACATGTGATTAGAAGGCGCAGAATGTTGTTGATATGTCTACAAGTTAGAGATGAATTTGTGAAAAAAAAGTGTTCTGGTGGGATTTAAACCCACGATTCGGTATTAGCAAGACCAGCACTTTAACCAACTAAGGGCCGATTTCTTCATCTCGGCTTAACCGATAAGCCAGGCTTATCCATACAGTTAAACCTGGCTTAACGCTTAAGCCAGGGTGAAGAAATCGCCCCTAAGCCACAGAACAGGTAATGATTCTTGATGAAATTCTTCGAGATTCCAAACAAAAACTCCTCTAGATTATTTTTTTCAACACTTCCATTTGTAATCTCTATGTGAACTTATTCAGAAAATTCTTCAAAACTCTTTTGGAAATCTCGTGATTTACCTCAAGAGTTCTAACAGAAATTTCGCCGAAAAACGTATCTGAATCTCTGTTTTAAGAAATTCCTCCTGAAACTGCTCTAAGAATTCTTCGTTCAGTTTCTCAACTAAATTCTTCAAAAATGTCCTTTTCTTGCTATCCAGGCCTCCCTTGCTACGCTCCGTAGCCCTTCGCTCATACAAAATTCACCTCCGCTCCAAGGAACCCATCCCGATTATCCCCTTGATTCGGTTCACTGAATCGGGAACCAAACCAGCCGGAAGGAACTTTTCAACAACTTGCATTAGTTATGTTTGCACTTTGTGGTCATCGTCTCGAAGTCGGAATCGGAGCCGGAATCGGAATCGCTCGGAAGCAAACGGAATGTGGTCCAAACCAAGTCCTCCTAACAGACGGAATCTTCTCCAATAATGGCCCCCGGCAGTAGGATAGGGAGGAACGATGATGACGACGACTATGACAACGTCCAAGATGTGTGATTGTGATTGAAGTGCATTCCCAGCAACATGGACCAATGGACAGATGAGATGTATCTTTGAACGACATGCTCCTGGGATGACGAAGAAAGGGAAAGGGAAAAAATGCTGTTCGATAATTGAATAGAGCCAGCACTAATTTGTCCATTTTTGCAGTTCGGTGGTTATCGGGAAATTGAAAGTTTTCCACAGAAATGGTTATCGGCTTGAATTGAATACTAAAGAACAAACGAAAAAATGTGAGAAAAAAGAGTACCTATCTCAAAACAGTACGACGTCGGTTCAGCGAGTCCGGATATTTGTCAAAATCGTGGATCTGTCGATTGCGCGGAACGCGGAACAGAAGAAAAGAAACAATTTATTTTCCATTCTGCAACCACCCGCCGCAAGGGTTGAACAACGCAACGAAACGCGGTTATGATGAATAATGATGAAGTATGGCGCTGTTTTCGCTATTGGCAAAGAAGGAGGATGAGGAGGAATGGGAGCTCATACGAAATGAACGCCATTTTCCATTCGAAAGAATTTGAAACGGGTTGGTATCTACTCCCCTGGTGGGGGAAAGTTATTAACAAAAGAAAAGCAAATCGACCTGTTCGCTGGAGAGAAAAGTCAGAAAGGGTTGATTCATTCACCTAGTACTTTTTTTTTTTTTTTACTAGATCGTTTATTTGAAAGGCTCAGACATGTTTAACATTTTACGGAGCCGACTGCTTAAATAATGTTTAAATAATAATGTACAAAAAACAACTTAAACTAATCGTGATAAACTTCAATTTGATCCACGTTTATATTAAGTGCTGCTGCTATCCTGTTTTTATCTTCTTCAATCAGTTGCTGACGTTCGTTCACATCTTCGAACCACTCATACCTCGGGACTCTGAATCTTCTCTTCGCCGAAAGAGAATCGAAGCCCGTGGTTTTGCTGCTGTCACTCTCGTTCGTAGATGATCCTATTGCGTTCTTTCTCTCGGTTGTCTGGTTTTTAGAGATTATAGATGACTGATGATTGGATGTATTCTTCTTCCTCTTAGGTTTCCTTTTTTTGTTGACCTTTATAATCCAGTTGGATTTATCATCACCTACGGCAGAAACAACTTCTTCTTCTTCGGGCTTCTGCTCTGCCGTTGATAGCTGTTGCTTTTGTGCTTCATACCGCCGCTTCTGTAGCGTTGGACAAGATTTTTTCAAATGTGTGTCCGATCTACACGTGAAACATTTCGCCTTCCTTCCTGCGTAGAAAATTCTTCCTTTTCGGTTTTGAAAATGAAGAATCTCTGGAATGTCTCGGTCGATGTTCATATAGACTCCACGCACTCCCGTGAATAGGTCTAGCTGAAACTCAATCGGGAAACGTTCTCGCACAGTGCGCTTTACCACACCATACTTCTCCAGCACTGAGGTTAGGTCCTCATCTGAAACCTCCGGGGGCAGATCGAAAATCCTCACATAGCGAGTATTTCCTCCTGCAATGCACATGTGTACCATAACCTTCTTTCCATTGGTGTAATGGAAAGGAAGTGTCTCGGAATTGTTTTCCAAGCAAAACTTCATTGCTTCTTCGCTGCGAAAACGTATAAAGACTGATTTTTCATCAGAAATTTTATACGTAGTGTCCATCGTTGATACATCTCCGATGAGCGTCTTTATGAAGCCAGCCATTTCTGCCAAATTTGGCTGGGCGGCATTCTCGGGGAACACAAAAGCCAATGTATTTTTGACCGTCGCTTCACTGCACATTTCAATCGATTGTACGGATACCGCGCACGACAGAACAAAGCAACGAAACAAAGACCGCACCGAGTGAACAACGCGTCCGCTTTGATCGAAATGTGATCATGCACTGATTCACCTAGTACTAGAGCAAAGATTCTCCCAAGGAATTTCCTGGAAAATTCCATGGAAATTCCGTGGAAATTCCCAAGGAATTTCCACGGAAATTTTCAAGGAATTTCCACGGAAATTTCCAATGAATTTCCAAGGAAATTCCCCAGGATTTCCACGGAAATTCCCAATGATTTCCCAAGGAGTTACTTCTGAAATTCTCCAGGAATTACCACGGAAATTCTCAAAAAAATTTCTATGGAAATTCACCAGGAATTTCCACCGGAATTCACAAGGAATTTCCACCGGAATTCACAAGGAATTTCCACCGGAATTCACAAGGAATTTCCACCGGAATTCACAAGGAATTTCCACCGGAATTCACAAGAAATTTCCCCCGGAATTCACAAGGAATTTCCACGGAAATTCCCCAAGGAAATTCTCAAGGATATTCACAAGGAATTTCTCAAGGAAATTCCCAAAGAATTTCTCAAGGAAATTGCCAAGGAATTTCTCAAGGAAATTCCCAAGGAATATCTCAAGGAAATTCCCAAGGAATTTCTCAAGGAAACTCACAAGGAATTTCTCAAGGAAATTCCCAAGGAATTTCTCAAGGAAATTCCCAAGGAATTTCTCAAGGAAATTCCCAAGGAATTTCTCAAGGAAATTCCCAAGGAATTTCTCAAGGAAATTCCCAAGGAATTTCTCAAGGAAATTCCCAAGGAATTTCTCAAGGAAATTCCCAAGGAATTTCTCAAGGAAATTCCCAAGGAATTTCTCAAGGAAATTCCCAAGGAATTTCTCAAGGAAATTCCCAAGGAATTTCTCAAGGAAAGTCCCAAGGAATTTCTCAAGGAAAGTCCCAAGGAATTTCTCAAGGAAATTCCCAAGGAATTTCTCAAGGAAATTCCCAAGAAATTTCTCAAGGAAATTCCCAAGGAATTTCTCAAGGAAATTCCCAAGGAATTTCTCAAGGAAATTCCCAAGGAATTTCTCAAGGAAATTCCCAAGGAATTTCTCAAGGAAATTCCCAAGGAATTTCTCAAGGAAATTCCCAAGGAATTTCTCAAGGAAATTCCCAAGGAATTTCTCAAGGAAATTCCCAAGGAATTTCTCAAGGAAATTCCCAAGGAATTCCCAAGGAATTTCCCAAGAAATTCCTAAAGAATTTCCCAAGAAATTCCTAAGGAATTTCCCAAGAAATTCCTGAGGAATTTCCCAAGAAATTCCTAAGGAATTTCCCAAGAAATTCCTAAGGAATTTCCCAAGAAATTCCTAAGGAATTTCCCAAGAAATTCCTAAGGAATTTCCCAAGAAATTCCTAAGGAATTTCCCAAGAAATTCCTAAGGAATTTCCCAAGAAATTCCTAAGGAATTTCCCAAGAAATTCCTAAGGAATTTCCCAAGAAATTCCTAAGGAATTTCCCAAGAAATTCCCAAGGAATTTCCCAAGAAATTCCCAAGGAATTTCCCAAGAAATTCCCAAGGAATTTCCCAAGAAATTCTTAAGGAATTTTCCAAGACATTCTAAAGGAATTTCCCAAGAAATTCCCAAGGAATTTCCCAAGAAATTCCCAAGGAATTTCCCAAGAAATTCCCAAGGAATTTCCCAAGAAATTCCCAAGGAATTTCCCAACAAATTCCCAAGGAATTTCCCAACAAATTCCCAAGGAATTTCCCAACAAATTCCCAAGGAGTTTCCCAAGAAATTCCCAAGGAATTTCCCAACAAATTCCCAAGGAATTTTCCAAGAAATTCCCAAGGAATTTTCCAAGAAATTCCCAAGGAATTTCCCAAGAAATTCCCAAGGAATTTCCCAAGAAATTCCCAAGGAATTTCCCAAGAAATTCCCAAGGAATTTCCCAAGAAATTCCCAAGGAATTTCCCAAGAAATTCCCAAGGAATTTCCCAAGAAATTCCCAAGGAATTTCCCAAGAAATTCCCAAGGAATTTCCCAAGAAATTCCCAAGGAATTTCCCAAGAAATTCCCAAGGAATTTCCCAAGAAATTCCCAAGGAATTTCCCAAGAAATTCCCAAGGAATTTCTCAAGAAATTCCCAAGGAATTTCCCAAGAAATTCCCAAGGAATTTCCCAAGAAATTCCCAAGGAATTTCCCAAGAAATTCCCAAGGAATTTCCCAAGAAATTCCCAAGGAATTTCCCAAGAAATTCCCAAGGAATTTCCCAAGAAATTCCCAAGGAATTTCCCAAGAAATTCCCAAGGAATTTCCCAAGAAATTCCCAAGGAATTTCCCAAGAAATTCCTTAGGAATTTCCCAAGAAATTCCCAAGGAATTTCCCAAGAAATTCCCAAGGAATTTCCCAAGAAATTCCCAAGGAATTTCCCAAGGAATTTCTCAAGAAATTCCCAAGGGATTTCCCAAGAAATTCCCAAGGAATTTCCCAAGAAATTCCCAAGGAATTTTCCAACAAATTCCCAAGGAATTTCCCAACAAATTATCAAGGAATTTCCCAAGAAATTCCCAAGGAATTTCCCTAGAAATTTTCAAGGAATTTCCCAAGGAATTTCCCAAGAAATTCCCAAGGAATTTCCCAAGAAATTACCAAGGAATTTCCCAAGAAATTCCCAAGGAATTTCCCAAGAAATTCCCAAGGAATTTCCCAAGAAATTCCCAAGGAATTTCCCAAGAAATTACCAAGGAATTTCCCAAGAAATTACCAAGGAATTTCCCAAGAAATTACCAAGGAATTTCCCAAGAAATTACCAAGGAATTTCCCAAGAAATTACCAAGGAATTTCCCAAGAAATTACCAAGGAATTTCCCAAGAAATTACAAAGGAATTTCCCAAGAAATTCCCAAGAAATTTCCCAAGAAATTCCCAAGGAATTTCCCAAGAAATTTCCAATGAATTTCCCAAGAAATTCCCAAGGAATTTCCCAAGAAATTCTCAAGGAATTTCCCAAGAAATTCCCAAGGAATTTCCCAAGAAATTCCCAAGGAATTTCCCAAGAAATTCCCACGGAATTTCTCAAGAAATTCCCAAGGAATTTCCCAAGAAATTCCCAAGGAATTTCCCAAGAAATTCCCAAGGAATTTCCCAACAAATTCCCAAGGAATTTCCCAAGAAATTCCCAAGGAATTTTTCAAGAAATTCCCAAGGAATTTCCCAAGAAATTCCCAAGGAATTTCCCAAGAAATTCCCAAGGAATTTCCCAAGAAATTCCCTGGGAATTTCCCAAGAAATTCCCAGCGAATTTCCCAAGAAATTCCCAGCGAATTTCCCAAGAAATTCCCAGGGAATTTCCCAAAAAATTACCAGGGAATTTCCCAAGAAATTCCCAGGGAATTTTCCAAGAAATTCCCAAGGAATTTCCCAAGGAATTCTCAAGGAATTTCCCAAGAAATTCCCAAGGAATTTCCCAAGAAATTCCCAAGGAATTTTCCCAGGAAATTCCCAAGGAATTTACCAAGAAATTCCCAAGGAATTTACCAAGAAATTCCCAAGGAACTTACCAAGAAATTCCCAAGAAATTTACTAAGAAACTCCCAAGGAATTTCCCAAAAAAAATCCCAAGGAATTTCCCAAAAAATTCCCACGGAATTTCCCAAGAAATTCCCAAGGAATTTCCCAAGAAATTCCCAAGGAATTTCCCAAGAAATTCCCAAGGAATTTCCCAAGAAATTCCCAAGGAATTTCCCAAGAAATTCCCCAGGAATTTCCCAAGAAATTCCCAAGGAATTTCCCAAGAAATTCCCAAGGAATTTCCCAAGAAATTCCCAAGGAATTTCCCAAGAAATTCCCAAGGAATTTCCCAAGAAATTACCAAGGAATTTCCCAAGAAATTCCCAAGGAATTTCCCAAGAAATTCCCAGGGAATTTCCCAAGAAATTCCCAGGGAATTTCCCAAGAAATTCCCAGGGAATTTCCCAAGAAATTCCCAGGGAATTTCCCAAGAAATTCCCAGCGAATTTCCCAAGAAATTCCCAGGGAATTTCCCAAGAAATTCCCAGGGAATTTTCCAAGAAATTCCCAAGGAATTTCCCAAGGAATTCCCAAGGAATTTCCCAAGAAATTCCCAAGGAATTTCCCAAGAAATTCCCAAGGAATTTTCCCAGGAAATTCCCAAGGAATGTACCAAGAAATTCCCAAGGAATTTACCAAGAAATTCTTAAGGAATTTACCAAGAAATTCCCAAGAAATTTACTAAGAAATTCCCAAGGAATTTCCCAAAAAATTCCCAAGGAATTTCCCAAAAAATTCCCACGGAATTTCCCAAGAAATTCCCAAGGAATTTCCCAAGAAATTCCCAAGGAATTTCCCAAGAAATTCCCCAGGAATTTCCCAAGAAATTAACAAGGAATTTCCCAAGAAATTCCCAAGGAATTTCCCAAGAAATTCCCAAGGAATTTCCCAAGAAATTCCCAAGGAATTTCCCAAGAAATTCCCAAGGAATTTTCCAAGAAATTCCCAAGGAATTTCCCAAGAAATTCCCAAGGAATTTCCCAAGAAATTCCCAAGGAATTTCCCAAGAAATTCCCAAGGAATTTCCCAAGAAATTCCCAAGGAATTTCCCAAGAAATTCCCAAGGAATTTTCCAAGAAATTCCCAAGGAATTTCCCAAGAAATTCCCAAGGAATTTCCCAAGAAATTCCCAAGGAATTTCCCAAGAAATTCCCAAGGAATTTCCCAAGAAATTCCCAAGGAATTTCCCAAGAAATTCCCAAGGAATTTCCCAAGAAATTCCCAAGGAATTTCCCAAGAAATTCCTAAGGAATTTCCCAAAAAATTCCCAAGGAATTTCCCAAAAAATTCCCAAGGAATTTCCCAAGAAATTCCCAAGGAATTTCCCAAGAAATTCCCAAGGAATTTCCCAAGAAATTCCCAAGGAATTTCCAAAAACATTCCCACGGAATTTCCCAAGAAATTCCCAAAGAATTTACCAAGAAATTCCCAAGGAATTTCCAAGGGAATTTCCACGGAATTTCCAAGTATATTTTCAAGGAATTTCCAAGGAAATTTCCAAGGAATTTTCTCGGAAATTCCCAAGGAATTTCCACGGAAATTCCCAAGGAATTTTCACGGAAATTTCCAAGGAATTTCCACGGAAATTCAGAAGAAATTTCCACGGAAATTCCCAAGGAATTTCCACGGAAATTCCCAAGGAATTTCCACGGAAAATCCCAAGGAATTTCCAAGGAAATTCCCAAGGAATTTCCACGGAAATTCCCAAGGAATTTCCACGGAGATACCCAAGGAATTTCTCAAGGAAATTCTCAATGAATTTCTCAAAGAAATTATTAAGTATACTCCCAAAGATTTTTTCATGGAAATTCTCAAGAAATTTTTAAGGACATTTCCAAGTAAGTTCTTAAGAAAATTCCTTGAGAAATTCTTGAGGGAATTTCCAAAGAATTTCACAAGGTTATTCCCAAAGAATTTCTCAAGGAAATTTCCAAAGAATTTTCAAAAGTAATTCTAAAAAAAATAGAAAATTCTTCTTAATTTTGTTAGGATTTTTTTAGGAAATTCTTCCGAAAATTTCATGAGAATTTTGTTGAGGATTTCTTGAAAACTTCCTTGAGAGATTCCTTGGGAAAATCGTTGAGAAATTCCTTGGGCATTTCAAAAAGACTTCCTCGGGAATTTCCCCAGACATACTATAGAAATTTTGCAAGAAATTTCCCGGAAGTTTCTCAAGAAATTTCCCGAAAATTTTCTTAAGATCTCTCCGGGAATTTCACAAGATTTTTACAGTAATCTCGTCTAAGATTTTTCTAGGAGTTTGTCGTGATTTTTTTTAGGAATTTATCGGAAAGATTCTCTAGAATCCCATTCAGAAGCCTTTTTTAGTTTTGAAGAATCAAGTTCAATTCTTCAATAATCGGCACAGACTTCTTAGCCTTTCTGCACAATCATTTCGTCAAGGCTAACAAAAAAGGCCACCATTTCGCCAGAAAGAAGAAAAACCCACATCATTTCCGTTCGGTCGGGTTTCCGGTGTTCTGTGAAAACGTTGTAACCACTTTGAAGTGCCTTGCTTGGGGGATGTGGGACGTGGGAGCCGGAGTGCTGTTGGGCAGGGAAAACATGTCACATCCCAATCGCAATCGGATGGTGACGACGACGCGACGATGGAGGAATACCACGGAAACCGTCGCTAGTTGGTGTGGAGACGGGATGAAAACGATAAGACATTTGCTTGATTAGACACGGTCAGACCACACTGACTGCCAAGCCAAGTCAAGCCAACCCAACCGACGACGACGACAACGTGAATGGAACCGATGAGATGTGTTTTCTGTTTGGTCGATTGTTGCTGGCGTCGTCGTCGTCGGCATCGTTTGATATCGGATCGAAAGGACGACGACGGCGACGAAGAGGGTGGTTGTGTTTTGTTCGTCCTGCTCAGCGAATGCCATCGGGCGGAAATTGAGTCATATTTTCAAGTGATTAGTTTTTTTTCTGCTGCTGCGTTCTATTGTTCGCCATAAGCAAGACATTGAGCTATGTCACACAGGCGCACACGGATGCGGATGTGTAGACTATGGTGCGGAAATTAGACGAGGAGTTATTATCTGGAGAAGTGGGGTCTCCAGTTAGCCTATTGGTTAAGGCTATAGATCGCCAATCCGGAGATGGCGGGTTCGATTCCCGTTCCGGTCGGGAAAATTTTCTCGACTCCCTGGGCATAATGTATCATTGTGCTTGCCTCACAATATACAAATTCATGCAATGGCAGGCAAAGAAAGCCCTCCAATTAATAACTGTGGAAATGCTCTAAGAACACTAAGTTGGAGAGAGGCAGGCCAAGTTCTAGTGAGAACGTAGAGCCATACAGAAGAAGAAGAAGTGGTTTGTTTGGATAACAATGGAATCGATACGATCGTGAATGGTCGATTCCAGGGAAATTCGATTGAAGGAGGTTTTGCTAGCTAGTCAAGCGTTAATTGACTAAAAAAAGGGTATCAGTTTTGGGTATGATGTTGCTAAGTTGATATAAACACACTCTTGTAGTTCAATCCAATCCTCAGCACTACCATGAGAGGGCACAATTGGTGAAGTACTACATTTGTAGTAATGAGCTAAACTGTTGTATGGTGAGAAGGTAAATTCTCCGTTTCTACAATAAAATG
The DNA here is from genome assembly GCF_035046485.1 of Aedes albopictus. Classification (NCBI taxonomy): domain Eukaryota; kingdom Metazoa; phylum Arthropoda; class Insecta; order Diptera; family Culicidae; genus Aedes; species Aedes albopictus. The sequence continues at coordinate 285,820,635 of NC_085136.1, read as the reverse complement.
ATGCAGAGAGCGTGGGTGTTATGATTCTTTGCCTAATTTAATACTGTTGAGGCAAAACTTTGGAAAACTTTGTTGTTGAAGTGGCAAGAAATGGAGTAAACAATAACACGGTTACCCAAAGTTTTGCTCAAACAGCATCAAATTAGGCAAGGAATCATAATACCCACACTTTTTGAACCATTTAATTGCAGATACAAAGAATTGACCTTCTCACCATACAAAATTCAGCTCATTACTTAATTTCCAGTACTTCATTGATTGTGTCCTATTATGCCTGCCATTGTCTCTACCCGCAATCAAGAATCAAGAGTTCTCGCCACCGCATACGCGCAGAATCTCGAGGCAGCGTTGCCGGACGAGGGTGGGCTCGATGTGGCCCCTCTAGAGGCCTGCTGGAGTACAGTCAAAGCAGCCATCAACAACGCAGCCGAGAGCACTATCGGGTACGTAGAGCGGAGTCGACGAAACGATTGGTTCGACGAGGAGTGCAGAGCGGTTCTGGAGGAGAAGGATGCAGCGCGGGCGGTAATGCTGCAGCATGGAACCCGACAGAATGTGGAGCGATACAGACAGAAGCGGAAGCAGCAGATCCGTCTCTTCCGGGAGAAAAAGCGCCGCCTGGAAGAAGCGGAGTGCGAGGAAATGGAACTGCTGTGCCGTTCACAAGAAACACGTAAGTTCTACCAGAAGCTCAACATATCCCGCAAAGGCTACGTGCCGCAAGCCGACCCGAGCAGAAGGGCATACCTTACAAATACCATGCGAAGAGCAATATGTGCTCTAATACCTAAAATTGTTATTGCTGTGTTACTCTACGAAATATGATGAGAACATCACAATAACAGTTGTAGGTATTTGAGCAGAGTTTCGTATTGATGTAGTATTTGTTGGTTTAAAAGTAAAAATAACCAAAGAACAAGATTTGCTATTATTTCATGAAGTCATCGAAAAATTAAACATTAAATAACATGAAATGTTATTAGTTTATTATTCAATAACTTTGGAATAACAAATACAGCACTTGAAATTTTAGGTATGCATTCATCATTGAAATAACAAGACTTGTTATTTTCTAGGTGTTATTTATACAAAATTTTGGTATACGTTTTTGTTATTTTGCCTCTTATTACCACCTACTGAAGGGCATATCAAGGTATGGTAGTATTTGAGATAAATACCTTGATATGTTATTCACTTGTTATTTTCTTCTGCTCGGGGAAATCTGCAGGGATAAGGACGGGAGCCTCCTGACGGACAAACGTGAGGTGATCGAAAGGTGAAAGCAGCATTTCGACGAGCACCTGAATGGCGAAGAGAATGTAGGCACGGAGGACCAAGGCAGCGGAGGAAATTACTATGTTGGTGCAGCAGAGGACGGGAACGAACCAACTCCCACGCTGAGGGAAGTTAAGGATGCTATCCACCAGCTCAAAAACAACACAGCGGCTGGTAAGGACGGTATCGCAGCAGAATTCATCAAGATGGGCCCAGAAAAGTTGGCCACCTGTCTGCACCGGTTAGTAATCAAGATCTGGGAAACCGAACAGCTACCGGAGGAGTGGAAGGAAGGGATAATCTGTCCCATCCACAAGAAAGGCGACAAGTTAATGTGTGAGAACTTTCGAGCGATCACCATTTTGAATGCCGCCTACAAAGTGCTATCCCAGATCATCTTCCGTCGTCTTTCACCTAAAGTAAATGAGTTCGTGGGAAGTTACCAAGCCGGTTTCATCGACGGCCGGTCGACAACGGACCAGATCTTCACCGTACGGCAAATCCTCCAGAAATGCCGTGAATACCAGGTCCCAACGCATCACCTGTTCATCGACTTCAAAGCGGCATACGACAGTATCGACCGCACAGAGCTATGGAAAATTATGGACGAGAACAGCTTTCCCGGGAAGCTGACTAGACTGATAAGAGCAACGATGGACGGTGTGCAGAACAGCGTAAGGATTCCGGGTGAACTATCCAGTTCATTTGAATCTCGACGGGGACTACGACAAGGTGATGGACTTTCCTGCCTACTATTCAACATCGCCCTGGAAGGTGTTATGCGACGAGCCGGGCTCAACAGCCGGGGTACGATCTTCACGAAATCCAGCCAATTTGTATGTTTTGCGGATGACATGGATATTATTGCTAGGACATTTGGAACCGTGGCAGAACAGTACACCCGCCTGAAACGTGAAGCAGCAAAGGTCGGACTGGTGGTGAATGCGGCTAAGACAAAGTACATGCTGGTAGGTGGGATTGAGCGAGACAGGACAAGCCTTGGCAGCAATGTTACGATAGACGGGGATACTTTCGAGGTGGTAGAAGAATTCGTCTACCTCGGTTCCTTCCTAATGGCTGACAATAACGTGAGCCGTGAAATACGAAGGCGCATCATCAGTGGAAGACGTGGGCTCCAGAAGAAACTGCGGTCAAAAGAGATTCACCGCCACTCCAAATGTACCATTTACAAGACGTTAATAAGACCGGTGGTTATCTACGGACACGGGACGTGGACGATGCTCGAGGAGGACCTGCAAGCACTCGGAGTTTTCGAGCGACGGGTGCTAAGGACGATCTTCGGCGGCGTACAGGAGAACGGTGTGTGGCGGAGAAGGATGAACCAAGAGCTCGCTGCACTTTACGGTGAACCCAGCATTCAGAAAGTGGCCAAAGCCGGAAGGATACGATGGGCAGGGCATGTTGCAAGAATACCGGACAACAACCCTGCAAAGTTGGTGTTTGCTAACCATCCGGTTGGTACAAGAAGGCGTGGAGCGCAGAGAGCACGATGGGCGGACCAGGTGGAGCGTGATCTGGCGAGTGTTGGGCGCAACCGAGGTTGGAGAGTTGCAGCTGCAAATCGAGTATAATGGCGGCAAATTGTTGATTCAGTATTATCATGAATTTGGTGTTAACTAAATAAATGAAAGTTCTGGGCTTTGTTCGACTCCTCCAGTGGATGACCTTGATTCTGAGTAAGTCTTAATCGTTTTACTCTGAAGTTTCTAATTAGACTTGGAAAAGCGACTCCAATCTACCAGGAAGTTTTGCGGTCTGACGTGCAGTTCCGGACACGGCTTCTGCTCTTCCAGAGTTTCCAAGCCTGTAGCCTCATCCACTCCTCATAATTTGACTTGGATAGTATTTCTCCGATTCTACAGGCCACGAACTGGCGGTATCGATGGTGATCGGAATCGATCCATGTGAGTACAGTCAGGTTTTTTTTTACGCGGGGGATACATACCGCGTAAAAAAAACCGCCTAAAAATAAACAGCGTTAATTCAAAAATCCGCGTAAAAATAAACCGCGTTAATTCAAAAATCCGCGTAAAAATAAACCGCGTTAATTCAAAAATCCGCGTAAAAAAAAACCGCGTTAATTCAAAAATCCGCGTAAATGAAAACCATGTTTTATAACTTTAACTCAATAATTTCCTTCTTAATTTTCTACCAAAAAATGAACTCAACGAATTATTTTAAGACAACATTTTAAGATTTTCGCCTGTCACTCAAAATTTCTACAAGTTACACAAACTGCCAAGCTATTGTTTAAAGGTTTAAAGATTTTACCATCATTGATGACGTCAAACCCGACATCAACCTATCATTCACCTATTTTTATTTTGGCCACCAAACCCAACATGGAGCCAATACTTGGTCGATGTTGGTCCAACAGTGGCTCAACATTCGATAAAAATTGACCCAACTTTGACCCGACATTCGATATTTTTTCAGTTTGGCGGAATTTTGCAGGGTTTTCTCGTGTTTCGTGCCCAGCTATTCATTCGCGTGACAATGTATTCAATTGACAAGGATTCGCTTCTCATTTGATAAGTGTCCTGATTGAATGAAATCGTTTTGAACATGAATAGAAGGAAAAATGTTTGAAAAGATTTGTTGGTTAATGTTCAAATGAATGAGATGAAGTTTTGTAACACTGGTTGTTAAGACTCCATCTCACAGTTGTCGCATAAGTGTCGAAGTACAGGCAGTAAATCATGTTCACTTAACCTTCCGTAACTCGTGCGGTTGCCCACCACCGTCAGCACCACGCTAATTACTGATCACGAAAAGCGAGATTATTTCAACGTGTTGTACAAAATACAACAGCGCGATTACTCGAGGGTTGATAGTTAAAGGTCGCAAAGCATTTTTAGAAAAATTTGGGATATTCCAGGTACAGTAGACGTTCGCTCGGTGCAAACGCTTTAACTGCAATGCTTTTTAACTGCAAGTCCGCTAACTGCAACAATTTTGCAGTTATCGCACCGCTATCCGTCAAAATGAAATGTCAACAGCGATGCGATGTTTTCCGCATGCGCTTTTGTTGCAGTGCGATGTTTTCCGAATGCACTTTCGCTGCATTCTGCAGCAACTGACAGCTCTTTGACGCCTGTCAGTTGTTGCACTTATCGAATTTCATTCGGTAAGTGAAACGTAAACATGTTGCAGTTTTCGAACGTCTACTGTAATCCTAAGTGTTCTGGAACTCAGTTTTTATAGTCTATGGCTATGACAGTAGTTTCTCAAGCTAAAAATAGTAACTATACATAATTAGACAGGGTTTAAATAAATAATTATTCCAAAATAGTTTTAAAATATTCCAAATCAGCCAATTGAACAGCCAGAAATGGACATAATAGACATAATTATCTGATAGATAGATACAATAATAGATATAATAATAATCTCTAGATATAATAGATTACAAATCGTAGATTTGTACAATGAAAAAAGTTCATATAATCTCAAGAACGGTTTGGATGTCCTTAGATATCTCAACAGATCTGATGCTGTCTATTAAACTTCTCCGAGATGTCCAGTAAGTCATGAAAGATTACAAGTCGTAGCTTTGTATTATGAATGAAGTTACCGGTACACCCGTAGACTTTAGGATCTAAACTCCAGAATAGTTTGGATGACCTAGGATATCCCGACTGATCTGAAACTGTCTATTGAACTTTCAAAAGACTTACTGGGCTTAATAGATTACAAATCGTTGCTTTGTATAATTCAAGAAGTTACCGCTGCACCCGTAGAATATAGGATCTAAATTCCAGAACAGTTTGGATGACCTTGGATATCCAGAAAATTACTCTGCATCATATTCTACCCTTTTAATGCTGTTAAGCACCAAAACTACAGAAATATGTAGAAAAAACTCTATAATAATGCTTGGAAAAAAACCGGCCTTAAATTAAAAATCCACGTATATGAAAACCGCGTTAATTTAAAAATACCGCGTAAAAATAAACCGCGTTAATTCAAAAATCCGCGTAAAAATAAACCGCGTTAATTCAAAAATCCGCGTAAAAAAAACCGCGTTAATTCAAAAATCCGCGTAAAAAAAACCTCGTAAATGAAAACCGCGTAAAAAAAAACCTGACTGTACCCATTTTGGAGTCGGCCCCCATGAACATCCGTTTCAGTGGCAAACTGTGATTCACGCACAGTGTTTTCAATAGTCTCCAGCCGATGGTCGCCTCCTGAGTTCTAGGGATCGATAGCGATTTCAATGGTGACACTTTTGATTTCGCGCCAATCAGCGCAGTCTGGAACTGTCCTCGAATATTCGCCCTAAGGTTCCCACAGCATCCCGAGAACTTTCTCTGTTTGACCTGTTTTGTCCTTGTCGATCTGCATCTGACAGCATTCGTCTTTTCCAGTGGACTCTGCTCCGACCCGTCGCAAAACTTCAAAAGAGTTGGACAAGTTATTCTGAATGGTGAAACCGCCTCTTTTATGCGCTTATCTTTACTTCTTGTGCCACCCGACATGCTTCGTCGTCGTCGTCAAAGCTGTCGAGGTAATCGTTAACATAATGGTGTTTATGGAGTCTGCTGCTCTCGGAAACTTTTATGCATGCTCTCTAGCGTTAAGGTTCTTGATGTATTATGGTCAGCTGTGAGAATCAAACCATGATCAAAACCTTAGGATTTTCCGTTGAATTCTCTCGATACAGAATTCATTGCGTTCCTCAGAACATATCTTCACTTGGTGAAACATTTCATGTAAGTCTCCACCAAGAATCATTCGTCATCTCGAAATGCGTATGTACACGTCCAAAGCTTGCAACCCGTATAAATATCATCGAGACGAGTACAGCGTGGCGCTTTCCATCGGTTTGTACCTCGGATGGGCGGAGCTAATAGCGTTGCGCAGCAGGCACCCACTGACGAATTCTTGCTTGATACTTGATGGGCTACAACTCGTAGCGGTGAGTCTACGTCGAATGAAGCACACCACGCTTCCGGTTACCCTGAACGTTTAGAGCCCTTGATCCTCCTCAACTGCAAAAAGCCAACTGACGATTATTAGAGTATAAAACGAACCCATTGTCATCATTTTTCATTCAGTATCTATTAAACCGTCATCGCATACACAACAATAAAAAGTCGTTTTCTTTACTGTTGGCGGTCGCCCTTGCCGCATATACGATACCCAGGAATGTTCCCGGGAGTTATTTAGGAACTAATTTCCATTTTTAAATCAGCGGCACTCCTGGGGTATGAACGTCGGTAAGGAAGCGACAGGGCCTTACACAGCAGTTTGAGTTCGTCAACAGCCTTCGAGTGGAGAATACTTCGCTGGTGGCTGTGAGGTGCAAGGCTGTAAGCGAGGCGAGCGTGGTTCTTGTGGTGGCAGATAACCGTTGTGTACACGATCGTCGGCTGCGAGTGGCTGGTAGCTGCAACGATCGCAGCTGGCAGCATCTAGTGTTCCGGGTAAGTCGTTGTGAATTCAGGTGAGTACGACGAACCTATCTCCTCTGAGTTGCGTTATTGGCACCACAACAGTCGGCTCCCTTCAGCAGCACACTGATCAGTGAAATACCGTTTACCTTAGCAGTCGCCTCCCACGAGGCGGATCTTGCTCTGTCATGGATGTATGATTTACTTTGGTATTCAACGATTTGGTGTCGGACGCCATCACTTGCAGCACAGTAGAAGGTAGCAGAAGATGGCTCCGAACCGCTTCCAATGCAATACCTTAAGACAGTGTTGCAGTTGGCCGAGATTATCCACCTCACTGTAAGCCACATTCTTCTGGGGCATGTAGAAAGCACTGTGAAACACTTCTCCAGATTCTCGCCACCAGTTGACGAGATGTTGGACTCCCGAGGTTAATAATATTCACTATTTTAGTTTGCGGCAGAACCGAGTTAGGAGTGAGAAGAGAGAAGTGAGCAAATGAGTGAGCAAAGAAGAGTGAGAAGTGTAGAATGTGAGCTGTGAAAAGTGGAGTCAACTGTAAGGGGTAACCAGTGCAGTGGAAAGACTGAGATGCAGTGAGGAGTGAGAAGTGAACAGTGTGGAGAGACAAGTGAGTGTAAAGAGCAGTAAGTAGTGAAAATGAGAAACTAAGCAACGAGTAATTAGGAGTGAACAATTGTTAGTGAAGAGTTAGGAGTGAGGAGTATGAAACAATGAGAAAGGAAGAGTGAGCAGTGAAGAGACAGGAGTAGAAGTGAGCAGTGATGATTGAGTTTTGAGCAGTGAAGGCTCTCAAATTACTCCCGAATAAGCTCAGTAGCATGGGACTGGAACCCCTCGAGCTGGGTATCAGGGCCGCCATGGTACTTAGTAATCGGAGGGGCTTTGCGGATAAACGTATAAAAACACTAAAAAGATTCATATTTTTAACAATTTATTAAAAGTCCTAATGTGGCGTATGAGTTGGACAATTCTTGTGTGGCGTATAAGCGAGACTACTACGGTTCTCATTACCGATACTGCAGATTCTTTCTCCTGTTTCGTTTTGGCCCACAGTATGCATCTCGGACGGAATCGTCATGGCCCAAGACGAGACCGGAATGACCGTGCCGAGAAGGGTCCCACCTTTGCTCTTTGGAAACTATGCCCGAGGGAGCCGTCCTGAACGAAGGATGGCGAATCCTTTGTTATTAGGCCCGGCAGCCATCTTGACTTCCGAGTCGCCGTGTGTTACCGTTCTTAATAAATGGAGGTCCTAAAGAAATTACAGGGTTCCATCAGGGTGGTCACCAGGTGAATACCAGACCTAATTGCCTGAACGTGGACGGGCCAGTATCCCAATTCCTGCCTCTTAACCTTCCGGCAGTAGCGCGGTTGGCAGCCAGCGCCAGCACTACGCTATGCTGAGTACAATAAGCGAGATCTTTTCAAAATACAACAGCGGGATCACTCGAGGGTAAGCTCGAGGGTTAAAGGGAGATTAGCACTGCACCACAAAAGCTTTACACAGCGAAACCTGTTTCTTTCCCGGCCAATCTTCATGGTAGGGAGTATACGATGCAACAGCCATCTTCGCATCCTTTTTGTTCGAGCTCTCAATCTTCCTTTAGCAACGTTTTCTTAATAATAACGGTGCGTCTACTCCCTAGGGTGCAGCCTACTAAAAACGTGAATTTTCACAAAGACAAACACTCATGTAAACGAAAATCTAATAAAATGGAACCAGCCGGTTACATAATAGTGAGGAGTGAGAAGTGAATACTGAGAAATTATCAAGCAAAAGTGAGGACTTGTCACACAGCAGTTAAGAGTGCAGAGTAAAACGTGATCAGTAAGGAGTGTGAAGTAGGGAGAAGCAAGTAGTGAGGTGTGGTCATCAGAGATTGAAAACTGGGAAATGAGAAGAAAGAAGTTACTAGTGAGCAGCAGTGTAATGTGAGAAGTGAAATGCAAGGAATGAGCAATGATATGGAGAGGATTGAAAAGTGAGAAAGCGAGAGTGAGTAATGAGGAGTGAAGAATTAAAAGTGAGTGAGAAATGAGCGGTGAGGAATAAGTATTGAAGGGTGAATCGGTAAGAAGTGAGAAGTTGGAAGTAAGAAGTGAGCAACAAAGAGTCGGAAGTGAGAAACGACCAGTGAGGAATAACAAATTAAAAATGAAGAACGAGAAGTGCGGATCAGTGTTGAATGAGTAGGTGTGTCAAACTCAATCTTTAAGAAACAATAAATGCTTTCGTAAATTGCTTTCGCTTTTTGTTACCAACTAAAGCTTCTCACAACAAACTGTGGTTACACGATGAGCACAATAAAAAAAATATAAGCGGCCAAGCATGAAGCAATAATTTGGTCTTATGTTTCGACTGTTGTCTGTCAATTGATTTAGGGGCTGTCCTTTAATGACGTGGTCATTTTTCTGTACGTTAAAAAAAAATATATGGACCGTGGTCTTTGATCATCCCCCCTTAAAATAACCACGTGGTCTATAGACAGTCCCTTACTTACCGATAAAATGATTATTTACAATCGCACCAATCAAAATTTCAGTTTGTAAACAAATGAGAAAGTGCAAAAATATTGCTATAGGTGTTGTTGTCAACAAAATCGAACGTGATCTTCATTATGTCTCGCCACTCTCATAACAAAGCTTTGTTGTAGAGCCGCTTTTGTTCCTCGCCTTTCGTGTGAAACAGCGGAACGTGGACACCATGGTTAGGAGTGCATAGCTGGGGGTGATCAGTGAAGAGAGAAAAATTATTGGTAAAAAGAAAAAAGTGAGAAATGAGAAAAGAGCAGAAAAAAGTATCAATCAGTGAGCCGTGGCGACTGAGTAGTGAAAATTGAGCAGTAATGAGTGTGGAGCAGTCAGAATGAGTAGTGAGGAGTGAATAGCAAATAGTTAAGCAAAGAGTGGGAAGAGGTGAGTGATGCAAGCAATGAAGAGTGAGAAGTAAACTGTAAGGAATGAGCAATTAGAATTGAAGAGTGAGAAGTGTGATGAAGTGAAATATGACAAGTAAGGAATGCAGAATTAACATTGAAGAGTGATAGATAAAGATAAAGTGAAAAATAGGTTGTATTCAAGGAATCAAAAGAGAGGAGTGAGTGTGAATCATTTAAGAGTGAGGAGTGAGATGTTAGTATTTTGCAGTGAACAATGACGGATTTAGAGAAGAGGGCCCTAAGATATTCGTGGCCACAGATCAATGAAGCAGCCCACACGAAAATTCTCTATCAACATGGTATATTTATCATAATCAATTAATCTTGTTTATTTCTTTTTTCTTGGCGTAACGTCCCCACTTTAACAAAGCTTGCTTCTAAGCTTATTGTTTGGTGATCATTTCTACAGAAATGACTTTAGAGATTCCTCTGTCAGTCACCGTTTTGCACGGGCATGAAGATATGCTAGCAAAAGAAAGTCAAGGAAATTTATGAAAAGTTCCTGTACCAATCGGGAATCGAACCCGTCACCCTCAGCATGGTCATGCTGAATACCCACGTACAGCTGTGGTTATGAGGGCCCCAAGCGTATGAAGCTAAAATGTAGCCAATTACGCGGTGGTTCCCCCTAAAAGTTCGATGTTATTGCTTCTTTCAAAATTCTTTGCTCAAACCCGATTACATTGATGGTTCAAAACGGGTACATTGTTATACAAATTTACCAAAGCAGTAATGATTTTCAGCATTAAAGGTTTGCGACAATCAGCTACAAAGTAAAAGTAATTTTATACTTCCTCGATTAATTTGATAGATATCCATAGATAACAGCCGGGCACGCGTCGTCTACACCCTGAACACCGGAAGACCTGTTTATTGTTCCATAAAAGTAAAACTTAAAAATTCACGACCCCATGAATGATTTAGCCTTTTGTCTTACACACCCCGTCTATCAGCGCCAAACGACATGCAAGAACGACAACAAGCTGGCAGCTCATTTTAAGTGAATTCGTTTGCAAGCAAGGTAGAATCCATCGTTTATTTTTTCCTAACCGTTGCCGTCGTCGTCGTCCTTGTCGTCCCAAAGCTCCATCAGCAGCGGCACTGCAGACGAAAAGCTTATCAGACACTTGAGAGTTCTCGAGAAGCGAGACAAGCGAGAGGTAAATTGCGACCGAGAGTGTCATTCCCCTCTTCCGTTCGGTCCCCTGTCTCGTCGTCTGATTGTCATCATCTTCTAGCGACGCGGGGCGACGACGACGTTCGCTTCGACGCCCGCCTTTGATATCGCGCGGTACCTAGGCACCTGGGGAGTTCAACGTCAGCAGGACAAAAAAGAGTTATGTACGCAGCGAGCGATCCATAAAAACGAGTCATGCACCCTCCTCAATCCACCGAGCGCTGCGGGGGCGCGCGCGCTTTGTTCTCGATGTTGTCGATGGGTGCTTTCTCGTTAGAAGTCGCTTCACGTTGTCACCTGACGACCGACGACGACGACGTCGAAATGGTGCAGCTTTGAATTGTGGTGTTACCTACAACAAAAAAGACGGATCGATCCATTGGATACCGTTGGTTGTTGTCAAGCAACGAATGCTGCGAAGAAAGCAGTGCGTGTAAATTGAAAGAGTGTAACACCCCTTAGGGGATTCAATTTCAGTTCTGTTTTGGATGAAACCAAGTGGGGGCTCGGATGTGATTCACGCCACGATTAATGAAGATTCTTTTGCAGAAGAAAAGGAATGTCGTTTTTCTACGAGACAGTTTTCAACGTCATCCATCACAGCAAATGAATGAATTTCTAAAATTTTAATTTCCATAGAATACCATGGTAGGTCCTGGGTTCCAAGATAAGAGGGATTTTCTCCAGGGATTTCTGAGTTTCTAACAGGGAATTAATTCAGATATTTTATAAGCTATTTCTCCGGAATTTATCAAAAGGTTATTCAGAAATCCTTTGAGAGATTCCTACATACATTAATCAAAGGATGCTTTGGTAAAACAAGTCATTGATATATTCAGACATTACTCCATGAATTCCAGTTAAAATTCTTGAGAAATTTCCAAAGCGATCTCTTCAGAAAATGTTCCAGAAAATTTAATAAAAATCTTCTAGAAATGCCGTGGGAAAGTTCTACTTGGATTCCTTTCGGAATTGCTCTTTGGATAATCTTTATAAAAATTTGTTTCAAAAAGTCTTTTACGGAGTTTTTTTTCTTCCATCGATTCTTCAAAATTCCGTACGAGAATTCTTTCAGGAAATCATCCTCGGGTTTCTTCAGAAAGGCTTTCAGCGATTCCTCCAGAAACACAAAGTCCAGAATTCCTTCAGAAATTTCTCCAAGCATTTCTGTAGAAAATCTTCCTTACACTCATTCAGGAATTCCTCCAAAGTTTTTGGCAGAACTTAATCCAGGGATTCCTTACGAAATTTCCTTGGAGTTTTCTTCAGAAATTCTTTATAAGATGCATTCATCAATTTATCCAACGATTTCATCAGGAAATCTTCCATGGGTTGCTGCCAAAATTGCTTCATGGATTTTTCAGAAGATGCCCTTCAGAAATTCCCTTAAGAATTTCTCCAGAGATTTATTCAGGAATTCTTTTATGTAGATTCCCATGAGTTGCTTCTGAAACTCCACCAGAGATTTATTCAAAATTCTTCTGGGCATTTGTTTAGGAAACCCTTCCTGCAATTCCTTCAGAAATTGTTTCAAAGATTCTTTCGTAAATCCTTCAGGGATTTCTTCGAAATTTTTTCCACAGATTGATTCAGAAATTCATTGATTGAGGAAGTTCAGAGATTTTTTCAGGAATTACTTTAAGAACTACATTAAAAGTTCCCTCTAGAATGTGGCCAGAAACTTCTATCCAGAAAATCCTGCAGGAATTCTTCCAGGAGTTCACAGAGGTTCCTTCAGAATTTCCTCCAGATATTTCTCCATGTATTTCCCCACAAATTCCTGCGGCATTTCATTAAATAATTACTCTAAGAATTTTTCTGTGAATTCTGTGAGGAATTTATTCAGATGTTTCCTAAACTTTTAAACAGAAATTCTTTAACCCTTTGAAGCCGGAATTTTTCAGAGCGTTATTATGGGGTTTTTCCTACGTATTTCTGTAGTTTTGGTGCTCAATAGTATAAAAAAGGTAGAATATTATGCAGAAGGTCATCCAAACTGTTCTTGAGTTTAGATCCTATAGTCTACGGGTGTAGCGATCGCTTCTTTCATTATACAAAGCTTTGATTTGTAATCTATCATGTCCAGTTAGTCTTCTGGAAGTTCAATAGACAGCATCAGCTCAGTCGGGATATCCTAGGTCATCCAAACTGTTCTTGAGTTTAGATCCTATAGTATATGGGCGCAACGGCAGCTTCTTTCATTATACAAAGCTTTGGTTTGTAATCTATCATGTCCAGTAAGTCTTCTGGAAGTTCAATAAACAGTATCAGCTCAGTAGGGATAACCTAGGTCATCCAAACTGTTCTTGAGTTAGATCCTATAGTCTATGGGCGCAACGGTAGCTTCTTTCATTATACAAAGCTTTGGTTTGTTATCTACCATGTCCAGTTAGTCTTCTGGAAGTTCAATAGACAGTATCAGCTCAGTCGGGATATCCTAGGTCATCCAAACTGTTCTTGAGTTTAGATCCTATAGTCTATGGGCGCAACGGTAGCTTCTTTCATTATACAAAGCTTTGGTTTGTTATCTACCATGTCCAGTTAGTCTTCTGGAAGTTCAATAGACAGTATAAGCTCAGTCGGGATATTATAGGTCATCCAAACTGTTCTTGAGTTTAGATCCAATAGTCTATGGGCGCAACGGTAGCTTCTTTCATTATACAAAGCTTTGGATTGTAATCTATCATGTCCAGTAAGTCTTCTGGAAGTTCAATAGACAGTATCAGCTCAGTCGAGTTATCCTAGGTCATCCAAACTGTTCTTGAGTTTAGATCCTATAGGCTACGGGTGTAGCGATAGCGTTTTTCATTATACAAAGCTGTGGTTTGTAATCTATCATGTCCAGTTAGTCTTCTGGAAGTTCAATAGACAGTATCAGCTCAATCGGGATATCCTAGGTCATCCAAACTGTTCTTGAGTTTAGATCCTAAAGTCTATGGGTGTAACGATAACTTCTTTCATTATACAAAACGACGATTTATAATCTATCATGTCAAGTCAGTCTTCTGAAAGTTCAATAGAGAGTATCAGATCATTCTTAAGGGTTTTGGTCACCGTCAAGTTTTATATTTGGAAATTGTTGATATTTTTCGGTGATTATAAACACACTGAAACACGATTTATGACGTTTCGGCCTACTGTCATTCAGCCATCATCAGATCTAAAATATATTTTGAAAATTCGTTACATTTTAAAATTTAGTCTTACAATTTTCTTCACCCACTTATGCAAATCGATGTTCCTGCCACCAGTGTGGCTTTATTACTAAACCCCCCTTTCTTACACATCTATCCATTCTCGTGTTGGTTCGGTTGTGTCATTCGGTTCGGTTGCGCTCGTCACTCGGGTTGGTCTGTTCGTTTGTGTTGATAGCGATCGGATTTTACCCACTAGACCGTTGTACGCCGAGTCGATTCCTCCACATTCTCGCTGCATATTAACAGTTCTGTCGTCGCCAAGTAGCTTAATGTGGAAGGCCTCTGCAATGGTTCTGCTTGCCTGGTTGTCGATCCTTTCCAGTATTTCCGTATTGGCGAAATCAAAGTTGTGAGAGTATCAGATCAGTCGGAATATCCTAGGTCATCCAAACTGTTCTTGAGTTTAGATCCTATAGTATACGGGTGTAACGATAACTGCTTTCATTATACAAAGCTCCGATTTGTAATCTATCATGTCCAGTAAGTCTTCTGAAAGCTCTATAGACATCATAAGATCAGCTGGGGCCATCCAAACTATTTTGGTGTTTATTATCTAGCATCTACAGCAATTGAAGCTTCTGTTTTGGCTATAAAGAGTTATGTTTTATAATCTATTATACTTACTGGAGCTCACAGAATACAACTAGAGACTATGACATAGTAGTAGTTCGGAACAATCAGAGTCGTACACACTGTCCTGCAAAATATTACATGGAGTCTACGTAATAAAACCTTTATTTTAACTGTTTCGAGTTACACAACATTACCAACCATTATGATTGTGTTTAATTTATTTATTAGGCGATAGCAATCTAGTTGATTGTGTTCCGTAATGTTTACAGTGAAAACACCCACTGTTACGGTTGTATATCTTGAGAACTGAGCTGAAAGTTATTTTGACAATTTATAATATCCCAAAAGTAGTCGATTTTACCTGACAAAATGGTTCAGTGTACAATGTTGATTATTGAACGTTTTTCAACCCTTTGTAAAATTCATTTACCATAATTGTAGACTTGAAGCTCTGAACTCCAAATTAGTGACCGAGCACCAAACCATGAACTTGTCCAAACTGGCTGATGTGGAATGTGGAATTATCACAAAAATTATCATGAAGTAACCCTTAATAGTTTAGAGGTTCATAGGTCCTATTTGGTAGTATAATGTGACTATCTAAAACATAATCACCGCGATTGATTATGAAACTTTACTCAGTATGTCGGATATAGCTGATGTTATGAGTGTAGACCTTAAGTTCTGAACTCCAAGATAGTTTGGCTGACCTGGAATATTTCCATAGTGTCTCTAAATAACTTTTAAGATTTAAAGAGCTTCACGGATCTCAGCAGATTATGCTATGCTGTTATTTATGGCGAAAACACAAAGTTTTTCTTGTAGATTTGAAGGACTCCATTTAAGAACAGTTTGCCTGACCCTGAATGTCCTAAAGGTTAATAAAAAAAGTAGCCTTCAGATTGGTCCAGTAACCATAGATAAATATGCAACGTTACTTAGTATTGCAGATATGGCTGTTGTTACGAATGTAGACCTGAATTTTTGAACTCCAAGGTAGTTTGGCTGACCTGAAATATCCCTATAGTGTCTCTAAATGACATTTAAGATTTTAAGAGCTTCAGGGATCCCAGCAAATTATGCAATACTATTATCTGTGGTGAAAACACATAAAGACATTCTTGTAGATTTGAAGAACTTCATTATAGAACAGTTTGGATGACCGTGAATATCCAAAAGAGTTAAAATAAGCTAGTAGACTTCAGATTGCTCCATTAACCGCGGTTAATTATGCAGCGTTACTCAGTATAACAAATATGGCTACTGTTACAAGTGTAGACCTGAAGTTCTGAACTTCAAGGTAGTTTGGCCAACCTGGAATATCCCTATAGTGTCGCTTAATGACATTTGAACATAAATGAGATTTCAAGAACATCACGGATCCAACCAGATTATACAATACCATTATTTATGGCGAAGACACATAGAGTTATTCTTGTAGATTTGAAGGACTTCATTATAGAACAGTTTAGACGACCCAAAGGGCTATAATAAGCTAGCAGACTTCAGACTGCTCCAGTAACCGCGGTTGATTATGCAGCGTTACTCAGTACCGTATTACCCCGCTAATACGACACCGACTGTTGTCGTATAACCGGGGTAAACTTTTAATGAGACAAACTGGTCACCCTACACCACCATGCTCATTGAAATTTGGCAACTCTATTTTTGTTTTTGTTTTGATTTCCGGATTTGTTATGAAACATAATTTCATCAAATATTGCGGTGGCGCGAATGAAAAGCTCATTCTTTCTACGATTGTTGCCATCCTCAGTTCATTCCGGGTGGTTTCCAGGCGGTTTGGGTGTTGAATAGCACCAACTCAGAGCTTCCGAAATTTGCGGCTGCAAGAGGAGTTTCTGCGGATGCGAGTATAAGCGCAATATCAAACTGTTTTGCATTTACAGTGTACATCGCTGTGACATTTGAACACTTTTTCATTCGACATGTGTCGTATAAGCGGGGTACGAATTAAAAAGTGTCGTATTAAAACGTGTCGAACCAGAGGGGTAAGACGGTATAACAGATATGACTATTGTTACGGGTGTAGACCTGAAGTACTGAACTCCAAGGTAGTTTGGCTGACCTGGGATATCCCTATAGTGTCTCTAAATGACATTGTAGATGTCAAGAGCTTCACGGATCACAGTAGGTTATGCAATGCTATTATTTGTGGCGAAAATACATAAAATTATTCTTGTAGATTTGAAGGACTTCTTTCTAGGACAATTTGGAACATCTAGAACATCCCAGAATATAAAACATCTCTTGATATTCTTGACCAAGGGTTAATGAATACATATAAATGTAATCCATATCCAAGTTCAGCTTTTAGAACAACTGGTATGTCAATTATTTCGTTTTTCCAAATTTCATGGTGTTCAGGATGTTCTAGGTTGTCAATGAAGTCTCAAATACAACTTTTCCCATTTTTCCTTAATAGAGGACTCAATTTGCAACAACTTTGCCGAAGACAGTATTCTGTTTTGCTGTATGGGTGAATTTATACAGCCGTTTCTATGTTGGGGTCATATATGACCCGTCCGGCTCCAAAGGGTTAAGAAAAATCTCGAGCTTTTTTTTTAAATAATCTTTGATGACGCGTTTTTTGCGTATTTCTACAGGATTTTTTTTAAGAAATATGTTCACAAGCATTTCTTACAACACTTCCTTCATAAAATCGAAAGTAAAAAATTCCTCCTGATGGATAGATGTCTTTATTAAAGAGATTTCCAGCCCGAGGCTGACTCATCCCATATATTTACCGAAAATTTCTCCATGGAATTATTTAGAAAATGTCCCACATGGTTGTTAAGGAGTTCTATTAATCTTCCTTTTGCATCACGTTGGCAGCAGCTCACTGACGTAGTGTACGGTTTGGGTCAAAAATTACCCTAATGAAAAGGAGGGTTAAAGGATTTCTTTAGGAATTTTCTGTAAGATTACCTAATAAACTGTTCTAGGAATTCCGCCCAAGGCTTTTCCAGGCAATTTCTCCAGGAATTCTCGATGAAGTATTTCAAAACTCCCTGCTGGAATTTCTTCAAAAATTTTTCAGTTTTTCAGATTTTTCTCTAGAGATTCATTCGAAAGTTCTTCCTTAGGTTATTACAGAAATTTTATAGGAGACGCCTTGAAAAAATCCTTCAGGGATTCTTTCAGAAGGATTTTTTCAAAAATATCTTCAGACTTCAAGAAGTACCAGTGCGTGAATGTTTCAATAGTTCTGTCATGGATTTTCACAAAAATTCATCGACAAAAATCTTTAAAAAACCTACATAGATTCTTTCGGGAATTCTTCTAAGGGTTTATCCAAGAACTCTATGAGAAATTCCTTTTGAGATTCCTGTAGAAATTCCTAGACATTTTTTTTTGAAAATTTTCCCCAGAAGTGTCTCCTGGAGTTGCTTCAAAGATTCATGTAGCGTGCGTTTTAGATATTCCTCCAGGGATTTTTTTTTTCCAGAAGTTCTTTCAGAAATTGCACAATAATGCCTAAAGAAATCCTTGAAAGGATCCCTGTAGAAAATTCTAAAGACATCCCTGAATGTTTGTCTAAAGAAACCCCTTCTTCTTCTTCAAAAAAAAACTCCTTGTTAATAATTAGGATATTCCTAGAAGAAATTTTTGCAAATTTTCTGGAGCGATTCTAGGACAAAAAATCCTGGCAAAGTACCTAAAGAAACTCTTCAAGGAAGGTGTCCTAATTACTAGAAAAAAAAATCTTGAGATACTTCTTGGGGATCTCTGAAAGATATTTTTAAGGAAAAATTGCTTAAGATACGTTTGAGAGAAGTCTTGCAGATACCCATGGAGAAATTTCTTATGGAATCTATTGAAAATGTCTGCCAACATTCCTGAAGAAATTGCAGACGGAAATACTGGTGTAAATCCATCAATAAATTTATGAAGGATCTCAGTAGGAATTTCCGAAGCAATTCTTAAAAGAACTCCTGGAGTTATTTCTGGATGAATACATAGAAAAAAATCTCATACGATTTCCTCAGAGATCATTACAACTTTTTTGAATGAAATTTCCTGAAGGAAATCCTGCAGGTACAGTAAACATCCCGAAAAAAAGTATAAGAGAGCTTCTGAATGAATTTCTAAAAATATGTTTTTTTTTAATATTCTTTGAAGGAATACCTGAAAGAACAGGAGAACTCTCCGTAGGTTTTCATAGATGGATGATACTTTCTTTGATTAATTCCAAGGAATAGTCATTTCTGTAGAAATAGCTGAGAGAATTTTTGAAGAAATTTCTAAAGCATTATCGGAAGTAAGGTCTGAATAAACTCTAAGCAATCCCTGGAGGAATACCTGGAGGAGCTTTCGGAGAAACCTCCGGAGGAAGTTTCTGAATTTTCTAGTGAAACTTCCAAATAAATGCCAAAGAGAAGCTTTGAACATATGTAATAAGACTTAATGAAAGAGTTTCAGGAAAAATCTGCATTTCTAAAGATTAAGAAACCTTGGAGAAATTTCTAATTTTTTTTTGAGAAATTTCCGGAAGAATTCTGTAGAGAAATTCTTAAATACATTTTTGAAGAAACACATGCACGAACTTCCATACCACTCCTTGAAGGAATTTCCTAAATAATCGCTAAAAGAATCCTAGGAAAAAATGTCTGAACAAACCTTGATTGAAACATTCTAGGGAAACCTGTTATAATCTTCTTTCTATAAAAATTGTGGAAAAAATACGATAAATCTTGAAATAATACCTAAGGGAATTTCAGGCGGTATCCCTGGAGTAAATTAAGAAAATTCTTGAGTAGTACAGGGTAAGTAAGAAACTATAAAAAGATGTTTCAGGAATCTTTAGATGAATTATTGCTGAACTCATTGAAGGAAAACCTGCAAAAATGCCCCTCTCGCATTAAATACAGAAAAAAATCATGAAAATTTCAGTCATTTGAAGTGACATCTATGGGGAGCTACCAGTATAGGGGGCGCAGGGATTTGGAAATCTTGAGTAATCAGATCTGATTTTGTCATGACAGCACTGATCGTTAGGCCTGTAGATTACCACAGTAAACGGAATCGCAAATCGATTACGTTCTGAATTATGAACATCGACTCTGACCACTACCTGGTCATGATGAGCTTAGGGTACTGACGACTGCCTCGGTACGACCTTGAGCAACAACCAGATGTAACCCCAACATTCGCGCAGAATCTCGACGCAGCGTATCCGGACGAGGGTCAGGTTGGTACGGCCCATCTACACCTACTATTGGGTATAGATAACTACCAAGCGAGTTACTAAAATACGATGGAGAAGTACTGGTGAGAGCACTACACTGAGTCATTACCAAGGGAGGAGGAAGAAGTTTTACCGGAGGAATGGATGGAAGGTATCGTGTGTCCCATCTACAAAAAGGGCGACAAGTTGGATTGCGGGAACTATCGAGCAATCACCCTACTGAGCGATGCCTACAAGATACTCTCTCAAAGTTTATGCCGCCGTCTATCACCGATTGCAAGAGAGTTCGTGCGGCCCATATCAGGCTGGATTTATGGGTGAACGCGCTACAACGGACCAGATGTTCGCCATCCGCCAGGTGTTGCAGAAATGCCGCGAATACAACGTGCCCACACATCACTTGTTCGTCGATTTCAAATCGGCGTACGATACAATCGATCGAGAACAGCTATGGCAGATTATGCACGAATACGGATTCTCGGATAAACTGATACGATTGATCAAGGCAACGATGGATCGAGTGATGTGCGTAGTTCGTGTACCAGGGACACTCTCGAGTCCCTTCCAATCTCGCAGCGTGTTACGGCAAGGTGATGGTCTTTCGTACTTGCTGTTCAACATTGCGTTAGAGGGTGTAATTAGGAGAGCGGGGATGAACACGAGTGGAACGATTTTCACGAAGTCCGTTCAGCTGCTTGGTTTCGCTGATGATATTGATATTAGAGCTCGCAAATTTGAGACGATGCGATGGCGGAAACGTACATCCGACTGAAGAATGAAGCCAGGCGATTCGGATTAGCCTACAAGTACATGATGGCAAAGGGCTCCAAGGAGGAAATGCCGCGCCTGCCACCCCGAATTTATATCGACTCCGCAGAACTCTAGGATCGAACAAAGTTCGCCGACACACGAAGCTAACTATCTACAAAACGCTGATTGGACCGGTAGTCTTCTATGAGCACGAAGCATGGACTCTACGTGCAGAGGACCAATGCGCCCTTGGAGTTTTCGAACGGAAGGTGCAGCGTATCATCTACGGTGGAGTGCAGATGGAAGACGGGACTTGGAGAAGGCGAATGAACCACGAGCTGCATCAGTTGCTCAGAGAACCAACCATTGTCGATACCGTGAAAATCGGCAGGCTATGGTGGGTGGGTCACGTCATCAGGATGTCGGATAGGAACCTGACTTAAATGGTACTCGAGAGTCATCCGACTAGTACAAGAAAACGTGGTGTGCAGCGAGCTAGGTGGGTCGATCAAGTGGAGGACGATCTGCGGACCCTTCACAGAGTGCCGATCTGGAAACACACATCAATGGACCAAGTAGGATGGAGACGGCTACTATGTACAACAGACGCCACTCAGGCCTGAGTCTGACTGGTAAGGTAAGTAACCTTAAGGAACAATTGGACACTTTATCAATAAAAACATAACTTGTGGCTTGAGTTTCTGCTTCGAGACCTCCGAAATATCTCTTCGCAACAGTATGTAGTCTTATCTAATGGCTCAACATTTGAGACTAAAACGTTCTCCCTCTTCAATCGTAGTCAAATTGCTTTCAAAAATCGCAAAAGTCCTTCTGTAATAAAAATAAACCAAATTCGCTTCCACTAAACTGCACAAACGCTATCGCACTTCCGAACGTACACACATACACCACTGAAGCCGTTATCGTCAATTATTTCCACTAGACTGCAAGCCCTATCAGCTCAACGTATACCACTACTGCTGAGCTGCTATCGGGCCAAGCCTCCACTCGGTGCAATCTTTCCTGACACCGCACCGTTAGCCAACCGTTCACAATCTCCTCGTGACTGACTGGGAGCTGGGAGGAGCAGCAGCAGCAGAACTACGAGGGAGGCCGATTGGAAACGGCAGATAGAACCGTCACACAGAGAGACAGCCGCCGCGAGTGAGCTTCGGGTTGACACGAAGGAACCAACCGGGTAGGGCAGGAAAAAAAAAGCAATTTCCATCTTCGCTCGCTTTTATCTCATCGTTGTCGTCGTCGTCAACCCTGTGGAGTTGCTGTTGCTGCTGGATGCCTCCCGGATAGGTCACACAATGTACTCCATAGTTGTGCGCAGTCAGCCCTCGACCGATTGTGCACGTATGGATGTAGGTATGGGAATGAGCGGAGAACTAAATGACGGATGGGAACAGGGCGGCTCCTCGAGCTGAGCTCAGCTACCAGAACTAGCCACCAGTTGAATGTAGCAGCATTCGCTTATGATGTTCTCCATCCCTATCCGAACATGTAGGGATGGTATTCGTTTGTTCAGAAGCAGACATGAAAACGGACTTGTCCATCATGTTTGGGAAAGTGAGGTTCTATTGTTGGCTGGCAGCGACAGCGACAGCGACATCGGAATACTTCCAGGGTGGTGGAAACGTGGTGACAGCTTCATCTCTATCCGTAGAGGCTCTACGTAGAGAGCTATGGAATGTAAATGAGATATATGTAATGAAGAACATAAAATTATTACCCTTTGTTACAACAGCGTGGGCATGGGTACGTACTTTTATGGACTCTTGCAGAACTTTGATTTGCAAAAGCATTTGTGGAATTGTTAGTGGTTTATATTACTACACGCAGAAAAATAAATTGTAAACACAATTACATAAATTCTAGTTCAAATCAACCGATTTTTCAGTTTACTATAGCGACAAACTGATTTCTAGTTTAAACTGAACTATTCTATTGTTTGATAGTACAAAAATTTTCATTTGTCGAAATTGTTGACAGTTTGTTAAATCAAACAGAGATATGGTATTTTCAACATGGAATAATGGATTGATTCAAACGACTGCACTTTTACAGTAACAAACCCGGAATGTAATTGCGTTGGTGACGGCAGCAGCTGCGGCAGCTCGGAAATCTATTTTTGGACCATCGGTAAGCGGATGGGGAGGAGAACGACAAAAAAGGCGAAACCGATCAACTTTTTGTGGATGCTCTCGTGAGTACCTGCGCGTTATCCATCACGGCCAAAGCTGCACTTGGAAGCTGGCGTGATGGATTTGCAACACCTTCTTCGTTGTGGCGATGTTGGGATAAGCATTTTATAGTGCTTTCGGACCATGTTTATGGTTTTTATTTTGTTGAAACCAATGAAATTTTTGACATTATATGAAATGGTGGTAATCGGTTGTTTTTATCGATAAACTCTAAATGAAAATAATTAAATATAACTTTAGAATAAGTAAATTCTCAGTTTGAAAATCAACCATGCGTTTTATTGTTTTAAACAAGCGCCATTTTCTGCGTATAAGACGCCCTGCATCCAGTCGACCGGAAATGTCGCGGTTTTCCATATGTTGCAGAATGGAATCTGTAGAATCTGTACACTGTCGATACTACGGGGTCAGCATTGAGCATCTCGGCTGATATGCGATCGACTCACGGGGCTCTGTACGATTTCATTCCACGGATTGCTGTTTCTGTGAGGTGTGAATATAGTTTACTGTAATTCACCTTGCGTGTCAGTCCCCTAGCAAGCATCAGTGACAGCCAGCACCATGAAAACATCCTGTTGTTCGAGCCCATATGAAGTTGATCATCAATATCAACTAATTTTCTCGATCAGCCTAGATAGCTGTGTAGTGACGGTAGCGATTGTCTCAATTGGCTAAGAATAACACTACGGACTGCCGGTTCCGGTGGTAATAGTCCACCAACAGGTGACCCCTAATTCATGGTGTGATGCGGCCTCATGCTTGCCGTGCCTAGGAATGAATGGCTAGAAAGGTCTAATAAAAACCTTACCGCAAACGGAGCTTGTGGAGCACCAGGGCGCCCTCCACAGTATGTTGCCCTTACTGCGCTAACCGGAACAATGGTGCAGTGGACCTTGTGTTTCTCCGAGACAATCGGCTGCCCTTATGAAGATGTTGCTAATTAGTTAAAATTTTCACCTATATGGTTTCGTATTATGCGATTTACACAGTGTATTCTGTGTATCCTCGCCTTTGGTGTTTTCCAATCGATACCGACCTGGTTTTATTTCTGTTGTTCTTTGTTGTGCTGTTATTGCGAAGAGTTTAATCTTACCTAGTTTGGGTAGTGGCTACGGTTAGGATAGCTCAGATCAATCTTCAGCATAAAAGAACAGCAACGATCAATCTTTGCAGACTTATGCAAAATGCTGCAGCTCAAATGGCCTTGGTCCAAGAACCTTACTTCCGTAAGGGGAATTACTATCTAGGAAACCTTGTGAACCCGGTGTTTGCTACTTTCAGTAAACATGAAATGGCAAACTCGCGTGTCATGCCTCGAGCCTGTGTGCTTGTTAACAACTCAATCGTTGCTACACTCATCTCTGAACTATCCAGAGATGTATGTGCTATCACAATTGATGTATCTGTTGGAAACCTCAATACGTCTATTGTTCGGTTTATTTACCGCATGCATGGGATGGTTCACCCTACGGATGCTTTCAAACAAGTCATCGCATACTGTACTTCAAAAGGCCTTCTGCTAATTGTTGGCAGTGATGCTAATGCTTACCATATCATCTGGGGCAGCTCAGACATAAACTTGAGAGGCTCCAGTTTGATGGAGTACTTAAGTAGTACAGATCTTGCATTACTCAACATAGGCAATCGCCCAACCTTCATGGTATCTGCTAAAGAAGAAGTGTTAGACATAACGTTTTGCTCTAGTAGAATTAGCATGTGTCAGATGAAGATCCTTTATCTGATCATCGCTGCATCTTGTTTGAGCGTGTGAATGTTACTTCGCAAACTTTGCATTTCAGGAACACCCGATCAACCAACTGGGATCTATTTACCGATTTGGTTGCAGCCAAATTTCATGGATACTCACCATCCATTGACACTCCAAGTGATTTAGATGATGCCGTTGATACTACAACGACCTTCATCATGGAAGCTTTTGAAGAAGCATGCCCTCTACGGTCTGTGAAGATCACAAGAGGAACCCCTTGGTGGAACTCTGATCTGGCGAAACTCAGGAAACAATGTAGAAAGAGTTGGGACAGACGACGTTCGGCTGGTTCGGAGGCTTTCAGGTCGGCTCGCAAGGCCCACAGCAAAGCTGTAGGTCTGCTGAACGATCCGGCTGGAAAAACCTTTTTACAAATGTTTCCAGTTTGAGTGAAGTCAGGGTGATTAGGGAATGGAGTGTTTGTGGGTGCCCCCAAGGGGGAGCCTTTTCGCCGCTTTTGTGGAATCTCGTAGCAGATACGCTATTGAAGCAACTCCATGATAGCCGTTTTCCAACTGATGGTTTTGCCAACGAAAACCATGTACCTATTTTTTCCCACTTAATCCACGAATTATGCTAGTTTTCATTAGATTATACTGTGTACTTTATTCAATTTATGGCTTCAAAATTTCCTTAATTCCATTATTTACAAACTGCATTTTCTTCGATTTCAAAAGCTTGGCGAACGTAAACCTTCACTCGACTAATTTTCATTCCGTTTTATTTTTCCTCTCGAAAGACGATTTATTAGCATTCTAGGAAGCAAATATCTCATAACGGTAAAGTCTTGCGGCACTTGATATTGATTCTACAGAGTAGTAGTGCACAACATCAAAGACGACCCATTTCACGCCCAAACGCTCCGGCATAGTAGTCAAGTGAGCTGAGCTCGAACATTTCACAGATTCATATAGCACACAGCACTACAGCACATAGAGACAGAGCAGAGAGAAAGCGAGCTACTAGCGTCGTCACACCATCGTCAAACGGTCGTCTTGCTGCAATCCCGGCGCAATAGAAGTCGACGACGACGACACGCGAAGAGCCTAATCTTCTGCCGGCGCACTAGGTGTAGAACTGCTTATTTATTTCCCTCGGTTGTTTACCCTGCTGTGTGAGTCGAGTCGTTTGCTATTCGTCTTCTATTCGATTCTGTATGCCGCTGCCGCCGATCTTATTCATCGTCTCTGTAGAAGAAGCTTCGCAGAATGCATCTTTCTTCCAAAAGGCATAATACAACTAGCGTCGTCGAGTGCAAGTTTGAGTACAAAAAGACATCCTTTTACGAACTGGTGGAGTTCCTTCCAGATGCACCCGGAGGAAGGGATGCCAGGTAAACTTTTAAATAAGTTCAATTTCACTTAGAACATTAAATTAATTAAGTTACTAATCATCGATTTAGATCCAGTTCTGGTTATTCGATAATCCTAAAAGAAAATTACTCACGGATTTCTCAGAAATGCTTTCCATGATTTGTTTTTAGAAGATCAAAGGTGCGCCAGAAATGTTTCCAAGGATTTATTTAGAAAATCTTCTACAAACTCCTTCAAAAATTCTGCCAAAAATTTCTTCTGGAATTCTTCCACAGATTCCAAAAGAAAATTCTCCAGGACTTCCATCAAATATTCCCTCAGGAATTTTCCCAGAATTTTTTCCAAGAATTCTTTAAGATAGGTTGTTGTTGGTTCCATCTCAAATGCCACGAGGGATTGATTTAGAAATTCTTCTTGGGTTTCGTTTAGGAAATCCTTTTTAATTTTTCCTACAGAATTTTCTGAAGAGACTTCTTTAGAGACTCTAATAAAAGATTCTTTCATGAACTCTCTCAGTGTTTTCTTTGGAAAGTTTTCCAGATAAAATCGCATAAGCATTTCTTTATGCAATCCACTAGAGATTTGTTCAAGAGCTGCTTGAGTGATTCTTTCTGGACAAATGCAGGATCGTGCAAAAATTCTTCTAGTGGTCCTTACATTATTACTTTAAGTAGTACAGGCAAAAATTCCTCCAGAGATTCTTTCAGGCGTTCCTTCAGACAATTTTACAGAATTTCCGCCAGATATTCCTCCATACACTTTTTAAGAAATGTTGGAATTCTCGGCTATGCAGTCTCCAAACTCCTTGGAACGACAACGGGTTTAATTCGTCCCTACGTTTCGGCAATGTTTATTGCCAGATGGCAATAAACATTGCCGAAACGTAGGGGCGAATTAAACCCGTTGTCGTTCCAAGGAGTTTGGAGACTGCATAGCCGAGAATTCCAACATCTAGTGCATCCAAACAGTCGAACACTCAAACCTCCACTTTTTAAGAAATTTATCTGAAATTTCCTCTAAAGAAAACTGTTAGAATTCATCCACGCACACACCTTCCGTATTGGGCTCTCAGAAAGCAATCTCTGTGTCTGTGGCGTGGCTTACCAGGATATTGAACATGTCGTGTGGGGATGCAATGAGTATCGTGAGGTCAGATCTGAGCTGCATGAAACTCTCCGGGTCCGAGGAAAACAACAGAAACCCGTTAGAGAAGTGTTGGCAGGACTTGATTTGGAATACATGAACCTGATTTACCAGTTTTTGAAACGTGTTGATGTCAGAGTTTGATGTAGTACGTTCCTTGTTTTCGTTGTCCGCCTTTTGGTTTTGTTGTTCGCCCCTGTCTGTCGTCACCCCCTTCCGTTTGTCCTCTTCTTGTCGTTTTCTACCGATAAAGTCCTTTCTTTTTGGTTCCGTTACAGATATGGACAATTTGTCCCATCAAAGTTTTAGTATAAGTTAGCAAATAATTTAGTTTTAAACCCATAAATCCGTCCTTCCCATTTTTTTTTTCTTCAATCCTTAACCTCGAAACAGCCGCGAGTACTTCGGCTTCCCAAACTAACATAGTTTTAAGGCAGTAATAAATTGTAAAATTTAAAATCATTGTAAAACAAAAGATTTCGGCTCAGTTATGCCCATGTGGCGCCCGAGCCTTCCAAATAAACGAATAAGTAAAAAAAAAAAAAGAATTCATCCACGGATTCTTTGAGAAATGTATTCAGAAGTAATACCAATGAATTTCTACAGGAATTTCTTCAAAAATACTTCCACATATTGCTGTAGGATTACTTCAAGAATGTTTAAAAAAGATTTCTCCAGGTTTTTTCTTCAAAAAAAAAAGGTTTTAAGGAATTCTATCAATTCTCAGATTTTTCTCCATGAACTGCTTCAGAAATTCCTTATTGGATTTCTTCACGAATTTCCTTGGAATTTCCTCAGATGTTCATCTACAGATTCATTAAAGAGTGCCTTCTGAGGTTTCCGCGGGGTTTCTGCTGGGGATATTTCCTGAAATTTCTTCAGTTTTTTTTTCCAGAAATTTCGCCTTGTATTCTTTCTGAAATTCAATAGGAATACCCTCAAGTATATCTCAAGAGACTTCTTCAGAATTTTAGGCATCTTTTCAGAAAAAGCAGCAAGTAAACAAATGTTCTTCCATGGATTTTTCTCCAGAAATGCATCTAAAAATATTTAAAGATCCCTTAGAGATTCTTTGGCAAATTTTACGAAGGGTTTATCCAAGAATAACTCGAGAAATTATTTATGACTTAAATGTTTCTCCAGGGATTTCTTTTCAGAGATGCTTTCAAAAGTTGTACAGAAAAAAAATGGATAAAATCTAGAAAGATTCCATGAAGGCGTTCCTAAAGAAGTGCCTGGAGGATTGTGAACCCTTAAAAAAATTTGAATTTCGTAAAATATTTTTTTGAAAATTTTCTGAAAAATTTCATGGACAAACAATCCTAAAGCAATTTCTGAACCTTGTTATGAAGAAATTCCTTAATGAATGCCTGGGAGAATACATGAAGGAACTCCTTGGGAATTCTAGAAAAAAAATCATAAGTCTAGGAACTCTAGAAATAATTACAGAGAAGAATTACTTCTGGAGGGATTCCCGTAGAAATCCGTGAAAGAATTTCTGAAGAGACCTCCTTGAATGTCTGCAGAGATTGCAGAAACAGGTACTGGTGGAATTTTTGAAGAAATCCCGACTAGAAAAATATATCAACTTTATAACACATTGTGTTATGATGTTATGAAATTTTTCTATAACTCATTATGTTATAAACTAGATGCAGGATGATGGTAAAATAACTAAAATTGTAACAAAGAGTACACCGGTCTAATCAAAATAATAACCTATTTTGTTATAATCAGATCAAAATTATAACACAATATGATATAAATTTTAGCTTCAAGAAAACTATTTTCTATCATATTTTGATACAATTGTGTAAAATGATGTTCTGGATGTAAAATAATCAAAACCAAATTATTTCACAGTGTGTTATGAACAACATTTATAACATAATATGATACAATTGAGTTATATTTTTTTTAACCCTTATGTGGCCGGCAGGGTACCCGGGTACCCAGCACCCATTTAAAATACACGGTGTTGAAAAAAGCAAAAAATTTGCCGGCCACATAACGGTTAAACACCAAAGATGTTAAACATGATTACATCACAATGAGTTATACATATCATGGTTTGATATAATTATGTTATATTTTTGTTAGAATCTTCTAGTCGGGATCCCTCAATAAATTGCTGAGGGATCCCTGGAGGGTTTTCTCAAAGAACCACTTTTCCAAGGAAGAACTCCTGGAGATACCTCTGGAGCAATTCTTGAAGATGTTCTGAAGAGATTGGCACAAACAAATCCCTAAGGCACGCCCTTAAGAAATTTTCGAAGTAAATACCGCAGAAACAAAAAAGAAATACAAAGTGTTTGGAGAAATTCCGGAAGAATCACCGATTTTTTTTTTTTTTTTTGAAAGTATCCCCAGTTCTGAATTAATTCTAGGCAGCACACGGAGGAACTTCTGGAGAAACCATCACAATAAATTCCAGAAGAGTCTCTTGAGATGTTTTCAAAGGAATGCTTAATAAATGCATGAGAGAATCCCAGAATATACGAAAAAACCTCTGGGGAAATTCTATCAATTATTTTCGAAAAGGGTTCCTGTATAACAATCTGAACTTCTACTGGAAAACTCTGGAAGAATTTCTAAAGGAATCTCTTTCAAATAAAAAAAATACAGTCATTCTTTCACAAACTCAGGATTTCTTCGGAAATTAACAACCTCAATTCCCGCATGATTGCGTCAGATTTCCTTCAAAGATTTTTCCAGAGATTCCATCAGGGGTTAATTCCGATATTTCATTAGCTGTTCTTCTGAAATTTTACAAAAGACTATTTTAAAAAATCTTGCAAATATTGCTTTACATATTTCTTTATAAATCCTTCAGTTATTACACAAATTTGTTTTGGAGTTTCTCCCAGAAATATATATGGAATCACTCATTTAAAACGTCATCCATAGACATTTTCAGAAATTCTTCCTTAAATTCTTGTGGAAACTTCTCTTCAGGTATGTCTTCAGATTTTTCGCCAGCTTTTCCTTCTGAAAGTTTTCCAGGGAGTTTTTAAGAAATTCTACAAAAAATTTCTTTGAAGATATTTCTCTGATAATTCTTCCAGGGATACCTTCAGGAGATTACCCCGGACGTGATATAAGGAACTCCATTATAAATCCTTCCCTGGGTTCCTTCTGAAATTGATTCATGGATTGCTTTACATTTTTAGAAAAACCTCCAAGAATTCTATTCAGGAGGTGTTCCACGGATTCTTTATGAAAGTTTGTTGAGAACATCAGAAGATCCTCCAGAAATTCCAGTAACAAAGAATTCCCTATGAAAGTCTCTGTAGATTTCTTCAGAAATTCCTCCAAAGTTTGTTCTAGAAATTCGTACGAGAAGTCTTCCAGAAAATCATGTAGGGATTCATTCAAACATGTTTTAGAAATTGTTCCAGAAAGTTTGGAATTCTCCAAAAATTCTCTAAGAATTTCTTATAAAAATCTTCAAGTCTCCCAAAGATCCCGTCAGAATTTCTTTCAGGGATTCCCGAAAACAAAAATGTTTTGAAATTCCTTCAGAAATTGTTTGTGACATGAATTTGTCCAAGGATTCCATTAACAAATCTTCTATGGATTGCTTCCGAAATTTCTCCAGGAATTTGGTCTTTAAATCTACCAAGATTTCTTCGGAAACTTTTCCTATGGTTTCTTTAGAAATTCTCGCTGGGGTTCTTTAAGAAACTTGCCTAAGACTTCCTTCAGATATTCCCTGAAAAAAAATCTCTAAAATTTTCTCCAATAAAATATTTTAGGTAAATTTCCATGGGTTTCTTCTGAAACTCCGCCAGGGATTAGTTTTAATATTTATCTAGAGATTCGTTTGGTAAATCCTTTGGGAATTTCCCTAAGAATTGTTTAAGAGTTTAGCCAAGGGATTGCTTCAGGTATTTTCTCAAATATTCTTTTATAAATTCTTTCAGTGGTATCTCCAGGAAATTCAGAGAATCGTACAAATATTTTTCAAAGAAATGCACCAGTGATTTGTTCAACGAATTGCTCCCTAAATTCTAAAGAAAACTCTAGAAGAAATATGTCCAGTACTTTCTTCGAGGACTCATCCAGATAATCCTGCGGGAATCCCTCCAGAGATGCTTACATTTTAACTTTCAGTGATTCAAGGAGAAGTTTTTCTAGAGATATCAATAGTTCATGCAGCAATTCTATCATAGTTTCTACGATATCTCTCCATGATTTCCCGGAAATTTCCCTGGCATTCCATCTAAAGCTTATTTAAAGAATTTCTCCAGGGATTCTTCAAGAAATTAATTGAGAAATAATTTTTGGTATTTCGACCGGAATTCCTTTGAACAAATTTCAAAAGTATTTTTTTTGGAATATTTTCTGAAATATATGCTTTTGACATATCTCTAGGAATTGTTTCTGAAACGTGTCCACCGAACGCTCCAGAAATACTTTCAGAAAATCATCCTAGAACTTCATCACAGGATTCTTCCAGGAATTTTCCCAAAACTTTCTCAATCAATTTTACCAAGGGTTTCTTGAAGAGTTTCTCTGGTTTTTTCTTTAGGAAGTTTTACAGATATTCCTCCTGCGATTCACACATTTTTGTGGAACTTCTTCAGTTATTCCCCTAGGATTTAGGCAAGGATATTTTGGAGATATTAATATGAGTTCTACAGGAAATTTCTTTGGGATTTTTTTCAGAAATTTCTGCTAAGATTTCGTTTGAAATTACGTCAATATTTGCAGAATGAAAGGGATCTTTTCATGTTTAAATTCATTCAACAGATGATTTTTTATAACTTTCTCTTAAGATTTCCTAGGTAAATATCCTTCAGAGATTCTTTCGAAAATTCTTCTAATAATTTCTTAAAATATACCATCTGGAGGAAGTCCTGCAGAAGCTCCTATACCAATCTGAAACTGCTTCTTTGGTTTCTGCAAAATAATCTCCTGTAATGTTTACCTTCAAAGCATTAAGAATTCATTATTAGTATTTGTTTTTTTAGAAGGTTTTCTAAAAAAGAACTAGATGTATTTTTAAAGAATTTCTCGATGAATTTTGAAAGCAATCCCTGCAAGGTTGTCCGAAGGAATCTCTTTAAATCTCATCTGGTATTACCTTTGGAGATTCCTAGAAAAAAATTTTGAATATTTTCTGGATGAATTCCCGCACAAACATTTATGAAGTAATTCCTGATGTTATATCTGGATGAATTCCAGAATAAATAACTGGAGAAATCCGAAGAATGCACCGGCGAAATTCTTGAAGAAATCCTTCAACAAATTTGTGAAGGATCCCTGGAGGATTTCCTAAACAAATCTTTGGAAAACTTCCAGGAGATACCTCAGAAGGAATTCCTAGAATAATTTCTTATATAACTTCTGATGTGATTTGTACACAAAAAATCATGAAGTACAGGAAAAGCGTCTGAAAAAATCCGGCAGAAATGGAAAAGGGGGTTTCTTCAAAGAATCCTTGGAGAAATTTCTGTTAAAATATACATTATTGAATAAATCTTTGAAAGAATACCTGGTAGAACCTCAGAACTCACTGCAGGTTTTCAGGTATCGTTTTTTGAAAAATTCCATGAAAATGCCAATGTAGTTTCTGCAGGAATTTCTGAGATAATATTTTAGAATTTTCTGAAGCTTTGCCGAAAAAAATGGAAAATTCCCGGAAAAGAGTCTGAATGAATTCTCAGCAATCCCTGGAGGAACTTCTGGAGAACCCCCGGGAAGAAGTTCCAGGAGAATCTCTTGAGAATTTTCAGAGGAATTTTTAGATAAATAGCTGAGAAAATCCTAGAGTATGTGGAGAAATTCTTACATTCTTTTTCAAGGTTTCTTTGGAAAAAGGAGGAAAAAGAGTAATTTCTCGAAAGATTCCCAAGAAAATTCCTCCAACGATTTGTTCCGGATTTCCCCCTTTGGTTTCTCCTGACATTTGTCAAAAGATGATGTAAAAAGTTTCTCCGAGAAATCTTTGACCTTTTTGAGCTGGACTGTTTTGCCAGTGCTGTCGCAACCGCGCAGATGTCGAACATGTTTACTATGCTCAGTTTCATCGCCGGGGTCATATATGACCACCCCTCCGGATCAACTATTCTTTCAGGAACTGCTTAATAGATTCTCTCTGAAGTTTTCTTCAGCGAATCGTACAAGGATACGGGCATGCCTCCGATGTATTATTTGTTATTGCTTTTTGGATTTTTTTTACTTTTTTTCAGAAAATTCTTAAAATATGCCTGCAGAATTTTCTCCAGAAAAGACTGGAAATACTGTCAAGAAAGTTTCCAAAATATGGATTTCATCAAAAATTCCCAAGAATTCCCAAGAAGGACTTAATTCAATAATTTCGACCAAAATCCCTTCTAAAATCCTTCAAGAATTTGACAGTGTCCAGAAGTTCCCATAAGGGTTTCTTCAAGAATTTCTTCAAGTATTTCTCCAAAGGTTAATTCCCAAGCTCAACCAGCAACAGATGTTCCTGGAATTCCTCCAAGGTTTTCTTTATGAATTCTTACAAGTATTTCTAAGAGAATATTTCTTTGAATATTTCTGCAGAGTTTTATAAGGAAATTCTTTGAAACTAGTTTCAAGAAATTCGATAGATTTTTTTCAAGGATTTGTACAAGAATCGTTTCGAAAATTCCCTCATGGATTCCTCCAGGGATTTTCCTGAAAATATCTCCTAGGATTACTCTTTGTCATTCTGTTCAATATCGCATTCGACTTTATATTAGCTAGAACATAAGCACTGTAACCACAACAATGTTTGAGTTTTAAAATACATTTGTGTCAAGAAATTCAGGTTTACAGGATGTCCCAGAGAGTAGGGGTACATTTTTGCATAGCAAAAACAAAATACATTTTTGAAAAAACAACTATTTTTTTTTTGTTTTTATTCAAAGTATTCTCATTGATATAAGTAATGAATTCCTACATTAGAAAGGGTTTTGTATGTGCAATTTTTGAAATAAGGAACAACTTTTTATACTCCTGCCAAATTTACTTTTTTTTACCAAGTATACAAATTGTTTCATCGACATTTTTTGACATAATTTATTTAAAACAATACTCTTTAGATGCTGATTTGTAAAGACATTCGTTTATAAATTTCTGCAAGGAATGCTTTATGGGTTGATTCTTCAGAAATTCCGCGAGAGTTTCGTTAATAAATATCTCTAAAAAATTTCAAGAAATATTTCCAAGTATTCAAGAAAGCAGTTAAGAAAAAACTTCTCTAGATTTCCTCAAAAATTTGTTCATGGATTTTTTTAGAAAATCTTCCAGGGAATGTGTCCTCCACAAGTTCTTTCCAATATCTCTTCAAAGTTTCCTCCAGAAGTTCCTCGGAAGAGTCCTCCAGAGAACCTTTCATGACTTCGATAAGAATTTCCTCCAAAAATTCCTTCAGGTATTTTTCCACGGAATTTTGAGTAATTTTTTAAGAATTGTTTCGGTTTTTTCAGAGATTTTTTCGGAAACTTCTTAAGAAGTTTCATGCATAGCTTGCTTCAGACATTCCCTCTCGAATTTATTTTGTAATTGCCTCAACGAAATCTTCTGGAAATCTTCTCTAGGAACTCCTTCAAAGATAGGTTAAGGAATTTCTCCAAAAAACTCTGTGAGGATTAGGTCAAAAAACCTTTAGTTGCTTCATTTATTTCTTGTTAAATTCTACCAGGGTTAAGTTCAGAAAATCTTCCACGTTTTCCCTCAGAAAATACTTCAAGAATTCCTTCGAAAATCATTCCAAGGCGTTCGATATTCAAAAATAGAAAAAAAAGTCAAAATTTACTCCAAGGAATCCTTTAATATGTCATTTCCTTAAACATTCATCAAAAGAGTCTTTCAGAAATTTTTATACTATAAATTATTTTAGGTTTTTCTCTGAGATTTCTCTACTTCACAGATTCTTAAAAAAAAACCATTCGAAAATTTCTCAAGATATACAAGGAATTGGGTATCGGAGATAATAATCTAGGAACTCTTTCATGAATTAATTTCTTAATTTCCTGCTTCATAAATTCCTCCAAAATTTCTCTAGACGTCACTTCAGCGACTTCTGAAGGCGTTCATTCATGAAGTTTTCAAGGATTTTGATTAGAAGCTTTAGACGTTCATTTAAGAATTCATCGAAAAGTTTCCTTAAGAATTTCTCTAGGAGATTCTGTGGTTTCTACGAGAATCTCTTTAAAAATGCCTTCAAGATTTTCCGAAGGAGTTTCTTTAGGATTTGTTCCCCAGCAAATATCTTTACTTTAAAGCATCCTCAAGGAGCTCCATCTGAAATTTCTCAAGAAGATTTCACATATTTTTCGTAGTAGTTCCATCAGCAGAATTTTTTCCAAGTTTTTTCAAGAGATCTTCAAAGAGTTTAAATATTCTTCTTTATATATTTCAAGAAATTTGAGGCCGTCGTAATTGAACTGGGATTTATGGAGCTCATGGATTCAGAAGTTTTTCAATTTCTTGTATGTGTACATGTACCATGTGTTTATCAATGAAATGTTTTTCTTGGAAGAATTTCTGAGAATTGTCTTGAATAAATTTTTAGAAAAATCAAACTTCTGAAGGAATTCCGGCAATAATCGTTGGTCAAATTTCAAGAACTCCTGAAAAAAACAGGTACTTCTAATGAAACTTCTGATAGATATCCTATAAGATTTCCTATAAGAATTTTAAAACAGTTTCTGAAGTAGCTTCTGAAAGAGTTTCTAAATCATCCCATCAAAAGGTTTTCGTCAAAAAAATTCTTAAAAAAATAAGTTGAGCTTCTGCAGAAACTGCTTCAAGAATTCATGGAGGAAATGAACAATTGTTTTCAGAAATTTTCGCCTGAACACCTTGAGGAAACGTTGAAAAACTTTTTGGCAGTCCCTTGAAAAAAAAAATGGAAGGAAAAATTTCACCAGGGTTTAGTTAAGGAAATCTTGCATGGATCCGTCAAAAAATACTTCAAGAATTCTTTCGAAAAAGCATTCCAAGGATTTATAAAAAGTCCTTCATTGATTCCTTCTGATATTCTTAAAAAAAAATTCTTCGAGGAATCCTTTAGAAAGTATTTTCCATAAAAAATCATCAAAAGTATCCTTTAAAAATGTTTAGACAATATTTTTTTTAAGTTTTTCTCTTTTTCTACTTTGTTGATTATAAAAAATAATCAGACTTTTCACAAAAGTTGTTTTTCAAGAATATTCAAAGAGGTTTGTCCATTTGTTTTTCAATGAATTCTTTCTAAACGCTCACAGAATCATCCAAGATTTCCATCTGAATCTCATCCAGGAATTTTATCAGAGGTTTCTTCAGGAATTCCTCCATTTTTTTTCTATTAAGAATTCCTTTGGAAAAAGTTTGAATTAGTGCAACGTTCGAATCATTGGTCATAACTTATTTGTTTTGTTGAAAGATAGTCACAAAATTTGGTCAGCAGCATCATTGCTTACTAGCGTAATAATGGCGTTGCGGGAGCCCTGCAAATCCAAAGGTTCCGGTAATGGGTTAGGCATTTTCAACCTAGACACGGTAAGCATATAGTTGCGACACACCATGAATTAGGGGTCACCTGATAATGGACATTTACCATCGAAACAAGCTGACCGTTGTGTTTTTCTAACCCAAGGGAGAAAACCATATCGAAGCCTAATGGAGACACATCTCCACATCTGGCAGCCCTGCACCGGAACGCGGAAGGTATTCTGTGTCAAAACTACAACCTATATCCTAAGAAAGGTGGAGCTGCGCGGAGAGCCGCCTGAGGACACAGCTGAGGAAGCCACTTGAAGCGTTTCGCTATAAATCTTATGCCTCCCGTACCCATTTCTTTCTTTACGAGCACCGGTGGTGCGATGGTAGTTGCTGCCACCAGGGTTTCTTTTTTTTTTTTTTTCACCACCATTTCGCGCTGATTTGTTCCGCCTCGGAAGTACAGCTACATTCACTTTGCACTTTCTCGGTTGGAGGCTGAACAAGCGGGGGTGAGGATGAAAAACCCCCGATAGCAGATAGTTTGAGAAAAGATCCGCTGAGAAAACCGGGAGAAAAACTAAGTCAACGAAGTAAACACGTCCTGGCTTTGTGCTGGCTGCTGCTGCTACGGGGGCGATAAGTTATGGGTCTCAAAAGCTCAAGCTCGGGTTTATGTCTTCCGCTGGCTGCTTGGCTTGACTGTTATGGGCTGACGACGGTGCCACGACTGACTGTTGTTCTTGATGATGCTCGGGAAAGTGCAAGAAGCACATCCTTGTTTGGTAGTTTAAGGAATGGGGAAGATACACGAGCGAACGAGCAGCACACATTCACCATCTTCATCGACAGGTTCAAGATTTACGCTCCGGTGAAGATTCGCCAACCTTCCGCGCCCCCCTTTCCACGAGGATGCTGGATTGTTGTTTTATGATGATGAACTCTGCGCTTTGGGAGGATGTGTAGGTATAAGACGCAAGAACGAGCATCATCCGCCGGTCCGTCCGACCGTTAGCTCGTGTGGGGCTTGCTAAAAAGTAACAGAGTATTTCAATTAGGGGTAACGGAAATTTATGCGGAAATCTCCCTCCCGAATGCGAACGTGAAGGAACTCCATCCGCCCGGCACTTGATTGGGAAAATATTGAACGTGTACTTTTTCAATCAGGCGTTCACTTGTTTGGATTCTCGATAGAGGTTCGATGTGAAGTTTCGCTAGCTATCGGGCTAATAGATTTAAGCAGCTTTATCTGATGGTTCATGTTGTTGTAGAAGCACTAATAGGATGCATTTTAAAATTCGAATGAAACTTTTGTTTTTGTCAATTAAACTGTAAATTGGCGAAATCATGCTGAGAGTCAGTATTGTAGAATATACTTTTGCGCAACAACCACTAAAAATCGGTGAAAATCCTCTGAAACTTCTTGAAATTTCTCCGATAACCTCATGAAACCCCCACAGTGCCCCTGTAACGCAGCTGAAACTCTCCGGCTAGTGTTTTTAGGGAGACCGATACAGTCATAAAAAGTATTCAATCTAATCTAAATAGAAAGTGAGCGGAGTTACACAGGGTGCAACGGTGAAACCGTTTGCTAGAGAAGGCCGCTACGACAAGGGGTAAGGGGGGAAGCTGGAGTATCCTCCAGCGACCAATCAGCAGGTGCACGTAGTGGAGCAACACCAACGAAAAACGCGTAGATGCTGCTGAACTGCAACAGAACTTCGGTGTGTGTTACCTAAAATCATCGTAAGCGGACGGAGCAACATCAGCAAGAACCTCAAGCAAAACCCACTGGAACTCCGTAAGTCTGTGGCTCGGACCAAACAGGAGCACGACCTTTTGGCTGAAGAACGAAGATGACACAGATACCCGAGTAGAGGAAAAGAGCTCAATAATAGCATATTTTGATATGGAGATCAAAAAGTGATATGAATTTGATTGACATAAGAGATAAAAGATCTTAAAATAAAATCAAAAAATTACTCGTGGAACATCATCATCAAATCATATTTAAATTTTGTGAGATCTAACCAATAGCAGCGAGCTATTCGTATGATCTTGAAATATCAAATTTTGATATTGTTCAGATGTTCCAGGAACATTTTTTAGATATTATTTTCAGATCTTTTATCTCTTATATCAATCAAACCAATATCATGTTTTGATCGTCAGTATTTTACCTCTACCCGGGTATAGACTCCTACCACTCACATACAGGCCCCAACCCACCCCCACCCCCTTTTTACTACCTGGTGATGGTCTAACTGCACTCAGAACATTCCGTCATCAACGATATCCGGTACCGGCGACCGCCACGGTACAACCCTGAGCGACTGAAGCAACCGGATGTCGCTTCAGCATACGGGCAGAATCTTGAGGCAGCGTTGCCAGACCACGACGAGCTCGATATGGCCCCTCTAAGGGACTGTTGAAGTACAGTAAAAGCAGTCACTAACAACGTAGCCGAGACCACCATCGGCCATGAGGAAAGTAGTCGACGAAACGAATGGTTCGATGAGGAGTGCAGAGCGATTTTCAAGGGGAAGAACACATCATGGGCGGTAATGATGCAGCAAGGAACCCGACAGAACGTGTAACGTTACAAACAGAAGCGGAAAAAGCAGACCCGCGTCTCTCGGGAGAAGCAGCGCAACCTGGAAGAAGCGGGTTGCGTAGAAATGGAACTGCTGTGCCGTTCCCAAGAAATACTGATGTTGTACCAGAATCTTAACGCATCCCGCGTGCTTCGTGCCGTGAGCCGAAATATGCAGGCATAAGGACAGCCTAAGTCACAGAACAGTCGTGGCAGCGCAGGTTTGATATCGTTGCTGAACTCATCAAGGTGGGTCCAGAAAAGTTGGCCACCAAGCTGCAAAGGTTGATGATCTGGGAAGGCGAACAGTTAACGGAGCAAAGGAAGGAAGGAGCCATTTGCCACCTTCAAAGGAAGACGACCATTTGAAATGTGAAAACTATAGAGCGATCACCCTTTTGAAAACTGCCTAAAAAGTGCTATCCAAGATCAGCTTCCTTCATCTGTTATATTCTTTAGTTTTTAATGGATGATATTCTTTAGTTTCTGAGTAAAATATCAATCCAAGGCTTAGTGTATTATTTCGATTTAATATTGTTCCTATACTTACTGGAAAATTTCCAGAACACCATATGCTGCTATGATTCGGCAGCTCATAATTGATTGATGTTTGTTTAAAAAAAAATACCTCTTGGAGTTGCTCTGAGCTTCGTTCTGAAGTTTCACTAATAATTTCTTAAGGAATTCTAGAACAGTTACAGGAACCCTTTTCATGATTTCAGAAAGAAATATTCCGAAGATACCGCCAGGAATCATTCAGAAGTTTCATCAAACATTACTCTAGTAGTTTTTTTTTCTCAAAAATTCCTCAAGAAATTCTAACAGAAAATTCTCCACAGATTCGTTCCAGCATTCATTCGAAAATTTCTTCAGCAAATTCATCAGAAATTCAGATATTTTGGAGCTTATTGAGAGGTTCCTTTCTGGGATTTCTCTGGAGACTCCCTCAGACATTACTCAGAGATTATTTCAGGGATTCATTCAGAAATCATTGCTGCATTTATTTCTTGTCCTTCTCCATGCAAGGCATTCTCCTCATTTCCAGGTATTCATTTGGAAAATCCTTCTAAAAATTCAATGCCTTTCAAAACCTAGTTTAGTAATTATTCTAAGAACTCTTCCAGTTTTGTTTCAAATTGCTGGGTTTTCCCTCAAAAATTCCTTTAGCAATTAGTTAAGAAACTCTTCAAGAGAGTTTTGTCCACTTACATCTAATGTTCAAACATTTTGCAAGAAATTCTTTTAAGAACTCCTCCAGAAATTTAAATATGGATTTGTTCAAGAAATCCTCAAGAAAACCTTTATCTGTAGTTTCTGCTCGGATTCCTTCAGAAATTTTTCCGAGGTTCATTTCAGCAATTAATCGAAAGTGTCATTGAGAAATCTCTTCAGAGATTTTGTTGAGAAACTCTTCCAGATTCTTTTCCTTGAATTCCCAAAAAGTTCCCCAAAAAATTATTCTATGAATTCCTTCAGAGTTCTGGAATCCTTCAGAAAATTTTTGAATGTTTTCTTGGAATTTCCAGAGGTATTTCCGAGAATTCCTTTAGAAATTACTTCAGAGAATGGTTCTAAAAACTCTTCAGTATGTTTGTGTAACTTATTGAAGCACTTCTGAATATCTATGAAGGAATATCTAAAAGAACCTCTGAAGATATTCCAGGAAGAAACCACAGAATCAGTGCAAAAAAAACCTTCTAGAAATATGTTCCGTAACCCTTGACAAGATTTTGCAAGGGATTCCTGAAGAAGCCCTTGGCAGAATTTCGGAAAGAATCATTGAAGAGTTTTTAAAGAAAAAGTCTAGATTTTTTGATTATGTCCGTTGCTTACAATCATAGAAAAATTTCTGAGCTACTAAAGTCTCTGCAAATATTTCTGGAGAAATTCCTTAAGAAGTTTCATAAGAATTAGTAGAGAAACTTCTGAAAGAATCCTTGAAGGATTTTTTTTAAATATATCTTCATCTGTCTTATTTCTGTAGAAATCGCCGGAGATAATATTTAAAATTTTCTTCAGGACTGTATAATTTATAGAGAAACTCCCGAAGAAATTCTAGAAGGTGTTTCTGAATAAATTTCTTGAGTAATACGCAGCAAAATTGCTTGGTAAAGCGTTGCTGGAATTTCTATTGGAAATTATTACGACATGTTAAGAGGAATTGAAAAAAAAAGAAATCCTGGAAGAATGTCTAGACTAGAGAAACACTTTACTTCTGAGAAGTATAATGGTGAAATCTCATGAGAAATCCAAAGGAGTTTCTAAAGTAGTTTCTAGGGAACATTTCTAGAGAGTGATACAAGTAGTTCTTAACGAGATTCAACTCATCATGTGAAAATCTCTTTTATGTTTACATATGTTACATACGGTGTTTTTATTAGAAATTGTTAGACAATTTATGGAGGAATCTCTGTAGACATGTTAAAAGAAATCCCTGGAAGAATTTCCAGAGAAAATTTTTAAGAATTCTAAACAAATCGCTGATGAGTTATATCAAGGCACCTCTGAAAAATATTTCCGTAAACATATTTGGAAGAGTTTATGAAGGAAACTCTGGAGAAATTTATGTAACTCTTGATATTCTAAAAGAATCGCTGTTAGAATTTAGAATACATGGGGGGATTTCTTAAGCATAGAAGCTTTTCCAGAAAAAAAGAGGAAATTAATGTAGGTTCCTCTTGCGGGTAGGTACCTTTGGTTCCTGAGGGTAGGTTCTTTTGAAGAAATGCATGGACATTTTTTGAAGAAATCCGTGGAAAAATATCAAAAAGGAATCTATGATGGAATCTCAAGAAGAATTTCTGGGAAAATCTAGCAACAGATGAATTTGCCTTGGAATCGCAGTAAGAAATTCTTACTGGGGATGTGATATATAGTTTAAATTTATTGTCTGATGATCACACGAGTTGAGCTGAGGACTGTAAACTGTGTATCTGTATTCATATGTTCGGGCTTTCATAGCCTTCTGTGGGCTTCGTGGCCGAGCGGTTAGCGGCGTCAGTCGTTTAGGTGTCTTGTAAGCCTCGGAGTGTGGGTTCGATTCCCGCTCCAGTCGGGGAAAACTTTTCGTCAAACGAAAAATTCTCCACTGGGCCACTGGGTGTTATATGTGTTGTCCGTTGTCTAATGTAAGTAATGTTCAGTCTGTGCGGCCTCTGGCCGAAGACGGTGTAGTGTCTTTTTTTATTACTTTATATTACAATCCAAAAGCATAAGAATTTCAAATTTTGTTGGTAAGCTTTCACGTGATGTTGTTCCACACACACTACCATTTGATTAGCAGGCCGTTTATCACACCCATGCTGCTTGCTCACTAATATCCTTAAACTGGTAAGCAAAACCAAGCGTGACTAAAATTACAATTTTAAAATGTTGACCAATCATATGACATGTTCCGACAAAAATCTTATACTGACCGTAACAAAACAACCATTCCATAAGACAAAGAACAACCAGTATTTTTTTCCCTGAAGAAGACACCGAACCCGGTGTCGAAACGTCGGACAAAATTAAATAGTTTGTTCCAATAAATAAGACAGCACAGTCGAACCTATTGCCGATCTCAAATCACAGTCGAAACCAACATAATATGATATCCTTAACTTTCACTCAATCAATTCTTGAAGGAATTTTTGAAGCAATCCCTGCAGAATTTCCTAAAAGATTTTTTTGTATAATTTCTGGAGCACCCAGTATAATTCTTCTAAATTTGTAGAGAAATGTTTGTGGAAATTTTACGAATGAATCCATCAAAAATATGTTGAACCGGAAAGGAAAAAATAGCGGAGGCAAAATCCGAAGAAATACATGAAGGAATTTTTGGAAAAATTTAATTAAAACGCAGGAAGACTTATTGGAGGAGCTTTTGAAGCAATCCATGTAAAATTTTCATTTTATTTTTAATTCTTTAGTGATGTTTCCGAAACAAGCCCTGCAGCTTCTAAATTATTTTAACCCTTGTCGTGCATTGGGGTCATTATGATCCCTAAACGTGCACTACGTCAGCGGGGTAAGCGTCAGCTAATGCACGAAGAAGGTTAAGAAAAAAACATTGACGGAGCTTCTGGGGAAATATCAGAAAAATTTTCAGGAAAATTTTATAAAAAACCCTATAAGATTTTCTCAAGAAATTACTTTAATGATCCCTGGGAAAACTTCCAAATGAAACCTTTGATTTTTTTTTTAAAAGAATCCCATTAAATTTTTTTTGGAATTTCTGAAGAATTCTCTGAAAAAATCCCTGAAGGAATTCCTTATTGAATTTCTTGAAAATCTACTAGTGAGCTCTGAATAAATAAATTAAAAAAAATCGAAGGAGCGTCTAAAAGAATCAAGGGAGAAATTTCTAAATAAATATCTAGTGTAATTTCTAAAGGATTCCCTGGACGTAGTTCTAAAGGAATCAAAGGAGTTAATTCTAAAGCAAAACACGAAGAAATTTTCATATAAATTCTTTAAAAAATCCATGGAGGAGAATTTCTAGAGGAATCGTTGTAGAAATTTCCAAAGGAATTCCTAAAGATGCACTCCCGATCAAAAGTTTGGGACCAATTTCTTAAAAACATGCTATTGTGCTCATATCTTGGCCAATTTTTGACATTTGGTTCGATTACAAGTCAAGCCCATTACGGGCAATCACGCCCAGGATGGAGCTCTTTTATGTTTGTCCTCTGCACCACCATGAGTGCTCAGAATTGATAGAGCGTATTTTCTTGTTTCTTTTGAGAATTAGTGAGAAAACATAAGCTGGCTGGCTACATGAGTAAGCCTACTATGAACTCCAGAAGAAAC
Source organism: Aedes albopictus (assembly GCF_035046485.1). NCBI lineage: Eukaryota > Metazoa > Arthropoda > Insecta > Diptera > Culicidae > Aedes > Aedes albopictus. The sequence continues at coordinate 285,776,827 of NC_085136.1, read as the reverse complement.
TGTGGTTAAAAAAGATACACTCCGCACCAAATGTACCATTTACGAAATGCTCATAAGACTGCTGGTCTTCTACGGACATGAGACTTGAACGATGTTCGATGATAATTTGCAAGCACTCGGAGTTTACGAGCGGCGGCGTATGTTAGGGACAATATTTGAGGGTAATAAAAGAACGGTATGGTGTGTGGCGGCGAAAGATGAACCACGAGCTTGCTGCATACTACGGCGAACCCATCATCCTGAAAGTGACCAGAGTTGGGCAGATGCGGTAGGCAGGGCATGTTGCAAGGGGGTCTCCAGTTAACCTTGGAAGAATTCCTGGAGCAATCATTGGAAGAATTCATGGAGGAATCCTTAGAAGAATTCCTGTAGGAATCCTTGGAGGAATGCCTGAAGAAGTCCTTGGAGAATTCCCAGAAGGAGCCCTTGAAAGAATTCCTGACGGAATTGTTGGAGGAATTACTAGAGGATTCCTTCTAGGATTTCCTGAAGGGAGGAATCCCTGGAAGAATCTCTGGAGGAGTCTTTGGAAAAAAAACCCGCGAAAGCACATAGAAGAAATCCAGGAGAATCCATGGAAAAATTACTGGAGAAATCTTTAGAATAATTTCTGGAAGTTTTCTTGTGAGAAATCCTCGGAGGAATGTTTGGAAGAATTTATGCAAAATTTTTGCATTAATCATTGTAAGTATTTCTAAATATATCTTTGAAAGAATTTCTGGAGGAATCCTTGGAAGAATCCCTATAGTAATCTTTTCATGTATTGATGGAAGAATCCTAGTAAGAATACTTGAAGAGTTATCGCAGGAATATTTGAAACAGTTTCTACAATAGTCTTTGAAAGTTTTCTGTAAGAATAATGGATAAAAATCTTGAGCAACTATTTTCAAGATATACCAAAGAAGATGTAGAAGAATACTTGAAGTAATTTTAGGACGTGTTTTCGGAGAAATTCTTTGAGACTTCTTAGGGAAATTATCAAAATAAATTCCGAAGAAAACATGGAATTCCTGGAGAATGTGTTGTAAGATTTCATTAAGAACTCTTAAAATGGAAGGATAGGAAGAATTCTCGGAAATATTATTGGGGGAAGGCATGGAAAAATTCGTGGAGGAATCTGTTGAGGTATACCTAAAAGAAACTTGAACATGATGATTGGATGAAATTTAACAGAATCCCTGGGAAGAATTTCTGGAGGAAACTTAGGAAAAAAAATCTAAAGAAATCTTTGCAAGAATTTCAAGAAGAGTGCTTTAAGGTATAGTTTAAAATTAATATGAGAAATCATGGAAGAATGTTCACAGAAATTTCTCGAAGAATTCTTCCAAGTACTTTTCCATAAAATCTTCGAAAGAACCCTTCAGCAATTTTTCCTAGATTTTTTTCATAGGTTCCTCAATTTTTTAATTGTTTCAAACTGTTTTCCAATGTTTTCCTCAAATGATATTTCAATCTCTTTTTTCATCAATAACTTTTCCAAGCATACCACCAGATATTTTTTCCACGTATTACCTCAAGACTTCATAAAATGTGTTCTCCAGAAAATCTTCCAAGGCTACTTCCATTTTTTTCAGAAACTCTTCCTCTGTATCTCAAGATTCCTCCAGGTTATATCGAAGATTCTTCTGAGAATTGTTCCTTAAATTCCTTAGTGTTTTTTTTTCTGGAAATTCCTCCAGCTTACTTTTAATATATTTTCCCATGATTTTTTTCAGGAGTTTTTTTTTGTTTTTCAAATAACGCTATAAAAATTATTGCAAGGACTTTTCCACAAAACACTTCAGAAACTCCTTCTCCTAGTTTAAGAGAGACAGGACAAATTCCAGTGCAAACGTAGCGCCACAGATAAAAGGAAGAAAGCATGCTGCAAGAGTATCTTGCAAGTTATCCAATGTTTTCAGGAGGGTTACCATGTGAGTGATGGATTCCATTAGAGTAATGTATGTTACCTGGAGCAATTCGGCAAGGAATGAATTTTAATATTATTCTCAAAGAAATACTAAACTAAAGCACCAAGTGTCATCCCATTCAATACCGGCATCCAAATAATGCAAACAGGAAGTAATAAACAAATTCCTCTCGAATGCGGCGCAGCCCTGAAGGGGGGAACACGGAAAAAGGTGCACCGCAGGAATGAGACTGCAATAAAATCACGATGAGGCAATATTATACGTAAGCGAATGCCCACGTGAACCTACGCGCCCGGATCTGACTGTACTTTAGACTAGAGTGTGTAGAGTAGTAGCCGAGCGAGGACACCCCGAAACGTGGCTGACAATAGAAACAACAGCATTTCGAGTCGCATTTCGTTCCCCGCAGGCACCAACAAGAACAGCAAATATTATGTTCAATTTCACTTGTATGTCTCTCCGGCCGCACACAATGGAACCCCGAAACGGACGGACGGACGCCACCCGAACCAGGGCCTACACTATTCCGGAAGCCCACCAGGCACCGGGCTGAAATGGCAAAAATGTTGCATCATGGTGCTGCTGCTGCTTTTGGACTCATTGGGTCGCACCGTTTTCTCCCGAACGTCACAGAAGTAGCATCACAATGTTTAAAATGTTTGTCTTCCTGTCTCAGTACAACTCGCCCGTCGTCGTCGTGCTGGGTACAGAACTGCCCCGGGACATTGTTGCGCAAATGTACAATCTGGTTGCACTCCTTGAAATCCACTCCATCCAGAATCTGGGGGGAACGGGACAAGACGTGGATTTCTAATATCGCCTCGCAGTGACAGCGAGAAAGAATGCTGCTCGCTGCTTACTGCCAACAACAGTGGGGTGACGGTGACGACGAAGACAACAACGGGCGGGTGTCCTGCTGCCTTCAGGCATCGAATAGATGAGAGAAATCACAAAAGAATATCCTCCTGTTCTACGGGACACATAATACGAGATCCGGAAAGGCCCAAGAATTCATTTGTTGGCTCATCGTTAAAAGGCGAACCAGGGCCTGCAGATATTTCTACCGTAAGTTGGGGAGTTTTGAATATTGCAGGACATAAAATAAAGACCGAAGAGAAATATGTACAAACAATAACACCCAGTGGCCCATTGGGTTCCCCCACCGGAGTTGGGAATCGAACGCACACTCTGAGGCTTACCAAACGCTTGGATGACTGACGCTAACCGAACTATTTTCTCGCATTCCTTGAGCCAGAAGTTAACGCTTCCTGACATACACTGCCGAGTTGTTGAACATAATCCGCGACAGTGTCACTATAGCTGTGAAGGCTTTTTTGCTGGCACAAACGACGTGGCTACAGAAGATGAGCTTACTGTTGATCACCACTCCTAAGTGATCGACGAAACACTTCGAGGGGATAGTGCAATCACCTGCTGCTCCAACTTCAGAATCACGTCAGTTTTAAGGTGAGCTTATTCCAGTTTTCTGGAGCTTATCCACTGCTCCAGGACCACGATTGAATGGCCATCCATTATCTCCAACTTATCGATCGATCGATTCTCCGATGTCATCTAATATCATATGTTTGCGCCTGTATAAGCACAAAAGATTCTTCATCTGTGAAACTTCTTACCCCTTCAGAAATTCCTTTTGGTAAAAATCAAAAATTTCTTCAAGAATTTCTTTATTCAGAAATTTGCTTTAGACTTTCCTTTAGCAAATCTGCCAGAAATTCCTCCGGGATTTTTCAGAAAATGTGAAGTTCTCCGAAACTTTGGATTTTTTTCAGTTTCTTTAGAAATTACTCAAGGAATTTCTTCTGAGGTTCCCTTAACAGTACCCTCGGAAATTCATCTAAAGATTTCTCTGGAAACTTCCAGAACAATTTCATTAGAAAATCCAAAAGAAATTTCTCCAAAGATTCTTTCTTCAAATTTTTTTGTTGTTCTTTCGGAAGTTTCTCTGAGATATTCTTTCACAAAATCATCCATAGGCTGCATCGTGAAGTTTCATATGGGGTTTTCCAGAGAAAATCTGGCATTCACTGCTTCAGCAATTTCTGCATGGATATCTTCATGTGGGTTTTTTTTTTCAGAAAGACTTCTAAGTTTATTTTCAGAAAATCCTCCATGTATCTCTTTGAAAATTCCTCCAAGATTCCTCAGAAATTCTTCCAGTAATACCTGCACGCATTCGTTCAAATATACGCTGAGAAAACATGAGGATTTTTTGCCAGATATTTCTTCAGACGTTCCTCAAGTGATTTTTTCAGAAATTTCACAAGGAATTTCCTCAGACTCAAATGGATTACTTTAGAAATTTATTCTCAAATTTCTAAATGAATTGCTCCAGGAATATCTTCAAAAATTCAGCTAGAGATTTATCCACAAATTTCTCGTCGAAAATCTTTCTGGGATTCTTCTGATATTCTTCCAAAGACTCGTTCTATTAATTTCTGAGATCCATTCGGAATTTTACTGCGGATATATGTTCAGAAATACCAGTCTAAGGAATCCAAACGGATAAATTTGCATTGCTCGACGTTTCGGCCTGATTTATTTGGCCTTTTTCAAGGGTAAAGCGCTGTTTATCGTATTTTTTTTTGTTTTTATCATTATTGCCACATAAAAAATGCGATGTAAATTTAATCGTTTTGATTCCCTAGACTGAAAAAGCCAGAATCTCATTTCGAGTCGAAAGCCTCTAGCGAAATTCAGAAATGCCTTCAGGAGTTCCTTCAGGACTATTTGTTTTACTCGTAATAATTTTTCGAGCGATTACTCCAGGGTATCTTTAAAAAATTCATCTAGAGATTCTTCCTCTGCATTTTCTAGGAATTCAGTTAAAAAACTATTCATGGATTCTTTCCGACTCTAGAATCCCCATCAAAAATTTCTTTAAGAACCCTTTTACAAAATATTCCATGGGTTGCTTGGAAATTCTTGTAGGGTAATAAATCAAACTTTGAACTAGTCAAATTGTAATCTTAATTTGAACCATTTCAAAATTCATTAAAACGACGTACTTTTCAGGCAAATATTGTCCCAAAAAAGATGTTAAACAGCTTTCCGTAATATAACCTGATAACATGGACTTTAAAAGCATTGAAAAAAGCGTTTTTGTCATGGAAAACAGGCAAATGAAAAATCACTGTGATTTCACCCATTTCCCCCAAGAGAAAGCACATTTTCGGTGCACTCGTACAGCTCATGCATTGTATCACACGCAATATGTGAATACGTCAAATGAAAGCTTATTTATCGTAGAATCGACCAACCGAATAATATTCCGCATTATTTGTCATAAAATTATCAAATTTAAGTGATTCTTACTTGGAGAATGTTATCTTAAGTTGAACCATTTGTAATCTAAATTTGAACTAGTAAACGGTGGTGAGCTTCTAGTGTTGGCCTGTAGATTGCGCTAGTGGTTGCTTTGTTTACTCTTGGGGGATGAAAAAATCCAAATTTAGTTTCCAAATTCCTAAAGAATTCCGAACATTCTGAGTTGAAATTCCACTGCCTAATGAAAAATAGGTATGAGAATTAGCAGATTCATGTGATTTTTCATTGTTTAGCATGGAATTGGCTGTTTTGTGAGTTGCTCGAGCTGCTGCCGCCAGTAGTTCAAATTAAGATTAAAATTGGTTCAAATTTTGATTACGATGGTTCAAATTAAGATTAAAATCATTGTTGGTGAAAAATCAAATATTTCAATGAAATTCGGTGCAAATTCAAACTTTTTACCATTTAACTGGAAGCTTATACCCGTGGCTTTCATGTGCATACGATTTTGCCGTAGTAAATTATTCCCATGTGGGAGAAAAAATCACTTAAAATTTGCACTGCTTCAGAAAGCCGCAATTTGGTTCAAATTTTGATTACCTACCCTATTAGGGTAGGAATCAAGGATTCCTTTTAGAAAATCTTCCACATGGTCAACCGAAAATTTTGCCATGGATTTTCAACGCAAATCTTACTGCATGAATTTCTTCAATAGTTGCTCAGATCCCTTCAGACGACTTTCGATAACCTTTTTACAGAAGTTCCCCCAGAACTTCCTTAATATTTCTTCAAGATTTACTTCAGAAAATTCTCTAGAGAATTTCTTGCAGCAATTTCTTAAAGAATTTCCTTTGAAAATATTTCACGAATTATATCCAAAACTTATTTATTGACTCCTTCACAGACTTCTCCAGGAGTTCATTTAAGAAAATCGATTACGGATTCCTTCAGAAAATACTCAAGAATTTCCTTCATCAATCTTTCGAAATTTAGAAATTGCTGCAGCCAGCGGTTCCTTCCAGAGATGTATTTTAAGAATTCGTCCAGAATTTTTTCAAAATAAACCTTCAAAAATATTCCTGCCGGGGCCCATGGTGCAGTGGCTACACGTTCGCTTCATAAGCGGATGGTCATGGGTTCGATCCCAGCCCCGGCACTTCGTCAGTTGCTCTTCACCCCGAGAGCGGCTGGCACTTGACCCTCTTCTGAGCTCTCATAGCTCAAACGGACCCGAATAATTGGATATCAGCGAACGGCAACCCATAATGGACGACCTCCAATTGGACTGGAAAAGGTACAACAGCCACACATCATTTCATCATCGTGCTCATCATTCTACAAAGGACAGGGTAGAAAAGTGAAAGCAGCACAAAGGCAAACCAGTTCCGATATAGTAGATTAAGAATATAATAGAATACATTTAGGCGTTGTACACGTGTAAGTGTAGCCGCCAATTGGAATCGCTCACGTAGTGCCCTAGTGGACAAAAAGAGCTGTAAAATAGGTTAAGTGGTTAAGAATAAGAAAATGGTTCGATTTCCCGTCTCAAGTAGCGTTGTCTTCAAGGGGACGGCAACCTATTTTTTCACTATGGAGTTTGACAGGTTGGATTGTGCCTCCTTACGTGGAGCATAAATTGATGCTCCACCCAAAATATTCACGAACACTGCCGTGAAATTTGAATGTTTACCTTTTTACGAGGGATATTGGTGCAAAACGCTTGAATCGCATTAGATTTCTTAAAAGTGTTGATCATGAAAAAGCGGCATATTTGATAATTTTCAATTTGAGAGTGTCAATGTTTAGGTAAAGTTCCTACAGAGAGTGGGAATTGTTTGTGAAAAGACACACAACACCTCTTTTCGCAAACATTGTTCGCCAAAGTGCGTTTTTCCTTATTTTCTCCCGCTGATGTATTGAGTCAATGTTGGTATTAGTGAACTCTGGTTGCGCATGATAAGCGGCAACAAAATCATATCACCCCCGTGGTTGTCTTCGAACGAATCCGTTCGCCGATCGATAGTATGAGGAATGCAGGAGTGGGTTATCTTGTACTTAAAAATCTTTGGTTAGATATCGCTAATATAACTCTTCGAAAGTTATTCGCAAAGTCTACGATAACGTCCCAAGTTGTTGATCAGTCACTTCCAGGAAGCCATTCACGGTTTACGTTGATCAACTTCTTCAACTTTGCTTCGCTAAGTATCCAGCGCGTCAGCCGGTATTTTAAGCAAATTCCCTATGCTTGCGCTACGCGCCATGCTACCTCTTCCAGTTTTTGCCCACCTTAGCGAAACCTAGCCAACTCACTCCTTACGAAGGGGTTTACTACTACCGACTCTACACAGCTTGCTGGTTACATAACTTGTAGGCGTAATATGGTAGATAGGCACAGTCAATCAGGATTTTGGATAGCAACCCTATTAAAATGGTTCTAGAGAGCCATCCGACCGGCACAAGAAGTCGAGGTGCTCAGTGAGCTAGGTCGATCAAATGGCGGACGATTTGCGGACCCTACACAGAGTGTGGAATTGGTGACGCACGACCATGGACACAATGTCACATCATTTGTCGGTAGCTATCAACTTGCAACGCGTTGCTATTTGAAGTCACTGTTCTTACTACAACGATGACGACGGGCGACAAGGTGACGATGAGAACATCCGACGCGTTATGTTTACATTTCATTAAAAGTACAAAATCGATTAGAGATGAGGAGCAACTTTCTTGTGACAATGTCTTCCATGGTCCCATGATACTTTGAATAAATGTGTTAACAACACGGTACGTCAGACACGTAAGTACCTACAGCAAAGAGCTGAAAATCTTTTCACGCGGTGTAAGACGTTGAGTATTTTTCTCTAGTGGCGGAAAACGAACCTGGTACACGGAGAAACTGAAAAACTCAAAATTAGGTACTTTTAAACTCAATTTTGAGTTCTTTTTCATCTCCCTTTTCATGCGCTCTTTCTGTTGTTGTCAGAGAGTGAAGAGAGAAACAGCCCAACTTTTGCAGTTCCGTGCGTCAAGCCAAAACTGAGTTTCTAGCACAGTACTCAAATTTGAGTGAATACAACCTAGTCAAAATTTCGGTTGAGTGGAAAAAACTTAAAATTAGGTATTTTTTTCACATGGAAGCAAGCGGGAACAACCCAACAAAAACATCGATTCCATCAACTCAAAATTGGCTTGACGCACGCAACCCCGAAGTTGGGTGGAAAGAACTCACTTTTGGGTAGTTTCGTCTCTCCGTGTAGAGATGTCAAGTAAAATGAATCTGTGAATATTGCGCAATACACTGGAACAATATGTTCCCAGTCATCTTAGCAAACAACATAGTTTTTGAAACAAACAATCTTTTAGTAAAGGAGAAATTTCTACTTGGCATCGAAATCTTTTTAAATACTTTGTGTTTCACTTTACCCCACCAGTTTCAACTCGTCCCGGTGTTCCTTATTCCCCTAAGAAATTTAATGATGATTTTTATTATAAATGAATTCCTGGAGGAATTGTATTTTTAACTTTAGAATAAAGTATTGATTTTTTTGGTTTTATATGAAAGAGCAGCTTTTTCTGAGCCACAATGATTTTTTTCAGACTTTTAGAACTTTATTTTGATAGGCTCAGTGTTATGACTATAGTACCTCAAATTCGCCATAGTTGATTTTCAACCTTTAAAGATACAAATCAACAAGAAAAAAATCGTGGACAACAGATCACGATCACAAAAGATGATTGCAATCATTCAAACTTCACAATTTGCTCAAATTATGGTAGAAATAAATCATTTTCCTTAACTTTTCGGCCTCCTTGCACCCTATTTCGCCATAGTGTACCAGTTATGGCAAATCCCATAAGGAATGCATGTAAATAGTGCGAAGTGGAACCCAAATTAACAAATGTGTCCATAACTGGTACAGGGTTCCTATCATTGGCACACGCCGTAATAAATACTAAAAGTAGTTTTGGCTCCGTTTTTATATTTTTCCTGTAAAGTATGAAAACTAATCAATCATTTGACTTATTGTTTACATTCGTCGGTCTTCTTCTTATTTTTGTAGAAATAGTTTTTCTTAGGTGGTGCGATAACTGGTACACGCACCCTACCTAAAAACAATTACAAAGAGATTTTCCTAAATCACCTTTTGACAGCTGGGCAACTGCTTGACAGCTCCGCCCAGTACAAAATGCGACGAGGGGTGATTGGACAAATCGCTTTCATACAAATTTCAAACTGATTTTTAATAGGTTCCAGGGTACCAAAATTCATAAAAATTTGGATTTCGGCTCAGTTTGGCATGCAGATTCAGAATATGGAAATATCCCAACACAGTTAAAGAAGCCAATTGGTGTACGATAAGGATAATCAGAGTGCTACGTTCGTTTGTCTGTGCAAGATCGTCTATTTTCAGAAATGCTCAAAGGAGATTTCCAAGGAATGCTGGAAGAATCCTGAGATACTTCAGAGGAACCCTTGGATCTTTGCGTTCGATAAATTTCCCGGAGGAATATTTGGAGTAACCATCGTTGAAATTTCTGAAGAAATATTTTCAAAAATCATTGATGGAATCCTTGTAGGAACATCTGGAGGAAATTGTAAAAATTCTCGTTATAATTTCTGGGACTTTATGCTGCTCTGAAATGAATGAAATGTTTTGATAAATTCAGGAGACTACCTCAAATGAACTAATCTACGGCTGAATTGCCGGATATACCTCATGAGCATTTCCTCTGATCAATCTCAGATAAGTTTCTTCTTCTTCTTCTTCTTCTTTATGGCTCTACGTCTCCACTGAGACTAGGCCTGCCTCTCTCCAACTTAGTGTTCTTTGAGCACTTCCACAGTTATTAATTAGAGGGCTTTCTTTGCCAGCCATTGCATGAATTAGTATATTGTGTGGCAAGCACAATGATATACTATGCCCAGGGAGTCGAGAAATTTTTCCCGACCGGAACGGGAATCGAACCCGCCGTCTCCGGATTGGCGATCCATAGCCTAAACCACTAGGCTAACTGGAGACCCCAGATAAGTTTCTAAAAATTTCCTGTTAAGAATTTCAGGAGCAGCCCTTAACTAAAATTCTTCAAGAATCCTTGAATATTTTTTTTCTTCCTGAATATATGATGTAGAGAAGTTGAGTTCTTTGAAAAATTCTCGAAGGAATTGGAATAGACTTTCCCGAATAACGTTTGATGAAATTCCTGAAATGTTCTCGAAAAAACTTGAAAAAACTAAGTCATAGGAATTTTAAGAGAAGTATTATCAGGTAGTCCTTGTGAAACTTCTGGAGTAATTCTTCATAGTCCTAGTACGAATTTCTGAAAAAGCTCGTTGAAATTTTAAGAACCATCTCCACTTCATGCATTTTCGAGAAGATGTATGGAAAAACTAATGGGGATGGATTTTTTTTCGAATTCAAAAACTGCTGCACATTAAATGATGTTTCATAAGTTTTCTAGCAGAATTTCTGAAAAGTGTTTTGGTTCTAATTTTCAGAACAGTTTATTTTAAACAAATAAATTAAGATAGTGTCTTATTTCTGAATAAATTGCTAGTAGATTTTTTTCAATCATTTCATCTGAATTTATTTAAAAACAATTTCAAAATCAAACCAACACTACCGAAAAAAATCTCCGCCTATACAAGGATCGTAAAATAAGGAATTCAAGAAGTATTCGTGGAAATTTGTTTGCATTTTATTAGATAGCCGTCCATTAATCGAACTGTTTACACGACAAACCATGCAAACTAAACCATTGAAACCTATTTCGAGTATTTTTTTTTATTTCAACCGGTTTAAATTCTGACTGGTCAAATTTCTACAATGCTCGAAACAAAGTTAGTGAAGCAATGTATTTTATTGGTCACATTTATTGATCTTGAACAATGTTGGAACCACACTTATGACATCCTTACATAATTGTTTTAGAGGCTGATGCTGGTATTCCTCATGAAGATTTGTCAGGTATTTCTACTGGAATTGGTTTTGGTATGTATGTTGTAGTTTGATCAGTGATCAAGAATTTCTTCTGTTATTCCTCCAGAAATCTATTCTTTGATGTCTCCAGAAGATCCTTCTGAAAACTGCATGAATTTTATACCTGGGGTTCCTTCTGTTTGTTTGGATTTTTTTTCCTGCAGTCCTGCAGACGATCTGCCTGGAATTCCTCAAGGAGTTAGACATAAGGTTTCAATTACATCTGGTTTTCTTCCAGCGATACTTTCTTTGTTTTCTACAGGAATCCCTGGAAACTATCTGGAGTAACTTTTATGGGATTGCTGCAGAACTTCCCACATTGAATCTTCAAAGCGTTCTCTCTAGTACCCCTTAAGGAGTCAGTCCATGCAGTTGTTTTCTAGTCTTACAGATTAATCTATCTATAAAATATCTATATATATAAAAATGCAGTGGCATACGTGGGACCGCGCATAACTTGCGAACGGAAGGTCCGATTTTGGTGGTTTAAGTTTTGTTCTGTTAGTTTTCACCCAAGGAAGGTTTATGAGGCATAAAACATGGAAAAAATTAGAGTTTTTGAAAATTGATCATCCATACATTTTGACCGGGGACTTGGTTTTGGCAAGAAACTTGAAACGTTAAAAAACGCAGTAGGCAAAACAAAGTTTGCCGGGTACAGCTAGTAAAAATATAAAAATGCAGTGGCATACGTGGGACCGCGCATAACTTGCGAACGGAGGGTCCGACTTGGGTTGTCAAGGGTTTTATTCTGTTAGTTTTCACCCAAGGAACGTTTATGAGGCAAAAAAACATGGGAAAATTGAGAGTTTTTGAAAATAGGTGTTTCATACATTTTGAACGGGGACTTGGGTTTGAAACATCAAAAAAATGCAGTAGGCAAGACAAAGTTTGCCGAGGACAGCTAGTTTGAAATATATTCAGTAATTCCGGAATCTTTCTTCTATTTTTTTTCAGAAATTCCTCTTGAGGTTCCTAAGGATATTTACTATACGATATCTCCAAGAGTTTTCTTTCAATATTCTCAAGAAGATTCTTTTGTGAATCTTCCACATATTTCACCCGGGATTCTTCTAGAAAGTCCTTCTCTCTGGAGCGCTTTTTAAGGAATCCCAGAAAGAATTTCTGAAAATCTGCCGTGTACAGCATAGTTGTCCCATGTTCTATGGGAATCCCTATTAACATGGTACAACTATGCTGCTCAAGGCAGACATATCCCAGAAGAAATTGTTGCAAGACAGGTGAATAAATGTGACCATTTTTATAGGATTTCTTTTCGAAATACGTTTCGAATTGAACTGTTTCATAACTTTATGAAATTTGACACATGAACTTCTGCACAAATTTATGCTGGCTTGCTTACTCCTACAGAAAATATGACGTTTGAGCGGTGCGTCAAACGTCAAGCGTCAAATTTCGTGTGAGAGTAAGCAGGCCAGTATAAATTCATGCAGTAATCCAAAGCAAGCAAGGTCTCAAAATTGACCAAAAAATGGCTACATTCCCGACGAAAATTCCAAAATGTAGCCAATGTTACAAGAAAACCCCAAAATGGCCAGAAATAATCTTGTTTCGTATATTCATGAAGTTTGATATGTCGAAAGGCATGTATCAGCAGAATTAGGCACAACCTATCCCACAATACCCCGGAATTATTTCGGAACCGTGTTAAACAAAAATAAAATAAAAAAAAAATGACAAAAATAGTTAAAAAAAAATTAAAATTAATCTAGAAACAACAGGACAGAGTTTAAAAATTTTAATTTTCAATGAGTGAAATTCAACGTGAATTTCGAAAATTCTCAACTGAGGGATCAAAATAAAATTTATTCTGGTGAATGAATTTTCTCTTTTATTCATTCATTTCTCTGTCATTGACAATTTTCACTGAGAAATATATAACGTAACTCCCGATTAATCTTCCAATCACCTCAAAACTTGTGTAAAATAGTTTATTAGAATACTAATTAACTGCTCTATTTGTCCATTAAGTAGGATTGTGCGTCTGTTAACTGAAATTGGACATTTTACGACGTGCGAAAAAATATTCGTGACAGAGAATTGAATGAAAAAAGAGAGGCATTCAGCTGACAATGAATGTGGCCAAACACGATTGAAAAAATGAGAATGTTCTTCACTCTCAACCTTCGATTTTTTTACACACTGCAACAGGGATATGATTTTAAGTCATTTTTTTGTCAGCCAAATATGTATTAAGGAAGCATTAGGTAAGAAACATTGGGTCACATCACATTCCTAAATCGGAACATCAACTTACCGTTTCCGAATTCGTAATAAGGAATTACAAGTTTTCATAATTATTTATACTTTTTTATTTTTTTCTTCTTTGTGGTCCTACATTCTCACTGGACCTGTCTCTATTCAGCTGAGCGTGCTTTGAGCACTTCCACCGTTTTAAATTGAAGGGGTTTCTTTCCCTGCCATTGCATGAATTTACATATTGTGAGGCTGGCACAACGTTACACTATGTCCTGGGAAGTTTCCCACCGGAAATAGAATCGAACCCGCCATCTCCGGATTTACAATCTAAAGCCATTTTAACAAGGCTTACTGGAGACCTTCTAAGAGGCCATTGCTGTCTTGAATTCAAAGTGTTCAAAAGCACCGGAACCGTACTTCATTAAATTTTGGAAGGTCTAAAAATAATGATCCAATACTGCTTATTTCCAGGAAACAAGAAACTAATAACTCTCTCTGCTGTAACACGCTAGCGAGCTGCTGTGTGCAACAATTTATCACATGTCTTTGACCAAAACGACCAGAAAATAAAAACGACCCATTCCGAAGATGGATACCATCTTCTCCCGTCTAGGTCCTTCCGCGTCACTAACGGTCCGCCGGTATCACTAACAAGACAAACTTCTTTCTCATAACGGCCCAGCACCGACCGCTTCAGGCACAATCTAATCAACTGATGGCGGCCGGGAAAAGTTTACACTTTCTTTTTTTGGAGGGGGGGAGTGTGTTCGTTGACGGTGCTTTTCGGGGAGTAACCACCCCCTTCTAATACGACGCATCTGGCGCCGTGCCCACCCCATCGAAGGGGTTCGTGTGTAATTTTCGTTTTAATATGTTTCCCATGAACTTCAAATGGACTTATGGTCGGGCTGGTTGTTGGACGTTGAACACAGTAAGAAATATCTAGAAAAAATAAAAATAAATACACTATTTTAAAATAGCCGATAAAGAAATCCCCTGCTACGCTAGTCATGTTACAAAAAATAGTTATGAACTTTAGAAGAACAGAACTGAGCCGCTCGTACTATTCCAAGAAAAGGAAGAAGAACATGTCCCTACAGATACTCAGAACATCAGCAAACGATGTATATTTTATTATAAAAAAATAAAAAAAATACAAATAGAAGATGTTTGAGTATGGATTCGAACACTGATCTACCGACGAACAATGCGTGCGCCGCATCGTTCAGAACCACCTTCGTAGTTTTAAAAATCCATACAATCGCGAAGAACTAGTAGACATATGCAACTGTTGGTTCATCTCGCAGTTTTTACTGTGTCCTACCGAAATCCCAACCAAAATGGTACGCCCGCGGGTCGCTTTCAAGAGCGAGCCTTCAACTTTTTCTCGGTAACAGTTATATTTTTTTTCTCGCCTGCCCGTCACATACCGAATTCGCACGCGTCCTCATACATACGTAATTCAACTGTCGGTTTGTTCGGTCGGTCGGCTTGTTCGGCGGAAACAGGGACACGGTAACGGACCGGGCCGGGAAACAGGAAAAACAATTTGTCAGTGAGTTTTATGTCCTGGCAGGCAAAGATGTCTGGCCGAAGTTTTTCGGCGTTTCCAGTTTTCTTATGTTCGGGAGAAGTGGCGTGAGTGTATGGCTTCGAAGTTGTTTTGGAGATGACTGGTCGACCCGACCCAGCAGCAGCGCGACAGGCGGACGACAGTTACGACAACGATCGTCAACGAAATGAACGAACGAACGCGACTGACTATGGTTTGTATAGGCCTCGCAAATATAGAATGGGAATGAAGCACCACACAATGATGGCATTGCAATTTACAGGTCCATTAATCAGTGGATTAATGACTGAGGCGTATCTCTCCCCGAGTGAGGTTTGGGAATGGGACTGGATTGATGGTTCTATTTGAAAAGATGGTGAATGGCAAAAAAAAAAACAAAATGAGAAATAAGATGTACGAAATGTTAGGAGAAAAAGGCTGGGTAATCTAATACGAGTAAGAGATAATCAACAGAAATGTAGAAAAATAGGAACTGGATGGATGGAAATGACCAGTAAGAACTGGAAACAGAAAAGGGAACATTTTTTTTCAGTATTCTAAACTGGATTTGTTCAACTAACAAACTATACCTTCGCAACATTTTCGGCAAACAGTCATCGTGATAAAAGTTGTCTCACCTGAAAAGAAAATAGAAAAAAAAATTGATTATTGGAAATAAGTTTCTAGCCAAAAGAAACTAAAAGAAAATATTCAACACACAAAAAGTAACCTGTGATGTGAACCCTACCTGTGAAAAAAAAAATCCATTACATTCTAAAAAACTTCGTAGTAATTTGTACGATAGTAAAAAAATCCCCATTACCTATATTGAATTTAATTGTGTTCATTCAATTTTCCAGAAAACTCTTGAAATTTTCTAGGGTTTATTGTAAACTATCATTCAGGAATAAAATCAAAAATTTCCTCTCGGTGCAAATAGCCATTATAAAGCTATGCAAGATAAATAAATCAAACTAATTTTTCCGGAAATTTCTTTAGAAATTCCTGTAGGAGCTCCTTTAGAAAATTCCGAATATATTTTTGTACACCATTGCTTAAGTTGCTTCAGAAATTGCTTCAAGAATTTCTTTCCAATTTTTCTTAAGGTTTTTTTTTTTGGAAAATAATATTGACATTTCTCCGAAGATTCCATGAGAAAATCAATCACGGATCTTTTTCGAGAAAACCCTTCAGCGATTTCTCCATAAAATCTTTCAAAAAATCTTTAACTAGTTTGTCTAGGATTTTTGAGATATTTCTCTAAAATCCTTATGATTTTCTTCCAAGAAATCCATAGATTCTTTCGAAGTTGCTTCCAAGTCTCTTTTAGAATTTCTCTAAGAGATTCCTTAAGAAAGTCTCTCAGGGATTGATTTACGAAATCTTCTAAGGATTTTAGGGATAATATAAAAATACCTTTTAGGAATTTATTTAGACAAAGTTTTCTTCAGAAATTTCTCTGCAGACGAGCCAGAAGTTTCTCGAAATCGCTTCAGAAAATCTTCCAGAGTTTTCTACAGAAATTTCTCTGGAGATGAGCCAGAAATTTCATGTGAAACCTAACATAGTTTTTCCTCAATAATTTCTCTATGGATTACATAATAGAATCGTTCAGGGATCATTTTTTTCGGAAACTTTTTCAGCGATTTCTCCAAAAAATCGTTCAGGATTTCTTTAACAAGTTTGCCCAGGGACTTTTTGATATTATTCCAGGAAATCCGTAGGATTTTTAAAAATTGTTTTCTAGTTTCCTTGAGAATTTCTCCCGGAGTTTCCTTAATTATGGAATAGATCAGATAAATGGTCGCAGTGATAGGCAGGGATGCCAGATGATTTTTTGAAAAATCTGTAACACTTTTCAAAAATCTGTATCCCATACAAAATTTAGGAGAAAAATTTGTATCCCATACAAAAATAAAACGACCCCTCTGGCTCAAAAATCTGTATTTCATATAAAACAAAATCTGTACGGGTGCTCAATAATCTGTATAATATGGCATCGCTGGTGATAAGTTTTCCTACAAAAAAAACCTTGGAATCATTATGTCCCAGACAGGCATGCTAAGCGTGCACTACACCAGGGACGTGAACGTCGTAATGCACGAAGAAGGTTGAGAAAGTCTCAAAGGATTCTTTCACAAAATCTTCTACGGATCTAAGGATTAAAAAAAAATCTTTCATGAATTGGTTTAGAAATTTTCTCCAGAAACAAATCTGTGAGATCTTTTAAAAAATTCTCGAAATATTTTTGTACAGAATCTTCCATGGACTGTTTCAGAAGTTTCTTTTAAAACCCCTACAGAGTTTTCTTCAGGAATTTCTATAGCGATGAGCCAGATTTTTTCCGATAATTCCTTAATTCCCCATGGATTTTACTATGAAATCGATCAGGGATCTATTTCAGCAACTCCCCGTGCGATTCCTAAAAAAAAACCTTCCAGGAGTCTTTAAGAATCTTGTCCAGAGATTTTTCTAGAAATCTCCCTTGGAATTCACAATGATATTTTTCCATGAAATCCGAAACTCTTCCAAGTGTCCTTTAAAATTACTACTTGAGAAAAAAAATCTCAAGGATTCTACACAAAATCTTCTAAGGATTCTTTCGGAAAATTCATCAGGTATTCCTTTTAGAATCTTTCAAGATTTTCTTGAGAAAGTAGTTCCAAAAATTCGTAAAGGAAATCAAGCTACAGAAATTTTCCATAAAATTCTTCAGAAATTTCTCCAGAGTGTTTTTCAGCATTTTCTTTAATGTTTCCACCAGACATTTCTCCAGGGATTTCTCTCAAAAACTTTTCATGGATTTCCTCTGGAACTCCTCCATAGATTCATTTGGAACTCCTTCAGTGGATTTTTTTCTGGAAATCTTCCTCAGAATCTTTCAGAAGTGTTTCCAGCGTGTCATTTTCTTCAAAGAATAGAAAATTGATAACTTATTTTCCATTTTTTTTAGAACTTCTTCCAGTGATTCTTCGAGGAAACTCCGCAGGAGTTCATTAGCACTTCTATTAGTTGCGCTGTTGTTTTTCAATATCTCGTTTATTGTACACAACATGAGAGTGGTGCTAGCGGTATTGACATGTATTCTTCAGGAATCATTAGAGGTATTCTTTCAAGAACTCATCCAGGGATGCCTTCAAGAATATAAGAATTTCCCAAAGGAAAGTATCCAGAGAATTTTTCAAGGGTTTGGTCATGGATATCAGTAATTCCAGCATTATTACTTCCAGATTTCCTGCAGTAATTCAAACAAAGATTTCTTCAAGAATTCATCCTGATACTTCACCAAGTATTTTCTCAGAAAATCTTCCAGGATTTGCTCCAAGGACAGCTGTAGTGAATTTTTCAGGAATACATTCAAATATTTCTCTAGATATCCTGTTACAGGAGTTTTCACAGGTATTCCTTTTTGAAATTTTCATGCGATTTTTCTAGGTACATTTACAAAAACTTACCCATTTATTTCACCAGAAACCTCCTAAATTCCCAGAGAAAATCGGAGTTCTTCTAAAAATGTCTCTTCATGTTGATACCGGTATTCTTTCAAGAACTCTTCCAGGGATATCGTCTGGGCTTCCATTAGAATTTACCGTAGGAATGTGTGAAGATATTTCTTCAGAATTGTCAGCTTCATTTTATAATGATACCAGATGTACAGATTTTTCTGTAATATACAGATTTTTGACCTTGTATACAGACAAGACACAGAATACAGAAAAAATACAGATTTTCACAATGTCAAAATCATCAATGACAAAATCATCCAAAAAGCATAAAACCTTCGAAAATTTAAGTCATTTTTAATAAATTTAATGAAAACTTTAAAAAATGTTGCTTAAATTTGGAAGAATATATGAAAATTTGTGCATTTTCCCGCATCTCAGAGAAATAAATACCAGTTAAAACAAAAACCGTCAAAAGTAGCACAATTTTATTAAATTTTATCGAATTCTAGGACACTTGGTATCTGCTGTACCCTCAAATACGACGATACAGAAAAGTCTGTATTAATAGCAATCGTGGAGCGAGCCTAGTATGGTGGTAAGAATGCATATTTTACACGCTGAGGACAGAGTCGAATCCCATTCCTGACAAAGCTACAAAATATGAGCTCTTCGCTCTCGTAAATACGATAACAAAAATAAATAATTGAATAGTTTCTTCAATAAGTTTATATTTCACAAAAAATATAAGAACTTCATCTGAATTTTGGGTGTTTTTATGAATGGTTCATGACTTTTGAAAAAATAAAAAAAATATTCTGAATACATAATAATAGAGAAACTTGAAGCTTCAATTTTTGAAATAAATATTCTAAAATGAAAATTACGATTTGTTCAAAATGGGGAAAAAAACACACACACATTTATCAGAGCATCATCCAATATTTTCCATAACCCTAAATATGATACTAAGCATCTAAGTTTTCCTAAACTTCTTACACGTGAGAAACCTAACTTTTATGCATATTTTTTCAATTACTGGTGAAAAGTATCATAAAAATGAATACTTTGCGAATAGTTAGGCAACATTTAGACAACGAACATATCTGCAAAATCATGCCAAATTGGTGAAATTGGTCAAGCAGAAAAGTTATTGGGCTCTAGTGTTAGAATTTGAAAAAAAATATAATAAATCAAAAAAAAACTTCATATTTTCCGGGATTTTGGAAAAAAATCAATGTTTCACAAGTTTATCGAAAAATCAATCGGTTGAAAATTAAGAAGCTTATGACTCTCACGGGCATGGTACAAGGGATAGACAAAATGTCGGGTAAAATTTACACTTTTCACAAAATGGTCAACTAGCTGTAGCTTTCCGAAAAGTGCATGGAGAATTCTCAGATTTTGACTGTAAGTTGGTTATTTAGTTGTCTATCAATATTCATTTTTTTTTTTTAACTACATATGCATATTTTTTCTCATATAAAATCGACTGAAGATGTCTTGGAGGGTGATTCTTTTAAATCAGCAATTTTGTGAATTTTATATTTTTGATTTTTCTTATTTTAATTTTTGCTCATTCCTAAATTTTTCTATTTTTTCCTGGAAGCCTTCTCAGAGTACCGATTTTTTAAAGACGACAAAATTTTTGTCATTATTGAAATACATTTATTTTTATTTATTTTTTTATTTTTTTTTTGAAAGTAATTTTAAGTAAAACAAGTTATGTGTGTATTCAACTCCACTAATTTGGTCAGGAAAAATTTTAAAATATGTTATTTGATGCGATTCAACACAGAAGAGACAATGATATCTGAAAGGAGACCAAAACATCAATTTTCAATGACTTAAAAAAATATATCAAAACGTTTTAAAAGATATTGAAAAACTTTTTGAAATATGCAGTGTTGCTTGAAACAATGATAAATTTTCATTTTTTTAAGTTCTCCAAATGTTTTAAAACTTGTGTTTAATCTTTGAGATGAAAGTCCAAGTTGAATGATAATTTTGAAAATTATTTATATTTTGGTTGGTTTTTAGTTTTATCAATAACAAGAAATTAAAAATCGGCCAACTGATTTAAAAGGCATGCTTTTTTGAAAATTTTATGTTTCAAAAAATCTTGATTTTTTGGACCTCTTTGGTCACCCTAACGACAAGATAATAAATATACAGGTTGAATCATCTCCGACGAACCACAAATTCACAAAATATCACGGATTTTTTAGTACTTTATCGACTTCCTATTAAATGGCTTAATTGGACAACCAAAGATATATTTTTTCCATCATATTTATACAAATAAATAAATCGGCACCGCTTTATAAGCAATGAATCACTCAAATAACTAAAACGGCCGCTATGAAATGAACTGATAGCGCCACCGTAGCCTTGTTTGTTCGACATTACTCGACTGCTGTCACTGCGTTACAATCCATATACGGTGGCGCATTTGTTTTGATGCGGTGAGTAGCGGAAAACTTGGCTTCAATGATCGATTCGTAATTTTCATCCACAGTAGGAATCTTCAGGCGAAGAAGTTCGAAGAAAAAAAAACAAATCATGGGCGAAGCTAGGCAAAAATGGTAAAAAGGGGCAAAATTTCAAAAAACTAAAAAAAAATAAAAAATCTGATTTAGCCACAAGTTAACAATATTTGTTTCACCAATCAGAAGTTTAAAAGTGTGTCTTATTGTGAACAATATCACACATAGCCGTAGCCAGGGCTTAACAAGGGGTAAAGAAAATATGTTCTCAAATCAGTATGCATGCATATGTTATATTTTGTATTAAATTTTCAGTCTTCAATTCAAAAACATTTCCTCCATTTTATCTGTGTTAGATATTAGAACTCACCTTGACAGAATCAGGCGTAGTCGTAGAAGAGGGAGTTGGATATTTGTCAACGGCGTAGCTTCGCAAGGAAATAATGGCTTTCAACAGATTCAGAGTATTCAACAGATGAACAATTAAAAAAAACCCTGATTAATCCACCTAGTGGTGATAGCGCCTTTCTCGTCGAATATGTACTAATGATGTCGACGTAAGCCAAAGTGTTCCAGAATCCTGAGAATACTTTATTGAGAAAAGCAAGAATTTCATCAAAGCCATTATCGAATAGAAAAACTTATTGATGACGCATATTCCGACGTTATGTTCAACGTATAGGCAGAGCTTAAAAATATCAGAGCTCTCAGTTGACTGCTTGACTACCTTCATTGTCATGGGAGGCCAATCAATATGAAGACGATGATTACAAGCTAAGATATAACCTTTTTCACAACCACAGATCACTTTGGGATCGTCAACAAAGTTTTTTCTGTACACTTCAGGCTATATTTTATTATCGCTGATTACAAGATCCATGTAAAATTGAACAAAAAAAAAAGGCAAACAAGTGAAATTTCCCAAACTAAATCCCAATAAAATTTCAACCACATTACAGAGCGCGAGGGCGCAACCAGTCATATCAGAATTTTGTGTAGTAACTTTAGACGCAAAAGGGGATTGAAAAAAAAAAATGTTCAGGGTTGTTGCGATTAAATTTTAATTTTCCCATACTACGTTGACTGTAAGGATGAGTAGGAATCTGAAATGGTGTGATTTGATAAGTTCTGAGATCACTTTAGTTTTGTCATGATGAGAGAATAATTACACATATCTATCGCTTGCTATGATTTTGCTCACTTTCGTAGTTCCAGCAAAGCACCCAAAGTTGGTTCTGTAATACTGCTGGTAGTCTCTAATGTGGTATGAGCCTATTTTATTGCTAACCGGTAATCAGGTTATCAAAAAAGCCGCGATTTGACGTGTGGCATGCATTAGTTTGGTTAACTTTTGTATATGGCCACTTCCGGCGGGACACCCGGAACCACAAACACTACCGATAGTAACTTATGTAGTTTGCGCCTATTTTCTTACTAACCGTTCATCAGGTAATCGAAAAAGCCGTGATTTGATGCACCGAATACATGAGTTTGGTTCAATTTTACATTTTACCACTTACGGCGGGACATCTGGAACCAGGAAAGTACCAATTGTCCCAAATATGGCATGAAAATAGTTTCCTCTAACTGTTCACCCGATTTCCTAGAAAGCCACGAAATGATGTGCACATGCATGGGTTTGGATCATTTTTACATTTTACCAATTCCAGCAGGACACCCGGAACCGGTTCTGGAACACTACCGATAGTCTTTAATGTGATCTGAGACTATTTTCTTGCTGATCGTTCTTCAGGTTATCGAAAAAGCCGGTATTTAATGATCCGCACGCATGAGTTTGGTTTCCTTCCACATTCGTCCACTTCCGGCGGGACACCCGGAATCGGTTCTGGAACACTACTGGTTTTCTCTAATGTGGTCTGAGTTTTTTTTTTGTTAACCGTTCATCAGATTACCTAAAAAGCTGCGATTTGATGTGTCACATGCATGGGTTTGGTTCTCTTTTACATTTGACCACTTCCGGCGGAACAACTGGAACCGATTCCGGAACACTACCGGTAGTTTCTAATGTAGTCTGGTTCTATTTTCTTGCTAATCGTTCATCGGGTTTTCGAAAAAGCCGCAATTTGATGTGTTGCATGCATTACTTTGGTTCACTTATGTATTTGGCCACTTCCGGCGGGACACTCGGAATCGGTTCCGGAACACCACCGGTTCAGATATGGTCTAAGACTCTTTTCCTGCTTACCGTTCATCAGGTTATCAGAAAAGCCGCAGTTTGGTGTGTCGCATGCATGGGTTTGGTTCACTTTTGTATTTGGCCAATTCCGGCGCGACACTCGGAACTACCTGTAGTTTCTAATGTGGCGTGAGCCTATTTTATTGCTAACCGTTTATCAGGTTATCGAGAAAGCCGCGATTTGATGTGTCGCGTGCATAGGTTTGCTCCACTTTAATATTTGGCCACTTCCGGCGAAACACCCGGAACCGGTTCTGGAACACTACCGGTTCAGATATGGTCTGAGAGTATTTTCCTGCATACCGTTCATCAGGTTATGGAAAATGCCGCGGTTTTATGTGTCGCATGCATTGGGTTGTAGCATTTTCATATCTGGCCCATTCCTGGGGTACCGGTCCGGAACACCTAAATGGCCATAACTCCGGAACGGCTGGACCGATCCGTACCATTTTCAATAGGAAACAATGAGACCAGATTCCGCGTCGAATGAACCGTCGGTCATTAAAATCGGTTGAGGTTTACTGCCAAAAAGTGATGTGAGTTTTTTGTACACACACATACACACATACATACACACACACATACATACACACAGACATCACCTCAATTCGTCGAGCTGAGTTGATTGGTATATGTGACTCGACCCTCCGGGCCTTTTATCAAAAAGTCATTTTTGGAGTGAACATATAGCCTTTCCAGTACACTTAGTGTACGAGAAAGGCAAAAATCATGGGCGTAACTAGAAAAAGAGTTTTTTTTTATTCTTGATCACTTAACCTAATTTACAGCTCTATTGTCCACCAGGGCACTACGTGAGCGATTTCATTTGACAGCTGCACTTACATTTTGTACAGCGCCTAGATGTATTTCTATTCTATTCTACAATATTGAACTGGTTGCCTTC
Organism: Aedes albopictus; assembly: GCF_035046485.1. NCBI lineage: Eukaryota > Metazoa > Arthropoda > Insecta > Diptera > Culicidae > Aedes > Aedes albopictus. The sequence continues at coordinate 285,752,852 of NC_085136.1, read as the reverse complement.
TGCTGCTTTCACTTTTCTACTCTATGGTAGAATGATGAGCAAAAGGATGATGATTCCTTTTTGGTCCGATTGGGGGTCCATTATGAGTAGCAGTACGCCGATGTCCAGGTATCCGGGTCCGTTTGAGCCAAGGGGCTCAGAAGAGGGTCAGTGTCAGTCGCTTTCGGGAGAAGAGCAACTGACGAAAAATTGCAAGTGCCGGGGCTGGGAATCAAACCCATGACCATCCGCATATGAAGCGAACGTGTGATCAACTACGCCACGGGCCCCGACAAGAAAAAGAGTTACTAATCACAACTTCTAGAACAATACATACATCAACAAATTCCCAATTTTCCTTCATAAATAAAACTTAATAATCTTGCCTTGTTGAGAAAAATATCGCACATGTAGCCAGTAAATGGTTTCACAAGAGGCAGGGAAATCAAGTTCTCAAATCAGTATACATAGCAAATATTTCGTATGCATTTCTCAACCATCAAATAAAAAAATCTTTCTGTACCCGTTTAAACCATCAGAATGAATCTAGTAAGTATTGATTAATTTTTTTTTAAATTTGAATCATAAAATCAAGATTTCTTGAGTTTCCTCCTTCTGACCATTAAAACATGTTTTTTTAACGATGACACTAAGGTACAGAATGACCACAGGAATTGAACATAGTTTCTATGAACATTTTTAATTTATGACAACGTTCTGCCAAGGTACCGGATGTAAATAGAAATGAGCGGTCAACTTAGGAAGCGATCAAAGTGTGCTGGAATAACAAAAAATACGTGTTTCATCGAGCCGGGCTCAACAACCGAGGTACGATCTTCACGAAATCCGGCCAATTTGTCTGTTTTGCGGATGACATGGATATTATTGCTAGAACATTTGGAACGGCGACAAAACTGTACACCCGCCTGAAACGCGAAGCAGCAAAGGTCGGACTGGTGGTGAATGCGGCTAAGGCAAAGTACATGCTGGTAAGTGGGACTGAGCGAGACAGGTCAAGCCTTGGCAGCAATGTTACGATAGACGGGGATACTTTCGATGTTGGTACAAAAAGGCGTGGAGTGCAGAGAGCACGATGGGCGGACCAGGTGGAGCGTTATCTGACTAGCGTTGGGCGTGACCGACGTTGGGGAGCTGCAGCTGCAAATCGAGTATTATGGCGGCAAATTGTTGATTCAGTATTATCATGAATTTGATGTTAACTAAATAAAGGAATCTTAATCATTCTGTGGAAGAATTTTTGAAGAAAAAATCGTCAGGGTAGTTTAGGTAAGAATCCTTGGTAGACTTTAAGACCGAGTGTCTAGAGTAGTTTCTTGAAATCCATGGACTTATTTTTGAAGAAATCCATAGAAGATATCCTTGGACTAATTTCTAAAACAAAACCTGTAAGGAATACTGAAGGAATCTGAAAAGAGTTGAGAAGCAAGAACTTTTCACCAATACATGCCAACCAATACTTGCCAATCGTCTGTTAATTCAGCGGACGGCGTTGTATCCCAGGCCACCTTCCGTATACGCTGCATCACCAGCTATGCCTTCACAATGATTGGTACAAGAAGGTCGAGCGGTTGAATTGGCTGGAGATTTGCGGACTGATGGATCTCGGTATGCTGGTAGGAGAAATGGAACTCGTTACTGCACGGCTGCCATTGCATTCCGAAGGCCTTGATGGTACAGCTTCCGTTTTCCTCGATCGGTATCTTCATCTCCAAATCTGCATCAGGAACTCCTTCTAATACCGCAGCACTGTTGGACACCTATTTCCTGAGATGAAATTCACCGGACGCAAACATTTCGGGGAGTTTTTCACGTAGTAGCTTTGCTTCTTCCTTAGACGATGATCCGGCGAGAACATCATCAACGTAGATCCCCCTTTCCGCCTTTGTTACAGCTGGCGCATATTGTTGCCGGTATGATGCTAGGAGCTCTCGCTTGAATTTCTTAGTCAAATACGAGGCACTAGTAGTCCCAAAGGTGCCGGTATTTAGACGATAGTCGGGAGACGAAATCTGATCAAAACGTTGACCAACGAGTCTTGAACAACCGGACTTGAGTACATCGTTCAAAGCGATTCCACTGGAAGTCTATGTTGCCGATGCATTGAAAACGTCTCGGCTTTTGGTGGTCGAACTCTTTGATGATGGCTGGTTGAAACGTGTGATCCAATCAAAGTATTCGATTAGTTGTATCGACCAGCGACTACCCAGCCGAGTTTGGTATTTTGTGGGTGGATAGGCTGGCGACGAGGCGATTTTATCGGGCTCGAGCAATAGAATTCCATTCCCAGTAAAACTTCATAAATCGGTATCTCAAACAAAAATAAATCTCTAATCTATTCTCCAGGTTACCTGGAAAAGTTTTGTGGTGTTGCGCAACAACAGAAAGAACGTATATATTAGTTCGACAGATCATAAGATTTGTGCTAATAAAATGCGAACATGTGAATGCAGTGCACCACACGTAAATCGCATAGCTTCGAAATTAAAAACTTCTCACATTTTTCAGCAAAACAAAATCTAATATCTCTTTCATGTGGATTTACTGCACCTTTTTCCCAGGAAACGTAATTTATGGCTCCAGTTCTGGGCAATCACATTTTTACTTCTGTTATCGGTATCACCCACAATCCCACGCACAGGTGACCGAACCGAACCAGTTCAGCAGCAATAAATATCTCCCAGATATCGTCCTGTGCCATTCACCGACTGGAGCCGACGAGGACTTTTGCTCCACCCCATTACCACCTCTCACCGCTCACCGGCACCGCCTCATGCGTTCTCATCGGTTCCGGTACCACTGCACCGGATGTCGACAATTATGACGCTCCTTCTTCCAGAAATTTTAAAGCTTTTCTCTTTCTTCAGGTGAAAGATTACTGCATGTTCGCAGTAGGTTAGGTACCAACCAGATTTTCAGCTTTCTGCTATGACGTCTTGTGATTGTGAGAGGCGACGGAAAGTACCTAGACACGTTCACGGAAGCACAAATTTATGCAGCCATTCCTGCCCGGAAACGGCTTCAATAAATCTGGCCTCAGGAATTTCTAGCCAGCCTGGGGGTCTTAGAGGGAAGGTTTTGAAAGCAAGATGTCAGGAGCGTTTGAAGGATGAGTGTGGGGTTTCCTGGTGGAGTTCCTGGTGGAAATAATGGAGGAATTCTTGCAGGAATTTCTGGTGAAATGCCTGGAGGAATTTCTGGTGGAATTCCTGGTGGAATTCCTGGAAGAATTCGTGGTGGAATTCGTGGTGGAATAAGTGGTGAAATTCCTGGTACAGTTTCTGGAGAAATTCCTGGTACAATTCCTGGAGAAATTCCTGGTGAATTTCTGGAGGAATTCCTGGTGAAATTCCTGGACGAATCCCTGGTGAAATTCCTGGACGAATCCCTGGTGGAATTCCTGGAGGAATTCCTGGTGGAATTCCTGGAGGAGTTCCTGGTAGAATTCCAGGAGGAATTCCTGGTGAATTTCTGGAGAAATTCCTGGTGGAATTCCTGGAGGAGTTCCTGGTGAAATTCCTGGAGGAATCCCTGGTGGAATTCCTGGAGGAATTCCTGGTGGAATTTCTGGAGGAATTCCTGGTGGAATTCCTGGAGGAATTCCTGGTGGAATTCCTGGTGGAATTTCTGGAGGAATTCCTGGAGGAATTCCTGGTGGAATTCCTGGAGGAATTCCTGGTGGAATTCCTGGAGGAATTCCTGGTAGAATTCCTGGAGAAATTCCTGGTGAATTCCTGGAGGAATTCCTGGTGGAATTCCTGGAGGAATTCCTGGTGGAATTCCTGGAGGAATTCCTGGTGGAATTCCTGGAGGAATTCCTGGTGGAATTCCTGGAGGAATTCCTGGTGGAATTCCTGGAGGAATTCCTGGTGGAATTCCTGGAGGAATTCCTGGTGGAATTCCTGGAGAAATTCCTGGTGGAATTCCTGGAGGAATTCCTGGTAGAATTCCTGGAGGAATTCCTGGAGGAATTCCTGGTGGAATTCCTGGAGGAATTCCTGGTGGAATTCCTGGAGGAATTCCTGGTGGAATTCCTGGAGGAATTCCTGGTGGAATTCCTGGAGGAATTCCTGGTGGAATTCCTGGAGGAATTCCTGGTGGAATTCCTGGAGGAATTCCTGGTGGAATTCCTGGAGGAATTCCTGGTGGAATTCCTGGAGGAATTCCTGGTGGAATTCCTGGAGGAATTCCTGGTGGAATTCCTGGAGGAATTCCTGGTGGAATTCCTGGAGGAATTCCTGGTGGAATTCCTGGAGAAATTCCTGGTGGAATTCCTGGAGGAATTCCTGGTGGAATTCCTGGAGGAATTCCTGGTGGAATTCCTGGAGGAATTCCTGGTGGAATTCCTGGTGGAATTCCTGGAGGAATTCCTGGTGGAATTCCTGGAGGAATTCCTGGTGGAATTCCTGGAGGAATTCCTGGTGGAATTCCTGGGGGAATTCCTGGTGGAATTCCTGGGGGAATTCCTGGTGGAATTCCTGGGGGAATTCCTGGTGAAGTTCCTGGGGGAATTCTTGGTGGAATTCCTGGAGGAATTCCTAGTGGAATTCCTGGAGGAATTCCTAGTGGAATTCCTGGAGGAATTCCTAGTGGAATTCCTGGAGGAATTCCTAGTGGAATTCCTGGAGGAATTCCTAGTGGAATTCCTGGAGGAATTCCTAGTGGAATTCCTGGAGGAATTCCTAGTGGAATTCCTGGAGGAATTCCTAGTGGAATTCCTGGAGGAATTCCTAGTGAAATTCCTGGAGGAATTCCTAGTGGAATTCCTGGAGGAATTCCTAGTGGAATTCCTGGAGGAATTCCTAGTGTAATTCCTGGAGGAATTCCTAGTGTAATTCCTGGAGGAATTCCTAGTGGAATTCCTGGAGGAATTCCTAGTGGAATTCCTGGAGGAATTCCTAGTGGAATTCCTGGAGGAATTCCTAGTGGAATTCCTGGAGGAATTCCTAGTGGAATTCCTGGAGGAATTCCTAGTGGAATTCCTGGAGGAATTCCTAGTGGAATTCCTGGAGGAATTCCTAGTGGAATTCCTGGAGGAATTCCTAGTGGAATTCCTGGAGGAATTCCTAGTGGAATTCCTGGAGGAATTCCTAGTGGAATTCCTGGAGGAATTCCTAGTGGAATTCCTGGAGGAATTCCTAGTGGAATTCCTGGAGGAATTCCTAGTGGAATTCCTGGAGGAATTCCTAGTGGAATTCCTGGAGGAATTCCTAGTGGAATTCCTGGAGGAATTCCTAGTGGAATTCCTGGAGGAATTCCTAGTGGAATTCCTGGAGGAATTCCTAGTAGAATTCCTGGAGGAATTCCTAGTGGAATTCCTGGAGGAATTCCTAGTGGAATTCCTGGAGGAATTCCTAGTGGAATTCCTGGAGGAATTCCTAGTGGAATTCCTGGTGGAATTCCTGGAGGAATTCCTGGTGAAATTCCTTCAGAGATTCCTGGTGAAATTCCTGGAGGAGTTTCTGGTGAAATTCCTAAAGGAATTCTTGGTGGAATTCCTGATGGAATTCCTGGTGGAGATCCTGATGGAATTCCTGGTGGAATTCCTGGAGGAATTTCTGGTGGAATTCCTGGTGGAATTCCTGGAAGAATTCGTGGTGGAATACGTGGTGGAATTAGTGGTGAAATTCCTAGTACAATTCCTGGAGAAATTCCTGGTGAATTTCTGGAGGAATTCCTAGTGGAATTCCTGGAGGAATTCCTGGTGAAATTCCTGAACGAATCCCTGGTGGAATTCCTGGAGGAATTCCTGGTGGAATTACTGGAGGAATTTCTGGAGGAATTCCTGGTGGAATTCTTGGAGGAATTCCTGGTGGATTTCCTGGAGGAGTTCCTGGTAGAATTCCTGGAGAAATTCCTGGTGAATTTCTGGAGGAATTCCTGGTGAAATTCCTGAACGAATCCCTGGTGGAATTCCTGAGGAATTCCTGGTGGAATTCCTGGAGGAATTCCTGGTGGAATTCCTGGAGGAATTCCTGGTGGAATTCCTGGAGGAATTCCTGGTGGAATTCCTGGAGGAATTCCTGGTGGAATTCCTGGAGGAATTCCTGGTGGAATTCCTGGAGGAATTCCTGGTGGAATTCCTGGAGGAATTCCTGGTGGAATTCCTGGAGGAATTCCTGGTGGAATTCCTGGAGGAATTCCTGGTGGAATTCCTGGGGGAATTCCTGGTGGAATTCCTGGGGGAATTCCTGGTGGAATTCCTGGGGGAATTCCTGGTGGAATTCCTGGGGGAATTCTTGGTGGAATTCCTGGAGGAATTCCTAGTGGAATTCCTGGAGGAATTCCTAGTGGAATTCCTGGAGGAATTCCTAGTGGAATTCCTGGAGGAATTCCTAGTGGAATTCCTGGAGGAATTCCTAGTGGAATTCCTGGAGGAATTCCTAGTGGAATTCCTGGAGGAATTCCTAGTGGAATTCCTGGAGGAATTCCTAGTGGAATTCCTGGAGGAATTCCTAGTGGAATTCCTGGAGGAATTCCTAGTGGAATTCCTGGAGGAATTCCTAGTGGAATTCCTGGAGGAATTCCTAGTGGAATTCCTGGAGGAATTCCTAGTGGAATTCCTGGAGGAATTCCTAGTGGAATTCCTGGAGGAATTCCTAGTGGAATTCCTGGAGGAATTCCTAGTGGAATTCCTGGAGGAATTCCTAGTAGAATTCCTGGAGGAATTCCTGGTGAATTTCCTGGAGGAATTCCTGGTGGAATTCCTAGAGGAATTCCTGGTGGAATTCCTGGAGGAATTCCTGGTGGAATTCCTGGAGGAATTCCTGGTAGAATTCCTGGAGGAATTCCTGGTGGAATTCCTGGAGGAATTCCTGGTGGAATTCCTGGAGGAATTCCTAGTGGAATTCCTGGAGGAATTCCTAGTGGAATTCCTAGAGGAATTCCTGGTGGAATTCCTGGAGGAATTCCTGGTAGAATTCCTGGAGGAATTCCTGGTGGAATTCCTAGAGGAATTCCTGGTGGAATTCCTGGAGGAATTCCTGGTGGAATTCCTGGAGGAATTCCTGGTGGAATTCCTGGAGAAATTCCTGGTGGAATTCCTGGAGCAATACCTGGTGGAATTCCTGGTGGAACTCCTGAGGAAATTCCTGTGCACATCACTGTTCTGCTCTTTGAGTTTAATTCAATCGGACGAGCTTTTCCGAAACTGTGGCAACAGTCGAGCACACTGATAGTTGGTCAGTAAAATTAAATTTTCGTTTTTCCACTTGCTCTACCACTCCACTCCAAGTCCGTTCCAGCCCGGTCCAGTCGTGCATCTCTCGAGCAAGCTGTGCACAATATACGTTCCAATTAGAGCTATCCAAGCCCCCCCTAAATGGGATGGCAGTAGTGGCACAGATTTTTTTCCCTTCTTCCTTCAATGAGTGATTCAATTGAAACGCTTCGTTACAGCAGAGTTACAGCTCCCCGAAAACGGTGGGGCAAGAAAATCATGCTAATGATTGCCACAGGACTACCACCGTCGGTAGGTCGGTGCGACCAGGACTGTCGAGTTTCAATTAGTGCTTCCTTCGTTAGGGGCGTTTTGTCAAGAGGCTTCTCGGAAGTTGCAACGAAAACTTTTCGCATTCCTTTGCGAGAACGAGCAACGACGACACTTGAATTCCGTCCGTTTCGTTCCCGCCGGGTGCTGGTTTCCGGTTTGCATTTTTTTATATTTTTGTTAGTTTAAACTGATAGAAAACGAAAACGACACTTGCAGTTGGTTTGCATGTTTTGAGCAGTGAAAATTTGTTGTCCATGCACTGTAAAATGTTGCAGAATATTTTGAACATGTTATATGCTATGTTTCCCAAGCAGCATTTTGATGACCTAATAGTTTTAAGAAAGTTTTAAGAACCGCCATAAAACTCAAATGAATGCATTTCTTTTTTTTTGTTCTGTTTCACTATAAAATGTTGCTTAGGATTTGCTTTGTTTAACATTCAGTTGAACATTGCTTTTAGATCTGAGAAATTATCCCAAGCAACACACATGTTATAACAGAGTTACGACAGCGCAAGTTTTGGTTGTATAGAAGTTTATTTTACGTAATTCTAACATTGTGTTGAAATAACGTAAAATAAACTTCTATACAACCAAAACTTGCGCTGTCGTAACTTTTATATAACATGTGTGTTACTTGGGGCACATACATACGAACATACATACACACATACATACAAGCATACATTTGTTCAGTTTGAATAGCTTAGTGAAATTATATTATTGGTTAGCTTATTGTTGCAATGTCAATTGAATCAGCTGGACAAATTCATCAACTATATGTCGGTATGTGTGTGCTTATGTATGTGTGTGAGTATGTCTGTGCAAAATTACCATTTTGGCATCATCTGGTGTAACACGTTTTAGTGACATTTTTCCAACATTTTTTACTGTGGAGATAAAACTAGTAAGGTATATAGTGTTCAACAAAGGGGATCAAGTTCCTAGTGAGGAAAGGAGGCACTGCATACAGAAACAAATGCAACAGAAACGAAAAAGTTTCCCAATTTAAGAATAAAAAGTGCAGCTTTGAAAAGTGAATGCGAACATTGACAGCAGTCAATGACTTTGAGATCAAATTGGAAAAAATGGTAAAACTGCAGGATACAAGTGTAGATAGATCTTTTTTTTTTGTTGAAGGTAATGTTTTCTGAAGATACAACTCTTAACCAACGACACTGGAAAACATACTTAATCAGCATTATAATTAAAGACCACGCTTTGGAAAACAACTTTTCCAACACCCAACAGCAATCTGCGTTTGTTTTGCCAAGTGACATGATCACATCGCTGTTTTACTGCTCATTTAATGACATTTCTAAAATCCAATTTAGTCTGAGCAAAACAAACCGAAAAACATCCACAGCTTTCCGAAATCCCCTCACCACCTCCTCACTGGATCTTGAGACGACCAACCATCATCATCCCCTGAAGGAAGGTAAGCACAGAGCATCGTACTACAGTCAAGTTTTTGACTGACTGACTGACATATTTATTTGCAGGATCTTAGGCTACCCCGGGGAGGACCACAAGGTTTTCGACATCAAATGGGATGATGATGATGAGGGGGACCACACAGTCAGCACCAGCGGAATGAAATTAAATAAAGACAAATTTATTTTAATTAATTTAACTTCCTGACGTCATGCACGCCGTGCCTTAGGTCATCACCTAAAAAAATGATGTCGTCAGTAACATCAGCGAGCTCGCTTTCTATCTGTCGAAAAAAAAATGGACTTTTTTTTTATTTTGACGAATCGCCTGGTCCCAATAGTCAATCTTGTTTCCGTTCGCTTTAGTGTCCCCTGCCGCGGACTTGGACGAACGAACGATGCAGCAAGCAATCCGTGACTGGAATAATGCTAGAATTAAGGACAACAATCGTAGCTTAATAGGGACCTATTCGGGACAGGGTCGACTCTTATTATTTGCTGTTGTAGAGATTTCCAAAATGTCTGCCACCTGATACTTGCTACGAACTTTGCTTGAACATTTGGTATGCACTGCCATGCATCTACTATTACGAAAATGGCTTGGTTTTATAAAGGCTTAATTGTTTCCACTAAAATTAAATAAAAGAAACACAGACTGATACCGAAGATCCTTACAAGTTTCAACCCAATCAGTTTCTCCGGAAAACCATGCCTTTACGTTATCTACCATATAGCCAATTCCTCTTGAGACATCTAGCCATGGTGGTCTTCTTCATCCTTATGCATTTACAGGAGAACATGCCAGAATAACTGATGTAGCCATACGTGTTTTGAAAAATCTGCGCATAGTATTCCAACCCATGCTTTGTTGCGGTTCATTTCAGGGATTGAGCATGTCACAGACAATGAAAGATGGTTGCTTTGGTAAAGTTTATTTTTTAGATCAAGGACTGCTCTGGCAGTCGACCGTCACTGTGGGATACAGAATCCAGCCTGTTGTAGAGACTTGACAGATTGCGGAACAATGACCATTGTGAACTCAATGAAGGTATGTTACCAACCCTTCCCTAACGAGAATGCAGAAAACACACCTTTTTTTCTATAGCTTTTTTGTTTCTCAATATTTTTCAACCAAATTTTGACACAAGAAGCGCATATTCGTGTGTCACACATACACACATACATACACAAGAAGCGCATATTCTTTAAACAGTTCATTGTTGAGACCTAAGTGAATTAAAATGATAGAAAAATATGTCTGAAAGTCCATCCTGGTCACTGGGTGTCTTGAAACCAGTTTAACGGATGTTCCGGGACGCCTCAAATTCCGTGATTTTTCAAGATACATCATTCTGTGCCGTTTTTTGAGTTATCCGAAATAGTTGCTCCATCGATTCATTCTGGGAGTCCTCCATGAATTCCTTTAAGAATACTTCTATAGATTCTTCCAGGGATTTCTCGAGTTATCCCTTTATGGGTTCATCGATATGTTTCTTTAATGAACTTCTCTTAGGATTCCTCCAGGAAATCCTGATGGGGTTTCACTAGTAATTTCAGGGATTCCTCCAGATATGTCTCCCAGGATTTGCTAGAAATTGCTGTTGGAATTCATTCCAGGAATTTCTAGTGGAATTAATCAAGGCAATCTTCCTGGGATTTTTCCAGAAGTTCCTCCGGTGATTTTTCTAAGAATTCCTTCGGAGATTCTTCATGGCAATCTGCCTAGTATTTTCCGATAATTCCTTCGGTGATTCTTCCTGAGATTTCTTCAAGGATTCATCCGGGGGTCTTCCAGAAATTCCTCATAGGATTTCTCCAGGAACTCATATTGGTCTTCCCCCCCTCAACAAATTCTAACTGGGGTATTTCCAGGAATACTTCGTGAAATTCCTCTAGGGATTTCTCCGGGTATAGTTGCAGCAATATTCTCGGAGAATCTTACTGAGATTCATCCAGAAATGTCTCAAGGACACTATCTGTGGTGTCCTCGAGAATACCTCTATCGATTTTTCCAAGGAGAACTGTAGTTATTCTCCAGGTATTTCTTCATGAAACTTCTCATAGGATTCTCTCGACATTCCTGATGTGCGTAAAAACTTTGAAATATTTTTGGGCAATGTACGTTTAATTGGCAAATTGAGAGATACATTTGTGAAAAAATTACCACTTGTTTTGGTGGGATTCGAACCCAAGACTCCGTATCGCTAGCCCGGCGCTTTAATCAACTAAGCCACAGAACAAGTTACGATTCTACGGAATAGCAAGTCAATCTGCGTTCGAAGCACCACCCTAATGGGGTCCGTCCTTCACAACTTTATCTCTCCTTCGGCTCGTAGATGCCAATCTTCCGCAATCTCGCGGCCAACGAACAATAAGTGTGCACCATCTGATCGGTGCAAACTTAGTATGCGTTGAGCACTCAGATCCGAGAGAGAGATATATAGTTGTGAAAGACGGACCTGGTTAGGGTGGTGCTCCAAATCCAGTTTAACTTTTTATTCCGCAGAATCGTTCTGCGTTCCCAGATGTTCTGTGGCTTAGTTGGTTAAAGCGCTGAACTAGCGATACGGAGTCTTGGGTTCGAATCCCACCAAAACAAGTGGTAAATTTTTCACAAATTGATCTCTCAATTTGCCAATTAAACGTACTTTGCCCGAAAATACTTCAAAGTTTTACGACTATTTCAGACATACTGGTCGACTGGTATATCCGGAAAAGGGCAATGAAATCGTTGTCATTCCTGATGGGGTTTCTCCAATAATTCTTGTAGTAATTCCTCCAACAAAATCCTTCTAGGATTTCTCTTCAAATCCCATCTATGATACCTTCCGGAATTCTATGAACTTCTCCAGAAATTCCTTCAAGAATTCTTGATGGGATCTTCCTGGGACTATTCCAGAAGTTCCTACGGTACATCCTCCAAGAACATCTGCAGAGATTCGATCCAGAAATTCCAGCTGGGATCCTTAAAGCAATTGCAATCTTTGAAGGAATTTTTTTGAAGCATTCTGGGACGTATCACCCGAGCAGAAGGGCATACCTTACAAATACCGCAACCTGTGCTCTAATATCTCAAGTTGGAATTGCTATATTATTCTACGCAATGTTATGAGAACACCACAATAACAATTGGAGGTATTTGAGCAAAGTTAGGTATTGATGTGGTATTGTTGATTTAGCTGGAAAAATAACTGAAGAAAAAGATTTGTTATTACATCGTGGAGCTATCGAGAAATGTTCAATTTCACAGCAAGAAATGTTATTACTTTGTTATTTCATACCTTCTGGTTAACAAATAGAGCACTTGAAATTTATGGTATGCATTCATTATTGAAATAACAAGACTTGTTATTTTTCAGGTGTTATTTATGCAAAATTATGGTATTCATTTTTGTTATCTTGCCTCTTATATCCACCTAATGAAGGGCATATCGAGGTATAATGTTATTTAAGATTAATACCTCGATATGTCATTTTGTTGCTATTCTTTTCTGCTCGGGCATTGTAGAAAATTCAGCAGAAATCCTAGGAGAAATTGCTGAAAGAATCTGTAGAGAAATTTCTACATTAACACCATCAGGAATATCTGGGGGAAAACAAAGAGAAATGTCTTGAAGAAATACCTGGAGAAATACCTAGAGACGTCTCTGAAGGAATCGGTAGAGGTATTTAGATGAATGCATAGAGAAGGCCCTGAAGGAATCGCGGAAGGGATTTCTGAAAGAATCTCAAGAAGATTTCCCGGAAGAATTCCAGCAAGAATGCCAGGATAAATTCCCATATGAGTTACTACGAGAATTCCTGGAGGAAGAATTAATGGAAGAACCACCAGGAGGAGTTATTTAAGGAATCTTGGAGAAGGGCCAAGATGTGTCTCTGCAGAAATTCCATGAGGATTTTCTGGAGCAATCTTTGGATGAAACCTGTACCTCTGTAAGAATTCGTGGATAAGTCCTTAGAGCAATCCCTGGAAGAACATCCGAATGAATTTCTGCAAAAACTTCAGCAAGATGGCCCGGAAGATCCCAGCAAGAAAACCAAGAGAAAGCTCCTTAAAAATCCCTAGCAGAATTTTTGATGTACCGCAGTTTGAAAAGCTGGAGCAGTCCTAGCAAGAATAGATGGAGGAATTGCTTGAGGAATCCCAGCTAAAATTTCTGGAAGAAGGCCATGATGAGCTCTTGGGGGAATCCCAACTGGAGGAATCCCTGAAACAATTCCTGAAGGAATTATCGGAGAAACTTTTGGAAAAATTGCCATGAATAATCCCAGCAAGAATTCCTGAAGGAATTGCACGAGAAATCTTTAGGAAAATTCCTAAAAGAACTCCTGAAGGTATTTCAGTAAAAAAAATCTGGAGGAGCCCCAGGAGGAATGGTAGAGCCACAGTTGCAATTGCTTGAGGGATCCAAGCTGGATTTTTTGAATTGAATCTCTGAAGATTTTCCTGGAGTAATCACCAAAGGAACTTCTGGAATAATCCCAGTAATTTTGTCTTGAATGATCCCACCAGAAATTCTTGAAGGAATTTCTGGAGAATTTCGTAGAATTCAGGAAGTTATCATAAAAAGATTTTTTAGAAAAAAAAACCCTAGTAAGGTTTGGCTGAAGGAATCACTACAGGAGTTATTGAAGAAACCTCATCAAGAATACCGAGGGAATCCTAAGAGAAGTTTCTTGAACAAATACCTTGATGAATACCTACAGTTCTCCTTGGAAAAATCGGTAGAGGTATTCTGGAGTACTCCATAGATAGAGCCCCTGATGAAATCACAAAAGACATTTCTGGATGAATCTCAGTAAGATTTCCTCAGAGTGCCATTTTTCAAAGTGTTGTCAAATGTTTTCAAAATTTATGCAAGGATAGACCCACAAATTCCTCCTGAAATTTTTACGGACTTTCTAAAAAAAAAGTCTATCACAGATTTATTCGGAAATTTTCTTAAGAAATTCCATTTGTTTCTTACAGGGTTTATTTCAGATATTTCACTAGTTATTCCTTTAAAAATTCCATCAGAAAATACTGCCAGGAATGCCTCCGGATATTTCTTTGAGAGTTCCATCTAAAATTCTTCTTTTTTTTTTAAATCCAGATTTTTCATGAGAATTTTCTTTACAATTTTTTTGGAGACTACTCTTGAGATTAAAGTAAGAGTTATTTTATAAAACCTTTCCTCAGGCTTGTCATTTGCTCCCACAATGTGCCTCAAATACACGTTTTTGCTCTCTTTATCTTTGTGCGTTCCTATCGAAGTCGTTCGCGCGAGAGCGATGCACAAAGAGAAAACGTGAGCGAGACAATGAGAAACGTCGAGCCACTAGAATCAACACAAAGTGTAACTTTTTTGTGTCTCATTTTAGTGAAACCCGGTAAGTTGTTTGACAATTTCTGGGGCGTTGTTCACAGTATGAGCTCACCGATCGGGTGGTATGACATTATTGCAAACATAAATACCTGTGAATTTGTTAATTAATGATTTATTATCATAAACATATTTATGCTTACTCACAGCGTGCACGAAGTGCCTCAATTTTGAGGAAACGCACTTTTTTCTGCAACCAATCCGCACGTTTTTAGGAGTCACAAGCTACAAGCAGGAAGGTGGAATAATGCGAGAGAAAACGCTCTAGCTTTGGATGCGGGAGCGCGGTGCAGATTTTTTGTTCTCCCGTTTTGCTCTGAGGAGGATTCCATGCCTGCCTTTCCTTCCAAAAATTTCTCCATTAATTCTATTACAAAATCCTACAGGAACCCTTCCACAAATTCCGTTTGAAAGTATTTTTAAAACATCTTCCAACAAATTCCTGAAGTAAAATTTCTCTAGAATTTTCTTCAGTTTCTTCAATAACTCCTCTAGAATAGCTTCCATGGGTTTTCTCATATATTCTTCCATTTTTTTTTCAGAAATCCGGACAAAATTATTAACGGAAATCATCCACGGATTATTTTAGGAATGCTTTCGTAGATTTATTCGGAAAAACAATTGTTCCGAATTCTGCCAGAAACCGCTCCAATGATTTCTTTTGAAAAGCATCCACGGACTCGTTCCGAAATTCTTTTAAAGTTTCCTCCAGAAAAGTTCTTCCAGAGATTCCTTACGAATCTTCTCCAGGGCTTCCATCAGACATTCCCTCAAGGATTCCTCCAAGAACTCTTTAACCTTTCGGAGCCGGAGGGGTGGTATTGATCCCTCGAGATTAGCGAGGTTATGGCAGCAGCGACGAAGTAATCCGGCTCCAAGGGGTTGAGGAAGATTCCGGTGAGATTCACGCCAGGGAAGAATTTTATGAATGAATTCCTCCACGGATTCCTGCAATATCACTTTCAGTTGTTCTGGCAAGAATTTCTCCAGAGATTTTAGCATGAGTTTAAACATAGATATCTACATGCATTTCTCTGGCATTTCCTATTAGGACAAATCCTTGAATTTCACCAGGAATTCCTACAAGAATTACTTTAAAAATATCTGTTTCGCCCAGGGCTAGGACTCTACGTTGTGTATGATTGGATGGGGGGGGGGGGCTCTCTCCAGGCGGCGACGAAGAACAACTTGGTTCAAAATCCAAACTATATATTTGCCATCGAGACAGACGGCGTGTCTGCTCGATGGGGAACGAGTAAACTTATAGCTATTTACAATTTCTCTGTCGCCTTTTATAGGCGACAGACACAGTACGGATAAACAATATTCAATTAAACTCTATTGTCGCGCGCATCGCAGTACGCTGGATGTTGCACATACGGTGCCCACCGCGTCGTCGGGCTGACGAGTTAAAGATTGAACAATGCGCAGCGTGGTTGAATGGAAACGCACGCTGCTTGCTTGGATGAGGTAGAGCCTACGTTTGCGCCGCTGCTGCTGGTGCGAGATACAACAATATCCTTAGAATATTTTCTATGGATTTTAACAGTCGACTTTTCCTGGCATTTCTTCAAGTATTACTACAGGATTTCCTTCAAAAATATGTCCACAGATTGCTACAGGATTACTTTCGGAAAGAGATTTATTGAAAGATTTTTTTCAGGAATGCTTTTGAAATTCCCTAAGCGATACCTTCTAAAATATCTAAAGAGGCTTCTTTAAAATTTTTAGCATTCTTCATTAATTTCAACATGGGCTTACTTCAGATGTTGTTCCATGATTTTTTTTTCTAAAATTTCACTAAAAATCCTACAGAGATTCATTTTGAAATTCTTCCAAGGGTTCTCCTTTCAAGAACTTCTTGAGAAATTTGTTTTAGATTCAGGAATTGAGTCTTTTTTTTAATTTAGCATAATTCTCAAAAAAATCTCCGGAACAATTTCCAAAACAAAAATCCCTTGAAGATTTTTTGCAGGTATACCATAAAATTCCTGGTGATTCCTAGAAGAAATTCTATATTTTTTTCTGGAGGAATATCATCACAAAAATTCCTGAAGCAATTTCTGAAATTATCGCTGGAGGAATTCCGGGATGAATGCCTGGGAATAACCCAACTAATAATCACTCATTTTACAAGCACCTTTTCGACGAATTAATTCAGCATGACGCTGAACAGCATTTGGATTATTTCCAGGTACAACCTTTGTTCGAGGTTTGTTTATACAAATTTGGAAAAACTATAAAGCATACTGTTGTGTACCAACTGAACTGTTTGTTGTTAAATCGGTCAACAACTACATAGTAAAGCTGTTATTCAGCATTAGCAAAAATGACTAGAATAAAATGAAATGCAAAATTATTAATTTCCACGAGAGTTTATAATTGGCATTTATGCTGTGAACAACTATTGTGAAAACTTCACATAAATTTATCTACATCAAGATTCCTACCTCCGCCATTATAGACAAGATGAATTGAAGCGCTCAAAACAAAACATAAACTTCCCGTAGTTTAATAATGATCACACTTCGACTCCTTTTCAGCAGTGGTGAATTAGCACAGAACATAATGGTTAGCAACTGAACAACACATTAATTCAGCTGCTTTTAAGTGGAAAACACGCGTTTTTCATCCTGTACTCTGAGTCAAAGAATTATGAAACGAATGCCTTTATTGGACTAGTGAAAAACACATGTGCTAATTTTTAAATGTACTTAACAAGAAGCACAAAAAGGTCTTGTTCAACTTTTTTGTGAAGAAAGGAATTACTGCAAGTCGAATAAAAATCTTATTAAACGCTTGAAAAGTGTTTTTTGCAACTCGGCACTAAAATATTATATTTTATACTTGCCATTTCGGTGAGATTACGGCCTACTTTTCCGAACAATACCAAACAATTGCATTATGGTTCATAACGCAACTCATTTCGGTTGCATTATGAATCATAATGCAATTGTTTGATTGACAACCTCAGTCTGACCTCAGTTTCCACGGGTAGAGCTTGAAAAACTGTGACGGATATAGCACGGCATTCTTGATCCAAATTGTTGTGTCTTGCACGATAGAGCACGTGGCCGGTCCCATTCAATCACCGCGAAGCGCGATGATATTGATGGAAACTATAGAATATGATAGTTTGATGAATGTTTTCTCTCATTGCAAAAAAAAAGTTGTATGCAACTCGTTTTTTACAGCACTCGTCGTATTCATCCAACTCGGCAACTCGTGCTGTAAAAATCATTATTTTGCAACTCGTTACATAAATAACTAATAAATTATCAATGTTAATACCGATACGAATGGTTGAACATTGGCTGCTTCTTCAATTGAATAAGCATTCGTACACTAATGTGTACAGCATAATTTTAGTTCAGCTATCATTACTATTATAAAGGAACAATTCAGCATAAATGCTTATTTGCGGCTTGCGATTGTTAGTTGAGAACACTCTCTGGATTTCCTAGGAAAAAAATCATGAGAAACATATGAAAGAACTCTGGAAGTAATTTCAAGGAAAACTCACTTCTATCCGGAAGTGAAGCATGTTTGGACAAATTTCAAAATGAATCCCTGAAGAATGGTTTGGATAAATCCTCAGCAATCCCTAAAGCAATGCATGGAAGAACTTCGTAAGAAACCCGAAGGTCTTTGAGGCACAAATCACTTATGATTCCCTTAATTCTCTTTGAAAATGCAACTTGTACTCACAACCTGATTAGGTCTAGGTTTACTTCATTTTTCCTCCTTATTTTGGGTGCTGCAATACTGAGTATTGCAACGATTCCATATTATAAGCGGGGTAGGGTAGATCAATACCTGGAAGAACCTCTATCGCGATTCAGCCATTCCATAGAAAAACGATATAGTGCATCTCCGATTGTCGTGAAACTTGGTGGGCTTATAGTTCTTCGGAAATAATTAGACCCGTATTTTTTTATTTCGTCAATAAGGTGACCAATTTTCATATAGGGTGGTCCAAAAAAAATAAGGTTTTTCAAAACTAAAAATTTTCAAAAAATCGTAACTTTTGAACCAGTTGACCGATTTAAAACTTCTTTTTTTGTTTGAAAGCTATTGAATTGTAGTTTTCAGGAAAAATACGTTGAAGGGGCTAAATTTTAGAGAGTACTATAAAATATGCAAATATATTAGTTTTTTCACGTTTTCATGGTGTCGGGACCAAAGAGGTACCCTGGTATTATATTTTTATCAGAAAATTCAGGAAATTTGGCGTAACATATCAAAAAATCAGAGTTGTGTTTTTTTAGTATTTGAGATATGATTGTTGTATGTTTTTTTTGTTTTTGAGATATGATTTTTTGAAAATAAACGGTCAAATTTTCCCATACAAGACACTTTTTAAATTTGATTATATTTTGATTCCTTATATGGATACCAAAACCACCAGGAATCACTTTAAAAAGCAATACTATGCATAGTTTAATGAGAATTTGCAATTTCAAGCAATTTTAGAGTAGCTACCCGAGCAGAAGAGAATAACAACAGCATAACAAAATGCGTTATTTTGGCAAAATAACTGCATAATGGAATTAGTTATTTTTTATGTTATTAACATAACATATTGAGTTATAAACTTGTCTGTCATAAGCGGCAAAATAACAAGTCATATAACAAAAATTTGTTCCTGGAAAATCAATTCAATAACATGTTTTGTTAGTGTCAATAACAACTTAATAACAGTGAATTTCGGAAATGTTTCAATAACAAGTTTTGATATTATTGAGTTATTGATATCATTCCGAAAGCAAAATTAGTTATGATATCAAACGATCGCATATGCTGTTGAATGGGATGCTAAAGTGGAGGCGATTTGCGTACACTTTACCCATGGTTAAACGGAAGCATTTACGCATATGGCCTCCAGTTTAGCATCCTATTCTACATCATATTTGACGTCGTGTTGGCCGAGAATGCTATACATATTTATACCATCATGTAAGAAGGGCGGAACAATTATTGCGAACTTCAGTTTCTCTCTTCCCTCATAGGCGTATTTTCAACTATTCGTGTAATCTTTTACCACAAATAGGTAGATCCGACTTCATCCTCTGGAAAGATAGGGAAAACATGGGAAAATACAAAATATTTCTGAAAAATCCCATTCAAAACCATCTACAATTTTGGATACAGCTGTCTGTATAAGATTTGTTCAAACAAGATTACTCAAAAAGTTTGACATTTTTATCATTGAATCATGAGAATCATGTCAAAGGCGGAATCTGGAACGTCCCTTTCAAACCCCACCTTTAATATCGTTTGCTATGTTCTCGTTTTGATGTATGTAGGGTACTTTTCAGCTACAACTCAGTCAATTTCAAACCTCGCGCCGCCTAGCAGGGACTTGATTTTGTACACATTACAGCACCTCCATGTCACTTAATACACCACACCTCGTATTAAATGTGATACCGTAAGCGTAACATACTTTGCGCACCTAGGGCCTAACTTTGCGCACTTTTTAAAAAATCGTTCAACAATTTTACTGGTACATTATGCAAACTTTTTCCCACGGAATACTAACTCTAGCTAGTATTCCGTGGGAAAAAGTTTGCTTGCACTCTGTCTCAGTTAGGATGTAATAAAAAATGGAATAAGAAGACAAATTGTTGAGAGAATATGCTATGCAGTTGTTCCCCTTGCTCACGAAATGCTGTAAATAGCGTTGTAGAATGACGTAGCTTTTTTTTCAAAACTTGTTTTAGTTTTGATAGCAATAGCATAAAGTATATGTACACTCTCAATAATACGATAATAACTAAACTTGTTCCACAACAAAATGTAATATGGAAATGTTATGTAATTGCTGTATACCAATAGCTTGGTCATAACAAAATAAGATTGTCCAATAAAACATGTTATGGAAACTTAATACCTTGATAATTCAATAATAACACAACAAGATATAAAAACAGGTTTTGTGATTTCGTAGTTATTAATTTGATATTCCCTTCTGCTCGGGTAGTACTAAAATATATGACTCTCTATATTCAAAAAATCATATCTCAAAAACAAAACAACATACATTTCTGATTTCTTTTTTTTTATATGTTACGCCAAATTTCCTGAATTTTCTGATAAAAATATAAAACCAGGGTACTCCTTTGGTCCCGAGACCATGAAAACGTGAAAAAACTAATATACTTGCATATTTTATAGTAGGGGTGGTGGGGGTAAAGTGGACAACCTAAGAATTTTGGTCGTTTCCCGCAGAAATGCGGCAAAATCCATCTGCTTTTCCGAGTAACATGGAAGGTAATGATATACTCTAAAAATCTTGTAAGGGGTTGCCTTTAAAAAATATTGTTTTCTTTGATTATTTTCTTCACCAAATCGTGCATCAAAATAGCGTGAAAAAAATTGGTGGGGGTAAAATGGACAATCGATGGGGTAAAATGAACAAGTCGTTAATAGTTATATAACAGCATATTATTTCTATGTTTTTAAATACAAACTATCAAATTTCATACGATACCTTTATTTTGTTGTTTTCAAACTTTTAATACACACTTTGAAACACACTTAAATAATTATTGTAAGAATAGTGTAAAAAACAAGCACTGTTTTGGATGAAAATTATATTTTGTGAATATAAAATATTTTTTTATAACTTTTTACTTCAACTATCTCACGATAGCTATGACGGCTGATGATTCTGGAGTTTGCAAAAAAAAATATGAAATTTTGGTGAAATTTGAACCGATTGTCCATTTTACCCCCACGGTCTGATTTTGCTAAAATTATTTCAAAAATTTTTTTTTTTTACAAAACTTAAATTTTTTTTTCAGTCAAATATATTCTTCTACGTGGACTTTATTGGTTTAGGGTGTAAAACTTGTTTTAATTTGAAAATAGCTTACGAGAAAACCTTAGCAATTATAAGCAGATTTTACATCATTTCCGATTTTTCATGTGATTTTTAAAGTTTTTGTCATCTTAAAGAGGTTTATTTGATTTTAATGTTCAAGATCAGCAAAAGTATAATGATTCATGCTTGGGCATAAGCTTCAATCGTTGAAACATTTTAAAAAACAATAAAAGCCATGAAACTGTACCCTGTCCATTTTACCCCACCTGTCCACTTTACCCCCACCACCCCTACTCTCTACAATTTAGCCCCTTTAACGTATTTTTCCTGAAAACTACAATTCAATAGCTCCGAGGCGAACCAGCCTAGGGCTGAAAGCCTCATAAATAAAGCTAATAATCAAATAATCATTCAATAGCTTTCAAACAAAAAAAAAAGAAGTTTTAAATCTTTCAAACAAAAAAATAAAGTTTTAAATAAACTGGTTCAAAAGTTACGATTTTTTGAAAATTTTTAGTTTTGAAAAACCTTAATTTTTGGTCCACCCTATATGAAAATTGATTACCCTAATGACCAAATAAAAAAATACGGGTCTAATTATTTCCGTAGAACTATAAGCCCATCAAGTTTCACGACAATCGAAGATGCACTATATCGTTTTTCTATGGAATGGCTGATTTCAACATTTAATTTTCACTTCTTATTTGTGAAACAAATTTCCTGTTATTAAAAAAATGGTTAAAGAAATTTTCAAAGAAACTCTGATAATATTCGTGGAAGAGTTCCTTTAAAAATTGAAAAAAACATATACATATACTGCTGTAACAATCCTCTGGATGAAATTTGCTGAAGAATACCAGGAGATTTTTTTGAAAAAAAAACTTTCAAGATTATATTTTTGAGAAATTTCTTGAATACTGTTGAAGAAAACCCAAGGAAAATTCCTGCAAGAATTCATAGGACAATCTTTAAAAAATCCTCGGAGAAGTTTCCAAAACAAAATACATGAACAGGAATGGATTCTTGCTGAAATCATTTCAGTAAACCCTGCAAGAGCCTTCTTTCTATCTAACAGAAGATTTTTTTAATTATCGTACAAATTGGTATGAAGGTTCACAGAATTTGTTGAAATTCTTTTTTCATAGGCAATTGAAAAAATCAGGGACTCCTAATTTTCAGGAAATTTCCAGTGGAAAACAAACATTTTCCACAGACACCACCTACTTTGAAAAATCAGAACTCGAGCACAAAGCATCTAAGATACATTTTTTTGTGAAATCATAAGCAAATTTTCTCAGCAATTCAAAAAAATAAAAATAAAAAATCCACAAATTTTTCCACTGTTGAGGAAAATTGGTTGGAAAAGTCGGAAAACTATTTTCGAAGTCCGGAAAAATTCCAAAAAATATATATATATTTGAAAGGAAATTTTATATGCCATATTCTGTAAAACTTTCAAGATGTGGGATTTCTCCATTCCTGAGTTATGACCAATTTTGTAACAATTGTCCCGATGTGCTATATGAGCCGTTTGTTGAAAAAATCATAACTCAAGAACGAAAAATCGTGGACACAATGTTTTTTTTTTTGTGAAATCTTAAGCAAATTTTCTCAGCAATTATCAAAAAAAAAACAAAAATTGTTTCCCGCAAAATTTTCCACCTCTGAGGAAAATCGGTTGAAAAAGTCTGAACATTATTTAGGAAGTCCGGAAAAACTCTTATAATTTTTTTTAAGGTTTATGATGATCTGATTTCCGTGAAAGTATAAAATACCGTCGATGGGGGTGACAATGGGTCTGGGGGGTGAGATTGGGTCAAAACGGAGAAACATAAAATTTGAAATAGCTCAATAACTATCGCTAATTTATATTGAAAACTTTAAATTATTTCAAAGGGGAGATGTTTTTACACGTCATGATGCAGAATAAGATGTTTTGCAATAATCGTTTTTTGTTAAATTTGTGGCTAAACTTATATGATGAAACTACTAGTAAATCAATCTGAAAAAAATTCTCCTTCGTAATGTTTAACACAAGTACCTAATAATAAATTTTCTTATAAGTGGTTATCTGTAGGTATTATCTGGTTGATGTAATGAAAAAACGGGCTGTCATTGCTCTTTTTATTTAAAAACTTAATATTTTCGACCCCATGTCTAAATATTAAGAATGGGGGTGAGATTGGGTCAAGCAAGTTATCGAGTGCACATAACCTTAACTAAAAATTCAACTTGTTATCCAGTCCCCATTTGACGTTAGAGTGGTGCCATGTTTACCGTATTTTCACTAAAGCACGCTTTCTTTCAAAAATATGTCGAGAAGCGTCAAACGAGTGTGTTAATACGTTTAGTGTCTAAAATCATTTATAACAATACACCCATGCGTGTGGACAGCTCCTCTAATCATCAGCTAATCTTAAGTGTACTGCAATATCGTAAGCTCACAAAATAGACTTAACATAATATTTGAACGACCCTCTATCTTGAGATGGAGTGATTTGCTTTAGCAATATAGAGGCCAATGATCATGCAATAAGAGTTTATAACGGAGGGTTTGGTTAAACATTTCTTATGCAGTATACAAAAACTAGTTTTTTTTACAATCAATCTTTCATTCTTTCTTCGCCCCTCCCTCATTGTAATCTCCTCTCCTCTCATGGAGGTTGAAACTCTTAATGAGGATGATTATGATGGCTAAAAATGATGATACAGAATTTATCCCTCTACAATTGGCTTTTCGGTCCGGAAAATTATGAGCGGGGTGATTCTATTACATCCGACGTTTCGGCCCTTGGTTTGGGCCTTCTTCAGGGAGGTTATAGGGGTACCGCTACTTGTATGTCGCCGGTTGCTTGGCGTAGCGTTGTCGGATTTGGCAGATTTAGTCTTGTGTTGGCTATTTGTGGGTAGATGGTGAGGGTGTAGTTATTTAAACTTGGATTTACCACTGCGCCGAACACTAACATGGCGTCTAGACACTGAATATTCAGTGTCTAGACGCCATGTTAGTGTTCGGCGCAGTGGTAAATCCAAGTTTAAATAACTACACCCTCACCATCTACCCACAAATAGCCAACACAAGACTAAATCTGCCAAATCCGACAACGCTACGCCAAGCAACCGGCGACATACAAGTAGCGGTACCCCTATAACCTCCCTGAAGAAGGCCCAAACCAAGGGCCGAAACGTCGGATGTAATAGAATCACCCCGCTCATAATTTTCCGGACCGAAAAGCCAATTGTAGAGGGATAAATTCTGCCCATCAGTCGGTCGTTTCCACAATTAGCTTAATGATGATACAGTATACAAACGTTATTTTATCAAATTTCAACCATTTTTTCGGTTGTATTAGCCCTTTTGGGTGGATTTATCATCTTTCAAAATTACCTAAGCTTTTATTCGTCATGATAACATTGTGTTTTAAGTAGGTTTACTATATGTGATCAATAAAATTAATTTATATTCTTAGATAGGTGATTTCGAATACTTTGACCCATTCTCACCCCCTCTAAGGGGTGAGATTGGGTCAATTTTCAATCATTTGTAGTTTATTAAGCAATCCATATAACGTGATACTTTCTTGCTAAACTATCATTACCACATAGGAGAGTATACATACCAAATAAAAAGTTATTCCGACTTCAATTGCATTTGTTATTTAACAAACAATCTTTGAGTATCGTTTTTTGACCCATTCTCACCCCCAACGACGGTATATAAAAATGCACAATCTGTACTCCGCCTTTAAATCGGAATTGGGTTTTACAGGGTTAAAGGTGGTATAAAATATGCTAAAACAATTAAATGGCAAAGAAGCTTTCATCTGATTACTTTGAGAGTACTCACGGTACATTGAACTGGTAAGCAGTTTAGGCCCTGTCCCAGTTCAAGTGATATTTCAAGTAAAATTATACTTTTAATTAAAATTCAGTTCACAAACCATTTCCCTAGAGCCCACCATGACAAGTCACCAACAGACTCCCCCGTCAGATCTATCGTCGTCGTTGCTCCCGCATTTGATGTTAATTCACCGTCAAATCTAGAGAGATAAATCTCGTTTTGACGGCATGTCTCCTTAGTCCCTATATCTCGTGAACCGTAGCGAGGAACTAAGAAAAAAAAAACACGTCAGCATTTAAAGGAATTTTCCCGGAAACGCGAGTTAATAAAATCTGAGTGGGACCGGCAATAAAATGTGCATTATGGCCGGGTGGATAGCTGGCGAAAAAATAAACCTGGAATTTTCTACTCGTTTCGTTTTGGACGAGAGCTACATGGAAACTCGAGTGATTTTGAGGCGCTTTGGACGTCCGCTTGTTAATTAAATTCCGAAATGTTTCCAGCTACTGAGGGCTGGTTATTATGAGGGCACAGTATTGATGAAAAAAAAAGTGCTGTAAGTTGTTATAACAGTGGATGGTTGGGGGTGGTGGTGGATGGTGTGGTGATGGAATGACACTTCGATTGATTCGAAAGGTGAATTCCAGGGGTCTACAGTTAGCCAAGTGGTTAAGGGTACGGATCGCCAATCCAGAGACGGCGGGTTCGATTCCCGTTCCGGTCGGGAAAATTGTTTCGACTCCTTGAGCATAGTGAATCACTGTACTTGCCTTACAATATACAAATTCATGCAATGGCAGGCACAGAAAGCCCTTCAATTAATAACTGTGGAAAGAACACTAAGTGAAAAGTCTTCGATTTATCAGCCTTATTGGGTAGAGTTTCATAGAAGCTATTAAAACCTTGTTTTGCTTACCGCAAGCATTTTAAAATCTGATATAAATATCAACTTTGCTGTACATATGTTAAACCCAAAAATCCACTGCACTGGTATCTCCATTCACAAAGGAAACATTACCGTCAAAAAATATGACCGGTTCATAACGGCGCATGACACAAGAAAATGGTGCCGAATCTCACCCAGGGGGAATCTAAATCAAATCCAGTCTATAGGTACTGTTAGCAAATCGACGTCGTTGTCGTCGTTGTTGTCCACCACAAGTACGTGCAGAAACACGAAAGCCCTTGAACTGAACCGAACGCGAACGGTACATCGAATTTGCATCCATTTGGAAGTGGGTCGGTCGAGTGCAAAAGCAGCAGCACGCTGGGATTCGCACGTCCGGGTGCTCCCGAAATGATACCCGGCCGGACAAAAAACGTGAAAATATAATGCCATAAATCTTACTTTAGCTTGGGCGCACGCTAACAAGGCTGCATCTTCGGTTGTGGTTTGTATGTGGTTTCAAGAGAAACGAGAAAAACCTAACGAGCTGTCGTCGTCCTATCGTGACCATACATTGCACGGTGACTCATTTTGAAAGAAAAATGGCAAAAATAGAATAAAATTTTTGTTTTCGCTTGTTTTTCCGTGCATAATTTAACCGTAGAAAAACATTATCCAGTGAACTTCTAGATCCAGTCATGGATGGACTGGGGTGTATAAATGAAAATGTGCATTGATTAAAAAGCAAAATAAGTTCGTGAAAACAGGTCTTGCTTCTAGACATTTGAGATGGGGCCAGGGGGTTTCCAGGAAGTTGCCAGAGACTCTAAAAAGATGGTTCCTATGGGCTTCGCGGGCGTTTCTGGAGCCTGGTAAGGGTGTTTCAACAACTTTTGGTTGCCTACAATGTTTCAAGAGGCTTTGAGGGCTTTAGAGGTCTTATGAGCCGTTACAACGGGTTTCCAATGGTGTTTTAAGGGCTTAAGGGTGATTCAGGATTCCACATGGATAACGAGATTTCAAGAGTGTTTCAACGGGATTGTGGAGGTCCCTGGGGCGTGTCAAAGAGTTTCAAAGTTTTTTTTTCTTGGAGATCTTTGCAGTGTTTTGAGGTAATTTGAAGGAATTTCAGGGGCGTTTCAAGGCGTTTCAGGGAGTCACAGGAGCCTGTCAAGGGCGATCCTGGAATATTGAGCTTGAGCTTGAGTTTGAGCTTGATTGACCGCCCGCAGTTGCCACTCCAGTATCGCCAGATCAGCTACACTCACACAAGGAACCAATGAGAATAGCTGCTTGGGACTAACAGGCATCTTCAGTGTGTGAGCGTTGGTGGTCTTGTATTTTTAGGCGACAATGGCGCCTGCTACGTCAGGTTGCAGGTCAATGGGGAAGGGGAGGGAAGTGATGATTGCAATCGCTTGCCCACATCAAGCCGTTGAATCCTCTGCGCCTGCACAAGTTCATGCGGATGTTGGTGTGTTGTTAGGAAATGTTTATTTTTGGCACATGGATCATGCATTGGTGCAAGGATGCCAGGCGTAAAGCGATAGATTGTGTGAAGATTACTGTGAAGCGGCACAGTCCGCTTGGTTACATAACTTGTAGGCGTTATATGATAGATTGACACTGTGCTGTGATGAAAGTTGGAAGGCAGGCAAACGGCTTTTTTTTCAATCCGTTTCTGGTTCTAGCGATCGTTACGAACATACGAATATACATGAGATATATATGTAGGAGAGAGAGAGAGTGAGAGAGAAAGTGGATACAAAGATACAAAGTAGGAGGAAAGGAACGAGCTAGGGATTGAACCAAGCTCGTTCCTGTCAAGGGCGATCCTGGAATATGCTCAAAAACCCCTGAAGCACTCATGAGATCCCCTGACACCTTTCTGAAACTCAAACGCCCCTCATAACCTCTGGAACATCCCAAAACCCCATGAATTGGCCTTGAGGCCCTCTGAAGCCCCCCGAACAACCCATAAGCCACCTGAAACGCCCTTGAGACCCCCAGGCACCATACTTAGGCTTCCTGAAACACTCCTGAGACCTCCTCGTACTCCTGAAACCCCTTGGTTTCTCTGAAATGTCCCTTAGACCCATCAAAAATCCCTTGATACCCGCTGAAGCGCTTCTGAAAACTCCTGAAAGCCTCCTAAAACTCCTCTGACCCATTGAAACTCCCCTGAATTTCCTCAAGCGGCCCTGAGATACGCCTAATCATACAGGGGATAGACAAAATGATCGGGACAGGCAAAATTTCCACTTTTCAAAAAATGCTCAATTGGCTGTAACTTTTCGAAAAGTGCGTCAAATATTCTTAAATTTTTACTGTGAGTTCTTCAACTAGTTGTGTATCAGTGGACAAAATTTGGAAAAGATCGGACAATTCTTCACGAAGTTATAAAGATTTTTGGAAATGATAATATTATCCGATAGTCAACTTTGAGCTGTTATATCTCCGGATTCAATTAACCGAATGTAATGAAATTTTGACCATTAATGACTTATATAATGAGCTATGGAAAACCATTGACTTAACTTAATATTCTTAGCACGGAAGAAAATTATAACGATTAGATTATTTTTCCAATAAAACATCAAATTATCCAAAACATCAACATCGTTTCAAAATTCAAGATGCAAATTATAGTTCATTTAGTTTCCCTCTAATTGACTTATATATAAATGCGTTTTGAAGGAAAGTAACAACATAGCCGCCAATAAATTGAAAAAGTAATGGGATGCATATTAAAAATGGACCAATTTACTAAAAAATCGTGAAAAAAATAAAATCGCTATAACTTTTTCGCATGTTAAAAATTTCAAGTCAAGTCAAATGTTTTCCAGAGTTCATTATATAAGTCATGAATGGTCAAAATTTCATTGCAATCGGTTCATTGAATCTGGTGGTATAACAGCTCAAAGTTGGCTATCGGATAATTTTATCTTTTTCAAAAATCTTTATAACTTCGTGAAGAATTGTCCGATCTTTTCCAAATTTTGTCCACTGATACACAACTAGTTGAAGAACTCACAGTAAAAATTTGAGAATATTCGATGCACTTTCCGAAAAGTTACAGCTAGTTGAACATTTTTTGGAAAGTGAAAATTTTGCCTGTCCCGATCATTTTGTCTATCCCCTGTACATTAAACACCTTGAAACACCCCGGAGACCTCGAGGCACCCTGAGGCCCCAGAAAATTCCTGAGACCTCCAGGTACTCTCTGCGGTGTAGAAGAAACGCAGAATAACCACGGTCTCGCCGACCGGAAAAACACGTACAATTTTACTAAATCAACACAAAAGATACAAAAAACCGTTAAAAACACTTCAAACCAATTCACTTTTCTACCTAAAATTACCTACGGTACGCAAACGAAGGGCACAAACTAATCAAAAAACTATTCACTTTTTGAAACTTTAAAACCGCGATTACTTCCACACACCAGCCTTATGATGAACGAAATGATCGAGCTTTAGTCAATTTTCCCTTAAATAAACTTCTTAAACAATCCCCTATTATTTGAATAATCGCGCCAACGAAGAATTCGAATGGCGATCTAAATTATTGGCGCATTTCTAGGTTCGTCAAGATGGTTTACATGAGTTATGTTTATTTAGGAGCCATCACTGCACTCACTACGTCATTTTTATAGCAGCTGTTTAGCCGAGACACAAACCAACATACACGTATAGCTCTAGTTTCTAATTTACACGAGCAAAGTCAAGACGAATTTGAATGCCGAATCTAATCTAAACAGTTTTATATCATAGCGATAATTATGTTATGGCTTATTTCTATAAACGAATTCAAAGCGTAATTTTACTTAAAAAGAGATAAACGTCAAAGCGTTTTTCAATCCAGTTCATTAATTACTAAAACAAAATATTTACAATGAACTTACCTCAAAGCAAAAACAATTTTGCTTAAAAAAAATAAAAACGTCAAAACGTTACAAACCTGGCATGCCCCTCAGACCTCCTTTAACACCCTAGAAACCTCCTGGAACATTTCTTAAAACTTCTAATGAACCCCTAAGTACCCTGTCCTCTAAACACTATGCGAATCTAAACCACCTTTAAAACCCCATCAAATGCCCCTTAGAACCCCGGAAACACTGCTGAGACGTCATGAGGCCCTGAGGTCCTGGCTTCTCAGGAATGTCGTTTCTGCGACCACTTGAAGCGTCCCTTAGATCTCCTGATACTTCCAAGAGGCCCCAAAAAGCGCCCCTTAGACAAGCTGAATCGCCTCTGAGACCTCCCAAAACTCCCTGAAACGCCTTCGACACCTCCAGGCACCTCGAGGCCTCCGAAAGACTCGTGAGACCTCCAGGTACCCCCCGTGATCCCCTGAAATCCCCTACAATACCCCTGGGACTTCCTAAAACACACTTGAGACCTATTGGAATATCTCTAAGAACCCCTGAGTCCCTTTGAAGCCTCCTTTCAACACTCTATGGCTACCTGAAATGACGCTGATACCCTATCAAACGCTCCTTAGAACCGCTGAAATACCCCTGAGACCCCATGATACCCTAAGGCCCCCTGAAAACTAAAAGAAACCCAGGGGGAGGCCAACCGCCTGAAGCTCCACTGACATATCTTGGAATCCCTTTTAAACCGTTTCCACAAAATTCTCATGCAAAATCAGGTTGAGTTAACCCATATCCGCCCAGCGTCCTATTTATACGACAGATGCCCCGAACGCCCAGCGTCCTATAAATAGGACAGTCCTTTTGGTGTGAATATCTCCAGAATTACGCAAAATTTTAGAATACTTTCTTCAGAGAAGATGGTCTCCACACCCATACCTTGCTTATAGTGAACAATACAGTTTGTGACTGGTTCACTAGGTGGCGTAAACGATGCTACAAAGATTACATATTGTCACGATCTATGAGCTTCATTTCCAATGTGAATAAAAAACATATTTCCCTAAAATCTTGACAATGGTTAATGATTTATAGTTCACTAGCTGTCCCGGCAAACGTCGTACTGCCTGCCTACTGTGTTTTTTGACGTGCAGCTCGATAGGGACGTTCCCCGCAAGGTCATTTGTATGGGAGCCCCCCGTTCCAGAGACCGGAGAGATCCCACACCAAGCTAAGAACCTTCCCCGGCCCTGACAGCACCCACATACAAAATTTCACACCGATCGGTCCAGTAGTTTCCGATTCCATAGCGGTCAGACAGACAGACAGACAGACAGACAGAAATTCATTTTTATATTTATAGTTCATTTCTTCGGCAGAGTTGTATTGATTAACAAAACAAAAGTCAATGTATGTATGATTGTATGTTTTTATGCTTGTATGTTTATATGTTTGTATGTTTGTCTATTTGTATGTTGATATGTATGTTACATATATATGTATGAATGTTCTGGCATAACTCTGGAATGCGTCAAGAAATTTCAATTAAATTTGGCATACACATTCCTTAGGATGTGGATGTGGTAGTAGGGGTATTGGAATTCAAGGTGGCGGCTTAGGTTCCAAGATGGCGGTCAAAACTTCAGAATATATGCTTTTTAACGGCAATGCTGCTTCGGTTACTATCCAAGTAACCATGACGCTGGATATATAGCATTAATTTTGCTTTATAGTGTATTATATGACATGCGATATAAAGTTGCTTTGTCATATAGGCACCATTAAAGTAGGTTTATAGTCAAAAGTGGCGCTACTATTGTTGATTTAAAGCAAGCTTTACTGTGGTGATTGCTAAAGCATATAAAATGCTTGTACCATATAGCTAAGGGGCTGTCCATAAACCACGTGGTCATTTTTTTGGGAATTCTTAACCCCCCCCCCCCCCCCCGCGTGGTCATTACTCCATAAAAATTTTTTTATTTGTTCATACAAAATGATCATTGGCCGAACCCCCCCCCCCCCCCCCTCATGACCACGTGGTTTATGGACAGCCCCTAATGCAATCAAATCGTATGGAATGCATACTTAATGTATCATGTCAAAAAAAAAATTTTCTATCTATTTTTATCTTTTCATACCTGCTCCGATACTCTCACTTTGATGTTTTTTTATTGTATTTCGGGAATTGAACCTACACTGCTGAAACTGGACCACGATGCACGGTATGTCTGAACCAACAGATTATAAAAATTGAATGTATATCGGGTTTCTTTCCATAAAACATCAGTATTCAAGCTATATTTTCATTTGCAGAAGGTTTCAAAATATTCTATCGGGGAAATTTTGATTTTTCCATTTTTTTGACCGTTTTTCATACAAATTTGCTTGAAATCCTCATTTTCGGTCAATTTCTCTCCCATACAAAATGTATGGAAAAATTTTCACCGGTAGAATATTTTAAAACCTTCTGCAAATGAAAATATAGCTTGAATACTGTTGTTTTATGGAAAGAAACCCGATGTACATTCAATTTTTATAATCTGCTGGTTCAGACATAGCGTGCGATGAAACTCGGACGCGCTAACGCTGTGTGCTACGATACCATGTATTTAGCGCCTGGAAAAATGTGCAACATAAGGTAACGTATACTTAGCTCGTGCCTTATTGAGTTGTGTTTTCACCAACTCTGAAAAAATGTGCTGAGGTCTGAATGCCATAAATTCGTCTGTGTTGATTCTGTTTTTTTTGGTTTTCATACGTGCTCACTTCTACCAAAAAATTCGATAAATAAGAAACATTATAAATAGCGCTTTAATCCTTCCTTTTATGAAATCGGGGCGTTATGTTAAATAAGGAAACCAATACCCCACATCATTTTTGTTCCCTCAGCATCTGATTGTTTTCATGTCCCAACCAGAAACCCCAAAAAACCATACATAATATAAATTTTCAAACAGCAACATCTGAGCGTGATTATCTAAGTGCTACGTAGCAATTCATGAAAATTTTGGTTTGTTTTTCTTTTGTTTTAAATGGTTCTTCTTCTAAAAATGTTTTACAGCTTTTTTCCGAACTGAGGGGTATTTTTCTGTTTACAACGATGGAAACTTTAGTAAAGGCATATATAAAGTAATAAATGCTTGCATTATTGATTGCTATAAAGCTTTTAACATGGTAATGCAATGAAGCATTTAACAACGGCCCTATAGAACTATACAGAACTGTCAAAATCTCGCAATGCTTCAATGCTTTCTTAATGTAGATTAAATGCTTCATTACTTGACAGATGTAAAATAAAAGTTATCTTGCATTAGCTAAACTAAAATGCGATTGAATTAATGTTATGATATAATGCTTGTGGTTACTTGGGTATGCAATATCGATCGGGCTTCATAAGTAGAACTCAAAAATGAATATCCGACGCTATTTTGAAATCCAAGATGGCAGACCATTTCCAAGATGGCGGCCTCGGAATGGTAGTTTGAGCAATGATACCATGCAATATGGATATCCATCGATCGGGCTTCATGAGTAGAAGTCAAAAATCGATATTTGACTCCATTTCGAAATTCAAGATGGCGGACCATATCCAAGATGGCGGCCACGGAATGAGAGTTTGATTGAGTTATGATACCATGCAATATGGGTATCTATCGATCGGGCTTCATGAGTAAAACAAAAAAATGAATATCCGACGCCATTTTGAAATCCAAGATGGCTGACCATATCCATGATGGCGGCCACGGAATGGTAGATTGAGCTATGAACCATGTAATATGGGTATCTATCGATCGGGCTTGATGTGAAGAAGTCAAAAATCGATATTTGACGCCATTTTGAAATCGAACATGGCGGACCATATCCAAGATTGCGGCCACAGTATGGTAATTTGAGCTATAATACCATGCAATACGGGTATCTATCGGTCGGGCTTTATGAGAAAAAAAGGCAGAGGGTCATGGTAGATGGTAGGGTAGTAAATAAGTAGGGTAAACGGTGGAACAAACGGTTTGGGTGAAGGATAGAGTAGGCGGAGTGGAGTAGAAGGATAGAGGATAGGGTAGATGGCAGGGAAGAGAGTTGAGTTGAGGGTGGGAAACAAATTAGGGTAGACGGTACGATTAAGCACAATATAGACTAGAGGGTACGGTAAAGGATAGGGCAGTGGTTTTGGTAGAGTAAAGGGAAGAGGGTTGGGCAGATGGTAGGGTTGAAGGTAATGATAGAGCGTAGGATAGGGGGTTGGAATAGAGCAGGCTTGGAATTGATCACCGTTCAATAGAGGGCAAAGAGGACAGTAAGGTAGAGGCTAGCGAGTGGGGTGAAGAATTGAGAAGAGATTAGATGAGCTGAGGTTTTTTTTTTTCGAGATAGCTTCAGGAATTCTTTCCAGAACTTCTTCAGGCATTCCTTTCGAGAATCTTCCCAGGTATATTTCCGGGATTCCTTCAGATATTGCTTCCGCGATTGCTGTACGGATTGATTTGAAGTTCTCTTCAGGTATTTTTGCAAAGCAACCCGGAAAATTCTGTAAGAATTCTTTTAGGTATTCTTTTCTGCATTCCTTCAGGGATTTGTGTTGTAATTTCTTCAAAGATGCATTCCCGGATTCCTGCTCTGACTCTTAAGGGATTCCTCCCGAAAAAAATATATGAAAAAATATAGATATCTTCCGATATTTTATTCAGGCAATCCTAGATCATAGAGACATTTTCTATGATTCTTACAGGAATACCTGCAGAGCAAGATTCCTTCAGGGAATCCTACCGGGAATGCTCTTCTCCCCAGCGTTATGTTTTTCAGACTTTTGTACGTAATTCTAAATTGCAATTGGTAGATCGAATAAAATTGAATTTTTGGGTGGTTTATCATTTTTCATGTAACCAAAAACACATTATCTTTTCGATGTAACTTTGATAGTGCCCAGAAAAACACCATAAAACCCACATATTGTTCACGAACAAGAAATCATGGACTAGTACAAATATAGGTGGAGAAGCCGTGTAGAGTATATCTGGTTGGAATTTTATATCAAAACATGGTGTGATGATGAACCTAGGTGTGTAAGTAAGTACGAGACACTGAAGACGACCTTATATTTGAGGGACTGTACTTAAAACGATTTTCTTTTTAAAACATGCAACAATTCTGAAAAGCTTACGTATGGTTAGTACGTAAAGAGAGTTTGTGGGGTACTGAAGGAAAAACTCAATTTCTTTACTATAAATCATTATCTGTGTAAAATCTAACTTCTAAAGTATTTTAACGATTGCTTATGCCACACATAGTGAGCTCTCTTTATTTGATTTGTGTAAAAAAAATGAAAAATGTTGAACACTGCAGTCGAAACTATATGAAATTAGGGGGCGTCCATAAATAACGTAGCTTTTTTTAAGCGATTTTTAATACCCCCCTTCCCCCTCGTAGCATTTCGTCACAAACTCAGATACCCCCCTCTATAAATGACGTAGCTTGTTAAACACCCCCCCCCCCCTCCAACAAAATTTTCATGTAAAAAAACTCGAACTTAGTTCTGATTTCAATTTTAACTTGAATGTTAATAGAATATTATGAAAAAAAAAAACAATAGCAAGAAAACATTGCCGCCTGTCAGGTTCAGATCGCCGACATCAAGACCATAGGTGCAACCAGTGGAGATTATCACCAGAGCTAATGACTCAATAAACCGCCCATCGTACTGCTTGATGCCGAAGAATTAGAAATTGATGCTCCCAATATACCATAGAAGCTCTTTCGGAGATATAAGTTTGCTCACTAATAAATCTATTAAGAATATCAAATTGGTTTCATTTGAATAAAATTCACAACGACATAGGAAGGACCCTGCAGGAGTTTCTTCTAAAATTCTTACAGCAGTTCATTTTGAAATTCCTCGAGAAGTTTCTTTTGAAATTCCCATTTTTGAGAATGTCTCCCTTTTTAGATCCTCCAGCTTTTCCTTCTAGGATTTCTCCACGAATTTCCTTTGGGATTCCATTAGAGAATTCCTCCTTATTGTATTCCTTCAGGGGGTCCTTCAAAGATCCCTTCAATAGTTCCTTCTGAGATTTCTCCATGAGTTTTTTTTCTAAGGTTTTTCTGAAAGTTTATCCATGGTTTCCTACAGGAGTTTTTTCAAGGTTTTCTTCTTTCTTTGGACATCTTTACAGGGATTTTAACCGGAATTTCTTTTGAGATTCCAGCAGAACTTCTTTCTTCTTCGATCCCTTTACGGATTCCTCCCATGGTTGCTTCTGGAATTCCTCCAGGATTTTCTTTCTTAGATTTCATCAGGAGTTAAGATAATCTTCCGTGATTCCCAAAAGTTATTTCCGGGATTCCTTCAGGAATTCTTTACGGGATTCTTTCAACTTTTTCTTTTGTGCTTTCTTCAGAAATTAAACCAGGAGTTCCTTTTGACAATCAACAAATATCTCCTTCTAAGATTCTTCCAGAAGTTTATTTAAGATTTCTCCGAAAGCTTCATCTATATTTGTTCCAGGTACTCCTCTACGGAATATCTATTGAAATTTCTCTATTTCCTTTCAAGATTGTTCCAGGAGTTCCTTCTAAAATTCTTCTGGAAGTTCCTTCAGGGATTCCTTCTGAAATTCCTCCAGATCCTTTTGGAATGTTTTCAAAAGTTTTTTTCTGGGATTCCCAGTAGAAACTCCTGCGGAAATGTTATCCTTCCCCTGTTGGGGAAACCTATAAAGAACACAATGAGAAATTCCTTACAAAGTTGCTAGAGGAGCTCCTTAAGAAATTATTGGATGAATTCTCCGAGAAAGTCCTGTAGAAACTATGTAAGGAATTCCTGGAATAATGCTGTAATGCCAAAAACTTAGAAAAAAAAATCTTTTGCAACCTTAGCGGCGCACAGTGCCCTATAGCAAGCAGCAAACTATTGGTCTTGAGAGGCATTTAACGAAATTGATTTTTGTCTGCAAACACAATACATTCCTTTACGCAGGATTTCAAAACCACTTTCTGAGATACAGTTGTTGCGTCCGATAGCTGCATGCCTTATGAAATGAAGCCGGCATTTATTTTTTGTTTATCAATTATTTGTTATTTACATTACTGTGAATGGAAAAAAAATCATGCAATATTTTTTTTTAGTTACTGGATAATGATACTTAACGCAAATAAAATTTTTATTAATTATGAAATATTTTTTTCAATAGGCCAAGTAGAAAGCTACGTAGCACATCATAAACCCCTACCCCCCTATCGTCATACTTCGTCACAAAATCACAAACACCCCCCTCCCCCCCTGTTGCGATTGCAGGAGGGGACTGACGACCGACTCTTCCAGCAGAATGAAAGACAGCATATCTGTCGATGATCAGCTACAAAGCTGTGTAAAAACATTTATTAGGTTTAACATAATTCACATTAAAAACACTACTTACAAATTCGGTGGGACATTTACAGAAAATAGTTGTTTCCGTAGTTCACACATCTCCTCCTTAGCAATGCTACTTTACGTCTGTTATTGTATATAGAAGTGTACATCTAGTATAGTATTATTTAGGGGTGTCTATTTAATATTGCGATGTAAGTTTAAATTTAAAATGCGCTGTTGTGCGCAACACTCCCCCTCGTAACACACACATTTTCAGAACGTGTTACTTATTTTTTTATAATTTAAACAATTGTTCGTAAACATAGCAACAAACAAAATTTTGAAAACACTAAGTTTATATCTTCATCATACGTATATCTTTTTGATCACCTCTATGTTACGATGCCATTGCGCTTGTGTATTCACGGTAAGCGGCAATAACACAGAATAACGAGAGTTGATCCACACCTATTGTTATTCGTTGACACTAGACTACAGAATGACTACTATTCGGCTGGAAGTAATGAACGTGCATTCAAAGCAATCGTATAGGTTTTGATGGCAGGAGAGCGATCGGAAGTTTGCGATTACGTTGACTTCATAGACAACACACGTTTTTCCCGCTCCCTGTCGAAATCCATCTCGACCGACGTAAATGCTTTGAGCAGTAACCTACACGTACGATGGGTACTAACGGTTGCTACTCGCGTTGTTCTTGATTTCCCTTGGTGAACAATAGACATTCTGGTGGATGATTCCCCTACGGTGTTTGGTGACTGTTCGAAGATATTTCTTCCAGATTGATTTCTGTGCATCTCGCGGTGAAGTTCAAATCTGGAACTCGTCTCTTCAGTTCGATCACTTGATGCCGTCGGGGAAGTCAATTCGTTGTTGGTTCAGTACAACGAATTTCTTTGTAGTGTTGCGATTGCAGGAGGGGACTGACGACCGACTCTTCCAGCAGAATGAAAGACAGCATATCTGTCGATGATCAGCTACAAAGCTGTGTAAAAACATTTATTAGGTTTAACATAATTCACATTAAAAACACTACTTACAAATTCGGTGGGACATTTACAGAAAATAGTTGTTTCCGTAGTTCACACATCTCCTCCTTAGCAATGCTACTTTACGTCTGTTATTGTATATAGAAGTGTACATCTAGTATAGTATTATTTAGGGGTGTCTATTTAATATTGCGATGTAAGTTTAAATTTAAAATGCGCTGTTGTGCGCAACACTCCCCCTCGTAACACACACATTTTCAGAACGTGTTACTTATTTTTTTATAATTTAAACAATTGTTCGTAAACATAGCAACAAACAAAATTTTGAAAACACTAAGTTTATATCTTCATCATACGTATATCTTTTTGATCACCTCTATGTTACGATGCCATTGCGCTTGTGTATTCACGGTAAGCGGCAATAACACAGAATAACGAGAGTTGATCCACACCTATTGTTATTCGTTGACACTAGACTACAGAATGACTACTATTCGGCTGGAAGTAATGAACGTGCATTCAAAGCAATCGTATAGGTTTTGATGGCAGGAGAGCGATCGGAAGTTTGCGATTACGTTGACTTCATAGACAACACACGTTTTTCCCGCTCCCTGTCGAAATCCATCTCGACCGACGTAAATGCTTTGAGCAGTAACCTACACGTACGATGGGTACTAACGGTTGCTACTCGCGTTGTTCTTGATTTCCCTTGGTGAACAATAGACATTCTGGTGGATGATTCCCCTACGGTGTTTGGTGACTGTTCGAAGATATTTCTTCCAGATTGATTTCTGTGCATCTCGCGGTGAAGTTCAAATCTGGAACTCGTCTCTTCAGTTCGATCACTTGATGCCGTCGGGGAAGTCAATTCGTTGTTGGTTCAGTACAACGAATTTCTTTGTAGTGTTGCGATTGCAGGAGGGGACTGACGACCGACTCTTCCAGCAGAATGAAAGACAGCATATCTGTCGATGATCAGCTACAAAGCTGTGTAAAAACATTTATTAGGTTTAACATAATTCACATTAAAAACACTACTTACAAATTCGGTGGGACATTTACAGAAAATAGTTGTTTCCGTAGTTCACACATCTCCTCCTTAGCAATGCTACTTTACGTCTGTTATTGTATATAGAAGTGTACATCTAGTATAGTATTATTTAGGGGTGTCTATTTAATATTGCGATGTAAGTTTAAATTTAAAATGCGCTGTTGTGCGCAACACTCCCCCTCGTAACACACACATTTTCAGAACGTGTTACTTATTTTTTTATAATTTAAACAATTGTTCGTAAACATAGCAACAAACAAAATTTTGAAAACACTAAGTTTATATCTTCATCATACGTATATCTTTTTGATCACCTCTATGTTACGATGCCATTGCGCTTGTGTATTCACGGTAAGCGGCAATAACACAGAATAACGAGAGTTGATCCACACCTATTGTTATTCGTTGACACTAGACTACAGAATGACTACTATTCGGCTGGAAGTAATGAACGTGCATTCAAAGCAATCGTATAGGTTTTGATGGCAGGAGAGCGATCGGAAGTTTGCGATTACGTTGACTTCATAGACAACACACGTTTTTCCCGCTCCCTGTCGAAATCCATCTCGACCGACGTAAATGCTTTGAGCAGTAACCTACACGTACGATGGGTACTAACGGTTGCTACTCGCGTTGTTCTTGATTTCCCTTGGTGAACAATAGACATTCTGGTGGATGATTCCCCTACGGTGTTTGGTGACTGTTCGAAGATATTTCTTCCAGATTGATTTCTGTGCATCTCGCGGTGAAGTTCAAATCTGGAACTCGTCTCTTCAGTTCGATCACTTGATGCCGTCGGGGAAGTCAATTCGTTGTTGGTTCAGTACAACGAATTTCTTTGTAGTGTTGCGATTGCAGGAGGGGACTGACGACCGACTCTTCCAGCAGAATGAAAGACAGCATATCTGTCGATGATCAGCTACAAAGCTGTGTAAAAACATTTATTAGGTTTAACATAATTCACATTAAAAACACTACTTACAAATTCGGTGGGACATTTACAGAAAATAGTTGTTTCCGTAGTTCACACATCTCCTCCTTAGCAATGCTACTTTACGTCTGTTATTGTATATAGAAGTGTACATCTAGTATAGTATTATTTAGGGGTGTCTATTTAATATTGCGATGTAAGTTTAAATTTAAAATGCGCTGTTGTGCGCAACACTCCCCCTCGTAACACACACATTTTCAGAACGTGTTACTTATTTTTTTATAATTTAAACAATTGTTCGTAAACATAGCAACAAACAAAATTTTGAAAACACTAAGTTTATATCTTCATCATACGTATATCTTTTTGATCACCTCTATGTTACGATGCCATTGCGCTTGTGTATTCACGGTAAGCGGCAATAACACAGAATAACGAGAGTTGATCCACACCTATTGTTATTCGTTGACACTAGACTACAGAATGACTACTATTCGGCTGGAAGTAATGAACGTGCATTCAAAGCAATCGTATAGGTTTTGATGGCAGGAGAGCGATCGGAAGTTTGCGATTACGTTGACTTCATAGACAACACACGTTTTTCCCGCTCCCTGTCGAAATCCATCTCGACCGACGTAAATGCTTTGAGCAGTAACCTACACGTACGATGGGTACTAACGGTTGCTACTCGCGTTGTTCTTGATTTCCCTTGGTGAACAATAGACATTCTGGTGGATGATTCCCCTACGGTGTTTGGTGACTGTTCGAAGATATTTCTTCCAGATTGATTTCTGTGCATCTCGCGGTGAAGTTCAAATCTGGAACTCGTCTCTTCAGTTCGATCACTTGATGCCGTCGGGGAAGTCAATTCGTTGTTGGTTCAGTACAACGAATTTCTTTGTAGTGTTGCGATTGCAGGAGGGGACTGACGACCGACTCTTCCAGCAGAATGAAAGACAGCATATCTGTCGATGATCAGCTACAAAGCTGTGTAAAAACATTTATTAGGTTTAACATAATTCACATTAAAAACACTACTTACAAATTCGGTGGGACATTTACAGAAAATAGTTGTTTCCGTAGTTCACACATCTCCTCCTTAGCAATGCTACTTTACGTCTGTTATTGTATATAGAAGTGTACATCTAGTATAGTATTATTTAGGGGTGTCTATTTAATATTGCGATGTAAGTTTAAATTTAAAATGCGCTGTTGTGCGCAACCCCCCAAAAAGCTACGTCATTTATGGACGACCCCTTAGAAGGATCATGAATTGCATACTTTTGGGCGTTTATTGGGTTATATTTCTGCCCCAATTTATAAGTCCTTCTACTATTATTTTTAAGTGGTTATCATCTCTCTCACTTATTTAGAGCTGTATTGTATTATACGGATCAGAATACAACGATAGCGTAGAAGCTGTGCTAAAATAGAACTCGAGAAAATTATCAGATATTGAGGACCTACAATGAAGATTTTTTTTTGAACTACACCATAGACTTCCATTTTTTTGTCAAATCATGCTTATTGTATTGGAATTTAACCTTTGATAACAAATTTATTTAAAGATTTAAATTGTGGGACACCTTGGGCGTTAACGGGTTAAGAAATCACTCTCAGAACATCATCTTTCATTTCTCACGAGTTTTTGGGCTTTCCTTGAAGAAATCCGTTAGAATTTATAATTCTCACAGGGTACCTTTAATAATTCCTTCCTGGGTTCCTTCATGACAATATCCTGGATTTTTCTCCAGCATTCCAGCAGGGGTTCCTTACGGGATTCTTTTAGGGATTTCTCCCGGGATTCTTACACGGATTATTCTCAAGATTGCATGAAACAGTTGTCAGCTATCGCTCAATCCGACCGGTTGTCTTTTTTGCTAGCGAGCAAACTCTCGTTGTGGAATTCTATTGTGACTTGTGTCAACAATGGCAGCCACACGAAAAAATACAGTAGTGATCGATTTTACTGTGCTTCCCACTCGACCGAGTGCAGGGAGCATAGGCAAATTTCTAAGCGATGAGCTCAAGATTGACATGGCCGCAGTCAAGAGTCTCCAGCTACACACGCTAAGGAACTGTGCGCTCGTCGAGATGCGCTCCATAGAAGCAGCAGAGCGTATAGCTGCATCACATCACCTCAAACATACCATAGAAGCGGGAGAGAAGAAATTTCATATCCCGGTGTATGTGGAGGACACCGCAATTAACATCCGTATTCACGATCTTCCGCCGGGTATACCCAACACAGAAATAGCCGAACATATGGAGCAATACGGTA
This sequence comes from Aedes albopictus, assembly GCF_035046485.1. Taxonomy (NCBI): domain Eukaryota; kingdom Metazoa; phylum Arthropoda; class Insecta; order Diptera; family Culicidae; genus Aedes; species Aedes albopictus. The sequence continues at coordinate 285,710,523 of NC_085136.1, read as the reverse complement.
AAGTTAAATCGGTAGCGCGGGAATTGTGGAGGAAGTTCTTTCCGGGAATACCAAACGGCGTTCGTGTAGTGCGGATCGAACTGAAGAAACATGTGCCATCATTCATCCGAATCCAAAATCAGCTCACATCTGTGACCTACCGTTCACAAGTACCTACATGCCGCCAGTGTGAAAAGAAAGCGCACCCTAATCAAAAATGTTCGGAAGCAGCAGCCGAACAAAAGCAAGCAAGAGCAGCGGGACCTTCAAACGATGGTCAACCTGTGCAACCAAAACCCTCGGCTGACAACCAAGATGTTGCTAACGATCGCAATGATGAGCAGAATCAACGCGTGCAGGAAAATGAGCAAACAGGGAGTAGTATGTGCGAAGCCCCACCGAGGATGAGATACGACTGCAACGAGAAAGTATTTCGGGGGAATGAACAAACGCTGAAACAGCAGACAACGAGAGCAAAAAGATCGTATGACGATCATTGTTCGAATAACAACAATGCTAATGACATGGATGTGGAATGCAATGCGAGTGTGGATGACGATTCTGACTCCGGTCCGGTTCCAGCCCGAAACGATATTGATGCGTGGATCATTAAATTTAGAAAACAGTCAAATCGAACAGATAGATTCTTAAAATCATTGAAGAATGTGAAATAGGTGTTAAAAATTGAAATGTATTTAGTTTTGTTTGTTTTTTTTTTTGTGGCACAAATGCACTCCGGTGTAAAGTGCAGTAAATAAAAAAAAAAAAAAAAAAAAAAAAAAAAAAAAAAAAAAAAAAAAAAAAAAAAAAAAAAAAAAAAAAATTGCATGAAATATGTTTCCTTGATTGTTTCAGAGGTTTTCTCCTGGAATTCCTTCACGGTTTTCTTCTGGTTCCTCTTGCGGTTCTTAGATTCTTCCAGATTGTTTCAGAAAACTCTTCCAGAATACTTTTTTCATTCTTTCGGAATTCCTCCAGGATATTCAAAGTGGTTTCATTTGAGATGTTTTCATGGAATAGTCAAATCTGTTTAGGGATCCCTTTAGGGATATTTTCCGCTATTTCTTCAGGAACTCCTCCCAGGATTTCTTCATTGATTTTCCCAGCGTTTTCTGTGGGGATGCATCCCAAAATTCATTCAGGGAATCTCTCAAGTATGCTTTCCTGGATTTCTGTCCAAATTTAGTAAGGGATTTCTTTGGGGATTCCTCCAGGATATTTTTTTAAAGATACATCTTGAAATTTTATCATGGATTCCTCCCGGAATTTCTTCGTTCTATTCTCCTGGGATTCCTTTATGAATTTCTTCTGGGATTCCATCCTGCACTCTTTCAGGTATTTCCCCTGGAGACTCCTGCTGGGGTTTCTTCTGGATTCTTTCAGAGATTCCTTCAGATGTTTCTCCCTTTAATTTTATTTTTTCCCACATTTCTTTTAGGGATTTCTCCCTATTTTTCATTCTGGGAATTCTGCAATTTCTCCAAAATTTAAATCAGAATTTCATCATATTTTCTCTTTGGATTCCTGCGTGCATTTTCTCTGGAATTCTTTCAGGAGCTCTTTCGGAGGTTCTTACAGAGATTATTCCAGGATTCTGTACAGGACTCCTCTTAAGTTTCTTTTATGTATTGCTCCTGGGATTCCTTCCAGTAATTGTACCAGTATTTCTCCACATATTTTCACCGGGATTCATTCAGGGTTTTCTCTTGTGATTTCTTTAGATCACTCTTCAGATTTATCCCGAGATTTTTCCTGAGACCAGATTCTTCCACATAGTTTTTAAGGATTTCTAGGAGGATTACTTCATGTTGGGAGGGCGAGGGTAGTGGTCTCATTGGAATTCTTCGACAACAGAACGAGTTATGTATTGAAACCCACACAGTATCAGCATGATGTTACTGTAACATCTGAGGTGATATGTTTCAGAGGAGTTTCAGGGTGCATCAAAGCAAATTCCCTGAAACCTGCTGTAAAAACTCTCAAACGCCCTTAAAACTTCTTAAAAACAACCCCTGAACCCCTCTGGAACACTTCTAAAACTCCCTAAAACCCAAGCATATGAGCCATGAAACCCCTGTAATATTCCTGGAACGCCCAGGGGTCCCTCTGAAACCCACTGTAACTTTATGGAACACCTCTGGAACGGTTCTGAATGCGCATGAAGCGCCCATAAAACCCCTTGAAGCCCTATGGGATCACCTCGAACATCCCTGAAACCAAAAGAGTTGCTGAAAAAAATCCAGAGGAATTTCTGAAGTAGTTTTCGAAAAAAAAAAATGGCCATAGAAAACCCCTAAAAATAATCCAATATGAATTGTTTATCAATTCTGAAACAATGTCCAAAGAAATTAACTAACAAACTCCGTTAGAAGTTTTCCCTCGAATTTTGCAGGGTAAATCAAACAACATTTGCCGAATCAATTTCCAAAGAAAACGGTAGTTTCTAGAAATTAGTAAAGAAGTTTCTAGAAATGCGTAGAAAAATTCTCAAATAAATTACCATAGGATTTCCCAAATAAACGTCAAAGGAAATCATAATGAAATTGCAGTAGGATAGATAGATATTTCTAAAGAAATTTCAGAGGAAATTTCTGAAGATGCTCCCTAAGTCATTGCTGAATCAATTCCTACAAAAATCCTAAAAATGTTGAAAAAAAATCCTAAAAATTTTGAGAAGGGATTCTGAAAGCAATTTTCTAAGAAACTGCTGCATGGATTCCCAAACTAGTGAGTGACCTCTGCATAAGGGCATCGAGTGGCGAAATCGATTCACCTGTCTGGCACTAATGCTCGGGCACACGAAAGGAGCTGCTGCGCCACATTCGTAAAGCGATAGTTTAAAATTATTGCAATTCTAGACGTTCCCCATTCGGTCCCCAGGACCAACCATCGCATCGCCTTAGAAAGCTCGAAGAAGAACTTCGTGTCACAGGAGAATAAAAGGAAACCAAAAAAAAAAAGACGCAAGCACATCGAGTTACGTAATGTGCTCTCATCGACGACCATTACCGCCATCATCATCATCATCATCGTCGTCGTCGAGGACCGACGACCGGTCGTCGGTCACCGGTGTCTTTTTTCTTCCTCCCATAGATAATATGGAAGAAACCCAAGCACTTGAAAATTATGCTGACGATGGTAGATCATAAAGCTGGAGCAGCGGTGCTTCTACCCGAGCGAAGTCTGATGGCAAATGGAAAACTAATTTTGATGTTGTGATATTGCAAATTTTGATAACTCAGGTTGTTGTCGTTTTGGCCTTTTTAACGGTTAAAACATCAAAATTGATAGCAGAAAAATGTTCCTGTGACAGCAATTTGAAAACACTTCCTGCTATCGATGATAGCAAATTAATAACTGTTTTTGTTATCAGCGCAAGCAAATTGAAAAATTGTTAAAGGTAGAGTTTTTCGGTTGATATCATATCAAAAATGCAATAATACAATTACACTAATGATATATCCCTAGAATTACTTTACATAGTTTACTAAAAGATTTAAAAACTATTGTAACACTTAATATTTACATTAATTTAAAATGACAGCAAACCGAAAGCAAAATTTAAAATCAAATTAAGTAGAGATAAAATGATATCAAAATCTGATATCAATTTGTTGCTGAATACAAATCATGTTTTCGATTTGCTGTAATTTTGTTGTTGGACTTTGCTCGGGTACCTACACTCTACTACAGGCTGTGATCTTCCGTTTTCATCGGTCCACCACCGGAGCAAAGCGGAAAACCGAGGTCAACTTGCTGTCAAATTGCTCCAAGAAGTATTTTTTTCTTAAACTGGAATTGAGAGAAATTTCACATTTTTTCCTTTCTCGTTTACCAAAGTGTACTGAAAGGATATATGGTCACTCAAAAAGAGAATTTTTAATAGAAGACACGGATAGTGTATGGTGTCTGTATGTGTGTGTCCCAGACAACCAGAAGAAAGGATGCACACAGTAAATCGTATAAACTGATAATATACGGTGAAGAGTATGGAACTTATTACGATACATCTGGTAAACTGCCCTTCTAAGCATATCTGTCCCATGTTGTTTTGCATTCTTACCGTGTTTTTCTCAGTAACAGAACCCTTTGAAGTTAATTTAACATTTTTTTCATTTTGCATCACAAATAAATATTCCACGATAACGTCAAGCATCTTTCTGACATTAATTTTTAGTTGTCACTTAAGTTAGAGCGGTGGGACAGTATGCGTAGAAAAACAACATGGTACAGATATGCTTAGAACGGCAGTAAAGTTGTATAAGAATACAAATCAACTTTTTTAAGATATATAACTACATCGTAGTAAACAATATTCTGATGTTTTATCGCGATAAATTTCACTTATAAGCATAAGTTTGCATGCGAACTCGTAAAGTGTTCTGCGATAACTATACGACTTCATTTGGTACTTTCTTATTTAATAAGTCACATTGGTGTACGAATGAAATCACATAAACGTTAAAATAAAATCAGTGTGCATACAAACTTGTATAAGCTAGAATCGTTTATGTTGCCATTATGTGATTTGATATGTAATAACAATGAGAAAGCAGTTGTTTGTTGATTAAACTGCAAATTGTTACTGAATGAGATGTGCCAAAAGGCACATCGTCATCGTTGTTTCCATCCAACAAAAAAAAAACAATTGATGGATCAATGAAATCACGACTGAAAAACTTCAATTAAAATTCACAAATGATGCGAATAAATCAAAAGAATTCGATTAAATCGAACAAAAAAAAACCGCCCATCATAATTCGTTCAGCCAGCCAGCCAGTGTGTGAAGTAACCCCAGCCGGCTCTTTTTCCAATTAAAATGCCGCCTTGGATGCGTATGTGACACGTCAATTACGAATCATTACTTCCCCAGGATACGTCCATCACCGCCGCCGCCGTTCTGCGGACAAACGAAGGTGGTGGAATATTATTATTAATGTGTTGGCTTGTTGGGTGGATATTTACTGGGCCGGCATTTCCGGGTTTTTCACATTTTGCAGATCGGCAAATAATTCTCCGAAACTGACCGAAATGGTTACCATTTTTCGTTCGTCCCACGCAGTTGGAAAAAAGGCCTTTCATACACTGAGGCAAAAGATCCTAGCAATCTCTTAGGCATCTATGGTTTGAATGACGGTAACTTTTTTTACTTACTACAGTTTGTCAAAATTCGAAAGTTTTGTGAGGAATGTCACAAAAAAAATCCTAACAGAAATTAGATTTTACCGAAAATTAAGTTCTAGTCCCAAGTGCAAATGACTAGTTTTCTCAGTGTAAAGTAACATTCAGTAACACCAAGGACAATGGCGGCCCTCGTTCATGAATGTTCATGTTTGTTGGACAGAACGGGCCTCCTCTGCCCATCCGACAGAAGGAGAAGATAGTGCCGAAACAGCAAAATATTTTGCGAATCGCAGTCGTTTAGGAAAACAATGGTCCTCTCTCGGCGTGCTTGTCCGATCCCATCCAATTGTTGAAAAACTCAGGCAGCCAGCATTCCGACCGACAGCATAATGAAATAAATACTTGTCTTGTGTGGCACTTTCTATCTCTCTCCCTTTCTCTCTTATGAGGGTCAGTTTAGTATGATTCGTTGAGCTTTGCTCGTTCGTTTCCTGTTTGGGTTAGAATGATACTAGACTGTGTTTTGGGGGCAGAACATTATTCGTACACTTTAACTGTTTCTTTGGCCTCCCAAATCATATTTCCATGGGTTCTAGATGTAACTTTGATTTGTTGAGATAGGTTATGGACGTTTCCAAAATTATATCCTCTGTTTTCTTCTCTGAGCAATGGAGGGGGATAATCTGCTCAACAGACACCAATAGGGAGGTCCAAGCATGTAGTGCGGCGTTAGGGACTGCCTTTTACAGGCAAAGGAGAAAACGAGACTACACTCCGATTCACTAAACACATTCCCATTGCCGCCAAACCTACCGTTTCGGCGAGATCACCAAAAACGGTAGTGCTTCAGAGAGGGCCTAGTACACATCACGCCCTGAGGGTTAGCTGCGTAGCCTACAGCAACGAACATCGATAACTCGCTTTGGAGAGTTCATCAAGTTAGCATGCTGGCGCTTATCCAGCATCCCAGATGGTCCTGGCGTGCATCACGATTTGACCTCCTGGAGACTCAAGCCCTAAGGACTAGCACATAGAAGAGGTTGCTGACCATGGGGTCTTCATCTGCCCTGACCTTAGCAGGGACCCCTCCACAACCGCGGGTTCGGATCCAACCCAGTTGAGCGACACCACGATAGGGCAGCAAGGACTACAGTCCCGGTGCCTGACGAACCTCCCGCTTACGAGTCAACCGCGTAGTCGCCGGCTAGGAATAGGACTAACCCCCAATTAAAGGTGTCAAGCGACCCTTGCCGATGAATGAGTGATCGATGGGGTGAAAAAGATGCTCGACCGGACGGACGGAGCCTGTGGGGTACCTGGGCACCCCCACAGAATTTCGTCCCTTACCGCATTAATGCAGGGCTCTGACGTGATGGACCGGGATTAAAGAATGAAGTCCAATCAAAATCAAAAACAAACAACAATTGCTAGTGGTAGTGGCGAGGCTAACCCCTTCGCAAGAAGTGGATTGACAAGGTCTCAGTTGAAGAGAAGTGAGGAGGCACGAGCGGGAAACTGCGGGAACGTAGCTCCAGCGTGGGAACACCGATTCATCACCCGGCTAGGGGAGATCCCAAGTAACACAACATGTTTTATAGGAATTATTTCGACTCCAATATGACCAGTTACTGTGTTTTGGTTCATAACAATAAAACCGTTTTTCAGACAGATATATGACCGAAAAAGCGCAGATAATCATGTTCTATATGAATCAAAGCATTCTTAATATTGTTTCTTAGTATGTTTTACAGTACATAATTCTGACAATTTTCAATAAACAAACTACACGTCTTCCTTTTCTAATTGGTCGGCGTTAAGTCAGACCGGACCATCTGTTTTTCAATGATTTTGGGGAAATGTCCTGCAAGCACTTGGGATATCAAATCGAGCACGTTATTTTCTGAAAAACTGTAGTTCATTTATGTAATGACCCATCCGCATCAAAAAAACGTTGAAAAGTTCAGAGTTATCGAATTCCTTCGCTTATCTTTACATGTCCAAAAAATCGTGTAGTCCACTCTGACTGAACGCCGACCAATTGAGGATGAAAATTCAGTTTCTTTTCTAAAGCGTAATCAATGTTTGTTGCATAACCGTATTCAACTATGTTTCAAAATGTCAAAAAAAAAAACTATTCAAGTGCAAAATATGGCTTGCGATATTATTTCAGCTAAACTATTTCAACTTAAAATTGGCTTTCTATGTCCAGAAATTGTGGTACGAGTCATTTTTTATGGTGAAATAGGCATTTGTACTTCGATATATTTAATGCGCCTTATAAACACGTATCTTTGAAGGATAATAAAATAAAACAAATTAAAACCCTCGTTTTACTTGAACATGTGTAACCTAAAGTGCTTTGTTTTCCTAAATAATATTTCTAATTCCTGCAAAAAAAATCATACATCATGGATAAAAATGTGATATTTGACTGGATGTTTGATAAATATTAAAAGTATTAATGAAAAAATAAATGGCATACTTGGACTCCGCATGCTAAATATTTCGAGAGATGATTAGAAATAAGCTTAATGCATACCAATCTGGAAAACTTGTAAATGTAAATTGAGAATATTATTTTTACAATGTCATACATATAGCCCGAATAAAGAAATTTTAAAGTGACTTACACATGCAAAATTGACATTGGCAGAGGCAGCTCTAAATAAATAACTGTGGAAGTGCTCGTAGACTAACACTAAGCTGAGAAGCAGGCTTCAGTCCAGTGTTGACAACGTCAGAAGAAGAAGAAAATGTATTTCACATTTTATAAACGAAAATTTGACAGGAGGTAGTGTCACTACCTCGTGAAAATCAATATCATTATCAACATTGTTGTCGTTTCGTAAAATAGGTAGTTTTTCCAAGATAAAATTGATGTATGCCATCGAGACAGTTTAAATTTTATTAATTAATACAATCAAAATTGTAGATCATTGGCACGGTAAAAGTATAGTTTTTATTCTTAATTTATTACATATTGAACATCATATCAACATTTTTATGATCGGTAGTGTAACATAGCCTATTTAAAAATGATAACTTTAGTTTATGTTACATATGTTTGTTTACTTATTGAAAAAACATCAATATGACTTAATGTAAACAAACAAAACATATTATGTTTAACAAAAACTTCATCGAAAACAAGTATTGAAAGACAGACTGAAAATGTTACTCATATATGACTTATGAAACATACTGAACATGTCATCATGTTACACATGTTTGCATACATACTGTAGAAACTCTCAATATGACTTCATGAGAACTGTTGTCACGGCGCAAGACGTAGAATAAAATCACGGTTCTTGTAGCAATTTCTTGTATTTACGAAAAGGCTTTAAAGCTAGAAGATATTTTACTGTTATTGTTGGTCATGTTTACTATTGTCTATACTCACAATTCTGTGACTCCAGTCTATGATCTCTACGTCATCAACCGTTCTGTGATAGTACGTCTAGTCCAATTACCTAGTTCAGTAAGTTTTGAAGTCTTAGTTATAAGTTCAACTATAGTATTTAAGTTTTACTCACAGTTTGCGTCCGTAGGAAATAGTTTAGGAATCTAATTCATAATTAATACTCAACCAAAGATAGTCGTAAGTAGTTCATTAAGCTAACCTAAAATGTTTTGTATGTGTAGTTTGTATAAGAGTTATTAGATTTCCAATTCATTTTCATTTGTAACTCACTTAATCTCACTAGTAGCAACTAATCCAATAAGAAATTCTGTCCAGTTCAATAATTTAAACAACTTTCAACTAAATTCTAGCTAATCATTTGCGTAGTCTTCGTCCACATTTCACTTTCTTTTTCGCATTGTTTTGACATGAATCTTCGTCCCTACATCATTGGAGCCGATGGATGACAAGCAATCCGTCAGATCGGCAGCATCCCTGTGGAAACTTTCTGTTATAGTGTCGACGGGTGTAACGCCTCCCGTAACATTCCCCTCCTCGTAATGCTGCGCCGATCCAGCAGGATTACCTGCCGGAAGTACATCAAGTATCGCAAGCTTCGCCACAGGACGGCGTAGTACTCCTCCACTAGTCTGGACGTCGACCTGTCGAATGCGTCCATCCCGTCCTGGTATAACTTGAACGACCTTGCCCCTAGGCCAACTGTTCCGGATGGCCTCCCCTACGATGAATACCATATCTCCTTCCCGGATGGGTCTTACTTCTTCATGCCACTTGGTGCGCCGAGCCAAGACCGGCAAGTATTCCCGTATCCATCTAGCCCAGAATTGGTCTAGAACGTAGCGACACAGATTCCACCCATTTCGCAACGCCTCGCCCTCCGTAGTCGACATTTTTTCAGGTTGCTTGACTCCATTACTGCTCAGATGGATGAAATGGTTCGGAGTCAACGCCTCCTGATCAGACGTCTCCAGCGGCACGTATGTCAACGGCCTAGAATTGACCATTAACTCCGCCTCGCAAAGAATAGTCTGGAACACTTCTTCTGACGGTGCACGACAACTGTTGAGTGACTCCATTGCTCTTTTCACAGCTCTGACCATTCTTTCCCACGCACCGCCCATGTGCGGGGAAGATGGTGGATTGAAGAACCACCGCGTGTTGGTATCGGTGAAGCTCTCCGCCAACTCCTGATTTACTGCAGCCAGCTGACCGGCCAACTCCCGACTGGCACCCACGAAATTTGTTCCGTGATCCGTATAGATCTGCGTCGGAGCGCCCCGCCTAGCGATGAATCGCCGCAACGCTAACTTGAAGGACTCTGTTGACAGTGATGCGGCTACCTCCAAGTGGACAGCTCTCACAGCCAAACACGTGAAAAGCGCTACCCAGCGTTTCACTTGACTACGCCCGATTTTGACCATATACGGACCGAAATAGTCGACGCCCACCAGCGAAAACGGACGGACGAATGGGGTTACGCGCGCCGCCGGGAGAGGCGCCATCCTGGGCACCTCCGGTCGTGCTTTATACACGACGCACCACTGGCACTTCTTCGCCATCTTCCGAACCATCGCCCGGAGTCCTGGGATGTGGTACCGTTGGCGAATTTCGTTGACCACTGTTTCACCATTGTGGTGACCGTATCGCCTATGGTACCAGTCAACTAAAAGTTCTGTCACACGATGGGTTTTTGGCAGGATCACTGGATATTTCGCGTCGTACGCCGCCAGTGGAGATGCTTCTGTCCTACCTTCCATACGCATTACGCCGAACTCGTCCAAGAACGGCGATAGTTGTCTGATGCGACTGTCTGCCTCAAATTTCAGCAACTCTCTATTTTTAGCCTTATTTTTCTCCAAAACTGTCAACTCTTCTGCGAATTCTTCTGCCTGCGCGAGTCGCCACAACGCTCTCTCGCCTCGAACAAGATCCTCCTGCTGCAGACCACGACCGACCAGCTTGGCCTCTTGCTTCTTACAACGATCCACAAACGAGTGTACGTATGCTGTGGTCCGTAGAATTCGTTCCCACCTAGAAAACCGACTGCACTCGACGAACGGTTGAATCAACTGCACACAATGAACGTGAATAGCACGAAGTTCTTCTTCGGTGGTTGGTGGCACTCGCTGTTGCGGCCATTCATTCTCCGCCTTGTAGAGGAACTCCGGTCCAGTGAACCAGCGACCATCCGGCTGCATCATGGGTCCTTTCCCCCATTTGGTGGCCTCATCCGCGACGTTGAGTTTGGTGGGAACCCAGCGCCATTCCTCGGACTGTGTGTCTTCCAGAATTTCACCGATTCGTACCGCCACGTACTGGCGATATTTGCGAGCATCCGAGTTGATCCACGACAGAACTGTTTTGGAATCACTCCAAAGGAATCTGCGGCTGATCGGAAGAGTGTGGTACTCTTCTATAGACTTTGCTAACCGGCTTCCAATGACCGCCGCTTGAAGCTCCAGTCTAGGGATCGACAACGGCATTAATGGAGCAACCTTGGCCTTGGCTGCTACCAGGGAACATCGTGGCTGACCACGATCGATGACACGGAAGTAGGCCACACAAGCAAAGTTGGACTCGCTCGCGTCTACGAATACGTGGAGTTGCATCGTTTTGAAACAATCACGATCGTAACCGGGAAAGTAGCAGCGTGGAATTCGAACTTGGTTCAGTTTTGACAGTTGCTCGATATAGCGTATCCATTGATCGAAAATGTCGGTAGGAATGGCATCGTCCCATCCGACTTGAGCTCTCCAGAGATCCTGAATAATTGTCTTGCCGTGAATTAGCAGGTTCGAAATAAGGCCGAGCGGGTCGAATACGCTCATCACGAATCTCAGGATGCTTCGCTTAGTTGTGAGAGTTTTGGTTGACGTTGATCGCTCGAGTTCGTTCGGCAAGGTCACGGAATACACGAACACGTCCTCGTTTGGTAACCAGGTCATACCCAGAACGCGTTCTACTTGGCTCTCCTTGTCGATGCTGAAATCTTTCGGCGATTCCGCTGGTTTCTCGCCCAGGCACTTCAACACTTTGTCCGAATTTGATCGCCAGTTTCGCAGCTCGAAGCCGGCTGCTGCTTGCACGCTCCGCACATCCGTTGCCAGCTTTGTCATGTCTTCCTCCGTATCGCGACTGTCCAGGTAGTCATCCACATAATGGTTTTCTACCACTGCTGTAGCCGCCTCCGGGTATTCATCTTTCCATTCTTCCGCGTTCTTATTCTTCACGAAGTTTGCTGAACACGGTGAACACGTGGACCCGAAGATCGCCACGTCCATCACGAAGATTTCTGGTTTCGTTGATGGGTCTGTCCGGTAAAGAAACCGCTGAACTTGTCGATCCTCCTCTCTTATGTTCAGCTGGTGGTACATCTCGCGGATGTCGCCTGCAATCGCTACTTGCCGTTGTCGAAACCGGCACAATACAGCTGGCAACGAAGAAAGAAGGTCCGGCCCTTTCAACAGCATGTCATTCAGCGACACTCCTCTTACTTTGGCAGCCGCGTCCCAGATGATACGCACCTTACCGGGTTTCCGTGGGTTTGTGACAACTCCGATTGGCAGATACCATGTCCGGTTCGGGTCGCTTCCTTCTAACTCCTGAGGCGTGGCTTTGTGGGCATAGCCTTTGCACTGATAGTCGGAGATCTGCTTCTCCAAACTCGCCTGCAGCTCTGGACGCTTACTTAACTTTCGTTCTAGACAGATAAGACGACGCACTGCCATGTCGTAACTGGACGGCAGTTCCACTACATCACTCCTCCACAGCAATCCGGTTTCGTAGTGGCCGTCGGCTCTCTTCACCGTTGTTCGTCGCAAAATTTCCTTCGCTCTACGATCCTCTTCCGCTTCTGGTCCACAAGCTACGGATACAGCCAAGTTCTCCGCCGCGAAATATCCTTTCACCAGGTCGTGTAGCTTGATATCCTCCGCGCTCTTGCAAATGTGCAATAGCGGCGACCTCGAATCCATCTTCGAATCACCTACGCTTCCGAATACCGTCCATCCTAGTCTCGTTCTTGCTGCTACTGGCCCGCTTGGACATCCTTCCCGCGTCTTGAGAGGCAGCGACAGTTTAATGTTGTCCAGCCCAATCAGGATTCTCGGAACGGCCTTTTCGTAACTTTTCACCGGTAGACCGGCCAAATATGGGAACTGTTGAGACAATTCTCCATACCGTAGTGACTGTACTGGAAGTTCCAGCTGGCGGACGGTGCTCACGCCAGTCAAGGGGAAACTTTTGCTGCCCTCCACACCCGAAATCTTCAGGTTGACCAATCTGGAGTCCGCTTCGTGTCTAGAAACCTTCGCCGTCCACGTCAAACATAACGGCTGCAGCTCGCCGTCGAGGTTAAGCTGATCTGCGACTTCTTTTTCGATGAGCGTCGACGAAGAACCTTCGTCAAGGAAAGCAAATGTAGCTACTTGTGCTCCCTTGCCATGCAGCACCACAGGGATTATGCGAAATATCGTTGCGCTTTGACTTCGACGGTGAAGACTCACAACGGCGTCCGATTTTGGCCGCCCTCCGTTACTATCTGAAGAAGTAGGCTTGGTGCCAGTTTGCAGATTCGAATGAAGCGATGGGTGGTGTTTCTTGGTACAACCATCGACGCCACAGGTGCGTGTCGACTTGCACGACCATCTTCCATGGGGTACGAGGCAGACCGAGCAAAGCTGGTGTGCTTCAACTGCTTTTAATCGGTCACCGAGACTTGAAGACTTGAACTTGTTGCAGTCCTTGATTCGGTGCTTCACGCTCTGGCAGATGAAGCAAGGTCGTTCCTGGTGTTCTGCCTTTTTTCCCTGTTCGAACTTATGTGGCTTCCACGGCTCAGCAGACAGGTGTGCATTCACGAAAGCTTTCTCCTTCCTCTGTTTCTCGCTTCCTGCCGGACGTGCTCCGTCGAAGTCGTTGAAGTGCGCTACATCGCTCGCTGCCGACGTGATTACACTCATGTAGTCGCAAAATGTTCCAAGATCGACCTGACCAGCGTTCTTCTTGTACAACGCCCAGTCCAGCCGAAGGTGTGGTGGCAATTTCTCCACCAGCTCTTGCAGTAGGCTCGGATTGGTTAAGTGGGCTTGCTGGTTAGCGGCCTTGAGATGGCCAACAAGATTCTGGACAACGAGACCAAAATTGACCAGCGTTTCCAGTCTTTCCGCTTTTGGGGTGGGGACACTGCGCACCTTGTTGAGCAGCGACTGGACCAGACGCTCTGGGCTCCCAAACAACGTTTCCAGCGTCTCCATAATCTTCGGGACCGATGAAGGTAGCAGCAGATTGCTCCTCACAGCTTCCAGCGCCTTGCCTTTGAGACATCTCTGCAATCTCATCAGATTTTCTGACTGCGAGTACCCACACATGGCAGTCGAGTTGTGGAAGCTGCTTATAAAAAGTGGCCATTCTTCGGATCTCCCATTGAATATTGGGAGCTCCTTCGGTACTACCTGCCTGGCAGACAATTGTTGCTGAAATTGTCCCCACATGGCTTGCTGATTCTGTAGCTGCTGTAGCTGAGTAGCGTAAGGCTCTGCCGATTGCTGTAGTGGTACGTGCGACAGCGTCGGATGATGTTCCGATCTGTTGAGCAAAGACAACTCACCATCGGGAAAAGAAGGTGGAGGCAGTGGAGGGGTGTACGACGTCGACGCCCGTAGTACAGATGGTGGTAGTGAGAGGCCACCTAATTGATCACACAGCGATCGCGGTCGATGCGATAGTGTGTGTTGCTGCTGAGACGACGTTTGTGTCGTCGGTGGTAATAGCATGCTCGATCGCGGTTCGGTTGAACAATCAATCGATAGATGCGACGGCTGTTCTACCGGCGGAGGGTGCGATGGCGGTGACACTTGATCTTGCAGTGTCGGTGGTGGTTGTGCCGAATTCGATGTAGGCAATTCGACGCTTGATGTTATCGGCCGACTGACCCTCGACTGTAGAAACGACTGTTCACTCAGTGGTGGAAGCGGGACATGGGTTTGAGACGCGGGAGGTTTGTACAGTGCAATCGGCTCTGGGTACAAGAATGTTGGCAGAGGCGGTCGCGGAACCAGCTTTGGTAGTGTACGCTGCGGTTGAATCGGTTGAACAAACACCGACTGTGCATATACTGGCTGCGTATATACCGGATGTACGCTCATCGATTGTGTGTGTGGCGACGGTTGCACTACTGGCTGTTGGAAACCAACTGATCTAATCGGTGTAGATGCCGTAACAGGGTCTTTCATTCCGGCGATAGACGGCATACCATCCGTGTAAATGTTTTCGCCCACGCATTCGTTCGCCGGCTTGGGGAGAGACGATCGACGTTCATCGTGCATCTGGCTCGATGCATACTGCTTGGGTTTCGTTCCAGTATACCTGGTCAGCATGCCTCCACACGGCACGTTAGCACCAGCAGCAATCGAAATCGGTGGAAAAATGTCTTCGACGTTTTCTGGCATTGGGTTCCCTCCAGCTGCTTCGTCCACACTGTTGACCCACTCCTCAATGTGGCTGTTGCGAGTCCCACGACTCACACGACTCCGACGACTACGCTGACTTCCCGCCTCATCATCCTCGGCCTGAGAGATGAGCAGAGCATACTTCTCATCCAAGTATCTCTTATCGAGAGCAGCTTTGGCTGCTAGCGCCTTCTCTTGTCGTACACGCTCCTGTTCCTGCTGCTCAAGGATCAGCTTCTCTTGAGCTCTCTTTTCCTCTTCCAACCGCATGAGCTGCAATTGGACTCTCGTCGATCGCGAAGTACTGCTGGTTCCCCCGGATACTGAATCGCCACTGCCCGTTAAAGCACAATCTTTGCATATCCACTTACCGGTGACATTCTCGGCCATCTCCCCACACGCACAATGGTACCAACGATTGCACCGCTCGCAAGCTACCATATCTGCTACGTTGTCGGGGATTTTGCACTTTTCGCAAATGCGCTGAGGTGTCCCAGCGGTGGCTTTCGCCGCGGATCGCGTCGTACGGACCATCGTAGATACGTCCTTTATTTGACCTTCGCTACCAGCAGCACAACCTTGCCGAGTAGAATTCTTTAAAGAATGTTGTCACGGCGCAAGACGTAGAATAAAATCACGGTTCTTGTAGCAATTTCTTGTATTTACGAAAAGGCTTTAAAGCTAGAAGATATTTTACTGTTATTGTTGGTCATGTTTACTATTGTCTATACTCACAATTCTGTGACTCCAGTCTATGATCTCTACGTCATCAACCGTTCTGTGATAGTACGTCTAGTCCAATTACCTAGTTCAGTAAGTTTTGAAGTCTTAGTTATAAGTTCAACTATAGTATTTAAGTTTTACTCACAGTTTGCGTCCGTAGGAAATAGTTTAGGAATCTAATTCATAATTAATACTCAACCAAAGATAGTCGTAAGTAGTTCATTAAGCTAACCTAAAATGTTTTGTATGTGTAGTTTGTATAAGAGTTATTAGATTTCCAATTCATTTTCATTTGTAACTCACTTAATCTCACTAGTAGCAACTAATCCAATAAGAAATTCTGTCCAGTTCAATAATTTAAACAACTTTCAACTAAATTCTAGCTAATCATTTGCGTAGTCTTCGTCCACATTTCACTTTCTTTTTCGCATTGTTTTGACATGAATCTTCGTCCCTACATCATTGGAGCCGATGGATGACAAGCAATCCGTCAGATCGGCAGCATCCCTGTGGAAACTTTCTGTTATAGTGTCGACGGGTGTAACGCCTCCCGTAACAAGAACAAATGAAACATATTATGTTTCAAAAGAACTTCACCAATACAAGTATTGGAAGTAAGACTGAAAATATTACTCTAATACGACTCATCAAACATATTGAGTCTGTTGAGGTGTAGAGGGGCTTTCATTTGTTTATCGTGTGGTAGGCATGAAGAAATTCAAGGAAGTTTCCTTTGCGATCTACGTCACTATTGACCCCATTTATATTATTCAAGCAAACTTATACCATTATTATAAATAGCAAAACAAATCCTCCTGATAGTGTTACGGGTTGACGTAAGTGGTCTGAAGTGGTCTATAAAGAAACTCTTACAGGAAGATTCAAGCCATTTTATGTCGTAAAATATAAATGTGAGCTGCAAAATATTGTGATAGTTTATATATTTATTACAATGATCGGGTAAGTTGGACAGCGGTAGTATAGAGAAAAATCTATCGAAAGTTCGCTATTGAAAGTTCGCGTGCAATACAGGAAATATGTTTTAATGTAAAACCCAATTAATTGGAGTGCTGTAATGTATTTGCATTTATTAGCGAAACGTTAAGGTGAAGATATGACGAAGCCAC
The DNA here is from genome assembly GCF_035046485.1 of Aedes albopictus. Taxonomy (NCBI): domain Eukaryota; kingdom Metazoa; phylum Arthropoda; class Insecta; order Diptera; family Culicidae; genus Aedes; species Aedes albopictus. The sequence goes on along the minus strand of NC_085136.1, from coordinate 285,693,697 downwards.
AGCTCGAATTTTCATGAGCACAAATCTGAAGAACCGAAAGTTCCTACCGAGAATATGTTTGATGAACATGTTAAGACAAAAATAAAACTTGATCAGACTTGTCATATTGCGGCAAAATAAACTTTTTTTTTTTAGTTTTTATTTTTGTGTATTTTAACTTAGAGCAAAATAAACGTTATTAGAACATATCCAACAAAATTGATAACAACATGTCAGATTTGTTTTAAAATACAAAATATTTGCTCAAATACGACATTTTAATAAGAGATCATTAAAGACCAGTTTTTGGAATCATGAATATGACTTATACAAGACAACATTTGTTTTGAAAAACTTTGAAACAACTGTTATAGGACAAAATGATTAGTTTCAGACTTCTGATTATGTTTTAGAAGTTACTTGGGATATTGGACGGAGCGTGGTTGACGAGGGCCATCAATGCGTCCACGAAGTTCAACATAAGCAAGGACCTTAAAACAGCCCTATTGCGACTTCGGACGATGCCAGGCAAGACCATGAGAGACTCGTGAAAACTGCTGCACCGGCAGAACCCGCGAAAGCTAAGGTTACGAAGTCTACTTAGACGGAGACCTTCGCTTTCGCAGGAAGCCCAAAAGGTGTGGCGGATGCGACTGTTTTTGATAAGCACTCGCAGAAGCGGGCGAGTCAGCCGACAGGTGGGAAGCTGTCTGGCAGTGCGTCAGGGCTAGGTGGATAATAACCCCGAAGGTCTAAATTAATGCTGGCAAGCGGGACCGCAGCCTGGCGTCCCAGAAAGCTAATAAAGGTGGCCCTGAAATGGCTGGTCCGTCCCGGAAAGATGGGAACAAGGGGTTACGACCGTTGTTAGGCCCTCAGCAACCACAGTCGAAGAGTAGGGCGAACCAAGGGAAGAACCTCCCTTGGGCAAAAGTCTAGCGGAAGAGGAAGAATAAAAAAATCCCAGGTCGAGGAGGTCAGGAACGCCAAACCAAGAAGGTGAGTGTAGAAGAGCAGGTGCCAAGTGCGTGAAAGGTGACGTGCTCGTCATCAAGACCGAAGAGTCCAAGTACTGGGACGACTTGAGGACGATGCGGAGCGACGCCAAGCTAGTGGATCTGGAAACCGAACAGTATTAGACGTACTCGTACGGGTGGAATCATCCAAGAGCTCAAGCGCGACAAGGAACGCAAGCAGTGTTGCATTTGAACGCGTTCAAAAAATGGAAAAAATGAACTGAACTCAGTGAGCTGATGAAAAGATCGCGCGTTCAGTTCAGAAAAACGATCTTGAAGCAGGCTTTGAACGCTCACAAAACGAACAATGATCATTTTCAAGACGTTATTTGAAGGTAGCTTGTCAAATCAGATTTAATCTTTCGACGGAGTTCCTCTGCTCAAATTTCAAACCTCGAACTACCCAACGTTTTTCAATGGTAGGTTATTCCGTGTTACAGCTTTAAAACTGAACTAATGGTAATTTCCAATAATATGTATGGAATCGAAAAATAAAATAACTCCAGTAAAGCGCAAGCTTCCTCCGAAGGAATCTACCTCTATTATTTCAAGTCAGTTTGATGACCTCCTTGTTCCTCCGGCTAAATGCAAGATATGCAAAAAGCAACTCATGTCCATGAAAAAAAGCAACCTGAAGCGTCATTTAAAGGATAATCATCCAAAGCAGTTTTTTGAGCTGGGGCTTGATCCTGATGAAGAAACCTTGGATGACAGCGGACCATCACCCAAGAAAATGGTCAAAATATCAGTTGAAATCGATACAAATTTTTTCACAAGAGCCTGCGTGAAGATGGTAACACCAGGTGGTTTGCCGCTGTCCGTTTTCGAAAAACCTGGAATTTGAGAAATTCTGGCCAAAATTCAGGATGCTCTAAAGATAAAGCTAAACCGAAATAATATGCCGTCAAAAGTAAAATATACCGCAGATCAATTCAAGAAACGTTTTACAGAAGATCTTAAAAACAAGTTCGTATGCATCAAGTTGGACTCAGCTACAAGAAAAGGCCGAAGCATCTTGGGTGTCAATGCTCAATATTTAAAGGATACCAAAATGACGGTAAAGACTTTAGGAATGATCGACATCAAAGTTGCGCAGACGGCCGAAAACATTCGTCAGGAGGTGCACAAAATACTAGCCGAATTTCACATCGATTTGGATCAAGTTTACACGATCACTACGGATAATGGCGCAAATTTTGTCAAGGCGGTTGAGCTTTTAAGAAAGGATCAGGATAATTCGACTCAAGACGATGGTGATATAGCTCTTTCCGATGACGAATCCTGCTCAACGGATGACGATGATGACGAGTCTCCAGTAATCGCTGATTGGGACACTGACGACGAGGAAGACTTTGAAGAAGATGATGATGCTGAAACTACTGATGAGCCTGAGGAAGTGTTGATATCGGATGCTATTCTGGAAGGAGTACGTTGCGCTGCACACAACTTGCAACTTGCGGTATACGACGTGATAAAATCTACGGGATTTAAGAAAAAAAAAATTGAGTACGTGAAGAAAATTGCGGCCACACTACGAACGAAGAAGTGGCGACACATCTTCAAGGTTCATCGGAAATCGATTGCAACGCTCGAATGTGATACAAGATGGAGTTCAGCATATTTGATAGTTGAGTACTTTATGGAACATCGCGATTTTCTTCAGACTGTTTTGAAAAATGACTTTTTTTAAGAAATTTATTGAAGATTTCTCAAAGGCTTTCAAACCAGTACATTTGGCTACGAAAAAACTTCAAAGTGAATCAATAACCATGGGTGATTTCTACTTCGTTTGGTTGACATGTTGCCTTGAGCTTGAAGACGGCGAGAAACATACTTCAAGCGATGGAGAAACGAAAGTCCAAGCTTTTTGATAACAATGCATTTCTGGCAGCAATTTATATTGACCCTCGGATAAACTACAGAGGAGAGGAGCTGATTACACAAGAACAGAGGGCTACTGCAAAGGTAAATGATGCAAATGAAAGTATTTTTATTTTTAACCATGTTTTCAATGTTTTAGAAGCATTTGCTTAACGTATGGGAAAAGATCAAACATCGATTTGCAAGAAAGCCTAACGAAGAGAAACAGAAATTGTCACCAGATCAAACATCAACCTCGAAAATCGAACAGATGTTACGTGCAAAGGAATCTGCAGAGGACTTATCACAAAGAAGTTTCGAGCAAAAACTGGAAATGCTGTGCACCCAGGCTCGAGTTTCACCCGATACCAATGTTCTTTCGAACTGGAAAATGATGCGATCGGCTGAGCCAGAACTTTACGAACTATCACAAATGGTTCTAGCTGCTCCATGCACTCAGGTGTCTGTTGAAAGGTCGTTTAGTGCCCTTAGTGTCATTCTCACTGATAGAAGGCTCCGTATTTCAGACGAAAATTTGGCAAACATATTATTTGTTTAGTAGAATGACGATTTGTTCAATTGTGTTATCTTAGAATATGCATAGTAGAAAAAATATGTATAATATCTCGTTACATTTATATCACCCACGCCATTGTATTTTTTGGATGGTTAAGGCATCATTACATTGTTACTTTTAAATAAATTAATTCTACCTATCGTGAAAAACTTTTTTATTGCTTATATTAGGTATGACACAATTAAAAAAAATCCAAAGAGAAAAAAGTTAACCACAATCGTGTAATTTACCTTGCGACGGAAAAATTGTTTTAGATTGTGAATTAAAAAAATAACAATATGGTTTTATGACCTTGTCTAATATTTGATACACAGCACAGTTTTTGTCACGCAGCTACATAGAAAGTTTGGCCACATGTGCACCGATTCTAATTTTCATTTTATTCCGCAATGTCTCGCGCAATTTTCAACGGAACGGCTTGATTTTTTATACGGAATAAATACTACAGTGTATCAAACAATTGTCCGTACAGGAATTTTTTGGCCAAAATTATTTTTCATTTAAATGTTTATAACTTTTACATACGTCAATCAAAAGCGCTGAAATTTTGACCAATTATAACCCATATATTAAAGCTCCATTGGTAAAATTTTGAGCGAGATCGAATAAGTTTTTTGAAAGTTATAGAACTTTCAGTAAAACTTATAAGATTTTTGAACACATTTTCAAAACATTATATCTCAATATGAACTTGATGAAACTTTTTCAATTTTTTTTTTTGTGTTACAGCTTATACCTAAGGCTTTCATATGCAGCTTCGTTTGAGGTTTAATATTCACTACAAAAAATATGAAAAATCTGAATGTGTTCAGAGTGTCATTTGGAAATTTATCATATTTTGATCAATAAAAGTGCCAAGTATTTTCAACTTTTTTAAACTCTCTCAATGTAATATTTTTATACAGGACTTACTAAACTACATATGAAGAGTAGGTCCTATGAATTTTTCGTTCAGTCAATGCACTTTTATTGGTGGAAAACGTTTGGCAGATTATATGTGCAAAATACAGTAAATTTTCAAACATCGTCAGCTACATAAGCACATTTTCCATATTTTTTGTAGTGAATATAAAACCTCAAACATAGCTGCATATGAAAGTCTTTGGTATAAGATGTACCAAATAAAAAATTGAAAAAAATTCATCTAGTACATATTGAGATATAATGTTTTGAAAATGTGTTCAAAAATCTTATAAGTTTTACTAAAAGTTCTATAACTTTCAGAAAACTTATTCGATCTCGCTCAAAATTTTACCAATGGAGCTTTAATATTTGGTCCATGATTGGTCAGAATTTCAGCGTTTTTGATTGACGCATAAAAAAGTTATAAACATTTGAATGAAAAATTAATTTGACAAAAAATTTGCTGTACGGACAATTGTTTGATACACTGTATGTCCTACGTTGTATGTATGTAGTACATATGCTTCACCGCTTATCACCATTATGCAACTTTATTACATATCATAAGCTACATTGCAATTGATATACTCAAGATCCTACTGTATGCTTTTAAATTATCATAAACAGTATGTACCAAGCTTTTGCAGCTGCATCTCGGATAATTAAGTAAATTACGTAGCTCCGTTGTTTCATCATACAGGATAACACTAAACGGAATTCCGACCATTTAAGGCTTTATGGTTAAAATTTGAAGAGTCCAAGTTTAACCAAGTTCAAAACGATGAAACTGGCTAATTTTTTTTGTATATTTTAGATATATATTCAGTTAAATATCAGTCGAAGATTTTGAACGCGTTCAAATTTTAGAACTGAACTGAGAGTTCATGAGCCGTAGAAATGTTTTGAACGATGATCCACGATTGCTGTGATAAAGTTCAGTTTTAATGAACAATTAGCATGCTTATCTGCTCTCGTTCCGTTCAAATGCAACACTGAACGCAAGGGCGCCACCTACAAAAGTCTGGAGAAAGAGGTCCTTGGCGAAGGGGTCGAGGTGAGGGCTTTTATAGCAGAGGTGACTCCGAAAGTGAAGGACATAGACAAGATCACTGAAGCGGAAGAGCTCGTCACGGCACTGTGGCAACAGTTCGGCTGCGAAAGGGGCCAGCATGGACACGGGTAGCCTTGGTTCAGCTACCTGTAGCGGATATAAATAAGTTCATTAAAGCAGGGAAGATCAAGGTGAGCAGGTCAGTATGCCGTTTCGCCTTTCATGAGCCCCCGGAGGTTTGCATCAGGTGTCTGGGACCAGGACACAAGTCATGGAACTGCAAAGGCCCTGACAGGAGCAAATTAAGCAGGAGATGCGGCGCCGTAGGCCATAAGGCACAAGGCTGCACGAGTCCACCCATTTGTCTGATTTGTGAACAACAGGCACCCAACAACGGTGGTTCATTGTGCCCGGCCTTCAAGAAGGCCGCAGTTAACAAATCACAGTGCAGGTAACGCAGCTGAACCTGAACCGCTACTGTGACGTGGCCCAGCAACTGCTTTGTCCGGCGCTTGCTGAGTGGGTGATGGATATCGCCATCATAGCGGACCCATACCGAGTACCCGCCGGCAACGGCAACTGGGTCGCGGATGGGTCCAGAAAATGGCGGCGATACGGACAACGGGTAAAGACCCCGTCCAAGAGGGTTTCGTGGTCGCCAAAGTAAGCGGGGTCTGCTTCTGTAGCTGTTATGCTCCTACGCGGTAGTCGATCGAGCAGTTCACTCAGATGCTGGACAGTATGACAACCGTGTTGACAGGGCGAAGGCTGGTGGTAATAGCGGATGACTTCATTCTAGATGTCGACCTGTCTGATGTCGGTACCTAGAGTAACTTTAGTCGGAATGGTGCGGAGTCGATTATTGGCGTTACTTTTTGTAGTCCTGGCATAACAAGTAGTTCGAACTGGAGAGTAGATGATAGCTACACTTACAGCGATCACCTGGCGGTTTGCTACAGTATCGACTACAACAACAGCAGGCAGCGGGTAAAAGAAGCGGCGGTCGCAGATGGAAGACATCATACTTCAACGAAGGGGTATTTAGGGAGACGCTCCGCAGTGAGCGAAACTTACTCGGTTTAGACGGCGACGAGCTGGTCGTGGTGCTCTCGCGTGCGTGCGATGCGACCTTGCCTAGGCGAGTCCACCCTAGAAATGGGAGGCCACCGGCTTACTGGTGGACCGACGCGATTGCGGACCTGCGCCGCGCCTGCCTACTGGCTAGACGGCGGATGCAGCGAAGACGAGGAAGAGCAAAACGAACGGCGGGTGGTGTTAGACGCTGCAAAAGCCGCGCTCAAGACCGAGATAAGAGCAAGCAAAAAGGCCTGCTTTGAGGATCTCTGTCAGAGTGCCAATGCGAACCCGTGGGTGATGCCTACAGGATCGTTAAGGCCAAGACGAGAGGTTTAATGGCTCCTACAGAGCAATCTCCAGAGATGTTGGAAGGGATCATCATAGGGCTTTTTCCACGTCATAATCCTAGTCCTTGGCCTTCTTTCGTAGGACAGCCGGGGACTGGGGCTGGCGATGAGGAGAGGGTCACCGGTGCGGAACTTGCGGGGATAGCGAAGTCCCTTAGCGTAGGTAAGGCCCCAGGTTCGGACGGAGTTCCGAACCTGACCTTAAAAGTAGCTATTGCAGAGGCTCCCGAGATATTCAGGTCTGCTATGCAGCAATGCCTGGACGAGGGAGTTTTCCCAGAAGCTTGGAAAAGGCAGAGCCTGGTTCTGTTGCCAAAAGCGGGGAAACCACGCGGAGACCCCTTGGCATATAGACCAAAATGCTTGATCGACACGGCGTGGAAGGTGCTCGAAAAGATCATCCTCGATAGAATGTTGAGGTACACTGAGGGTGTAAATGGTCTCTTGAGCAGCCAGTTTGGCTTCCGGAAGGGGAGGTCTACCGTAGACGCTATCCGGTCGGTTACAAAAACCTCCGAGATAGCACTCCAGCGTAAGAGAAGTGTGCAGTAGTGACTCTGGTGGATGTAAGGAATGCGTTCAATAGCGACTATTGTCTATGCGCTCCTGCGTCCGACGGTACCCGGGTACCTGTACATCTCGGAAGTTACTTCCAGAGTCGAGTACTAGTTTACGACACAGAGGTGGATCGGAAGTGCTTTCACGTAACCTTAGAAGTTCTGCAAGGTTATATTCTGGGTCCGGTGTTATGGAATGTCATATACGACGAGTTGTTGAGGTTACAGTTCCCGATGAGGTGGAGATCGTCGGCTTCGCTGACGACATTACGCTGCAAGCCTACGGTGAATCGATCGAAGAAACGGGAGTCGACTACTGCCCACTCGATCAAGGTTGTGGAGGCGTGGATGAGACCCAGGAAACCAGGCTCATCACCAAAATGAGGAGGTGATTGTGAACAACCAAAACCGGAGCAGCATGTGGTGATCAGTGTAGGCGATTGCACTATTATTTCGAAGCGCTTCGTCAAACACTTGGGTGTGATGATCGACGATAAGCTTACCTTCGGTAGCCACGTTGATTACGCCTGCAAAAGAGCCTCCACAGCTATAGTGGCACTGCCCCGAATGATCTTCAATGGCTCTGCGATGTATGCCAGTAAACGCATGGTCTTGGTTAGTGTCGATACGTTCATACTAAAGTGAGGCATGGCGCTAAGGGCATAGAGTGCTTCGAAATGCGCGGCACAAGATGCATACGCAGGACTTCCAGGATGGCCTCCATGGTCATGGAGGCATCGGTTCACAGGGTTAGATCTGAGCCCGCGGTTGGAAGGGGTACCCGTTATGAGCCGAAGCAGGTGGAGGCCCCACTGTCAGCAACTTCTCCGTGTGCTGGCTGATAAGGAATCACTGTGTACGCGGTATCAGTTCTTTATATTTGCTGTGCAGTTGGAAGCTGGCGTGGCGTTGACCCTGCCCACCTTCGGAGGACAAAGGGATTAGTGAGAACCACTCAGGAAACTGGCTAAGCGCCAGCAGGCTACCTACCTTGGAGAACTACCCAAAGCGAGTCATCGATATTCGTTGCTGCAGCTAAGCTTGAGGGTACGATGTGCACTAACCCCTCTCTGAAGCAATGCCTTCTTGGTGGTCCCGGAGAGACGAAGGGTTTGACGACCATGGAAATGTAGTTTAGTGGGTCGAGGAGAGAGTAGTCCTGGCTTTTATTTTTATTGTAGAAGACGGCCCCTACCCCACAACTACCTGGACCTTCCTATTCAGATATAATTGTTGAGCAGATTTCCTTCCCATTTTTTAGAAGAAAAAAAAGGCGACGGGGTCCATTCCCAGTTGAATCAGAAACTTTTTGTTAAGGAAAATTCATTACCTTGGGTATAGAGTATCCTCGTGCCTGTCCCACAATATATACATGCAAAATGGTCATTGGAAGAGAAGGTTCTCTCTCTTAATAACTATGAATGTGCTCATAGAACACTCAGTTGAGAAGCATGTGGGTACAATAGCTGAGAAAAAGAGGAAGAATAAGGAAAACTTCATCATGAGTTCATTACAAGTAGAACGACTATTTCGTTTTAAATTTGAATTAAAACTGCATGTCATTATAACTATAATTCCTCAAATCCTTCCTTCCTGCACAACAAGACAGGCGAACAATTGTCCCACTGAAGAAGCCTCAACGGGCGCGGTAATTACTCGATAATGGTGCAATATTTTTCCACCACCTTGCCACACACACCACTCAGCCCAATTCAGCTCGTTCAAGGCAACTTCTCGGCAACGCGCACGATGGTTCTCGTTCGCCCCATTTGCGCTATCCCACGGTCCCGAGGTCGTTTGGTTCCACATAGTAAAACCAGCCAGCCCATTCTTTTCCGCCCCACAGCCGCAACGTGGCTGGCCGACGGTGGTGGCTTAAGCGGAAAAGGATGGCCACGAACTGACCACAGCAGCAGGAGAAACAGATGTAGATTGTGGACGCTCTCCGGCGGAATATTCGCCAGCAGCCAGTAAGATGGATGGCCTCCTATTCGTTTCGACTGGGCCCAAATTAAACATTCATTATGGTGAACGGGAGTCGTTTCCAAGGGGTGTTAAACGCGTCTGGCACGTGCGTTGGCGACTTGGATTCGCGAGGCGGCTGATGCCTCGCGGTTTTGTCGATATTATTCACAGTTTGAGAACATTGATAGCCCAGATGAAGTGCCAGAAAAGTGCTTGCAGTGATGGGTGGTCATTTTGAAGCGTAATATGTACCAAAGAATAGGAAATTATGGTCTGATTATACAAAATGGTTTTAATACAGTGAGCGATAATTCTTTTGAAGCATTTTGCCTCAAGCCGACATGTGTCGATACAATCACGGGAATATTCTCACGAGCGAGCGTGAGGTGGTCGTGAGGTGGCGGCAGCATTACTATGACCACCTCAATGGCGACGTTGCAAGAACCGAATGTGGCGCGTTAACAGATCTAGGAATATGTGCACAAGACAAAAGACTTCCGGCCCCTGACCTCCAAGAGATTGAGGAGGAGGTTGGCCGGTTGTCCCATTTACAAAAAGGGCGACAAGTTGGATTGCGGGAACTATCGCGCGATACCACTCATGAGCGCTGCCTACAAGATACTCTCTCAAGTTCTATGCCGCCGTCTATCACCGATTGCAAGAGAGTTCGTGGGGCTGGATTCATGGGTGAACGCGCTACAATGGACCAGATGTTCGCCATTCGCCAGGTGTTGCAGAAATGCCGCGAATACAATGTGCCCACACATCACTTGTTCATCGATTTCAAATCGGCGTATGATACAATCGATCGAGAACAGCTATGGCAGATTATGCACGAATACGGATTCCCGGATAAACTGATACGATTGATCAAGGCGACGATGGATCGAGTGATGTGCGTAGTTCGAGCATCAGGGGCACTCTTGAGTCCCTTCGAATCTCGCAGAGGGTTACGGCAAAGCGATGGTCTTTCGTGCTTGCTGTTCAACATTGTGTTAGAAGGTGTAATAAGGAGAGTGGGGATAAACACGAGTGGGACGATTTTCACGAAGTCCGTTCAGCTGCTTGGTCTCGCAGATGATGGATAATATAGCTCGCAAATTTGAGACGATGGCGGAAACGTACATAGGACTAAAGATTGAAGTCAGGCCAATCGGTATAGTCAATAATATGTCGAAGACAAAGTACATGATGGCAAAGGGCTCCAGGGAGAAATCACCGCGTCCACCACGCCACGCCGAATTTCTATCAACGGTTATGAAATCGAGGCTGTTGAAGAATTCGTGTACTTGCGCTAACTGGTGACCGCCGACAACGACACTAGCAGAGAAACTCAGAGACGCATTGTGGTAGGAAATCTACCTTACTTCGAACTCCTCTGAACTCTACGATCGAGCAAAGTTCGCTGTAACACGAAGTTAACTACATATCTACTGTTTAGGAGAGACGCCTCTGCTTAAACGTTTCATCTAAGATGAGGACCTCCTGAGAATGAGCAGAGAATATAATAATTACGTCATCATTACACGATCGAAGCAGGTAGATCGGGAAGAGACCTCGCTTTGTAGGATTCAGTGCCATTTCAGACTATCAGGTGAACGATCACCACGGTTTTAAAAAGAGACTAATGTTAATATGTAAATACTTGACTAGTTAAAATAAATGTAGTTCTGTGTAGTTTGTGCGTAAAATAAATAGTGTAAATGTAAACTCACTGTTGATTTGTGGCGTGTGAAAGAACTGGAATTAGCTGGAAGGATCCAGCAGGAAGAGTTATTATGCCTTCCCCCCTCGCCCTATGGCTGTGGTGAGAGACAGTAAAAGGAATCACTTACCCCAAGGATTGTTCTTCCGGAGGCCTTACTCTCTTACGTGTTGTGGGTCGGTGTATAAAACCCCAACATCTACAAAACGCTAATTAGACCGGTAGTGCTCTATGGGCACGAAGCATGGACTCTACGTGCAGAGGACCAACGCGCCCTTGGAGTTTTCGAACGGAAGGTGTTGCGTACCATCTACGACGGAGTGCAGATGGAAGACGGGACTTGGAGAAGGCGAATGAATCTCGAACTGCATCAGCTGCTGAGAGAACCATACCGCGAAAATCGGGAGGATACGGTCGGCAGGTCACGTCATCAGGATGCCGGATAGCAACCCGACCGAAATGGTTCTCGAGAGTCATCCGAACGGTACAAGAAGGCGTGGTGCGCAGCGAGCTAGGTTGGTCGATCAAGTGGAGGATGATTTGCGGACCCTTCGCAGAGTGCACAACTGGGGACACATAACCATGGTCCGAGTAGAATGGAGACGATTCCTATGTACATCAGAAGACCTCTGGCTTTAGTTTGACCAGCAAGGTAAGTGGCATTCCGAAAGTCTGTAAGACCATGTGACGAAGTATGTATCTTCTAATGGTTTCGGCTTGCAGTCACAGAAATAAGCGCTGGTTCTGTTATTCATCGCCGACGTTTCGATCCTCGGGTTTGGATCTTCTTCAGGGCTCGAAGAAGATCCAAACCCGAGGATCGAAACGTCGGCGATGAAATAACAGAACCAACGCTTATTTCTGTAACTGCAAGCCGAAATCATTAGAAGTCCCACCAAAATCAGTCATCCAAGAAACGAAGTATGTATCAGTCGAGTCAATATTCTCGCACTTGTTGTTCGTTGGCGGCGAGAGTGCGAGAGATTGACAATCTAAGGCTAAAGCGACAAAGTGGTGATAGACGGAGGTTAGATGGCGCTTCGAATCCAGTTTGACTTTCTATTCCGCAGGATCGTAACTTGTTCAGTGGTTTAGTTGGTTAAAGCACCGGACTAGCGGCACGGAGTCATGGGTTCAAATCCCACTAAATCAAGTGGTATTTTTTTCTCAAATTTATCTCTCAATTTGTCAATTAAACGTACTTTGCCTTTAAATGTTCTTACGTCTTTTTCTATATGTTTTACAATTACGCATCAAATTAGCATGTCAATCATCAAATGTAACAGATGAACCCAATTAAGCTGCGACTTCCGGCTTTAATGCTGTATTGCCTAAAAACACTCACAAAAGCTTCAAAACAATCCCTGAACTCCCCGGTCGGAAGTAATTCCATTTTGGGTGAAACGATTGCCAGCCGCCAAATTTACCTACCCGAACGAAAAAGTTCATTTCCCCAGGCATTAGCAGTGGGACTGACGGTTATAACCGTCGCAAGCGAGCGAACGAAGCAATTATCATTAGTGTGGGTGGGATGACGGTGTGGTGGCCGCACCCAAACAATAAATCAGAAATCAAAGTTGAAAAACGGGGAACTTCACTCGACTCGCGAAAATGAAAAAAAAAATAAACAGAAGGAACATCATGGCAATTTATTCGCTTGGTAATCGTTCTTTTTGGTGATGGAATCGTTGTTGCTGGTGTCGGTGATAGACAAAGTTGAAAGCATTTAACGACGCCGCCAAAAAACGCGGGAACTAGTTTTCGCTTCAATGCGCGTGCAATACGCAGTAAAATGGTTGCGAACAGTGGGTTAAATACGAAGAAAAATGGTCAAATTCATTGGAAAATTCTCTTTATAATCCTGTAAAATTTAGCGATGTTTGTTTGTTTGACTTGTAACCGATTTAGTCTTGTCTATTTAAACCACAAAAACAAGACGAAATAAACATTGCAATCCTTATGCAACTTAAAATACACAAAGTGCGACTGTACTCATGCTCTTATGCGATCAATGGATTGTGCATCGCAATAGGACAATGAAATAGCATTTTTTATGAAATTCAATTGGCCCTTATTGTCTGGAATAGTAACCTCTATCTCGGATTTATTCTCCGTGTGCACCATCGTCGTCATAGATAGGCCAACAACCAGTCGAATCGATATACCTGCCTAGGGCTGCTGGCTGGAGCCAATAAAAAACACGCAAATCGAGTGTGAAAGTCATTATCACTCGATTCCGCGATGGGAACCGAAACGGATGGCTCACGAATGCTCGTCACTGATAACGGCCGAATGCCCCCAATGCTGCCGGCGTGGCGTGGCGCGGCGTATCGTTATCTAATGGTTCATTCGGTGCTCAATGTGAGTTTTACGATAATTGTGGTTTTGTGCGACGACAAAAAGGAAAGGTCATTGGCAATCAGTTTTGGTTTTTTTGAGTTCTCTGCGATGGAGTGTGGTATAGTACTTACTACTGCCTAATGGGGTCATGCCCTGCTGGGGTATTTACCTGGAAAGAGAAGAGAAATTCAACAGTTAGATTGTGCTTCAAAGAGTGAAATGACTTAGCTAATCGAGTTGCAGATGAGAAGTCCCACTAAAGTACCATTTTGTGGTCAATTTATAGGTACCCTAAAAATCCAATAAAATGGGAATCGTTATTGCAAAACCCTTGTTTGCGAAGGGCTTTATCCACCTCTTGAACGATTTTGGTCGTTACTTACTGTGCAGGTTTAAATGTTGAAACCCAGCATCATCATCGTCTACGAACGACGAGAAGACAGATAGAACTTTACTAAACCACATAAACCGCTTCTCCGTTCCTATACGCCATTTCTGGTGACTGTACTATTGACACCTATATACGAAGCGCATTCTATTCATCTAGTTTGAACACCATGTCTCGTAGATGTGTCGTCGTGCAATATGAAGAGTATGGGTTGACAACCACTCAATGTACATAGACCAAATGACTATGAATGCGAATCACACCAAACATCCATCAAATTGTAGCTTGTAGTCTAGATATTCCTATTTTGGTTTGTATATACAGCATACACACAAGAACCAGGAGAGTCATCGAGATTAATCCAAGTAACTCTCTGAGCAACCAGTTCTTGAGATAAAAAATCTATTCCCTACCAGTATGAGTGAAAACCTAAGGATAACCCCACAAAATAACTCTACGGACTGTTGAAAAATCTATCAAAGATTCATACGAAAATTATATCAACGGAATCCTAGAGTTTCTTATATGGCTGAATACAGATATTTCACCAGCTATTTCTCCACCACGAATAAAAATTCAGAAGATACCTTGATTTGTACTCTACTTGTGTACAAAACCAATTTTGGAAATATTGATTCGTTATTTTAAAAGAAATAAAAAACCATGGAAATGCTTCCCCCAGTTTTGCCTTAACTCCGCGGATTCTTCGAGGTATTTCCTAGGAATTTCTACAGGAATCTCTTTAGACATATCTCAAGAGTTTTTTTTTTAATTAACTTTATCGAAGCTTATCTAGGTGTTTTCAAGTATACCTACTGGAATTTTTTTCTGAAATACATATGTCCACAAACTGTTACATGAATACTTTCAGAAATTCCTTCAGCGATTTCTTGAGAAATTCAAAAGTTCAGAATTGCTTCGGAAATTTCTCCACGGAATTCTTTGAAAAATCTTCCATAGACTCCTTTTGGATTTTATGAAAAGAAACTTCAGGAATTTTCTTTAAGATTTCGCAATTACCTTTTCTATGAGTTCTTACAGTAATTGCACAAAATATGCCTGGAAGATTTCTGTTAGGAATCTTTGAAAGAATACCTGGAAGAACAGGTATTCCTAGAAGGATTTCTTGATAAGTTATTTGAATAAAGCCCCGAAATAGATACTGGAATTCTGCATGCATCTTTGGAGAAGTTTTTCTGAATCGTCACCGAAAAAAATGAAAGAATTCCTGAAGCATGATCCGAATCAACCCTAAGCAATCCCTGGAGGATCTTCTGGAAAAAAAAACCTTTGGAGGAACTTGCAGAATCTCTTCAGATTTTTTCTTCGGGAAAATTTTGAATAACTGCCTAAGGGTATCTTTAAAAATATGGAATAAGATCTGGGAATTCTGTAGAAATTCCTGAATAAATATCTGAAAACATTTCTGAATTTCTATAGAAAACCATAGGAAACCACTGGAGGATTTTTTGAATGAATCTCTGAAATAATCTCCGAGTCTCAGCCAAAAAATTCCTTCAGGAATTGCACATTTTTAAGAAATATATGGAGAAATTCCATGAGAAATCCTTGAAGAAATTTCTAGATTTTGTGAGAAACTTCTAGAAGAGCTCTGGTAATATTCCTTTGGGGAAAATCCAACTGAAATGTTTTACAAATTTTTACCAAATGTTTGAAGAAACTCGTGAACAAGTTTTGAAAGGAGCATTTTGAGAAATTTCTTAAGAAACTTTTGAAGAAGACCGAGAGAATTTCCTAAACGAGTGAAGCGCCCTGTACCGTCCAGGGGCTCAACTAAACACTACACGGAATGTGATATCTTTTAATTCATAACAGTCCGACGATATCTTTTTAATAAACTATATTGAAGTATCACAAACCATCACTTAACTTATATTACAACGATTCACTTTTTCTTATATCACCTTTCTGTATTTCTTCACCGAAGTTGAAAAAACTGAACCGAACTGGACTTTTACTCTTACGTTGAAAAACTGAACTTTTACAACTACTGTCTTTTCTGAACCAAGATTGAACACTCTAGCGTTGAAACTGACCCACTGTCTCACTGACTGTCTTTGAACTCAACAACTCCGTTCTTCAATAACTCTAACGTCGAACTCTCCTCGATTACTCTGTTCTTCAACCACTGCCCCGATTGAAGCCAAAGCCTCAGTATTTATAGCCTAAATTTCCTAGCAATACCCGAAGAAGTCACGAAAATTTCTAACGTTGCCCAAACCATCTTGGGCGTGTCCAAAAACCATCGATGCCAAAAATAAAAAAAGCTAAAAGTTAAGAACTCTATCTATCCTACTCGTTCTCATCATGATTACCATCCCCGCCTGACTTGGGCGTGTTTGAACAGAACCTATGAAAATCTTATTCCCAAGTCTAAATCTCCTAGCCACGCCTGACTTTGGCGTGTTTGAGCAAAACCTATTAAAATCTTATCCCCAAGTCCAAATCTCCTAGCCACGCCTGACTTGGGCGTTTTTTTTTTTTTGTTTGAGCAAACCGCTATGAAAATCTTAACACCGAAACCACGCCTGACTTGGGCGTATCCAAAGTCGACCCCCATCATTGCCATCTTCGTCAACATCATCGTCATTATCATCATCATTATCATCATCATTATCATCATCATTCTCATCATCATTCTTAGCCCCATCATCTTTCGGACTTGGCACCCAATTCTTCAAAACAAAGCAACCGCCTTGTTATTCAAATGTACCCTTGCTTGTGCACAATGACCCCTAGCCGGGCCCGGCCGCGGATGTTCGTTGAAATTATACCCCACATTCTTTTACTCGAAGTCAAAACAAAATCGAGTACAAAACAATTCCGGCGCCCCTATGCCGCCAGTACGGTTTCGATTTTCAACATTCCTTTTATGGTTCACCTGGGTTCAAAAATCGAACCAAGTGAAAACAATCACGGCTACCTGAAACCATTCTCGGCAGATACAGTGCCTCGATTTCAAAACCAAAACAATCTAGGCTACCTGAAACCGCGCCTTGATTTCAAAACAAAAACAATTTTGGCTACCTAAAGCCATATGCGGCCAATACGGCGCCTTGATTTTCGCAACATTCTAGCGCAATCGATAGGGTATCCGTTCCATGGCATTCCTATCGACGGCCCACCGAGCGTAATCAGAGCTGCACCAAACCAACCGGACCCAACATGTACGATCATGAAAAACAAAACAAACGCATCGCTGCGCGGTCGCTGCCCCGCGAAACCAGGACACCGTACAGATGTTGTTTTAGTCAACGTCTAGTACGACATTTTAGATCAAAAACAAAACCTTTACAGGTTTACAATTGAGCCTTGGAATCGGTCGCCGCCAATCAAACCCAGCGACCATTGACCCACCAAGCATATTGTGGATTTACCGGCTCGACTCCCGTGTTTGAACACGATCGCACCCGGCCATCACCGGGTGCGATGATGGGTCATAAAAACAAAGTCAGTAACGAATGGTATGTTTCCCGTTGCTTCCAATTTACAGCGCGTGAGGTGGGTAGAACCTACCTAGAGCGTAGCTGTTGGTGAAAAATTGAAATAAAAACACACCCAGGCAGCTACTCTAACGGGAGTGTGTGGGGGGGGGGGAATGCATCTTTTTCTTTCACAGTTGAATTGACTTAGAATATCGGAAGGCGTGGGAATATTTAGGCGTTGCATGCCCTCCCACTTAGCGGAGTTTGAACGTGTATAAAATCACGTTCAAATGTAAGGATGTGGGTAAAATGTATCCCCCAAAACTTCATTTAGATGATGACGTTAACGATGATCGTTAATTTTCTAAACTGAAACTGCTAAACTAATCTTTATCTTCCCAGTAAGTGTCTTACAATATTTTCCACTACAGTTGATTGATCTGAATATCCCAAAGAAACTTTAAATTTTGTATTAACCTTCTTACATTCTTCCTCAAGAGATTGACTTCCTTGGTACTCGCTGCTGCTCCTCCTGATTCGTCGTAGGGGTTGTTCGTCTGCCATTGATTTCTACCTCTTCTTGTTAAATGTCCAGATCAATTGGTTAGTTTCAGGTCTCAGATGAATGGTATCGTTGCTTCTCTGTTGTACTGGTTTGTCTTGAAGATGATGTAGTTGATTCAGTTGATGTCGTCTCCTGTGGGAACGTGACCATGAAGCTTTGGTATCCGGATATTACCTCGGTTGAATCGTATTTCCCTGCTTGGAATTCCCGCGCTGTCGTTTGCAGACAGAAGAATTAGTTTTACTGTTGCTTTCTGTTGTTTCTCGAAATAGTGTCATAAGTTGCCTTCCGAACTGGATTATTTATCATTGTCATTTACGGTGTTATGGTTGATTACTTATCGCCCGCCTTCAGAATTTTGTTGGTATTGGATCAATCTCAATAGTGATGCGAATATTGTTGTCTTTGACCTGGTGCAAATTGTGGAACTGTTGCACATTCTTTAAAGAGTTTGTAATTAGTTGGCTTAAATTCCAAACCTTTTGATGATGTCGAAATGTTGCATTCCGGGTTATGGTTACTGTTAATTGTTGTTGTAAGAAGCACGGAGTAAGTGCTTTCTCAATGGTGAATGTAATGCGGTTGGTGAACATTACATTATGTCGGTTAATTTGGGAAACTTTGAAGACGTCCTTCTCTCATCATATGTCTGTATGAATTGTTGTTGTTGTTGTTGTTTTTGTTGTTGTTGTTTTGTTGTTGTTGTCGTTGTTGTTGTAGTTTTTCCCGATGCTCTGCATTGTGTTGGTTCATATTAGCAGATTCGCAGATGTACAATAATATTTGTCTCGATGTGCCACCCGAGTTGACCTTGAATCGTCTCCGGTGAAAAATTATGTTCGCTGAATTCTCTCCTCCGCCATACCAGCACCTTTGACCTTCAACTTTCCATCCGATCTGTTATTTCTCGTCATCGTACCAATTTGACTGTGGTACGTTTTCATAGAGGTACCGTTGAACTGCTCCTCTGGTTGCTCTCGCCGGATGTTGCCTTCTCGTCTTGTCCTCCCGCGTCATCTCTCGAGGAAGTTATGTTTAGATTTTGTCAAAATAATTTATTCAAACATGACATTAAATTTCATCGAAAAAGATCGTTAATAACATCGTTGTTTTCTTTTGTTTCTTGCTCAGTATACTCATTTAATTACAATTTTTTTTTCAATTTCTCATAGGACCCCAAAATTAACCCATTTGATGATGACTCTTGTAATAGATTTTTTTATTGCATTTATAATATTGTGAGGTAGATCCTCTGGAATTTTACTGAGATGCAATTACCGAATAATTCAATTGCAAACTTCAGATTTTTGAATAAAAGTTGGGGCTGGCTTAAATTGAAGAAATTCATTGTTTTCTGTTACTGTTGTTTACCTGTGCGGAATAAAAAGTGTCATTATTGCTTTTCCTTTACGCATCTCCTGTCTGCGCCTTCCGGTTCCGTGGGTAAGGCTTGCGGTTGAGATTTTGCTACAAAATCACTCCTCCTTTCCCCCTTTTGAAGGCTTTGCTACGGTTGGTTGATGAGGGATCTACTTCTGTAATAAAATACTATGTATTATGGTTATTCTAAAAAAAACTAAAACGAGATGATATAAAAAGAAAAAAATATATATAATTATTAAAAGATTGTATTATATTTGTACCTTAATTCAAGCATTTTCATACACTTTTCGCCATTACTCTTTTAACTGTCTCGTTTGTATAATATTTCCCTTATACTCCATATTGTTTCTCTTTGTTAATTTGCCGTTTTGTTAATTCGCGTTTTTGTCACAAGTCCTTTTCTTTCGTTTGATTTTCATATTTACCTTTTCTTAACCGTCGTAGGATACCTATTCGTCTTATGCTAAGGTTTTGATGGATGTCCATTCAAAATTGTTGTGCATTATGACGTCAATTCTTCGTACGTTGGTCATGCTAAGGTCATGTAAATTCGTTCAGTAAAATGTCATTTAGTTTACAGTTTAATTATCTTTTCTTTGAGTATCTCATTTTTAATTGTTACTTTTTCTGTGTTTTTTTTGTCCTCTTATAGATCTTCCATTATATTCATCATATTTCATATTATTCCATTATTTGCCCTTTTTCATACTTTATTGTTTTGTAACTTTATTTCCCCAATGACATTTCACTCTCATGTCTCAAAAATATTGCTTTATCATTCCCGATATGTCAAATTATTCACCTGATTTCCATGTTCTATTCCATGTGTCTAGTTTGCATAAAAATTGCATAATATCTTCACCATAAACATATTTTTGTATCCCTAGTAATTTTCAATTAATCTTTTCTTAGTTATGATTCCCCATCCCAATTTACCCTTTTTTTTCAGCTCTTCGGTACATTCAAGTCGTTTTTGCATTAAATTAACGCCGAAATGATGGACGCATCTTTGTTATAATTTAGCTGTATAAAGTATCCCCAAAAAATCATTTATTTTATTCCTCGCATTTTTTTTTAACCCTTTATGATTTATTTCCATTTTCTCAATATGTTATTATTGATTCATTTCATGTTTTCAATCATTCAACGTATTCCTCATATATTCTTTAATAATCAGTCACTTTGTTGTAGATTTGTCGCTTTGTTCAGATTTCATTTGTATTCCTTGTCCACTGAATGTATTTATTTATTTACTTTAATCGACACCTGTGGTTGTTTTATGCCAACCGTTAGACTTACATATTATTTTTTTTTATTTTACTGTTTTGTGTTCAAACAAAACATGTAGTAACTAAAGTATGGAAAATATTGTATTTACAAAATTTTATACATTTTTTTTTTTGATGCGTATAGCTGATCAATCGTTATATTTTTTTAATCTATTGTTATGGACTTTTTCCAATTTATTTCCATTTTTGATAATTGTAGTTTGTTCGCTGGGTAGGTCAACTACTGCGTATGGGCCTCTCCATTTACTTTGAAGTTTTTGACCTGTTCCTGTTGGGATTGCTTGTACTAAAACCAATTCGCCCCACATAGGTTGCCATTCTTCGGTTTTCTTGTCATAAATAATTTTACGTTTCTCTTTGGAAATAATCAAATTTCTTTTGGCATTTTCATGCAAATTTTTAAGAATTTGTTTCATTTCGCAAAAATAGTCATTATATGTTAAATCTGAATCTGTTGGAGTGTATATGGAGGTAGGAATCCTTGCCTTTCTTCCATATAAAAGTTCGAACGGACTGTAGCTTGTTGAGCTATTATTTGTAGTATTGTATTCAAAGGTAAAATAATCAAGATGTTGGTCCCATTGTTGCGGGTTTTCTCCGACAAATTGTCGCAAATATGTTTTCAATTCTCTGTTTGATCGTTCTACTAGATTTGCTTGTGGGTGATAAGCACTTGTATTGATTTTTTTGATTTTCAAAATTTTACATGCGTGTTTAAAAAACTTGCTCATGAAATTTGCTCCTTGGTCTGTCACAAGTTCCAACGGAGTACCGAATTTACAAATGAATTTTTCGACAAAAGTTTTGGATACAGTCTCCGCTTCTTGATTGTCCATTGGAGCTACTACCAAAAATCTTGTAAGGTCATCCTGCATAACCAGCGCGTATTTGTTGCCCCATTCGGATTCTGGGAGAACAACAATATCCATATATAATTTTTCAAATGGTTCGGATGACGT
The DNA here is from genome assembly GCF_035046485.1 of Aedes albopictus. Classification (NCBI taxonomy): domain Eukaryota; kingdom Metazoa; phylum Arthropoda; class Insecta; order Diptera; family Culicidae; genus Aedes; species Aedes albopictus. Next base: position 285,672,290 of record NC_085136.1, on the reverse strand, counting down.
TGTGGTTACTTTTAAAGGAATTCTATTGGATTTACAAATTTTATTTTTCTGGCATGAATCACATTGTTTTGCGTAATTTTCGATATCCCTTCTCATGTTTTTCCAATTAAAAATGAGACCAATGCGTTTCCGCATTCGCCTTGCTCCAACATGTCCGCCTAAGGGAGCATCATGAAATTCTCGAAGAATTGTTTCGATATCTTCATTACGTACTTCAGTGCGTTCCGAATCTGCGTTATAAAGGCTTAACGTAATTTGATTTTTCAAAGCTAAAAATTGAATCATCTCAAGTATTTCAAATTGTTTAATCTTTCTGAACGAAATCAAATGAATATTTTTGGACGCTGTTATCGGCGCTTTATTTTGATTGAAGCAGTTGCTAAGTTTGTAAAAGAATGTTTTGGTATTAATCATTGAATTACTTTTGCCTTCCACAATAATTCCGAATAAATTACTATCTGGAATAGAAACAACTCCATCTTCGCAAAAATCTTTCAGTCCATGGGGTAAATCAATAATTTTTGAAATTTCATTAAATGCTGATCTGCTATTCAAAATTACAATGTTACAATCAGCATCTGCATTTTTCAAATTCCTAGAAATTTTTAATCGATTTACATCAATTGGATTATTCTTGAACATCTCTAAAAATTCATCATATGCGCTTGCCGCAAATGTGTCATTAGTGTGCGTGTTATTGCATAAATCGAAAACGTCGGCCATAATGGATTCCTCAATTTCAGCCTCGTCCGATACTGCGCTCGTACTTGCTGGAGGTGAATTTGACACCTTGTTTATGCCGTGTAGGTCGGAACCCGTGCAATTATTATTTACGCTATCATTCATACGTCCCATGGTTTGCGTTTTTGTTTTGATTCCTTCGCTTTCTAGGTCACGGTCAGCGATCGCGCCCCCGTTACTGCGGCACGGAACGGTGTCTTTTTCCATCAGCTGTTTGTTTGGTTGAATGAATATGTTTTCTTGTTCTGCTTTTTTCTTTTGCTGTCGGGTGACCACAGCAATTAATTGCGACCTTGCGGTATTACTTTCATCGGCTGGATGATTTTCAGGTTTAGGGAGTCTGGATAAGAAATCTGCGACTACATTTTCTTTCCCGCTTTTGTAACGAACTTCGAAATCTAGACCCTGCAGTTTGAGTCTTAATCGAGTAAGGGTTGATGACGTTTCCTTTAATCGCCATAGTGAAACTAGTGGTCTATGATCACTGTACACTATAAACTTTTGATTAAAAATATAATGTTTGAAATAGTCTACTGCCCATACAATGGCCAGTAATTCTTTTTCGATTGTATGATACCGTATTTCAGCTCCAATGAGGGCTCTGCTTGCATATGCAATTGGATGTTCTGTCGTTTTTTCATTCGATAAAACCGCCCCAATAGCGTAGTTGCTAGCATCTGTCGTGATCACAAAAGTGTCGGCGTAATTCGGCCTGACCAGAAGTGGTTCAGATGTGAGATAAAGTCTCAGTTTGTTGAATGAATCTTCGCATTCCTTCGTCCAAATAAACTTATGATCTTTTTTCAATAAGTCATTCAGAGGTTTCCTGATGTTTGCTACATTTGGAATAAATTTCCCATAGAAATTTACAGACCCTAAAAATGAACGAACATCTTTTACTGTTTTTGGTTGTGGCATATTTTTGATCGCTTCGACGTTTTCTTCTGTTGGCCTGACCCCGTGTTCATCCACAAGATGGCCTAAGTATTTTAACTTTTCTTTGAGAATGTGACACTTTCCTGGTTCCAATTTTAAATTGTGTTTTCTCAACACACTGAGTATTTTGCATAGATTTTCATTATGCTCCTCAATAGTGTCCCCGAAAATAATAGCGTCATCGAGGTAAACTACAATTTTCACGTCTCCAAGCTCGTAAAGAACCGTGTTCATCAATTTTTGAAAAGTCGATGGGCTATTTTTAAGTCCCATAGGCATTCGCGTAAATTCAAAATGTCCTTTTGGGGTTGAAAATGCGGTTTTTACGGCATCCTTTGGATGTATTGGTACTTGGTAAAATCCAGATTTCAGATCCAAGGTAGAAAAGTATTTACTGTTTCCAAGACTGTCCAATAAATCGTTTATTAATGGAATCGGATAAACAAAAGGTTTTGTGATAAGGTTGAGTTCTCTGAAATCCACCACTATCCGATATTTCTTATTTCCGTTAGCATCTGGTTTCTTCGGTACACATAATACTGGAGCATTCCAAGGACTTTTGCTTGGTTTGATGATTCCTTGAGTAAGCATTTCATCAATTTGTTCATTTATATGTTGTTTAGTAGCTTCGGGAAATCTGTATTGCCGTTTGTAAATTGGCACATTTGTTGAAGTTTCAATTTCGTGGACTGCCGCATGTGTGTAGGTCAAATTATCGCCCTCTATGAAAAATACATCATTAAAATCGCATATGATATTTTTAATTTCATCATAATTATCTTTTTCCAAGTGATCAAGCTTTACTATTTTTAAAAGCCTTTCTTCTCGTTCATAACCCATCAACGTTTTATATTGTTTATATTCGACTACATCACAGTCGGTATCAGCATCTAAATTGAGCATTCGTTTTTCATCTTCTTTTCCCAAATCTTCTGACTTGACCGAATTTCCTTCGTCATAATCATAGTAAATTTCTTCACATCGACTAAATGAGTCTTCTCGATGTCGCACTGTATTAATCGTGTGAACATATTTATTTGTTGATGTTTTGTGTGTTAACGCAAAACTGTCATTTTTATTTCGGTTAAAAGTTATGGACTTAAAACCTTCATTTATTGTCGCAGCATGTTGACACAGAAATTCAATCCCAATAATTCCAGGAAATATTAGGTCCTTTACTAAGTGAAATATAGCTGGGAATTTCCCATCTTGAATTAGTAATTCTAGTTTCGCAGCTCCCAGTGTTGCTTTACTACCATTTTCAATTCCAACCAGGGTTATAGTTTCTGATGCATCATAGGATTTTATCCCCGCATAATTTAGTAGATCATAGTTTAGCAAATTTATCGACGAACCTGTGTCAATCAAAAACTTTATTTTGTTCTTACAGCTATTTGCTGTTGGTAGTTCAACGAAAAATTTGTCATTGGTAAAAATCATCTGTTCTGAAAACGTTTGTGGGCTTGATACTTTATCGGCGGTACTATTATCCCCTTTTGCAGGTGGTTCTGAATTTGGCTGTGCAAGAAATACCATACCTAATTCCTTGTTATATTTGTCTAATTTTTCATCATAAAAATAGCCACCATTATTTTCTTCATCTGGAGCATACAGTATGAGAGTTTTGTTGAATTTATAAGCTATGTATCTCAGTATATTCAATCCCAATATATCCATTAATTTTCTGTATGAGACAATTTGAATAGTTTTGGCCGAGAGAACAAACTCTGGGCAATTGTGAAATCCATCGATTAATCCTTCTCTGAGTACTTCTGAATCGTGCTCTGATTTTCTCGTACCGTTCAGTATCAGTCCCCACAGTTTTTCTTGTGGAATAGAAAATATTCAGCCATTCAAGTGCTGTTTCAATCCGTATGGAAGATCTACCAAATCGTTCAATTCTTTATAGACAGACCGGCTGTTAGCTATCACGAATGTCCCATCTACCTCATGTTTCTGAAGTATTTTATCGCTGAATTTTACTTTTTCTGGATCATATTTTACAAAGTTTCTAGAAAAATCTTTAAATGAGTAGACTTTTAGGTATTCGTCTTTCTCATCTCGGCTAAAATCAATATTTTCTAGACCATCCATATGTGGGTTCCAAAGAGGTATTTGTGGTGTTTTAAATATTTCAAGTCTACCAGATTCATCTGTAACCCTTTCGTTGTCTTTTGACAAATATATTAAACCTGCAGATTGCTCAGATTCTGTTATAACAGATGAGTTTGAATCAGTGTCGCTTTCAAACTCATAATCATCGTTCATTTGATCTAAAATTACTTCAATATCTTTTTCGTACTTGTGTTTGTTGCAATATTCCAGTAGATCTCTGCTAACTAAATCGTATGCAACATTGTATTTTCTCGTTCTTTCCAATTTAAACGTTGTCTCTTCAAAGTTTTTATGTATTGAGTCAACATGTTCCTTTACAAATTTGTACCCAACTTTGGCGGGAACTTCCAATGTATCCACTACATAAAACCTTATTGGTAAGCTTAATTCTCCTATTGCTAAGTGTATCCATATAGTTCCTAACGACTGAAAACCCATACTTATTCTATCATTTCCTTGTTTGTCTTGTGGAACAATCTTTGTTGCCCCAACTTTTAACGCTACGCTTTTATGAATCAAGTTTTCGTTAATGCTAGTATCAAGGTAATATTTTCCAATATAATCAACATTTTCCCATGTTGATAATTTCCAATAAAATCCTGTAGAAAACCCTCCATACATTGGGCTATTGGAAAACTTTCGTGGATTTTCATTGCTATCGTCAGCATGTGTATTTATGTAAAAACAATGGGATTCGTCTATCTTTTTCCAATCCAAACCCCCATGCTCTAGTTTTTTCGTTCCTGGTTGTTACCAAAGTTCCGGTTGTTCCAGTTGTTTTCGCGAGGGTGGTCGAACCTTCCAACGTTCTGGTTTGAATTTTGATAATAGTCATTTCTGCCTCTGTTCTCTTGTCGTGGGGATTCGTTTCTGTTAAAATCTCTACGAGTGTTTTGATATTCATTTCGAGTATTTTGATTGTCATTTCGATTGTGATGATAGTTGTCATAATGGGGGATTTTTTTTTATTACCGAACAGGTTTGGGCCGAAGGGTCTCCGATTTCAATCAAAATTTCACCAGAGCTAGAGGTCGTGGATATATGATCAAATTTGGAATTCAAAAAAATCATAGTGGACTATTTTCCCGAAAAACGCTAGATGAAATTTCACAATTTTCCCAAATTTTTCAAAATACCCCAAACTTCAAAAAATCATATCTCAAAAACTATGCATCGTAGAACAAACTTTTTTTAGTGAAATCGACGCAAAATTACTTCAGCAATCCGATAAAAATACACTGAGAAAAAAGTTTCTCAGAAAATTTTTCACCATACAGAAAAAACGTCTAAAAATGCTGATAAAAGTACCGTCTGTATCATAGATTATTTTGAACAAAATTTTTCCTAGCGCAAAAATTAATGTTCTTCATTTCGTTCTTTGACGCCAAAATGGAATCTCTTACCGTTTTAGAGATATAGCCAAAAAACCAACGGCCAGTCGCTATATTTTCATAGGAAGCCAACAACAAAAGCGGCCGTTCACTTGTTGCAACATATTTGCTTTGCGGCGAGCAAATGACATACGCTAATTGTAACGTAATTTTGACACTAGCGTGAATCGGAGTGCACTGACAGCACATATATGGCACTTTAGTGCCTTTTAAATGCAACAACTTATCAAATTTTGAAATTAATGGATTTGTAACTAGAAAGCGTTGCAAATAACAAGTTTACAACAAGCAAACGCATATTACAACGTATTTATTTTTTTTCAATCAAAGCAATCATATGCCGTTAGAGATGAGTGGATATCAGGTAACTATAACGTCTCTTTACACATGTAAAGCTTTGTTTTGTTTTTAAAGAGTTTTTGTTACTTAAATGATCATTGGTATGTGGATTCGTCTATACACCATAAAGAGACATTTTTCACTCAATATTTAATAAATAGCATGGTCTGTGCATAATGTGTTTGTATAATGTGTTTAGAAAAAAAAACACTAATTTAAAACTTAACGGAACTTTAAAAGATATATACCATGGATGAGAGGAACAAACATGTACTCTCTGGAGCGGATCTGGTGTGATGGTTACAGCTCGTGACTGTCACGCCGAGGACCTGGGATCGAATCCCACTCCCGACATACGAAGGGAAGTAAAGTGTGGGTCCCGAGATGAACTAGCCTATGGCTAAAAATCTCGTTAATACAGATAATAAAATAAACATGTACTCATCAGTACGGGCAGCAAATTAAAGTTTACCATGCATACAACTTCTTAACGCGCTAATAAAACATTGTTGCTTCAAACCAAGCTTTTCTTGTTCTAAGAAGCGACACAATTCCAACAGTGATGATAATAATATCCAGCAATGGTTAGCAAAGATTAATACCGAGCTCTGTATAGAGCTACTGAGTTGACAACAGTTGAGACAGCACGATACGCTGGAGGATCGATCATTACCGTTAAAGTAAGTTTTGACATTGATTAATAGAAAAAACACTGAAATGTAAGATCAATCAATTCATCACTTTTTTCTAACTAACAATTTGTTGTCAAAAAGACTTAAACAGTTTTCAGAACGAGCATGACAAACCCATACTACTACCCATAATATATTCGAATCAACCAATAAGTCGGTGCACGGTTCGAATGATTAAAATATTGTCTAAAATTGTTTAATGCTCTAAGATGTCAAGTGAATGTTTAATTTCAAGAAATCCTTCAACGTCCTCATTTTCATTCACAGCCTGTGTATTTACGAAACTTCATGGGTCAATATTGGATCCTTAACTATCTATATCCTTTGAAAATTTCTAGAATGCTTTCGTTATTTCTGAACGAAGCAAAAGAATTATAATCAAAAAATACTACACAGCTATGCATTTTTGTTACTTACACAGTTAAAAATGTTATATCATTTAACCTGTAACAAAAGGACCTCGTCGCATCGCACACATTTTTCCATCAGTTTATAAATTTACAGCTTGCTCTCAGTATGAAGCTTGCGTTCAACATTACATACAAGAAATTGTTTGATGTAAAATTAAGTTAAATAAGATAGAAATTCGTATGCAATTTTTTTTTTCGTTAGGTATAATTTCAAATATGTTGCTAAGTAGTAACCATTCTCCGTTAATAGTTTTCTTTGTTTTCATTGTTTTCTTAAATTGAAATGGAAAACATATAGGGCATGAGTGCTATAAGTAATTTTACGCTCACCGGTGGCATTGGCTCGTTGTTAACTTGTTATTTGAAACACATTTTAGTTAGAAACCCGATCATTGCAAAACATGACTATTTAATGCATTCAAAAGGCACTCAAGTGCTATATATGTGCTGTCAGTGCACTCCGATGCACGTTAGTGTCAAAGTTACGTTACAATTAGTGTATGTCATTTGCTCTTTGCAAAGCAAACATGTTGCAACAGGTGAACGGCCGCTGTTGTAGTAGATGGCTTCCTATGAAAATATAGCGACTGGCCGTTGGTTTTTTGGCTATATCTCTAAAACGGTAAGAGATTCCATTTTGGCGTCAAAGAACGAAATGAAGAACATTAATTTTTGCGCTAGGAAAAATTTTGTTCAAAATAATCTATGATACAGACGGTACTTTTATCCGCATTTTTAGACGTTTTTTCTGTATGGTGAAAAATTTTCTGAGAAACTTTTTTCTCAGTGTATTTTTATCGGATTGCTGAGGTAATTTGGCGTCGATTTCACTAAAAAAAGTTTGTTCTACGATGCATAGTTTTTGAGATACGATTTTTTGAAGTTTGGGATGTTTTACAAAATTTTGAAAAATCGTGAAATTTCATCTAGTGATTCCCGGAAAAATAGTCGACTATGATTTTTTTGAATTCCATATATGGTCATATATCCACGACCTCTAGCTCTGGTGAAATTTTCATTGAAATCGGAGACCCTTCGGCCCAAAGTGTTCGATAATAAAAAAAAATCCCCAATGGTCTCTCTCATATCTGTATTGAGTGTTATTGTTCAATCGATTTCTATCGTCTCTGTATGAATCTTCGTATCGATTCCTGTCATTTCTTGGATAGTTGTCATTATTACTTCTGTTGAAGTTTCTATAGTCGTTCTGTCCTCTGCTGTAGTCGTTCCTTCGGTACTCATTGCGGAAACCGCCTTGTGGTCCCTGCGTTCCTCTATTAAAATTCCTCCGATAGTCATTATTAAAATCTTCTTGAAATCCTTGATTTCTGTTATTTTCGAACCTTCTTTGATAATTCCTTGGACTTGGGTCATAATCCTTATTCCTATTATCAAAGTTTCTTCGGGGAGGTCGGAAATTTTGATCTTTATTTCGTAATCTTTGGGATTCTGCGATATGTGAATCCTGCAACCTTCGTTCGATTTGTTCAATTTGTTCTACATCGATGCATTCTTCTTCCAAATAATCGATTAAATCTTCTAATGATTCGTCTTTTTTAGTTTTTGCCAAATTCTTCAGACTCCTGTTTTTCAAACCTGCTAAAAAGTGAATTCTAAGACTTCTTTGAGCATAAGATTCAAATGTTTGATCTTTAAAGTTCTCTTTCTCGTATTCTTCAATATGCTTTTTAAATTGAAGAACTCGATCTTTGTAACTCTGAAATGTTTCCTGTTGACCTTGTTCAAGTGTTTCGATTTTTTGAAATAATTCCTCTAATTTGAAGCTACTTTCAAATTCCTTCCGAAGATTATCTCTGACATCCTCCCAAGTGTCAGCAAGAATATTTTTGAATTTTATTGCTGCTGGACCTTTCAATTTTGACAGTACAACATGGATAAGTTCCGTTTCTGCCTCTTTAGCTGCATCATTTTCACCTAACTTTTCAATTATTTCTGCAAAATGCTTAATTTGGTAAATGAAAGCATCTAATTCTGCTGCTGCACCGCGAAATTCAGGGATTACCTGAATTGCTTTTTCGGTTGAAAAAACGTATGCCATTTTGTTAAAAAAGGATTTGTAGGTTGAATCAAATTTAGTACTAAACTCGTGTAAACTTTTAATTAATTCGACTTTAGATTCTTCGTCGCTATAGTCAGCGTTATATAAAGTTGATGACAAAATATTAGGATCTCTGATTGGTCCAAAATATAAATCGGTTTCAGAAATGGAAACGTTAAGTGTAGAAATATCAAAATTTTCAGTAAATGAATCTTCACAGACTGTGACTCGTCTGCTTCGTAAATTAATAACTTTTCCTGATTCCAAGTGTTGATTATTTGTAGTTTTTCCCGTATGTTTGGTTTTGCTTAAAATTTTTAAACACTCTTCGTACTTTCTTCTGACGATTTCCAAATTATCAGTTAAGGTATTCCAAGTGTTGGTATCGTTCAAATTTTCGTATTTTTGTACTATTGTTTCATATTTCAAAAATGCATCATTTAGTAATTCTGTTTTAAGAAAAATTCCTTGCTGTGATCTTGGCCTATTTTTGTTTTTATTTAAATTTTCAAATTCTTTAAAAATGTAGTCCTTGATTTCCTCCAATGTTTCAAAATCGATTCTAGTCGTCGACGTCGGTTCGCCCAAACTTGACATTTACATAAATTTTTTCATTGTTTACTCACCCAATTATAACTGATATTGATTGTAGCAGCATTGTTGATAGGAAAATTCCGTCAGATTTCCCCTTTCGTCCGCTCTCTGCGATGTTGTCACTGCTTTCCACTTAACTGATTAGTCTTTGTTCACACGATCTCTTCACAATTGTTCAAACTTTGCTTTAGTGTTCAACGTGGCACTTAGTCTCGGCACTGATTTTTCCTTCCCTTCAGAAATTTGGCGTTCCAATGTTCTGATTAGCGAACAGTTTTCGCTGTCACCATATGAAGCGCCCTGTACCGTCCAGGGGCTCAACTAAACACTACACGGAATGTGATATCTTTTAATTCATAACAGTCCGACGATATCTTTTTAATAAACTATATTGAAGTATCACAAACCATCACTTAACTTATATTACAACGATTCACTTTTTCTTATATCACCTTTCTGTATTTCTTCACCGAAGTTGAAAAAACTGAACCGAACTGGACTTTTACTCTTACGTTGAAAAACTGAACTTTTACAACTACTGTCTTTTCTGAACCAAGATTGAACACTCTAGCGTTGAAACTGACCCACTGTCTCACTGACTGTCTTTGAACTCAACAACTCCGTTCTTCAATAACTCTAACGTCGAACTCTCCTCGATTACTCTGTTCTTCAACCACTGCCCCGATTGAAGCCAAAGCCTCAGTATTTATAGCCTAAATTTCCTAGCAATACCCGAAGAAGTCACGAAAATTTCTAACGTTGCCCAAACCATCTTGGGCGTGTCCAAAAACCATCGATGCCAAAAATAAAAAAAGCTAAAAGTTAAGAACTCTATCTATCCTACTCGTTCTCATCATGATTACCATCCCCGCCTGACTTGGGCGTGTTTGAACAGAACCTATGAAAATCTTATTCCCAAGTCTAAATCTCCTAGCCACGCCTGACTTTGGCGTGTTTGAGCAAAACCTATTAAAATCTTATCCCCAAGTCCAAATCTCCTAGCCACGCCTGACTTGGGCGTTTTTTTTTTTGTTTGAGCAAACCGCTATGAAAATCTTAACACCGAAACCACGCCTGACTTGGGCGTATCCAAAGTCGACCCCCATCATTGCCATCTTCGTCAACATCATCGTCATTATCATCATCATTATCATCATCATTATCATCATCATTCTCATCATCATTCTTAGCCCCATCATCTTTCGGACTTGGCACCCAATTCTTCAAAACAAAGCAACCGCCTTGTTATTCAAATGTACCCTTGCTTGTGCACAATGACCCCTAGCCGGGCCCGGCCGCGGATGTTCGTTGAAATTATACCCCACATTCTTTTACTCGAAGTCAAAACAAAATCGAGTACAAAACAATTCCGGCGCCCCTATGCCGCCAGTACGGTTTCGATTTTCAACATTCCTTTTATGGTTCACCTGGGTTCAAAAATCGAACCAAGTGAAAACAATCACGGCTACCTGAAACCATTCTCGGCAGATACAGTGCCTCGATTTCAAAACCAAAACAATCTAGGCTACCTGAAACCGCGCCTTGATTTCAAAACAAAAACAATTTTGGCTACCTAAAGCCATATGCGGCCAATACGGCGCCTTGATTTTCGCAACATTCTAGCGCAATCGATAGGGTATCCGTTCCATGGCATTCCTATCGACGGCCCACCGAGCGTAATCAGAGCTGCACCAAACCAACCGGACCCAACATGTACGATCATGAAAAACAAAACAAACGCATCGCTGCGCGGTCGCTGCCCCGCGAAACCAGGACACCGTACAGATGTTGTTTTAGTCAACGTCTAGTACGACATTTTAGATCAAAAACAAAACCTTTACAGGTTTACAATTGAGCCTTGGAATCGGTCGCCGCCAATCAAACCCAGCGACCATTGACCCACCAAGCATATTGTGGATTTACCGGCTCGACTCCCGTGTTTGAACACGATCGCACCCGGCCATCACCGGGTGCGATGATGGGTCATAAAAACAAAGTCAGTAACGAATGGTATGTTTCCCGTTGCTTCCAATTTACAGCGCGTGAGGTGGGTAGAACCTACCTAGAGCGTAGCTGTTGGTGAAAAATTGAAATAAAAACACACCCAGGCAGCTACTCTAACGGGAGTGTGTGGGGGGGGGAATGCATCTTTTTCTTTCACAGTTGAATTGACTTAGAATATCGGAAGGCGTGGGAATATTTAGGCGTTGCACGAGTTCCGGAAACAACCTCTGAAGGAATCCCACGAGAAACTTTCAAAGATACGCATGGGCAGGAAGAGACTGGAGTCAACTTTGGAAATATTCTCGCTTGAAGTATTGTAGAATATCCTGCAAGAATTTGTTTCTCCTAAAAATTCCGGAAAAAAATGGTAAATCTTCAAAGAATTCCCAAACGAAGTTCGAGCGATGTCTCTGGATATAATCATGGAGAAATTTCTTGAGCAGTATAAGAAAAGAACAAACTCTTAAGGAATTTTTGGAGGAACCTTTAGAAAAATTCTTGCTGAACTCATAGAAGGAGTACCTGCAAGAATGCCCCTTCCGCAATAATTACAGAAAAAATGTGATTTTTTTTTCTGGAGTGGTTTCCCCGGAATAAACTTTAGAAAGAATTTCTAAAAAAAAAGATTTGTTTAAAGAGTCTTTGAAAATATACCTGGAAGAACAGGAGAACCCTCTGCAGGTATTCATAGAGGATTTCTTGATCAGTTATTAAAAAAAAAAGCCCCGGAAAAGATACTGGAATAATTTCTGCGGAAATTTCTGAGAGAATCTTTGGAGAAGTTTATCTGAATTATCACCGAAAAAAAAATGAAAGAATTCCTGAAGTATGGTCTGATCCCTCTGTCTGAAACTCTGTAGGAACTTGCAGATTCTCTTCAGATTTTTTTTGAGAGAATTTTCAATAAATTCTTGAAGGTATCTTTGAATATATGGAATAGGACCTGAAAAAAATTCTAAAGAATTCCCTGAAAAAATATTTGAAAACATTTTTGAATTTCTTAAGGAAACCACTAGAGAAATTTTTGAATGAATTTCTGAAATAATCTCTGAGAGTCTCTGTCAAAAAAATCCTTCAGGAATTGCACCTTTTAAAGAAATATTTGGAGGAAATCCTTGAGAAATCCTTGAAGAAATTTCTAGATTTTGTGAAAAACTTCTAGTAGACCTCTGATAATATTCCTGGGGGCAAGTTCCTATTGAAATGTTTGAAGAAACACATAATACAATTCAATTTCTGACAGTATGTTTGAAGAAACTAATATCAAATGAGTCTTTTGAGAAATTTCTTGGGAAGCTTTTGAAGATGACCCGGGCGAATTTCCTAAACGAGTTCCGGAAATAACCTCTGAAGGAATCCCTGGAGAAACTTTCAAAGATACGCATGGACAGGAATGCATTTTATAAAGAGACTGTAGCCATCTTTGGAGATGTTCTTGCTTGAATCAGTCTAGAATATTCTGCCGAAGAAATGGGAAAACGTGCTTGCTGAATAAATTTTCAAACAAATTTTCGTACGAATCGTCACAGAAAACCACCGAAGAAATTTCTGAAAAACATCTTGAGAAAGTTGTGACGTTTTTGCAAAGGAAATCCTAAATAAATAGCCAAAAACAATGCAATTAAAATGTTGAAGGTTTTAAAAAAGAAATTTCCACAAGAATTCACAAAAAAATTCGACAGGGAATTTTCAAAAGAATTGCATGATGAATTTTCATAGGAATTACCCATCGATTTTCCAAAAACAATTCCCGAAGAAATTCTCAAAAAATAAAACGAAATTCATGAAGCAACTATGAAAGAATTGCCGAAGAATATTTCATATACGAGTGCACCGTGTAGCAATTTGTTTTCAAAAACTGTACCGGGAGGCAAAGAGTTTAAAAACTCCTGATCGTGTAATATCCCTCGAGAAATGTTTGAATGAACACCTTGAGGAATCTCAGAAAGAAACCCTGAATAAATTTCAGTAGGAATGCCTGTCAAATTTACCGAAAGAATCCCTGGAGGAAATTCTTGAATAACCCATAAAGGATGTTCGAATGAAGTATCTGGATGAATTTCTGAATATTTAGAAGGACCCAAAGTAGGAATGTTTAAAAAACATTAATTAAAGGTTTTCTAAAGGAGCCTTTGCAGATATTCCTGGAAGTATTTCTAGGAGATTTTGTGAAGATATCGCTCGATAAGATTATTTAAAAATGTATTTTTTAGAAATTTGTGGAGGAATTCCTAGATGAGTTATTCTCACAATCCAGACCCAAGCAGCACATATAGCAGACAGTGTTGGTAAAAACTCGAATTCTCAAATCTCATGGATGAGTTATTTCACACGCGATTATTGACTCGCCAAACTCACCACCGAAAAAATCATGCATGAGTTGACTCGCGATTTAACTCATTGCTTTATTTCTCGGTGTTCGTATTATTTACATCAAAGTTTTCATGATTATATAATAGAACAAAAACAAATCTAGCGTATGATAACATTGAATGCCGTTCAAATTGATTTGAAGCCAACGAGATTTCGGCGCTTGACTCGTGAGAGCGAGATTTAGCATGAAAATATCGCGCGTGAGAAAATGATTTAGAATCGCGCGCGAGTTTGCTCACGCAGGAGCGGTTCAAGAGTCTGCTTTGAGTGTGATTTTACCAACACTGATAGCAGATAGAGTCAAAGTCGTGCAAATCAAGGTAGCTTATTTCTAGCATTGTGTTGAAAGTATATCACAGAGACTTCCGTGCAACCAAAATATGATTCATCTGTAACGTGCGAACTGCTTGGGTGAAGGAAAATCTGAATGCTTCTAAAAATTTCCCAATTGATCATTGGAAGATTTTTTAAAGAATTCCCGAAGAAATTTCTGAAGAAATTTTCGGAAGATTCCCTGAAGTAATTTTTGAAAGACTAGAAAAAAAAATTGAAAATATTCATGGAAAAATTTCCCACGTGACTTTTCGAAGGAAACACAAAAAAAATTTAAAAAATCCTTCAGAAAATTCTTGAAGGATTCCTCTTGCGAATCTTCCTTGGATTTTCTTAAAAAATCCTTTAGGAACTCCATCAGAAAATCCCAGGATGTTTTATACAAAATTATTCAGGCTTTCTACAGAATTTTTTGAGGAATTATTTTGAAAAATCTGCCATAGATTGTTTTTTAAATTCCACTAAGAATTTCTTCAACAATTCCAGAGCTTATTTCAGAAAAATCTTCAAAACGTTCTCTAAAAGTTCAACAAAGGATTTCTTAAAAAAACTATTCACAGATTTCCTCAGCAGTCTTTCCATGGGTTCCTTAAAAAAACAATCCAGGAATTCCATAGGAAACCTTCCACAGATTTCTTCAGAAATTCCTCAAGAAATGCATTCAAACATTTTTTTAAATATTCTCCTAGAAATTCCTTAAGAAACTCTTCCACAGATTCTTTTAAAAAATCTTCCGTATCTATATTTCAAGAAATTTAACGAAACATTCCTTTAAAAATTGTTCCAGAAGTTCACTCTTGGAATTCTTTATGATGTTCTTTCCAGAATTTTTTTCTGATATTTTCCAACAGCATCTTTGGAAAATCTCTCATGTTTTTTTTTTACTTTGTAACATTAATTCTTTTAGAAAATCATGCATGGATTCCTTCAAAAATTTACTCCAAGGGCTCTTTGAGAAAATCTTTCATGGACTCCTGTAATTTTTTTTCGAAAATATGGAGCAAACCCACGCATGTCATTCTGAAAATATTTTAGGAAACCGTTCATAACACCTTCTATGGTTTCTCGCATGAATTGTCTCAGGGTTTCTTGTAGGTGTTCCTTTAAGAATTTCTTCAAACATTTCGCCAAGGATTCCTTCAGAAATTCTCTTAGGATTCTTTGGAAAATTCCTCCAGTAGTGATTTCTTAAGAAATTCATGCAGGTTCCTTCACAAAATATCTCCTGGAACATCTTCAAAAATTTCTTCAGGGATTCCATTGGAAATTCCCAAAAGGTTAAAATTTTCTTAACCATAACAGGATACTATGGTTCATTCGACCCAGACTGGCTCGCGGTTCGTCTTGCGTAACATTCTTGGAGCTTTAAGGGTTTCCTGGTGGTTTTTTATAGTACTTCCTCTAAAAATGTTTGCATGATGTCTTCTAGTGATTCCAGCCGGAACTTATAAAAATAAGTTAATGATTTCTTAGAAACTTTCTCAGGGATTCGTTTATTCTTGCAGGGGTTCTTTCAGAATTTCCTGTAAATATTCTTCCAGGAAACTTTCCGCGAAGATCTAACTAACTTCATAAATTTCTTAAAATATTCTAAAATCTGAAAAAAAATATTCCAGAAACTTCTTTAGGAATTTCTGCAGATATTTCTTTGAGAATTATTTGTATTTTTTCCCAGGTATTTCTTATAAAAAAAAATCTCCAGAGATTTCTTAAGAAACTTTTCCCAGGATTCTTTCAGAACACTTCCAAGGATTCTTTATGGAATATCTGTAGTGATTTCTTCAGAAATTCTTTCATAGATCTTGACAGGAGAATGCATACGCCTGAAATGATCGATTGCTGTGATTAAGATTGTTTAGATTATTTTTGTAAAATCCTGGAATATTTATGAATATTTATTCAGCAAATTTCTTTCATAAATATTTCAAGATATTTTTTTTTAAATTTCAAGTGCCATAACATGCCTTCCAGATATAAATACTACTCCCTGGAAATATAACAGGCATTTCTCAGTGGATGCACTGTGGATATGGATACTCTGATATAACTTTGAAAATAAACATTAAATACACCATTATTCCTAGAGCGATTCTATTTAGAAGAATAATTTCTTTCTAACTATTTTTGGAAGAACTCTTGGAAGAACTGATAATGCCATCTTTGGAACCATTATCGACACTGGATGCATTTCCCCATTTTTTGGGTATTGGATTTTTTTTACTCACTAATGGAGCAATATTTTAAAAATCGGTTTCGTTCACATGTATCTTCTGATTTTTTTTCCTTAAGAAAAATGTTTTTATTTTTTGCGGAAATCATTTTTCTTGAAATTTTCTTAAAAAAAATGTTTTTGCAAAACTGGAAAACATTTTTCATCAGGAAAAAAATCAGAAACAACCTTGATCTATCCTCTACATGTGTAAGAAAACCGATTTTGAAAATATTGCTTCATTATGCAATAAAAAATCAATAACCAAAAAATGAGGAAATTCTTCTAGTTTTCAGTTTCCAGGAGGAAGATGGAAGACATTTCGAATTTTTAAAGAAAATTGTGAAATTTCAAGAGAAATAGCTAGGGAACTGTTTCAAAAACGTTTGAAAATTGAAGGGTTAGAAGCAAAGGGGTAGGGGGTAAATGACAAAAACCCCCTTTCGAGTAAATGAAGTTTTAAGTTTTTGACCAATTTTTCTTCTCATACAAAATGTATGGAGCTTCAAAATCAACCCAATTTTCTCTGATTTATTGTAATTTTTCCAATCACCGTAGAAACAATCTTAAAATAGTTCCCGAAAGCTGAAAATATGAAGAATTTTATGATATGCCCAGCTCAAAATCGACAAAATGGTCACTTACACCCCTTTGATTCTGGGCCCCTAAATTGCCTAAAGACCTCCTTTTAGAAAGAAGTACTGAGGCAATCATTTAAAGAATTTCTAGGAAAGTCATCGAATAAGTTTCGGGAGAAATTCTTGGAGAAACTTTTGGAGTAGTTTCTGAAAGTGGCTTGGAAGAACTAAAAGATAAATTTCAATGGGAAAAAAGGAGAAATTCTCGGAAACATATTAGGCAAATCCTCAGAGGCGTCTCTGGAGGAATTTATGGAGAGGTATTCGAAGAATTCTGGTTGAAGTTTCAGAAGATCTACTTGAAATACTATTGGGCTCAATTTTTGAGACAAATTTTGCTTTAGAAGAATTCTTGGAATGCTTGAGGGCGTTCTTTAAGGAATCGTTGCAAGAATTTCTGGAGGAATCTTTGTATTAACTTCTTAATGAGGAAATTCTGAAGGAAGGAAACTTTCAAAGAAAATAATTTCCAAACATAATATGAGAACCTTGGAACTTTTGGAGAAAACCTGGAAGAAATGTCTAAAGTTATCTTTGGAAGATTAAACGGAGACATTTATGTGGAATCCTTGGACAAACATTCAGCAAACTTTCAGGGGGATTTATAAGAAGGACCCTTGATGGAATTACTGAACCCTTAGAAAATGACTGAAATAATTGTTGGAAGAATCATAGGAAAAACATCTTAAGAAATCACCTGGAAGAATTCTCAGAGACTTTGAAATCCTTGCATAGAGTGCCAGAGACATCTTCTAGAAATCATGTTCAGATTTTCCCAAAAGATTTCCAGAAACAATCTTGAAATGCAGCTTTGGTAGTATTCCTTGAGGAATTTTTGGAAATTATCACAAACGATCAGTGAAGAGAATTGTCAGACAAAAGAGGCACAAAACAAGCAACAAAGAAGGTGCGACGATTACTCATTATCCCTACTGGTAACAGATAATGACATGATCTCGAAATTTTTTGTTGCAGACAAAACGGAAGCTGAATTTGTTGCGTAATTTTTAACTCGTGAATAATCAATTATTGCTAACCCAAAGTCGAAACTGTTTGATGATAGAGCTTCACCAGAGTTGCAGTGTTTACCGACTCGAAGTTACCGTTCGAAAATCGCAATGCAAGGCTTAAAAATCTCTAAACTCGTGGTGTACGATGTTAATCCCATTATTTTCAAGTTGGGACAAACTTATGTCGCATGGGTTTGTTTGTCGCAACAAATACAGGTTGCGACATTGTCATTATTGTTGCGCGATGGTTGAATTTTGATTCACTGATCCCTCCCACATTTTTGCTTCTGAGTTTGCAAAGAAACCGAGAGAAAAATCTATAAAGAAATAAGAGCGATCTATAAACCCAATAAAGTGTAAAGTTTCAAAAGACAATTAACCATATATCATTTATTATGTTAGCTTGCCAATGCTCGCATCAGAATCCTAGTACACTCAAACCTCCATTTAGGTAGTATCCATTGAGGTAAAATCTTTTATGGTTACCTAAATGGAATTTGATTATGTTCAGAGCAGTTGAAGTACTAAAGATTAGGGCTAAAGTTGGATTACGGGAAAGAGCACAGTTAATGGGCATTTACGGCGTGTTTAAGGGTTAAAAGTTTAAAAGTATCCGGGAATTCCCTGGAGTCTTCTGATCTACTTGTGTAATCAGTGATCTATTGGAGTTTTGTGAATAAAGTTCATGCTTGCACAGTCCTATGCAACTACGTGCTGTCAAGTGATGAGTTATTGAAAAAGGTTCATATACTCACACAGCCTCTGGCATCTATGTTCTATCAAGTCGTAACTTCTATGATTGTATATCAGTATCCGTGGACTCCTTGGAGTTTAGGCCATGTGATCTACAGGCGTAGTCTGTGATCTATTGGAGCATTATGAATGAAATTTATGTTAACACAGCGTCATGTAAAATTGGGTTGTGAAGTGGTGAGTTTATTATCAGTTAAAGGATCTCTAAGAACTTTCTTGAGTGTAGGTCATCGGACCTATCAACGTAGTTGATTGTCTCTAAGAGTTCTATGACCAAGGTATGTACAAACTCACACAGCCTCAGGTAGATATGATATATCTAGAGGTGAGTTCGATGGTTATTTAAGAGTCTCTAAGAGTTCCTGGAGTAAACGTCCTCAAATCTACAGTATTTGTAGATACACATTAATCAAGAATGAGGTCCATACTCACATATAGGTCATATGATCCATTAAAGTATTGAAATTCATCTTCGAGCTGCTGAAGACCCCTAAATCATCCTGAAACGCCTTCATACGCTTTGGAACGCTTCTTAAACTCCCATGAAACCTCCGTGAAATTCACCTGCGAGCCTCTGAAGTCCCCTTAATCTCCCAGGAAACTTCTCCTGAGAGCCTCTGAAACCTCTTTGAATTCCCCTGAAACGCCTTCAAATGACGCAAAATTAACCTGAGGGGATCTAAAGCTCCCTACTCCCCTTTGGAACCTTCTGAAACACCCTAAAAGGCATTTAAGCGCTTAGAACCGCCTCAATTCTTAAACCTCTATGAAATATCCGTGAGGATCATCTGAGAGCCTCTGTAGCCCCATAAAAACCCTCAGCAGCCTCCTGAAACACCCTGAAAGACTTGGAAACGCCGCTGAAACCCCCTACCCCCTCAAAAATCTCTTGAAATTCTTCTGACCCTTCACCTTTATATCTAAGAGCCTTGAACCCCCTCTCTCTTCAATATGCTACTCACTTGACCTTCTCAAATTTCTTTGCAATCTTGAAATCAATTTAGGTAAAAATTCTATTTAAGTAGTCCCGACTCATTACCAAATTCCATAAATTTGGAAACAATCAAGGCATGACTTCATTGAGAATGACAAGAAATCCACGAGAATTGACAAAGGCTTGACCAAAACACTTTCATGATCTTTGCCGAAATTAACACCAGCAAGAGAAGTTTTTGGAAAAAGTTCACTACCAAAATTGTTAATTGTATGACATTCAAGGGAAAGTTTTTTTTTACTAATTAAAACCGCCATAAAACCATACTTCTTGGGTTACACTATTAGGAAATAACGCGGAATTATGGGAAGTTATGTTGCACTCACAATAATGATATCAATTTGTTTTACCTCTACATCTCCCCAAACTATAGGGGAAACTGGGGTGAACTCTTCAGCTTTTTTGCTTATAACTGAACTGTCAACAGAATTGTCAATTCGTAGTTAGATTTAAATATTGCCTTTAGAAGATACTGGGGCTTTGTACTTTGTTTAAAAATCGTTCGAAACTTAGTTTCTGTTTAAACATCTGACATCTGCTTTAACTTTGTGACCCTACATTGTAGCCAATCAACTCGATAGCTTCGATTGGGTTTCACAATGCCACCTTTTCTCCAACCCTTTCCATGAGACGAAGCTCACACAAGCCAATCCCGCCAACGGCGGATAATTTCCGCAGCACTGGGCATTGAGTGACCACATTAATTCCTCGATAACTAACTAAGAGCTCGCACTGGCTCCGGCCACCAAACCGCACCCGCACATACACAGTACACACACACACATACACATTCAGTCGGACTTATCACCCCCAACCAACTGCTTGTTGTTCCAGCCAGTGGATTGAGGAAAATTCTTATTTGCGTCATCCTCTTACACGCCACATGAACGGATAATAGCCAGATGCTGGGTTAATGGATAGACTGAACTGCATTTTAACCTGTGCAACGGAAGTTAGTCAGATAAAAAAGTTTTTACAACGTTCACTTATTCTGATGCGTTCACCGGCGAAGCAACCAAAATGACCGGATATCGTTTGAATCGCTTCTTCATCTCAGAACATCTCAGAATTGCCGTTCAATCCTTTCTTGGACATTTACACCTCGAACAGGTCTAGTATCGCATCCAAAGAACCCCAAAATCCCACCTCAACCACATTGCCAGCCAGCTCGATAATCCTGCCACATTCGCTATTTGCACGAACTCACCGTTAATAGCCATCAGCCGAGACCCCAACAACATGAGTGTACATTACGTACCCATACAGCTACGCAACCTTCCCATGCATGCATCCACGGAGGCTGCTGCGGCGCGGTGTATGAACCTAGAACTGATGCGGTCAGCAGTGCAGTAGTGGTTTTCCATTGGAGTGCTGCATTTTCGTTGACGACTACGGCAACGGCGACAACGACAAGCATGGCCGCGGGAGGATCATCATTACAAGGTTCGATTCTTGTCCACACATACACATGCTTCACCGGATCCGAAACAACATCTCCCGATTATGACGATGCGATGCGATGGTGCCCAGCAGAACACACACGGTCGATTGGGATTGTAAATTGGTTGAGCGTTGAGCGTTCGCTTGAACGAGTTGCTCGAGGGTGCACAGTTAAAAAACCCCAGATTAATCCACCTAGTGGTGATAGTGCCTTTCTCGTCGAATATGTACTCATGATCTATCCGTCGATGCAATCAATCTTGCCTTAGAGCCAGTGATCAGCCTCAAATTTCTGTGCTTTGGTGATGAACGAGAAGGAGGAAATGCTCATAACAGCGATCTGGGACTGTATCACTCACGAATTTCTGAATCATGAGAATACTTTATTTAGAATATCAAGAATTTTATCGAAGTCATCATCGAATTGGGGCACTTATTCCGACGTTATGTTTAACGTATGGGCAGAGCAGAAAGTATCAGCCCTTTCACTTGACTGCATGACCACCTTCACTGGAGACTGTTTCATACCAAGAGGACAATTACTAGCCAGGATTAAACTTTTTCACAGAGATCACTTTGACAAAGTTTTATCTGCACACTTTATGCTATATTTTATTATCATTGGTTACAAGATTCATGTAAAATTTGTTATGAAGTATTTGAATTGCCAATGCTATATCACATTCAAATATCAACCACATTACAGAGCTCGCCCTCCAGTCACATCAAAATTTTGCGCAGTAATTTTAGACGCAAATAAAGATTTAAAAGAATGTTCGGGACTGATGCGCTTAAATTTTAATTTTTCCATACAACGTTGACCCCCCTAATAGAAAAATGTGATACAACGTGCTTAACAACCCTTTTGAGCTATCATCTTCATCATTCAGGGAATGATACAATCATTCAACATATCAGCCGTGTATAATACATTTTTGTTAGGGCCATCCTACTGTAAATTTACGTCTCAGGAATCTAAAATGGTGTGATTTGATGAGATCACTTTAGTTTTTTTTTATAGGTTTTTGGTTCTCTTACACATATCCATCGCTTGCATTGATTGAGTTCATTTTCGTAATTCCGCTGAAGAACCCAACGTTGCTTCTGCAACACGACCTGTGGTCTCTTATGAATTCTGAGTCTATTTTGTATTGCTTACAAGACCCCCGGAAATGATTCCGGAACACTACCGGTATATTTAAATGTGGTCTGAGTTTATGAAAACTGTTAATCAGGTTACCCGGAACTAAAAATACTACCGATAGTAATTTCGGTGGACTGTGCCTATTTTCTTATTATCCATGCATCAGGTTACTGACAAAAAAGCGATTTGATGTACCGCAAGCATGGGTTTGATGCACTTTTATACATGTCCACCTCCAGTGGGACACCCTTAACCGGTTTCGGAAAATTTACATGGTTCATTTTTACATTTGACCAATTCCGGCGGGACACCTGAAACCGGTTGTGGAACACTACCGGTAGTCTCTAACGTAATCTGAGCTGATTTTCTTGAAAACCGTTCATCAGCTTATCGAAAAAAAACCGCGATTTGATGAAGCGCACGCATGTAGTTCAATTCCCTTCTACATTGACCATATCCGGAGGGACACCGGAAACCGATTCCAGGACACTACTCGTTTTCCCAAGCATGATCTGAGATATTTTTTCTTGGTAATCGTTCATCCGGATACCTTAAAAGCCATTTGATGTGTCGGGAATATTTTTTTGGTTCTCTTTTACATTCGGCCACTTTCAGCGAGACACCTCGAACCGATTCCGGAAAACTATCAGTAGTTTCTAATGTGGGCTTAGCTTATTTTCTTGCTGATCGTACAAGTTATCGAAAAGGCTACGATTTGATGTGTCGCATGTATGAATTAGGCCACTTCCGGCGGGACACCAGGAATCGGTTCCGGGATGCTACCGATTCTGATATGATCTGAGACTATTTTCCTGCTAACCGTTCCTCAGGTTATAGAAAAACCGGCGATTCGATGTGTTACATGCATGGATTTGGTTCACTTTTATATTTGACCACTTCCGGCGGGACACCCGGAACCGGCTCCGGAATACTACCGGATCAGATATATAAATAGCGGTGATTTGATGTGTCGCATGCAGGGGATTGGTTCACTTTTATATTTGGCCAATTTCGGCGAGATACCCGAAACCGGTTCCGCAACACTAGTGGTTCAAATATAGCCTGCGACTATTTTCCTATTTACCGTTCATTAGGTTATAGAAAAAGCTGCGATTCGATGTGTTGCATGCATGGGTTTGGTTCACTTTTATATTTGGCAACTTCCGTTGGGATACCCGGAACCGGCTCCGGAACACTACCGGATCAGATATGGTCTGAGACTATTTTCCTGTTTACCATTCATCAGGTTACAAATACGGTGATTTGATGTGTCGCGTGCATGGGTTTGTTTCACTTCTATATTTGGTCACTTCCGGCGGGACACCCGGAACCGGTTACGGTATGCCACCGTTTTAGATATGGTCTGAGACTACTTTCCTGTCTACCGTTAATCAGGTTATAGAAAAAGCTGCGATTTGATGTGTCGCATGCATGGGTTTGGTTCACTTTTATATTTGGCCACTTCCGGCGGGAAACCCGGAACCGGTTCCGGAACACTACCGGTTCAGGTATAGTCTGCGACTATTTTCCTGCTTACTGTTCATCAGATAATCGAAACTGCCGTGGTTTGATGGGTCGCATGCATGGGTTTGTTGCAATTTCATATCTGGCCCCTTTCTGGGGTACCGGTCTGGAACACCTAAATGGCCGTAACTCCGGAACGGCTGGACCGATTCAAACCATTTTCAATAGGAAACAATGGGGCAATATTCCGCGTCGATTGAAATCAATAGCGTTGAAATCGGATGATATTTACTATCCAAAAATGAGGTGACATTTTTGTACACATACACACATACACACGCACACACACACATACATACATACACATACACATACACACACACACACAGACATCATCCTGGGGCCTGACGCACCCCCCCCGCTTGCGAGTCAGCCGCGTAGTCGCCGGCTAAAAATAGGACTACTAACCCCAATTCAAGGTGTCAAGCGACCCGTGCTGAGGAATGAGTGATCGAGGGGGTGAAAAAGATGCTCGATCTTTAACGGAGCCTGTGGGGTACCTGGGCACCCCCCACAGTAAGCTGTTCCTTACCGCAGGGCTCTGGCGTGGTGGACATTCTTTCCCGTGCTATTCGTGGGATTTAATCATGAAGTCAAATAAAAATCAGAATCTAGGTGGATATAGTGGTGGGATCAACCCCTTCGCAAGAAGCGGGTTGATGAGATCTCCGACAAGGAGAAGTGAGGAGATAGGCGCTGGGAGTTGCGTACGCAGCTCAAGCGTGGGTGCTCCAGTCCACTTCCCGGCAAGCCAGCCGGTGGAGGTTATGGACGGAGCGTGGTTGTTGAGGGCCGTCAACCGAGGATCCAAAGGACGGTCCGCAATAGAGGTGGCTGAGCAGCAGCTTGGCAAAATCATCGACTTTGCGTCCACTAAGTCGAACATAAGCAAGAACCTGAAAACGGCCTTGCTTCGACTTAGGGTGTCGATCGACGATGCCAAGCATTAGCACGCGGCACTCGCGTTGCTGACTGCTGCAACAGCGGAGCCTGCAAATGAGAAAGTGCCGAAGTTTACCCAAACGGAGGCCTTCTGCTTCGCAGGAAGTCCGAATAAGGCGGAAGCGACTGCTCGCGACAAACGGGGCAAGCAATCGCAGAAGCGGGCGAGGCAACCGTCAGGCGAGGAGCTGTCTGGCGGTGCCCGCAAGGCCAGGCGAATCATTACCCCGAAAGTCGGTAATAATGCCGGAAGGTCGGACCCCAGCCAGGGTTCCCGGAAAGCTTGGAAGGGTGGGCCTGAAAAGGCTGGCCCGTCCCGGAACGATGGGAACAAGGGGTTGCGACCGCTAGTGGGCCCTCAACAGCCACAGAGTAGGGCGATCCAAGGGGAGGACCCCCCTTGGACGAAGGTAGAGCGGAAGAGGAAGAAGAAGGCGAATCCGCAGGTAGTAGCGCAGGACGCCAAGCCAAGGCGTAGGAGGGCAGGTGCCAAGCGCGAGAAAGGCGACGCTATCGTCATCAAGACGGAACAGTCCAAGTACTCGGACGTCTTGAAGATGATGCGAAGCGACGTCAAGCTTGAGGGTCTTGGAGCCGACGTACGCAGTATCAGACGTACTCGTACGGGCGAGATGATCCTGGAGCTGAAGCGCCAGAAGGAGCACAAGGGCGCCGCCTATAAGAGGCTGGCAGAAGAGGTCCTTGGTGAGGGTGTGCAGGTGAGGGCTCTGACACATGAGGCGACTCTGAAGGTCAAGGACATCGATGAGATCACCGAAGTGGAAGAGCTCGTCACGGCACTGCGGCAACAGTGCGATGTGCAGGTGGCCGCCGCAGCCGTTAAGCTACGGAAAGGGCCAGCAGGGACACAGATAGCTTTGGTTCAGCTACCTGTGGCGGACGTCAAAAAGTCCGTTAAAGTAGGGAGCATAAAGGTGGGTTGGTGTGTATGTCACCTGACATTCCACGAGCCACCAGAGGTTTGCTTTAGGTGTCTGGAACCAGGACACAAGTCGTGGGACTGCAAAGGCCCCGACAGGCGCAAACTGTGCAGGCGATGCGGCGCTGAAGGTCATAAGGCCCAAAGCTGCACGAGTCCGCCCATCTGCATGATCTGTACCGGGAAATCCTCGAACAACAGATGGGTGGTCCAAGGTGCCCGGCCTTCAAGAAAGCCGCAGTGAACAACAAATCACAGTGCAGGTAACGCAGCTGAACCTGAACCACTGTGATGCGGCTCAGCAACTGCTTTGTCAGGCAGTTTCTGAGTGGGAGACGGATATCGCCATCATATCGGACCCATACCGAGTACCCGCCGGCAACGGCAACTGGGTCGCGGATGGGACCAGAAAAATGGCGGCGATATGGACGACTGGTAAATACCCCGTTCAGGAGTTGGTGTCTACTACCTATGAGGGCTTCGTGGTCGCCAAAGTAAACGGGGTCTTCTTCTGTAGCTGTTATGCGCCTCCGCGGTGGCCGATCGAGCAGTTCACGCAAATGCTGGACCGCTTAACGACCGTGCTAACAGGGCGAAGGCCGGTGGTAATAGCGGGCGACTTTAATGCCTGGGCCGTGGAATGGGGAAGCCGTTTCACGAACCAGCGGGGTCAGATCCTGCTAGAAACACTGGCCATCTTAGATGTCGACTTGGCTAATGTCGGTACCAAGAGTACCTTTAGTCGAAACGGAGCGGAGTCAATTATTGACGTGACCTTTTGTAGTCCTGGCCTAACAAGTAGTTCGAACTGGAGAGTAGATGATGGCTACACTCACAGCGACCACCTGGCGGTTCGCTACAGTATCGACTACAATAACAGCAGACAGCGGATAGAAGAAGAGGCGGCTAGGCCAAGGCCAAGCCCTCGCAGGTGGAAGACATCATACTTCGACGAAGGGGTATTTAGGGAGGCGCTCCGCCGTGAGCGAAACTTAATCGGTTTAGACGGCGACGAGCTGGTAGCGGTGCTCTCACGTGCGTGTGATGCGACCATGCCTAGGCGAGTCCACCCTAGAAATGGGAGGCCACCGGCTTACTGGTGGACCGCCGCGATTGCGGACCTGCGCCGCGCCTGCCTACGGGCTAGGCGGCAGATGCAGCGAGCACGATCAGAGGAAGAGCGAAACGAACGGCGGGTGGTGTTCGCCGCTGCAAAAGCCGCGCTTAAGACCGAGATAAGAGCAAGCAAAAAGGCCTGCTTTGAGGGTCTCTGTCAGAGTGCCAATACGAACCCGTGGGGTGACGCCTACAGGATCGTTATGGCTAAGACGAGAGGTGTGATGGCTCCTACAGAGCAATCTCCAGAGATGTTGGAGGGGATCATTGGAGGACTTTTTCCGCGTCATGATCCTAGTCCTTGGCCTCCTTTCGTAGGACAGCCGGGGACTGGGGCTGGCGATGAGGAGAGGGTCACCGATGTGGAACTTGCGGGGATAGCTAAGTCCCTTAGCGTAGGTAAGGCTCCAGGTCCGGACGGAGTTCCGAACCTGGCCTTAAAAGTAGCTATTGCAGAGGCTCCCGAGATGCTATGCAGAAATTCCTGGACGAGGGAGTTTTCCCAGAAGCTTGGAAGAGGCAGAGCCTGGTACTATTGCCAAAGGCGGGGAAACCACCCGGAGACCCGTCGGCATATAGACCAATATGCTTGATTGACACGGCGGGGAAGGTGCTCGAAAAGATCATCCTCAATAGAATGTTGCGGTTCACCGAGGGCGAAAATGGTCTTTCGAGTAACCAGTACGGCTTCCGGAAGGGGAGGTCCACCGTAGACGCTATCTTGTCGGTTACAAAAACCGCCGAGAAAGCACTCGAGCCCAAGAGGAGGGGAATTCGCTTTTGCGCGGTAGTGACTCTGGATGTAAGGAATGCGTTTAATAGCGCCAGCTGGTCTGCTATTGCCGATGCGCTCTTGCGTCTGGGGATACCGGAGTACCTGTACAAGATTCTCGGAAGTTACTTTCAGAATCGTGTACTAGTCTACGACACGGAGGTGGGTCGGAAGTGCTTTCACATAACCTCAGGAGTCCCGCAAGGTTCCATCCTGGGTCCGGTGTTATGGAATGTCATGTACGACGAGGTGTTGAGGTTAGAGTATCCAGTGGGAGTGGTGATTGTCGGATTTGCCGACGACATTACGCTCGAAGTCTACGGTGAAACAATCGAGGAGGTAAAGTTGACTACCAACCACTCGATCAAGGTTGTGGAGGCGTGGATGCGGTCCAGGAAACTGGAGCTGGCTCACCACAAGACAGAGGTGACGGTTGTTAACAACCTGAAGTCGGAGCAGCAGACGGAGATCAGTGTAGGAGACTGTACTATCCTGTCAAAGCGCTCCGTCAAACACTTGGGCGTGATGATCGACGATAAGCTTACCTTCGGTAGCCACGTCGATTATGCCTGTAAAAGAGCCTCCACAGCTATTGCGGCACTGTCCCGGATGATGTTCAATAGCTCAGCGGTGTACGCCAGTAAGCGCAAGCTTCTGGCTAGTGTTGCTACATCCATACTTAGGTATGGCGGCCCGGCGTGGGGCACCGCGCTAAGTACTTAATGCTACCGACGGAAGCTGGAAAGTACTTACAGGCTTATGTGCCTGAGGGTTGCGAGCGCGTACCGTACCGTGTCACACGACGCTCTCTGCGTCATTACTGGTATGGTGCCTATCAGCATTCTTATCAGTGAGGACATGGAGTGCTTCGAAATGCGCGGCACAAGAGGCATACGCAGGACTGTCAGGATGGCCTCTATGGTCAAATGGCAGCGCGCGTGGGACAGTTCCACCAAAGGAAGGTGGACCTATAGGTTGATACCGAGGGTAGATAGTTGGATTAATAGGCGCCATGGGGAAGTCACATTCCACCTGACACAGGTCCTTACAGGTCATGGTTGCTTCCGACAGTATCTACACCGTTTCGGGCATGCGGATTCTCCCGAATGCCCAGTGTGCAATGGTTTAGAGGAAACGGCGGAACACGTTTTGTTCGTGTGCCCGCGTTTTCGCACAATGCGTGACCGCATGCTTGCCACATGCGGGGAGGACACAACTCCGGACAACTTGGTCCAGAGGATGTGTAGGGATGAGTTTGGCTGGAACGCCGTTTCAACGGCTATTACCCACATCGTCTGGGAGCTACAGAGGAGGTGGCGCGTGGACTCGGAGAATGGCTAGTCCAGATGCAGTACAAGAGGTGGTCCAGGGGTTCGGAGTCGGCTTCGTAGGTCATACCGGTGCCCTGCGGTCGAGATCGACCCTTACAACGATTAAGTGGCCGCGGAGAGGAAGTCCCGGTAGTGGTGCTGTCGTGGCGTCGGTCTACTGGGTTGGATCCGAGCCCGCGGTTGGAAAGGGGTCCCCGGCAAGGGTCGGGGTAGGTGAGATCCTGCTGTCTGCAACCTACGGGTGCATCTGATAGGGCCTGAAGGGTAGTGATACCCTTCCTTACGGGCAGGTCAGATCGGGTTGCACGTGGGCATCAGTTCTTGATGTCCGCTCAGCAGTAGGGCGCGGGCGGGGTTGACCCTGCCCGCCTTCCGAGGACAAAGGGAGTGGCGAGGACCACTCGGGAAACTGGCTAAGCGCCAGCATGCTACCGTGATGGACTCTCCAAAGCGAGTCATCGATGTTCGTTGCTGCAGGCTACGCAGCTAACCTTGTGGGTGCGATGTGCACTAGCCCCTCTCTGAAGCAATACCTTCTTGGTGGTTCCGGAGAGACGTAGGGTTTGGCGACCATAGGAATGGTTTAGTGGGTACGAGGAGAGAGTAGTCCTGGATTTTACTTTTGTTGTAGAAGACGGCCTGTCAGACCTACACTACCCTAACCTTCTGTTAGGGTGTCTGTTGAGCAGATTATCCCCCTATGGTTTAGAAGGAAAAAAAAAAAAAAAAACACAGACATCATCTCAACTCGTCGAGCTGAGTCGAATAGTATATAAGACTTGGCCCTCCGGGGGTTCTATCAAGATTTCATTTTTGGAGTGAACATATAGCCTTTCGGTACACCTTGGTGTACGAGAAAGGCAAAAACTAAAATATTGTTGTTGGACGTGAAAATTAAACAGTGACTTGAGCACAGCTAGATTCGGAAGATCTTTATCGAGACCGAGTTGTTCAATGCAAATAGTGAACAGTGACGTGGGCACAGCTAGTTTCAGAAAATTTCTTGACGGGAGTGAGTTGTTCAACGCAAAAAGTGAACAGTGGCATGAGCACAGCTAGATTAGGAAGATTACTTACCGGGAGCGGGTTGTTCAACGCACAAAATGAACAGTGGTGTGAGCACAGCTAGATTCGGAATATTCCTTGCCGGGAGTGAGTTGTTCGACGCAAAAAGTGAACAGTGGCGTGAGCAGATTTAGAAGATTCCTTACCAGGAGGGAGTTGTTCGACGCAAAAAGTAAACAGTGTTGTGAGCACAGCTAGATTCAGAAGATTTCATCCCGAGAGCGAGTTGTTCAACGCAAAAAGCGAACAATGGCGTGAGCACAGCTAGATTCGGAATATTCCTTGCCGGGATTGAGTTGCTCGACGCAAAAAGTGAACACAGCTAGATTCGGAAGATTTCTTCCCGGGAGTCAAGGAGCAAACAGTAGCGTGAGCACAACTAGATTCAGAAGATTCCGTACCAAGAGCGAGTTGTTCAACGCAAACAGTGAACAGCGGCGTGAGCACTGCTAGATTCGGAACATTCCTTGCCGAGAGTGAGTTGTTCAACGCAAAAAGTAAACTGAGACGTGAGTACATCTAGATTTAAAAAGTAAACGGTAGCGTGAGCACAGCAAGATTCGGAAGATTCATTGCCGGGAGTGAGTTGTTCAACGCAAAAAGTGAACAGTGGCGTGAGCACAGCAAAATTCGGAAGATTCCTTCCCGAGAGCGAGCTGTTCAACGCTAAAAGTGAACATTGGCGTGGGCACAGCTAGATTCGGAAGATTCCTTACCAGGAGCGAGCTGTTCAACGCAAAAAGTGAACAGTGGCGTGAACACAACTAGATTCAGAAGATTCCTTACCAAGAGCGAGTTGTTCAGCGCAAAAAGTGAACACAGCTAGTTTCGGAAGATTCCTTGCCAGGAGCCAGTTGTTCAATGCAAATGTGAACAGTAGCGTGAGCACAGCTAGATTCAGAAGATTCCTTCCCGAGAATGAGTTATTCTTCGCAAAAAGTGAACACAGCTAGATTCGGAAGATTCCTTGCCGGTAGTGAGTTTTTCGACAGCAGAGTGAGCGTGATTTTTATTTCAACTTTTTTTACAGTGTACATCACTACTGGTGCTCCGGGGTTACACTACAGCAAGGATGATGTGAACCGCGATGATGAGAATAGCCCGGCAGCCTCCGGGTAGCAAATAGAAGTTGGCAATTGAAATTATTATAAGCATCATGTGTAAACTGTATCTCGCTGATGCGATACATATGGCTGACTACTATCTCCCTTCTAAGAGCATGTAATAGTTGTGTGACAAACTCGACTTGGCTGATTGTGCGATATGGTCGGGTACGTACTTGATGCCGCCGTTGGAACCCGTTTCATGGCACGTCGTCGTCAAGTAGGTGAACGATAATGGGGTTATGTTTGTTCCCGATAGTGCTCAATAGCACTGCACTGACTGAGAGCTCAGTTGGGAAACTGCGATGCGAAGGAGGATTGTTAACAACTTGGTTAAGGCACGCACACACAGCAGTACAAACGTTGGCACTCGTAAAGGAAAGTGGGAATAATGTTAACGGTTGATTGCAACTGAGGAATCGAATGATGGACACTGAGGATTCCATGGCGAAGGCGAGCTTTTGTGATCAGGACGTGTGTTGATTAATTGATGGAGGTAACGCATAGTTTAAATCAACTAATTAGACCGTAAACGGAATAGTATTGAACTGAAGCTGAATGTAGTATCATTCAAATTTCATCCAATAATTCCTCTAGAAATTCATCCAGAAATTCATACTGGAAATCCTCCAGATTTATTTCCAAGAATTCCTCTTGAAATTTCGCTACGAATTCGTTTTTTAATTCAACCAGAAATTTCTCCAGGATCTTTTCCAGAAATTCCTCCTGGAATGTCACCAGGATTCATCCAGAAAATTTTCAAGTAGTTCATTTACAAATTTCTTTAAGAATTCATATAAAAATTGCTCCAAGATTTTCTCTGAAAACTCATCCATAAATTCTTCTAGAAGTTCGTCCAAAAATTCCGCTGAAAATTTGCCCAAAAATTACCTTTTTTATTTCTTCTAAAATTCCTTCAGGAATTTATAAAGAAATTCTACTAGAATGTACTCCACAAATTACTTCAGTTATTCTCCTAGAAATTCCTCCAGGATATCCACCAGAAATTCCTCCAAGATTTTTTTTCCAATACTATCTCTAAGATAAGAGATATTAATCCAGGAATTTCTCCATAAATATCACCAAGAAATCATCCAGAATTCCTATAGAAATTTCTCCAAGGATAAATAATAACGAATCTCTGTTAGATTTTTTTCAGGAATCTTTAGAGATATTACTAACCAAGATCAAGTCTATATCTACAAAGACATTCCTGACAATGCTCCTACAAGAATTTTCCAAAAAAATCCCTGGAAGAAATCTTAAAGGAGTCCCTAGTGGAATCTCATTAAAGATTCCTTTTAAAAATACTCCTTGAAGAAACTGCTGAGGAAATAATAAGATAAACATCTGAAGGAAACTCTGTAGGACATTCTGGAAGAATTTCTGAAGGAGTCCCTATAGGAGTTTTTGGAGGACTACCTGCACGACTTTCAGGAGAAATTTCTCAAAAAAAAAAAAACATTAGCAATTTCTGGAAATATCCGACTACGGAAAAGTTTGTGATAAGATTATTGGCAAATTTTCAGTATGTTACCAGCAAGTTTTAATAGAGCATCTTTGTAAAATGGGGTCCATCAAAGAATAAGTTAAGATTTAACGTTAGAAATTCTGGAGAATGTCTCCTAGAAATTCTAAAGCATTTCGCCTAGAAATTCTGGAGCATTTCTGCCAGATATTCAGAAAAATTTCTTCCGGAAATTATGGAGAATTTCTCTCAGAAATTTTGGAAAATTTGTCCCAGGAATTCTGGAGAATTTATCCAGGAAATTTTGGAAAATTTGACTTAGAATATCTTGACATTTTCTCGTGGAAATTCTAGATAATTTCATTTTTCTGCACATTCTGGAGAATTTGTCCCAGAAATTCTGAAGAATTTCTCCTAGATATTCTGAAGAATTTCTGCAGCAAATGGCGGAGAATTTCACTTTGAAATTACATATTTTTTTCTCAGAAATTCTGAAGAATTTTCTCGCACTTCTACTAGAAATTCCGGAAAATTTCTTCCAGAAATTCTGAAGAATTGGTCCAAGAAATTCTGGAGAATATATTCTAAACATTCTGGAGAATTTCTCCTGGAAATTCTGGAAAATTTCTCCTGGAAATTCTGGAAAATTTCACCTGCAAATTTTGGAGAATTTCTCCAATTCTATAGAATTTCTCCTTGATAATTTGGAAAATTTCTGCAGGAAATTTCGAAGAGGTTCTGCTGAAAGTTCTGAAAAATTTGACCTAGAAATTCAAGAAATTCTGGGAAATTTTTCGTTGACACTTTGGGGAATTTCTCCTAAAAATTCTGGAGAATTTCTCCTGGAAATTCTTGAGAAATTCTGGAGAAATTCTCTAAAAATTTTGGCAAATTTCTACTAGTAATTCTGGTGTATTTTTCTTAAAAATCCGGAAAATTTCTCTTAGTTATTCTGGAGGATTTCTCCTTAAAGTTCTAAAGCATTTCTCCTAGAAATTCTGTCTTCCAGAAATTCCGAAGACTTTCTTCCCTAAAGATTTTTTTCTAGAAATTATTCTAAAAAATCCATAGCATTTCTCCCACAAATTCTGGAGAAATTTTCTAAGAAATTCTGTCTTCCAGAGATTTTGGCGAATTTCCTTCAAAAGTTCTAGAGAATTTTCTGGCAAATTTGTCCCAGAAATTCTGAAGAATTTCTCCTGGAAATTTTGGAAAATTTCTCTTAAAAATTCTAGACATTTTCTCGTAGAAATTCTAGATTATTTCTCCTGGAAATTCTGGAGAACTTCTCCTGCAAATTTAGGAGAACTTCTCCTGGAAATTCTGCAGAATTTCATCCGGAAAATTTGAAGCATTTTTTCTAGAAATTCTTGACAATTCCTCGTGGAAATTTTAAAGAGCAAATTTTGGAGAATTTCTCCTAGAAACTCTATAGAATTCCTCCTTGATATTCTGAAGAATTTCACCTAGAAATTCAAGAAATTTCCCTTCAATATTCTATAACTTTTTTCTTAGAAACTCTGAAGAATTTTTCCAAGAAATTCTGGAAAATTTCTCCCAGAAAATCTGGAGAGTTAATTCCAGATATTCTGAAGAGCTTTTCTGGAAATTTTTGAGAATTATTCGTAGAAATTCTGGGGAATTTTGGGAAATTTCTCCTAGAAATTCTGGAGAATTTCTCCTAAAAAAATTAGAAAATTTCTACTATTAATTAAGGTGCATTTTTCCTAAAACTCTGGAAAACTTCTCCCAGAAATTCTGGAGAGTTTATCCCAGATATTCTGGAGAATTTCTGCTGCAAACTCTGGAGAATTATTCGTAGAAATTTTGGGAAACTTTTCGTAGACAACTTGAGAAATTTCTCCTAGAAATTCTGGAGATTTTTTCCTGGAGAGTTTGGAGAAATTCTCCTAGAAATTCTGGAGAATTTCTCCTAAAAATTCTTAAGCATTTCTCCTAGACATTCTGGAGAATTTCTCCAATAAATGTTAGCAAATTTCTTCTAGAAATTCTGTTTTCTACAAATTCCGAAGAATTTCTTCCCGAAATTCTTAAGATTTTTTTCAAGAAATTCTTCTAAAAATTCCTAAGCATTTCTCCCACAAATTCTGGAGAATTTCTGCTATAAAAATCTAGAAAATTTCTCCTTGAAATTTTGTCTTCCAGAAATTCCGGAGGATTTCCTACAAAAGTTCTAGAGAATTTCACCCAGAAATATTCCCCAGAAATTCTGGAGGTCTTTGCCTAGAAATTCTGAAGGATTTTGCCTACAAATTCTGAAGAATTTCTTCCAGAAATTCTGAAGAATTTTTCCCAGTTTTCCTCAGATATTCTGGAGAATTTGTCCCACAAAATTCCGGAGAATTTCCTACAAAAATTCTAGAGAACTTCACCCAGAAATATCCTCTAGAAACTCTGGTGGATTTTGCCTAGAAATTCTGAAGGATTTTGCCTAGAAATTCTGGAGGATTTTGCCTACAAATTCTGAAGGATTCCTTCCAGAAATTCTGTAGAATTTCTACCAGTTTTCCCCAGATATTCTGAAGAATTTCTCACAGAAATTTTGGCGAAACTCTCTCAGAAATTTTTAAGCATTTCTCAGAGAAAATCTGATGAAATTCTCTCAGAAATTCTTGGAAATTCCACCACAAATTCTTCCAAGAATTCCTCGGGAATTCTTCCAAGAATTCCTCGGGAATTCTTCCAAGAATTCCTCGGGAATTCTTCCAAGAATTCCTCGGGAATTCTTCCAAGAATTCCTCGGGAATTCTTCCAAGAATTCCTCGGGAATTCTTCCAAAAATTCCTCGGGAATTCTTCCAAGAATTCCTCGGGAATTCTTCCAAGAATTCCTCGGGAATTCTTCCAAGAATTCCTCGAGAATTCTTCCAAGAATTCCCCGGGAATTCTTCCATGAATTCCTCGGGAATTCTTCCAAGAATTCCTCGGGAATTCTTCCAAGAATTCCTCGGGAATTCTTCCAAGAATTCCTCGGGAATTCTTCCAAGAATTCCTCGGGAATTCTTCCAAGAATTCCTCGGGAATTCTTCCAAGAATTCCTCGGGAATTCTTCCAAGAATTCCTCGGGAATTCTTCCAAGAATTCCTCGGGAATTCTTCCAAGAATTCCTCGGGAATTCTTCCAAGAATTCCTCGGGAATTCTTCCAAGAATTCCTCGGGAATTCTTCCAAGAATTCCTCGGGAATTCTTCCAAGAATTCCTCGGGAATTCTTCCAAGAATTCCTCGGGAATTCTTCCAAGAATTCCTCGGGAATTCTTCCAAGAATTCCTCGGGAATTCTTCCAAGAATTCCTCGGGAATTCTTCCAAGAATTCCTCGGGAATTCTTCCAAGAATTCCTCGGGAATTCTTCCAAGAATTCCTCGGGAATTCTTCCAAGAATTCCTCGGGAATTCTTCCAAGAATTCCTCGGGAATTCTTCCATGAATTCCTCGGGAATTCTTCCAAGAATTCCTCGGGAATTCTTCCAAAAATTCCTCGGGAATTCTTCCAAGAATTCCTCGGGA
Source organism: Aedes albopictus (assembly GCF_035046485.1). Lineage (NCBI taxonomy): Eukaryota > Metazoa > Arthropoda > Insecta > Diptera > Culicidae > Aedes > Aedes albopictus. Next base: position 285,636,329 of record NC_085136.1, on the reverse strand, counting down.
ATTCTTCCAAGAATTCCTCGGGAATTCTTCCAAGAATTCCTCGGGAATTCTTCCAAGAATTCCTCGGGAATTCTTCCAAGAATTCCTCGGGAATTCTTCCAAGAATTCCTCGGGAATTCTTCCAAGAATTCCTCGGGAATTCTTCCAAGAATTCCTCGGGAATTCTTCCAAGAATTCCTCGGGAATTCTTCCAAGAATTCCTCGGGAATTCTTCCAAGAATTCCTCGGGAATTCTTCCAAGAATTCCTCGGGAATTCTTCCAAGAATTCCTCGGGAATTTTCCCAAGAATTCCTCGGGAATTTTCCCAAGAATTCCTCGGGAATTCTTCCAAGAATTCCTCGGGAATTCTTCCAAGAATTCCTCGGGAATTCTTCCAAGAATTCCTCGGGAATTCTTCCAAGAATTCCTCGGGAATTCTTCCAAGAATTCCTCGGGAATTCTTCCAAGAATTCCTCGGGAATTCTTCCAAGAATTCCTCGGGAATTCTTCCAAGAATTCCTCGGGAATTCTTCCAAGAATTCCTCGGGAATTCTTCCAAGAATTCCTCGGGAATTCTTCCAAGAATTCCTCGGGAATTCTTCCAAGAATTCCTCGGGAATTCTTCCAAGAATTCCTCGGGAATTCTTCCAAGAATTCCTCGGGAATTCTTCCAAGAATTCCTCGGGAATTCTTCCAAGAATTCCTCGGGAATTCTTCCAAGAATTCCTCGAGAATTCTTCCAAGAATTCCTCGGGAATTTTTCCAATAATTCCTCGGGAATTTTTCCAAGAATTCCTCGGGAATTCTTCCAAGGATTCCTCGGGAATTCTTCCAAGAATTCCTCGGGAATTTTTCCAAGAATTCCCCGGGAATTTTTCCAAGAATTCCTCGGGAATTTTTCCAAGAATTCCTCGGGAATTTTCCAAGAATTCCTCGGGAATTTTTCCAAGAATTCCTCGGGAATTTTTCCAAGAATTCCTCGGGAATTTTTCCAGGAATTCTTCGGGAATTTTTCCAGGAATTCTTCGGGAATTTTTCCAGGAATTCTTCGGGAATTTTTCCAAGAATTCCTCGGGAATTTTTCCAAGAATTCCTCGGGAATTTTTCCAAGAATTCCTCGGGAATTTTTCCAAGAATTCCTCGGGAATTTTTCCAAGAATTCCTCGGGAATTTTTCCAAGAATTCCTCGGGAATTTTTCCAAGAATTCCTCGGGAATTTTTCCAAGAATTCCTCGGGAATTTTTCCAAGAATTCCTCGGGAATTTTTCCAAGAATTCCTCGGGAATTCTTCCAAGAATTCCTCGGGAATTTTTCCAAGAATTCCTCGGGAATTTTTCCAAGAATTCCTCGGGAATTTTTCCAAGAATTCCTCGGGAATTTTTCCAAGAATTCCTCGGGAATTTTTCCAAGAATTCCTCGGGAATTTTTCCAAGAATTCCTCGGGAATTTTTCCAAAAATTCCTCGGGAATTTTTCCAAGAATTCCTCGGGAATTTTTCCAAGAATTCCTCGGGAATTTTTCCAAGAATTCCTCGGGAATTTTTCCAAGAATTCCTCGGGAATTTTTCCAAGAATTCCTCGGGAATTTTTCTAAGAATTCCTCGGGAATTTTTCCAAGAATTCCTCGGGAATTTTTCCAAGAATTCCTCGGGAATTTTTCCAAGAATTCCTCGGGAATTTTCCCAAGAATTCCTCGGGAATTTTTCCAAGAATTCCTCGGGAATTTTTCCAAGAATTCCTCGGGAATTTTTCCAAGAATTCCTCGGGAATTTTTCCAAGAATTCCTCGGGAATTTTTCCAAGAATTCCTCGGGAATTTTTCCAAGAATTCCTCGGGAATTCTTCCAAAAATTCCTCGGGAATTCTTCCAAAAATTCCTCGGGAATTCTTCCAAGAATTCCTCGGGAATTCTTCCAAGAATTCCTCGGGAATTCTTCCAAGAATTCCTCGGGAATTCTTCCAAGAATTCCTTGGGAATTCTTAAAAGAATTCCTCGGGAATTTTTCCAAGACTTATTGAAATACTCCTACGACAACTTCTTTGCGGAACTATTCTGGCCCTTTCTGTATAATAATTTAGGGCATTTTTCAAGAAATTTCTCCGGCTATTTCTTATGAAAGTCCTACGGCAATTCATTTGAGAGTTCGTCTGGAAATTTATGAAATTTTTATGAAAATTTAAAGATATTGATAGAGAAGTGACTTAATTATTTTCTTGATGAATTCTTGTTGGAAATGAGACATGGTTTCCTGAACAACTTGTTGAAAGGGTAGTGTGAAGAAGTGACTAAAGGACTTTCTCCAACAATTAATTTAGAAATCTAAAAAAAAATAAAAATTGAAAAAATCAGAAAATTTTAAAAATTTTAAAAATTCTAAATATTTAAAAAATTCTAAATATTCTGAAAATTCTGAAAATTCTCAAAATTCTCAAAATTCTGAAAATTCTAAAAATTCTGAAAATTCTGAAAATTCTGAGAATTCTGAAAATTCTGAAAGTTCTGTAAATTCTGAAAATTCTAAATATTGTGGAAATTCTAAAAATTCTAAAAATTCTAAAATTCTAAAAAATCTAAAAATTCTAAAAATTCTAAAAATTCTAAAAATTCTAAAAATTCTAAAAATTCTAAAAATTCTAAAAATTCTAAAAATTCTAAAAATTCTAAAAATTCTAAAAATTCTAAAAATTCTAAAAATTCTAAAAATTCTAAAAATTCTAAAAATTCTAAAAATTCTAAAAATTCTAAAAATTCTAAAAATTCTTAAAATTCTAAAAATTCTAATGGTTCTGAAAATTCTAAAAATTTTGAAAATTATGAAAATTCTGAAAAATTAAAAAATTCTGAAAATTCTGATATATCTCAAAAATGAGAAAATTAGACCATCAATGGTTTTTGTGAATGAATTCCTAAACAGGCATATATTGTAATCATGATTCCAAGTCGTTAGTTCTAGTATCAAAATTCATAGTCTTCAGTTCGCTTCACTTCTGTTATAACTGCAATTAGACAATGAAAATCAATTCTTGTAAAAACGAAGTGCTATTTTGGAAATTACACGAAGGTTGCCGAACTTATCCCATCAGAAATTTCCTAAGAAGCACTCACATCGGTGTAAATTTAGAAAGCAGCTTCGAAGCTTTACCCAACCACTTCCAAGAAAGCCACATAATTACTCAGTCGACATGGTACCACCCCACAAGAAATGTTCCGACGCTCGTTCAATGTTCAACAACCTCGTTTCTGTGTCAGACATTTTGCTCGAAAATTTCCACCTTTCACGGAATCACCTCCGGCAACCAAAAAAAAAACCTCGTATCCTACATAATCTTCTCGGCAGAGGATGAAATGTAAACGCACCCTACCCTATTGCTTCATTATCAGTCAACCCTGTCGTTCGAACGCGTTCTTCGTGTCGACATGTGTGGGAGGAAACATTCCCGCGAAAATGTTTGAACGGGTAACTACGTCCGTGGGGGCTTTGGCATCCGGAAGCTTTCGGCGTCATCATCTCATCGATGCGTGGGAAATTATTTTCCAATGTGGAACCCAAACAACCGAACGTGGCCTGCAGCCACTACGCTACTGCTGGCTGGTGGGATCAAACACTGTTTGACAAAGCCTCTACCTGCCTACACCATCAATTGTTATGGGCTTATGGGTTCGTGTACTTTCAATGAGTGGGAAATTTTCCGGTTCACTAACTATTAGGGAATGCGTACTTGGAAGAGATTTTTGGCTGTTTCGTGGACAATTTTAATGAATTCTATATTAAATAGCACCGCACTCAAATATATTGAAAGGATAAAATCATTCAATCATTCATAAAATGAGAAACAAATTTTTTTTTTTTAATTTTGTTTAAAAAACAAAAAAGTCACATGAAGTGAAGATTTCTATTTCATTTCACATTACATATGCACTACCATTGAGTTAATCTCTTTAAAGCACTTTTTATTTCGTCATAAAGTAGTACTCTTTTATACTATGTTTTAATTTTTTTGTGTACATAATATGTGATTTTTTTAGAAAATTAGAAGTATTTTGGGTGGTGAAGTTTTTTTTATTTATTCCCCATGTATGTTTATAGTGAGAAAATTATTTTATAGATCTTCAATAACTTAAACATGTTTTGTAATGGTTTTCCAAGTAGTTAAAATAGGTGAGCTCGTTCTATTTTGTTTTGTTTTTTTTTTTAATTTTTGCCATCTTTTCCAACTTTTGAGGTGTTTTTTTCACTAGATAGCACCCGATTTCAACTGCAGTTGTTTAGATTGTCTGCCAGTTTAACAACGCAACAATTCTATGTATTGGTGAGCTCGTTCCATGCCATTTTTAATTATTAGAAAATGGAAGATGAACCAACCGTTGAGCAGCAAAATGTGAGACAACCCAATGAATCTAGGTCAGAACAGCTAATTGCTGATGCTTAGTATAATTATTAATTATTTCACATATTTCAAATTGAAAATGTCTTTTGCGAAATTTCTTTAACTTCAAAAAAATCATTCCTTAACCGCAACCAAAGAAATAAAATGTTCGTCATGAAAGCATAAATCCATTCAAATTGACAATGATACTTCGCATATCCATGGTCTCCAGAGACCACCAACCGAACAAACAGCGAAACCACAGCAACCCTTTGCTAGAAACCTGTCAGCTCCCGCAAAAACCGATTACACACGTGGAGGCCGTAAAAATGAATTATTCCCCTCTAGGAACTAGGTATAGGCCCATCATCGTTTCAAATTGTCGTTTTTCAAATTTTCTGTCACCTGAATGACAGAACGTTGCCCGGGGCAATCTTTTCCAGAGCGCGTTTCCCCAGGGGGCGGCTTCCTCGTAGAGGGGAGTTGGTTCGGAACGCTTCAAGGGGGACAATCAAGGGCTGTTTTTTCTATTTTGAAATATTTAATATATTGCTTTTGCTTCATTTTATCGACGTTTTGGATTTTAATTTTTACTTTACTATTTTATTTTCATACTGCAAATTTGTTTTCTTCGATTTTCATTTTTTTCAAATGTTTCAATATTTAAAATATTTTTTTTTATTATTTTTTTTAAATTTTCCAAATTTTTAAATTTTTAAATTTTTCTTATAGGGTGACGAAGGGTATTATCGGCAGGTTTGTTCTCTTCGTCATGGGGGGTTTTTGTGGTCCAAATTGCTTGAAATTTGGGCATACAACTCAGCTTGGTTGGGAAGGACTTGAGGCCAACTCTGAGTTCATTAGGTTTCAAAAAACCCCCCGTGACGAAGAGAACAAAACTGTCGAAATTACGTAAGTTCCCCTACATAGAAAATTTTTCAAATTTATATTTTTTTTTTATTTTTAAAACCTTTCAAATTTTTCATTTTTTTTTAACCATCTCATTTTTTTAAATTTTTCATTTTTCTAATTTTTTAATGTTTTTTGATTTTTGATTTTTTTATATTTTTCAAATTATTGAAATTTTTGAAATATTCATATTTTCAAAATGTTTCAAATTTTTCAAACTATTCAAATTTTAAAATATTTTAAATTTTTTTTTTAATTTGTAATATTTATCAAGAACTCCAAATTTTTTTTATTTTTTTTTGTTGGTTGCTTTTATGATTTAGTTAAACAGTTCCCAACCAAATAACAATATTTATTTTTTTTATTTTAATAATTTCGGCTAAATTTTTGTACCCCTTTTCTGAAACTATCGTCAATAAGTTAAACCACTGTAAATGGAAAAAAAAGTGTCTTTTCCGATCATGTGGAGAGATCCGAGGAAACATTTTACCTACACCTCCCCAAACGTTATGACCCGTTCCCACCCGCGCTTAGAGTACACACTCACCACAGAGGCGAAACTAACCCACTTGGCTTGGGAACTGGAGGGCGGCGTTTAGCGGAGCTGAAACAGGCAGTAGCAGCAGCAGCAGTGAAGTTGATGCCGAAAAGCCGAACACTGTTCAAATATTCAAAAAGCTCCGAAACTGAATGTTTAATGAATTCCAGTGAAAAAAGAAGGAAAAAAAAAACAAGGCAAAAATTTAATCGGTTTTTCATCATATTCCGGAATCTGGGCTCACAGAGACAGCGAGGGAGAAAGAGTTTGTGACGAGAACATACATCCAGTGGAGTCAGCGCCGAGGGCACTCATTGCAGAGCTAACTGAGCGGTTTTTGGGGGGGTGGGATTGTTTGGCGAAATTGGAATACATTTTTACGAATGTATGTTCGTGAATGGAAAACGAGGTGGAAAGTTACATGAGTGCCGGTTGTTTTTTTTTTTTTTGAGGATTTGCAACAGTCAGCCTTCAGGCGCAGTGACGTTGGGCGTTGGCGTTACCAACCGGAGCTGCATTTTGGTTGTATTTTTGATGACTGATGCATAATCTGTTTCGCAAACTTTGGGTGCAAAGTGAACGTTCGTCGGGATGTTCGATGAAGTTGAATTGATTGGTTGAACGGGTTGGAAATGTGGGATATAACTAAGGACAGAGTTGAGAATTTGAACTGAAAACCATAATTGAGACCATGTGATGAGAACTATGCGTACAATTTAGAACTGAGATGGGAGTTATTACTATAAACTAGAATGGAAAGAAAAATATGAAAAATAAGACTAGAACTGAAAACTTAAACAGATGATTAGCTCAGACGAGTTATCAGAACTCTTAATAAGAATTAAGGATTGGAGCTGACGACTAGAACTAAGGACTAGCACATAGTACTAAATTTCAGGACTGGATCTTAGGACGAAAACTGACCAAGCTGAGGACTAGAACAGCGATCCTAAACTGAGAGCAAGAACTACGTATTGGAACCCTGAACTAGAACTGAGGACTAGAACTGGAAGCTAAAATTCAGAACAGGAACTGAATATTAATAATAATAACTAGAACTTAGTGCTAGAGCTAAAGACTAAAGGTATAGAACTGAGAACAAAGGACTGAAATCAAGAACTAGAATTGAGGACTGGAATTAGGACTAGAACAAATGTCCAAAAACAAAGACTAGACCTCAAGACTAGAACTGAGAACTACAACTGAGGAATAGAACCCAGGACAAGAACCCTGAACTAGAATCCTGAACTGGAACTGGGACCTGGAACAAATGACAAGAACTGAGGACTAGAAGCCAGTACTAGAACTGATGATCAGAACAGAGGAACACAACTGAGGACTGTAACTCAGGACTGCAACTGATGACAAGAACAGAGGACTAGAACCAACAATTGTCCAAAGACAAAAAAATATAAAAAATAGAAAAAAATTGAAAATAAAATAAAAAAAGCAATATAACCCAGGACTAGAGCCCTGGAGTAGAATCTCGGACTGCAACTGAGACCTGGAACAAATGGCTAGAACTGATGATTAGATCAGAGGGCTACAACTCAGGACTGCAACTAATGACTAGAACAGAGGACTAGAACCAAAAACTGTCCAAGGAAGAAAAAATAAACAAAAAAATATATTTAGAAAAAATAAAAAAGGACCAAAGACCAGAACTGCGTACTAGAACTCAGAACTAAAACCCAGAACTAGGACCCAAGACTAGAACTGAGGACTGGAACTGAGGACTAGAACCAAGAACTGGAACTGAAAAGTGGAACTGATGAGTAGAACTAGAACTGTGGGCTAGAACTAAGGACTGGAACTGATGAGTAGAATAGAGCACTAGAACTTAGGAGTTGAACCCAGGATTAGAACCAGAGCTTAGGACCAAAAATGAAGACTATAACTCATGACTAGAACTGAGAACTAGAGCTGAGGGAGGACTATAATTGAGTTACAGAGCTCAGGATTGGCATTGAGGAATATATCGCACAAATTTGGCACAAATGTCCCAAATGGAGGATAACGTGCCTCTGGAGCCGGCCTTCTGATACCTGATACTAGAACTTACGACAAGCGCTGAGGACTAAAACTCAGGGATAGAACTGAGAATAAAGGACTGAAACCAAGGACTAGAACTTAATACAAGCACTGAGGAATAGAACCCTGGACTAGAATCCTAGAGTGGAACTGAGACCTGAAACAAATGACCAGAACTGAGGACTAGAAGCCAGGACTAGAATTGATTATTAGAACAGAGGACTATAACTGAGGACTAGAACATAGGACTGCAACTGATGACTGAAACAGAGGACTAGAACCAAGGATTGTTCAAGACCAAAAAAATACGAACAATAAAAAAATAAAAAAATAAAAATAAAATAGAAATAAAAAAGGACCAGAACTGAGGACTAGAACTCAGTACTAAAATCCAGGACTAGGACCCAAGACCAGAACCGAGAACTGAAACTGAGGACTTGAACCCAAGACTTGAACTGAGGACTAGAACAGAGGACTAAAACCACAGACTAGAGCCCTGGACTAGAATCTCGGACTGGAACTGAGACCTGGAACAACTGGCTAGAACTGAGGACTAGAAGCCAGGACTAGAACTGATGATTAGAGCAGAGGACTACAAATGAGGACTAGAACTCAGGACTGCAACTGATAACTAGAACAGAGAGCTAGAAGAACCAAGGATTGTCCAAAAACCAAACAAAAAGAATAAAACAAAAATTGAAAAAAATAAAATAAATAAAAAAAGGACCAAGGACCAGAGCTGCGGACTAGAACTCAGGACTAAAATCCAGGACAAGGACCTAAGACTAGAACTGAGGACTAAAACCAAGAACTGGTACTGAAAACCGGAACTGATGAGTAGAACAGAAGACTAGAAACAAGGACTAGAAGTGTGAACTAGAAATGAGGACTGGAACTGCGTAGAATAGACGACTAGAACTTAGGACTTGAACCCAGGACTAGAACCAAAACTTGGGACCAAAAATGAGGACTGCAGCTGAAACTGAAGACTATAATTCATGACTAGAACTGAATACCACAACTGAGAACTAGAGCTGAGGGAGGACCACAATTGAGTAACAGAACTGAGGACTAAAATTGTGGCCTAAAACTGAGGACTAAAACTGAGGATTATAACTGAGGACTGGAACCCATTTCTAGAATTGAAGACTAGAATAAGAACCATAACTAAGAACTAGGTCTGCGAACTAAACAGTCCATAGGGCTAGTCCTTAGTCAGGGCTTGAACTAAGAAATAGAGAACTTAAATTGAAGACTATAACTGAGGACTGGGACTGTAAACTAAAACTAAGAACATGCACTGAGAACATCTGAGAACCCCAACTCAAATTGGGGGCTGAAGTTGAGGATTGGAATTGAAGACTTCAACTGAGAACTGTAATAGAAACCTAGAGCTGGGGAATGGAACTAAGGACTAGAAGTCAAGACTGTAACTAGTAACTAGAACAGAGTACTGGTACCAAAGACTGTCCAAGGACAAAAAAATAAACAAAAAATAAAAAAAAATAAAAAAGGACCAATGGCCAGAATTGTGAACTAGAACTCAGGACTAAAATCCAGGACTAGGACCCAAGCCTAGAACTGAGGACTGGAACTGAGGACTTGAACCCAAGACTATAACTGAGGACTGGAACTGAGGACCAGAACCAAGAACTGGAACTGAAAACCGGAACTGATGAGTAGAACAGAAGACTAGAAACAAGGACGACAAGTGTGAACTAGAGAACTGAGGACTGGAACTGATGAGTAGAACAGAGGACTAGAACTTAGAACTTGAACCCACGACTAGAACCAGAACTTAGGACCAGAAATGAGGACTGAATCTGATGTGTGGAACTGAAGATTATAACTCCTGACTAGAATTGAATACTACAACTGAGAACTAGAGCTGAGGGAGGACTACAATTGAGTAGCAGAACTCAGGATTAGAACTGAGGACTAGAACGCTGAGGACTAGAGCCCAGAACTAGAACTGTGGACTAGAACTGAGTACTAGAACTGTGTATAAGAGCTGAGGATTGTAACTGAGGACTGGAACCCATTTCTAGAATTGACGACTAGAATGTGAACCATGACAAAGGACCAAGTATGTGGACTAAACTTAGGTCTAGAACTCAGGGCTTGAACTGAGAAATAGAGGACTAAAATTGAAGACTAGAACTGAGAACTAGAACTGTGAATTGGGACTGTAAACTAAAACTAAGAACATGTACTGAGGACACCTGAGGAATTGAGGGTTTAAAATGAGGATTGGATTTGAAGACTTTAACTGAGAGCTAGAATTGAAAACTTATGAAAAACAAAAACATAAAAATAAAAAAAAATTAAAAAAAAACCTGGAGCTGGGGATTGGACCTGGACCAGTACTGAACTGAAGCCTATCAGTAATAGAATAAATGGTTAAACTCGGTCCCATTTGGTAAGTAGGAGGAATTCTTGGAGTACTGACGAACTCTTCGAGTTATTTATGTCAGAATCCTTTGACGAATTTCACGACAAGCTCCTGAAACAGATTTGTTAACGAATTTAATCTCAAACCGACAGATATAGTTCGTAGAAAAGTCTGAAACGATTGTTTAAGAAATCCTTTTAGGAATTTATCTGGAAAATTAAGGAATATTCATGAAGGTTTTTTTATGAAACTTTGGGAAGAACATCTGACTTATTTTTTTTGCGAAACACCTGGTATACTTTGTAGAGGAATATCTTGAGAAAATTTTGAAAAATTGCTAAGGATGAATAAGTACTTTAAATCCTAGACAATTTTCTTAGGAAATCCTTGTACAATCATATGGAAAAGTTAATGTACAAGCCGTGTAAAAAAACAGAACGAAAACGCGCAAAAACACTTAGCGGCAAACTTGGAGTAAATCCTATCAATTGATGAGACAATACCTTGAGGAATATCCGGAGAAATCGTTGTATTTATTTCAGTAGAAATTTCTGGAGGAGTATATGACGAAATTCCTGTGGACATTTCTTCAGGACTTTACAAGAGAGTCCCAGGAAAAAATCCTGAATGAACCCCTGAGAGAGTAAGTGAAGAAAATTTGAAAGGACTTCTTGTGAAATATTGTGAAGAATTTATAATAAAACCCCTGGAAAATTTTCTGAAGGAACCTCTGGCGAAATTTTTGAAAAATCTGTAGGAAAAAATGGATAAATCCTCAGAGAAAATGTTAAAATGGACCCTGAAAGGGTTTTTTTTTACATTTTTTCAAATATTTTCTGAAGGAATTCCAAGTGAAGTTAGGACACCGTGGAAATTTTTCTGGAAGAAACTTTACAGAAAATTCTAAAAAAAATCCTGAAAGAATTAAAGCAACATTTGGAAGAGTTTCTCAATGAATCCCTAGAGAAGTTTTATAGAATCTCTTAAAAGTTTTCTGATGAAATCCTTCTGGTAATACAGAATGAAATCATGCAAAAATCTCAGGAGTAATTCCTGCAAGAATTTCTCGAGGAGTTTTTGAAGAAATTGCTTCAGGCATATCTTTTAAGAATTTCCCATGGAATCCCTGAAGAAATACCTGAAGACGTCGCTGGAGAAGTTTGTGAAGGTAAACCTGAATAAATTACCTACAAAAAAAAACCTGGAAGATTTTTTCCAAAGAATTCTTGGAAATTCTGAAGGAATCCATGGAGAAATTTTGGAAAAAAAAATTACTTTAAATGAACATTTTGGAAAATTCGTATTTTTTATGAAATCCGCGAAACTCGTGGATGTTTTTTTTTTGAGAGGATCCTAGGAGTACTTTCTACTGGGGAGCTCCTTGCATTCCTTTAGAAAGTACTCTAGGGATCCTCTCAAAATAAAAATTGAAAGAAATTTAAAATGTTTTTTAAATATTATTTATAAAAAGAATCCGAGGATATATGTGTAAATGAATTTCTGTAGGGTTTTCTACAGAAATCATTGGAGTTTTTTTTAAGAAAATCATTAAAAAATATATAAGAAAGCTTTGGGAAAATTTTTCAATAAATCATTGAAGTATATCCCTCAGAAATTCCAAGGAGAATTTTGGAAGTAAATACTTGACAATAATCTAAAAAAATTCTGAATTTCAGACTTTCTAAATGAATCGCCGAAAGGATTTTATCTCAGCAGAAACTTTCAAAGGAATAAAAAAAAATATAATACCAAAATAATCAATAAATATCTAAAGAAATACAGAAAAAAGTTTCTGAAAGAGCTTTTGAAAGGTCTTCAAAAGAAACTCCCAGAGTAGTTAGGAATTCTTCGACAATTTTCTGGAAAATTCTTTGCAGGAAATCCCTAAAGAGTCCCTGGAAGAATTCATGAAGGGAACTTCGTTATAATTTTCAAGTGAACTCCTGGCGAAGTTTTCTAAAAAATCTCTTGAATTTTTTTCTGATAAATTCCTACTGGAAAAATTGATGCATGAATCTCTGGAGGATTTATTACAATTTTTACGGGAAAATCATTGAAGAAATTGGTGCTGGTTCACCGTTGAGAATTTAGAATGGATTCCTGAATAATTTTCCAAAAAACAATCACTGACTAAATTTCTTAAAAAACATTAAAGAAATTCATAGAGAAACACTTGGAAGAATCGCTGAAGAAATTCCACAGGAAATCCGTGACAGATTTTGCTAAAGAATCCCTGGGGAGGACTTCTCTCTCTCTCTCTCTTCTTGGCGTAACGTCCTCATGGGGACAAAGCCTGCTTCTCAGCTTAGTATTCTATGAGCACTTCCACAGTTATTAACTGAGAGCTTCCTCTGCCAATGACTATTTTGCATACGTATATCGTGTGGCAGGCACGAAGATACTCTATGCCCAAGGAAGTCAAGGAAATTTCCTTTACGAAAAGATCCTGGACCGACCGGGAATCGAACCCGTCACCCTCAGCATGGTCATGCTGAATACCCGTGCGTTTACCGCCTCGGCTATATGGGGAGGACTTCTCATAAAGTTTAAAACATTTTTTTTTGGGAATCCATGGAAGATGTTTTCCTAAGGAATCCTCCGAAAAATTGTTGAAGGATTTTTTAAAACAAATTCATGTATAAATTTAGAAAAAAAATCCAGCAGCTGTTGGAAAGAATCTCTGAAGGGATTCCCTGAAGAATCCCTGAAGGGTTTTGTGTTTGCAAGAATTCCTTGAAAAATATGTTAGATTTTCTGAAAAATTCTTTGGAAGAATTTCGGATGGAATTCTTAAACAAATTTCTAGAGGGATTCCTGTAAGAATTTCTAAAAGGGTGTCTGGAACATTTGTTGCAGGAATCGTTGGGAGGATTTCTGAAGAAATCCATGAAAAAGTTTCATACAGAATCTCTGGAATGCTTTTTTCTGGAATCCATGCAATAATTGCTGTGAAACCCTCTGAATGGTTTTCTCAGGAAATCATGGAACCCAGAAAAATATTTCAAGGTATCAATGAAAATAAAAAACACTAGTGGAGTTTCTGAAAAACTCTTGGTGGAATCGAGGAAGCAACCCTTGAACGATTTTCCAAAAGAATCCCTCATGAAAAATCTGAAAAAACCGTGTATGATTTCGTCAAACATATCCTGAGAATTCCTGAAGAAACCCCTGTGGGATTTTTTAAGTCACCCAAGAATGATTTTCTAATTTCCAAGAATTTCCTTGGAATGTTTTTTAAAGGGATTCCTCGATAATTTTCTGGAGGAATCTTTGAACATTTCTCCAGGAATTGCTTTGGAAACCCCTTTGAAAAATTCTTCCAGAAAAAAACATCTGAAATCATTTGAAAACTACCCCAGGAATGTCTCCGAGAATTTGTTCAAGGATTCCTTCAAAAAAAAATAACCAAATATTTTGAAGGGATTTTTTTAAACAGTTTTTCAGAAAATTCTTCAATTTTTTTCGATCATTTCTTCACCTAAATGACAAAAGAGTCACGGCAGCGCAGATAAGTCCTTACTAAATTTACACAATGCAATCAATGTCAGTGACTTCTGTGCAACCAAAATTTGCCTGGGAAGTGATTCTTTTAGAAAATCCTTCAGGGATTCTTTTATAACTTCTTCGGAGCTAATTTCGAAAATAAAACTTTTGAAAACCCTTCACAAATTTCTACAGAGATTCCATAAAAAAATTCTCGATTTTTTTTTTATAAAATTTCGCATGAATGGGGTTTTTAAATTTTGAAAAGTGTATTGATTTTTAAAAATTAAACGAAAGAGCACTTCCAGAAGACTTCCTAGTCAATGCTGCCCAAATCTTCCCAAAAAATCTTCCAAAAATAAATACCGGTAAAAACTCCCAGAAGAATTTCCGTGAAATTAAAAGAAAAATAAAAATTTAAGAACTTTCAGCACAATTTCCGAATGAACTTCCAGAAAAATCTCTGCAGGATTTTCTTGAAGAATCCTCGGTAGAACTTTTGAAAATATGCCCGGAAAAAGATGCTCAGAAAGAACTCGCAATGCTGCTTTCGGAAGAATTTTCGCTTGAATTTTTGAAAATATTCCCAACACCGTGGAAAATTTTCTGGAAGAAACTTTACAAAAAATTCTAAAAGAATTCCTGAAAGAATGTATAAAGCAAACTTTGGAAGAGTTTCCCAATGAATCCCTGAGGAGCTTTTTATAGAACCACTAAAAAGTTTTCTGATAAAATATTTCTGGAAACTCTGGGTGAAATCATGCAGCAGTCTCAGGAGTAATTCCTACAAGAATTTCTGGATGAATCTTTGAAAAAATGGCTGAAAGTATATCTTTTTAGAATTCCCAAATGGAATCCCTGCAGAAATTTCTGAAGATGTTGTTGGATGCTGGAGAAGTTTGTAAAGGCAAACTTGAATAAATTTCCAACAAAAAAAAACATTGGAAGAATTTTTCCAAAGAATTCTTGGAAATTTTGAAGGAAAGCATGGAGAATGCTGCTTTCGGAAGAATTTTCGCTGGAATTTTTAAAAGTATTCCCACTAGAATGGCAAGACGGATTACCTCGGAAAATCTGAACGAGTTTCCAAGAGAATTGCTGCAGTAATTTTCATTGGAACTTTCAGAAAAGGTCCCAATATGGGCTCTTAAAAGAATTCCCGATGGAACTCCTAGAGAAATTTCAAGCGGAATTTCTTGATGAGTTCCCTGTAAGGTTTTTGATGATTTCCGAGTTGAATGTTTTAAAGAATTTCTAGCAGAAAACCTAGAGGATTTTTCAACGGAATTGTATTTGTTATATCCAAGAGTATCATTTGTCCCAGGCGGGACAGAGTTCTCTGTTTGCAATGAATGACTTCTGATATGTCCTTCAGACACATTTTTATGTTATTTGTTGTTTTGATATTTTGTTTTTGAAAGAGACAGATTTGTCGAAATGCTGAAAATTTTGAATCTTCTATCTGAAATTTTCTACAAGGTTGACATGGAAAAAAAAATTATATATATTTAAAAATGAAATGATAATTTCGTAAATATTTTAAAATCTTTGAAAATCTCTTGAAATCCTTTTCAGAAACTTTTAAATCCATTCAATTATCCTAAAACTCTGCCATAATAAATGAAACGGCTTCCTCACAACTTTAAACCCCATCTCAAAGTGCCACACTGTCTGCCTTTTCCGGGAAACCCATTATCTTATTCCCATTACTCTCCCAGTCAGATTCCTCCATCCCCACCCCCTTCAGAGACACTTCAGCAAGAAACACATTTTCCTGTTCTTTTCACTTCCGCTTCAAATTAACCCTCCCTTGGTCAGACTCCCCACGACCAACCCATGGATCTCTCTCCCATCGTCATTCATCAGCTCCGAGAACCATTGTTGCTGGGCGGCATCATATACATTTACCGAGTCTCCGACTGCTTCTCGAGGGGCTTGCGTCTGCCTGCCTATCTGCTCGTCTGTCTGTCCCGTCCCTGCCCCATTTTCAATTGCAGTGATTGATTGGATGCTTAAAACCAATTTACGCTCTGGACTTTGCTAGGGTAATTGATCCGATCATGGAGGAGTTAAGCGCTGGGTTCATGTTTAAACCACAATTGTATCGCCCCAAGCAAACTTTTTACATGGATTGAATTGAAAATAATAAAATCCATCCTTAATCTACGGGAAAACAACGAAATATTGCCACTTTGATGTTGTTATGAGTATTTTATTCGTTTTTATCTGAAAGAACATTGTGTTCCTAATGTTGCGGTATTTTGTTCCTATTGTTGCGGTATCCCATTGAAATCATATGGGATACCGCAACATTAGGAACACTACCGCAACAATAGGAACACAGCAGCAAACACATTTAGGAAAATATTTTTTTAAAATAGGTTTTTGGGCAAATCTTAAGCAAACAAATGGTGCAATCTCATAATTTAAGCACCATACATCTATTAAAAATACCTTTTGGTAACATTTCAGTCGAAAAAGTGCTCAATTGCCATTACCGCAACAATAGGTACTACCACAACGATGGGAACAATTACCCTAGGTCTGTTTGGCTTGGATCGGAGACTCTGGATTGAAGAAAAGAGGCAATTCTTTCATTCGATCCATCCAGATTCGTTCATCCGGTCAGTTTACCACAACAATCAAGGGAGACAGTTTTTCAAATTGAAGGGGTATTCTTCTGCATCAATTTTTCAAGCTTTGTTGAGCCCTATTGAGATGAACATGATTGCTTGAGGCTAAAAGTAGAAAATATTAAAAAAAGATTAATACACATTACACAGGCTGCGCTTATGGTTCCAGTTTTTCATATAATAAATGCAAAAGGCTAAAAATTTAAAAAAAGATAGATAAATAAATAAATAAAAAAAAAAGAAAAAAAGAAAAAAATTAAAAAAAAAACAAAAAAATACAGAATAAAAAGAAGTGTAAACACATAACACTGAGTATTAAGCGTATTGTCTGTTGTCTGCGAAAAGTATGTGTAAGTAATGTTCAGCTTGTGCAGCCTCTGACAGAAGACGGTATGAAATGGTGATGACTTTACATTTTTTTTTTAAATTTTTTACATTCAAGTGTAAAAAAGGTATTACGTATCGTTCTCATCTAAATCAAACTCTTAATCTGTCTTTTTGGAATCTCAAATGACCTCCATTTCGCGAAACAAAAAAATGACTAGATTTAGTAAGAAAATCATATTTTTTTTATTTTTATTTACGTAAAATTTGAGTTATCGCTTATTTTCAAATACATATTTCTTTTATGTTCTACGGACGCAGTTAACAAGCTCCAAAGCATTCGAACACTACTAATCTTATCCTCAAACTGGTTTTAGACTGTCGAAGGGTAGCAACGTTTATCCCCAAGATTACCTCCCATTCCATCCAGGAAAAATAGAGTGGAACTTTCGTAAAAGAAGCCCCGACAGTAAAACCCCGAAAAAGGGCTCAGCGACCAGATGTGTTTCTGATATCCGCCATTAGTGACCAGAGCATCATCCAGAAGTCAACAACCAACAGCCAAAATTAATTGAGTTTAATTATTCATTTCGTTTCGTTTCGTTGTTGGGCCCCAAAGAAGCGGGGTTTAAGTTTCCAAAAGAATCTGGAGAGCATAACTTTCCCAGCTTTTAATTTAGAAACTTCGTTTTTTCCCTCGTTCCGAACCGAAACGATGTCGATGATGTGGTTGTTCGATGCCTAAAGTGGAGAAGGTTATCACCAGATTTTGCCTAAACCCAGACGACGACGACGACATCGAAAACGACAGGATGTTCAGGACAGTTCGATTTCGGGGAGGGTGTGGTTGGATTGCACAATGGTCCGAGGACCAACATTAAGTGGAAAAAATTAATAACTCAAAAACCATCCAAGATAGAGTCTTCATGTCTTCTAGACATTTGCTCGTGAGTCCAAGCCGCGTTATATGCAAAAGTGTCCTAAACGCCAAATCTTAAAATACTTCATATTTCAGCACCTAACTTTTTTATTTCAAAAGATATCGAAATAAAATGTTCTGCAAAGTTGAAGAAGGTAAAAACCCCGACAACTTTCTCGAAGAGCAGTTTTTTCTATCTCTTCAATCTGAGGAGATATAACTTATTGAAGAAATAAAAAGTCCGAAATCGTTTTTTTTGTCATATGTCAAAAACTATCATTTTTTCAAGCCTACTATGTTCAGAGCAATTGTACATATTGCCAAAATACACATTTCGTCAGAAGACATCAAAGCTGTACGATGTTTCTATCAAAAGATATAAGTATTTTTGTACTTTTTTAAGCCAATTTTTCTAGCGTAACATTTGAAAAAGGCGCAAGTGAATCTTTAATTTTCTCCCACCACCGGATCTAGTATGACAAAAACTGCATTTTAACAAATTTTGGAGAGGGTGTTTTTTTGTTTTGCGTTTTAAATGTGATTTGACTATGACCGTATTTTAGGCATCAAATTCACGAAAAATGACATCCATAATGTCCGAGTTCAACATCTACTCGTGTTTCAAGATCACTTATACTTATGACACACATGTGATACAAGAATCACTGTACAATTGCGCTTGAAATGAGTGCCATACTGAAAATTCTCTCAGTTCAAGTCAGTCTTGTTAGAATTTTCTTGACACTGCGTGCCGTTGTACAGGAATCACACTCGTATCACATGTCTGTCCGGGGTATTATCTTAAACATTCGAGTAGCGATGAACCCAATGTTGTCTTTTTTGTTTTGTTTTGTTCCTTTGTGTAAGTGAGCAAAAATATAAAACAAATTCCCTATAGTTTTTCGATTTCTTAATTCATCAGATATATGCATCTGGTGATCGTATGCAAATTTTAAATTGAATTGTGGACCGTCCAGTTTTATATGTTTGACATATATTATGAAAGGCCTTTGATCCTAGGATAGGATGCGACACGTAGTCAGTCAATTTGAGACCAATTTGCTGTCAAACGGAGACCAGTCGCTGATTGGTCGAAATTGATATCCGTTTGCTGCGATCATATCGCTTTGTTGTTGGCTTGGCCGTGTTGCTAGTTTGTAGGTTTAGCATTTGATACCAATATTTAAAATCATTGTATTTTTTTTATTCAAGCTTTATCGCCTCAAATATGTCAGCATTCAAAAGCAAATCAACCTAATGTGACTCCCATGGCTTGACACCGGTTAAAACCATTGATTTGGTGCAAAATCAATTGATTTTTTGATAGATTTCATCATAATTGAAAGAGCTTGCGTTTGAAAGCAATTTTAGTAGCAAGTTACGCTATTGCAATTGCAAATAGTGCTTTACGGTGCGAAATATGCATCAAAACTTCAATCGTTAAAGTTAAATAGTTTTAAAGATTTGGAATAAAGAAAAGTGGCAGCACTTGATTTTGATCGTTGACGAAATTGACTGACTACGTGTCGCATCCTATCCTAGGATCAAAGGCCTTTCATAATAGGGTATATGTACCATTCCTTGGCCTAATTTGCAAACCGCCTTGACAATTTTGACCATAACTCATGAATTAATAGCACTAGAAATAATATGTTGATCCTATTACACACTCTAGGCAATTATTGTTTCACTAATTGGAAGTAAACTAACGTTAATATTTAAAAATTTACTTTATTAAGTTGAAAAGATTCGATGCGATGGTATGCAACGTTGGTCTATGGTACAAAAATTGGCCTGGTAGTGGATACAACATTGGCCTATTGCTGTCCATGCACTATAACCACTTATTATCTCATTTTTTCAATATTTCTGCTGAAGTATTATCTCTGTTTGTTCACCAATCTTACTTGTAAATTACATTTTCGGAGCAAAATTTTCAAAAAACTGTAAATGAATTACTTAAACTAAAGTTCTTTCTTAATTTATTAACGGTAACAACGCAACCCTATTATTGTGTTATATTTTTACACTCACCGTACACAAAATCTTTCTTCCTGTTCGTTCTTTCTGGTTCTTACGCAAGCAATGTTGTTGACGTCACTTTACCGGTGTTGTTGACATCACTTTAGTGATTGGCCAAGATTTGTGTACAAAGTGAAAAAAATGTCCTCAATATTCGGCCCATATTCAATTTGTAAAATATTTATTATTCGTTGAAAACAAATATACAAGTTCAAAATACAGTCTTTGACCGTCGCATCAAATGTTCAGTTATTGAAAAGTCAGTTCGAAATGTTCCAGATTCATGCCTTTTATGATCATGTGTATAGACTACCCACTTAGCCGAAGAATCATGGCGTCTACAAAAGATAAACAAAGAGACATTTTCATTCAATTTTAATGCTCCAAAGTGCTAAAATTGAAACGAAATGTTACAGTTGTTTGCCGCATAGCTTTTGCGATATCCAGTTATGCGTGTTTGTTTGAGTTTTTGGTAAACGTTGAGATGGGCCGAACGAGGGGACTATGCCAACGAAGCATCCCGATACCCTATA
Source organism: Aedes albopictus (assembly GCF_035046485.1). Classification (NCBI taxonomy): domain Eukaryota; kingdom Metazoa; phylum Arthropoda; class Insecta; order Diptera; family Culicidae; genus Aedes; species Aedes albopictus. Next base: position 285,616,199 of record NC_085136.1, on the reverse strand, counting down.
TGTCAAACATATAAAACTGGACGGTCCACAATTCAATTTAAAATTTGCATACGATCACCAGATGCATATATCTGATGAATTAAGAAATCGAAAAACTATAGGGAGTTTGTTTTATATTTTTGCTCACTTACACAAAGGAACAAAACAAAACAAAAAGACAACATTGGGTTCATCGCTACTCGAATGTTTAAGATAAGTGATCTTGAAACACGAGTAGATGTTGAACTCGGACATTATGGATGTCATTTTTCGTGAATTTGATGCCTAAAATACGGTCATAGTCAAATCACATTTAAAACGCAAAACAAAAAAACACCCTCTCCAAAATTTGTTAAAATGCAGTTTTTGTCATACTAGATCCGGTGGTGGGAGAAAATTAAAGATTCACTTGCGCCTTTTTCAAATGTTACGCTAGAAAAATTGGCTTAAAAAAGTACAAAAATACTTATATCTTTTGATAGAAACATCGTACAGCTTTGATGTCTTCTGACGAAATGTGTATTTTGGCAATATGTACAATTGCTCTGAACATAGTAGGCTTGAAAAAATGATAGTTTTTGACATATGACAAAAAAACCGATTTCAGACTTTTTATTTCTTCAATAAGTTATATCTCTTCAGATTGAAGAGATAGAAAAAACTGCTCTTCAAGAAAGTTGTCGGGGTTTTTACCTTCTTCAACTTTGCAAAACATTTTATTTCGATATCTTTTGAAATAAAAAAGTTAGGTGCTGAAATATGAAGTATTTTAAGATTTGGCGTTTAGGACACTTTTGCATATAACGCGGCTTGGACTCACGAGCAAATGTCTAGAAGACATGAAGACTCTATCTTGGATGGTTTTTGAGTTATTAATTTTTTCCACTTAATGTTGGTCCTCGGACCATTGTGGATTGTGGTTTTCCTAGTGTAGGCTTATCATTCTAGAACAAACTGTACACTTCTACGCCACATCGCTTCGCATCGGAAGGATACCAAAGTTGAGTCGTCGATTCAGGGCACGCACACTTCCTGGTGAGAGAGGGAGAGTGAGTTCAAGCATAAAGATTAGCTTGGCCCGGCGGTATGTCGTCAGCTGGGGTAGTCATTTTCGGAAACTCCGGTTCGGATTTCATGCGATGTCTTCCAGTTTCGGTCGGCGTCGTCGTCGTCTTGGAGTAAAAGTTTCCTCTCCAAACACTATTTAGTTGGCCATTAAGGGGTTTGAATTATTGAAATGCTAGACGCAGTTTGAACCAGTTTCCATGTTATAAGACAGGCTAAGTTCGACGATGGAGAAGCAAGTTTGGTGATTCGGATTTTGGATCCTCGGATTTGTGATGTCCATTATGGAACTTTGTACGATGTGGAAGCTTGAGAAGTATTGAATAACAAGGTATATTTGGTGAAAAGATTTGATATTTGACCACTAAAATGAGTAAGTTGGGATGAAATTATGGCCAACATAAAATAAGGGACTTCTAACGTTGTTCTTTTTGATAAGGACACGGACACGTTCAATGCTTCCAGTATGGTTTCAGAGGCTAAAACTCCTTTAAACAGACGCCATCTTTGATTAGAAGCTGTCATCTTGGATTATGGCCCGCCATTTTGAATATTCTGGTTGCCATTTTTGGACTCCAGAAATCTTCCTCACACCACATATACCCATATTGCATTGTTTTTGGGCCTAAAACACCATTAAACAGACACCATCTTGAAGTTTCAGCCGCTATCTTTAAATTTCTGGTCTTCAGTGTTGATTTCCGCACAAATTTCATCATCCATGCTAACGGTTACAAAAATCATCGCAGTTTGATATCCCGAGCAGAAGAGCATACCTTCCAAATACCATGCGAAGAGCAACATGTGTTCTAATATCTAAAATTGTTATTGCTGCGTTATTCCATGAAATGTTATAAGAACATCACAATAACAGTTGGAGGTATTTGATCAGAGTTTGGTATTGATGTAGTATTTGTTGGTTTAGCAGTGAAAATAATTGAAGCACAAGATTTGTTATTACATCATGAAGTCATCGAACAAATGATACATTTAATAGCAAGAAATGTTATTAGTTTGTTATTCAATAACTTTGGGATAACAAAATACAGCACTTCAAATTCTAGGTATGCATTCATTAATGAAATAACAAGACTTGTTATTTTCTAGGTGTTATTTATATAAATTTTTGGTATTCGTTTTTGTTATTTTGCCTCTTATTACCACCTTATGAAGGGCATATCAAGGTATGGTAGTATTTAAGATAAATACCTTAGTATGTTATTCTCTTGTTATTTTCTTCTGCTCGGGATGTCGCATGAAGGGGATTGGTTCAGTTTCATATACGGCCAGCTCTACCGGTGCACAGTGGGAAAAAATATGTATAAAACGCGAATAAATTCAATATCTCAGCTCGGAATGAATGAATTCGAATGAATTTTTGACACAAACTGAAAAAATTTCTACAGTTTCAGATAAGGAGGGTGTCATTCGCCGCATGATGCTGGAAACCAGTGTATTGAGCTCGTTTTACCCCGCTCTCTCTTTCTCACACATTTTTGAGAATATCCTCATCTATTCCCGCCTGGCGTTCAAAATTTAACTCGTATTTGTGTAAAAATTTCCACAGTATCGGCAATTTGATGTAGGATTGCTCCTGCTCTTATAGTTTGCGTTCCACTTCGGGCGGAGATGCATGTGAAATTTTAAAGAAAAAGGGGATGTCGGGGTAATTTGAAAATATTTCAATTTTCAAGGCTCTGTGGTAAACCAAACCAGCTCCATTCGATACTACGGAAGTTTTTACACAAACACAAACTAAATAAATCATTTATTTTGCACTCCAGATTTTTTCCGAAGAGCTGAAAATGAGAGAAAATGGGGTAAAACGGGCCCGATACACTGATTTCCAGCAACGTGCGGCGAATGATACCCTCCTTATCTGAAACTGTAGAGATTTTTGCAGTTTGTGTTAAAAATTCATTTGAATCCATCCACTCCGAGCAAAGATATTGAATTTATTCGCGTTTTATACCTATTTTTTCCATTGTGCGGTGCTGGTCCGAATAATTGAAATGGCCATAGCTTCTCTCTAGGAAACTATGCAGTAAAATTCCGGTTCGATTTGTGCTAGAATCCAAAAAAATCGGCCAATGGGAAGAGCCTTAAAAGTGAGTTGCCTTTTTTGTACACAGACATACACACACATACATACACACAGACATTATCTCAATTCACCGAACAGAGTGGATTGGCATATGTGACATAGCCCTCCGAGTCTTCCATCGAAAATTCGTTTTTTGAGTAAACAGAGTCTTTTATAAAAAAAAAAACATAGAGTAATATAACTTAGAGTAATGTTAAACGGGTAATGTATGAATTTCTATAGGAATCCCTGGAGAACTTTCTATGAAAATTTTCAATGGAGTCGTTGCAGCAATTCTTAAAGAAATACCTGGGAGATTAAGTGAAGAAAACACTTAAGAAAATTTTCGAAATAATCCGTGGAAGATTCCCAGAATGAGGGTCTAGGAAAAAAAATGTGGAGAAATTTTCAAAATATTCACTTGAGCAATTTTCTAAACAAACTTTGGAAAAACTTCTGGATCAAACTTTAAAGGAATTTTATCTTATAAAGGATACAAAAAATGTTATAAAAGAGTCTATAAAGGAAAAGGTAATTAGCATACGAAGGAATAAAGGAAACGTAGAAAGAATAACTGATTAAATCCCTGGAAGAATTTATTAAAAATAGATTTATTTTAAAGAGTCGTAGGAAAAATAGCAGAAGGAATCCGTGCAAGATTTTCAGAAAAAAAATCCCAAGCGAGTTTTAAAACTTCAAATGAAATGAAACTCCAGGAGAGATTTTCAAGAGGAATCCTCCGAATTTTGGAAGAATCTCTAAAAGAGTCACTGAAAAAAAATTCAAATTATTTCTTGAAAGACTTCTGGAAAGACCTCGTTAAGTAATTCTGTGGAACTTCTTTACAAAATTTCCGGAGCAAGCCCGGAGGGATTTTCGAAAGAAGTTAAGTAAGATTTTTTGAAATCACCCGGGAGAATTCCTAAAAGAATATCTGACGGGGTTATTCAAGGATTTGCTTGAGCTATATAAACATTTAAAACAATTCCCGATGAAATTCCGAAGTTTTCGAAAACATCTGGGAACACATTTCTGGAAAAAGTTAGCGAGAAATTTTCTAAGCAATCCATCTGAGAATTTTTTAAATCATTCTTCGTGAAATTTCTGGAGAAATCTGTAGTAAGATTTTTGAACAGATCCCTTCTTAAGCAATCTCTTAAAACTCCCTAATAAATCAAGAAATGTTTTGAGAAACTTACAAAGTAATTCTGAGGTAAATTTTGGAAGATTATTAAGAAATAAATTAAAGGTACAATTTCCTAAAGGCACTTCTTATTGATATTTATCTGGGATGAACCTGGTAGAAAATCTCTGAAGAAAAACAGTGAAAAATAAAACAAAATTATAAATATTCAAAATGTATCAGTTTATTGTAAATTTTCTTTTCATTATAAAAACAATCCTTCAAAAGTGTCAAAAAGCTTGAAGTCTGAAGATTTTTTTTGAAATGCTTAACTCCCTATCATCAGAAAGGTAACTCACACTCTTTTGCATCGGAATCCCTCATTTTACAAAAAAAAAATCAAGGATTCGTCCGGAGATTTCTTCATAGATTGCTTTAGTAATTTTTTAAAGGGTTCCTTCGGGAACTCCAAAATCCATTCCTCTGAATGATTTTTGAAGATTTTTTTTCTAGAATTTCTCTAGAACTTTTTCTAGAAATTCATGTAGAATGGATTCTTTCAGGAATCCATCCTGGAATTCCTTCAGAAATTCATCATCATCATTGAGAAAAGTTCTTCCCGTGATCCCTTCAATGAATCGAACGTTACAAATTTCTTGAAAACATTTCACAAATTGGTCTTAAAAATTTCCCAAGTTTTTTTTAATGTTTTTAAATATTCATTCAATGATTACTTGCGCAATAAATCCAAATTTTTCTTCAGATTTTTTTTTTCAAGAATACCTTTCAAGTTTTTTGAAAATCTATTAGTTTCCTGCTAAATATCACAAAAGATTCTTTTGTGAAATCTCCTATAAGTTCCTTCTAAATTTGCTCCATGGATTGCTACAGAAATCACTTCAGGAATTCATTCATAAAAAATTGCAGCAATTCTTTCAGAAATTTCTCAATGGCTTTCTTCAAATATTTTCTTTAGAATTTCAGCATAAATTCTTTGAAGCTTTCCTTAAAAAATATTTAACGGCTTTTGAAGCTTCACCAGGGATAACTTTAAACATTCCTCTAAGGATTTTCTTAGAAAATCTACCAGAAATTTATTCAGAATTTCTTTCAATCATTTTTTTAAAAGCTTGTCCAGCGGTATTCTTGAAAAAAAATCATGGATTCCTTTAAGAAATAGTAAAGTTGTTACTTCCAGATATTTTTCACGCATTCCTTTCTATTTGATCCAATACAAATGCACGCAGGGATGTCTACAGCAATGTATCTGAAAAATTCTCAAGAGCTCAATAATTATTATTTTGTGATTTCTGCAAGAATTCTTCAAGAGAATCTTGTCGAAATTCATAAAAAAAATCAGCGATTTTTAATGAGTTCATTTATAAATTTCTTCGGAAATTCTGCCTAGGAATTTCTACAGGAACTGCTTCAGTTTATCAAACTGTTTTTTAGTTATTCTTGCAGAGATTTCTTAAGAAAAACGTGCACTGACTTTTGCTGGAATACTTTCAGAAAATTCTAAAAGAAATTTATAAAAGGATTTTTCCAGGAGTTCTTCCATAGGATTTCTCAAAACAATCCTACAAAGAGCTCATTTCAAATTCTTTCAATTTCTTGCAGAGATTTCTGCATTGATTCTTTTTGATATTACTCCTGTTGTTATGTGCGCTGACTCGATCGATCCGCCTATGCAGAAGTAGGTATTATGCCACTCAAGAAAAATCAGAATATGGCGATTATCTGTCTCTGGCTTTTGATATATGTGCGACAGTCACTAATCATAACAGCGTCACCAGATTTAAAAGTACATAATTCCATTATATGGGGTTTGACAGCAAGAACACTCATTCCACTGAGCCACTCTTGTTGTTCGTCACAAATACATTCAAAAACATCTGTCACTTCGCGAAACCCACGTGCTTTTGTTTTTGGCGGGAACACTTTTCTTTTGTTTTGCCTTGCGACTGTCATGCGGCGGCATGCCTTGCGAGCGTACGATCGCCGCAGGACTCTAATAAAAGATAAGCGCGACAATAGATGTCAGCCGATCTGACAATAGCGAACGATTCTATATATTCAAACCTCTGGCACGGCAATGAGAAGCCCACTATCTCCAATATTAGCGGACATCGTCATGGAAAACTTGTTAACAACAGCAACTAGGATGGTCTACATTTCGCCACAATTCATTCGCAAATACGTGGATGACTTTGTTTCTAGTTTGCACAAGGACCAAATAGATGCGGTTTTCGCGATTTTCAACTCGCTCAACCCAAAAATAATGTTCACAGTTGAAGTGGAAGTTAACAACCAACTACCCTTCCTCGATGGGCTAGTGAATCGGCAAGAGGACAACAGCATAAAAACTGACTGGTATGCGAAACCAATTTCATCGGGTAGAATCTTGAACTAGTTCTCGTTCCACCCAAACGATCAAAAGCTCGCAGTGGTAAACAGTTTTATTGACCGAGTGAGCATCACCCGGATCAGCTGATTCACCAACACCTACGTATTAACGACTACCCCCATACTCTCATCAACCGACTATTGCGCCAACCCCGACGGATCGAAAGATGATCACCAACACTGGACTACATTTGGGCATCTCTCACAGTAACAGGAATACAGTCGGACATCTGTACAGAAGCGCAAAAGATCCCATACCTGCGCTCAACAAAAACAATGTCATGTATAGAACTGACTGTAGAGACTGTCCCAGTGCATATTGCATACATAGGAATGACTACCAACAAGCTGCGAACCCATAGGTACGGCCACCAAACCCACATGAACACACTTGAACACAAACTAGCAGAAGGTTACTAAAACACCGACTCCGAAATACAGCTGCTACAAGAAAAATCGGCGCTGATGGACCACTGCATCAAACACCAACACCGTTTCAACATCCAGCAACCTACCCTCGTCGATTCAATCTACAAGAGACAAGCTTTGCAAGTGTTGGAAATGTGCCACATTTCGACGACTTCCTACACGGTCAACCATCGGATAGATAACGATAATTAAAGCTGTGCGTACGCAAACCTGCTCTAAACGATCAAAAACCGGAGAGGAGAGAGGAATGCAACGTCAACTACTAACCGAAATCGACAAAATACAAGTAACCTAACCACCCAACTAACACAAAGAAATCCGACCAACCAAACACCACCAACTATAAAAACCCCACAGTAACTCCAATCTGGTAAACAAGAATATTAGTGTTCCCAAAGTGCCAAGAGTTGCGACTCGAACGGTTAAGCGTACCACCCACCAACTATTTGGTTCACAAATTTGGTCCAAGAATGATCAAATTTGCTTCTCAAATCCCCTATAATGAATATTTTCCTAATAAAAGTGCTACAAGTGCGGCGCTCAACCCTCATGAAAACGACAATCCTCCGTGTGATCAACACGATCTTCACAAGCTGATTCATATCGAGTGAGTAATTGAACAAATCATAAACGAACGATACAAATTAAGAGCCCCCTCCCTTTAACAGGCCCTGATGAAGATCCCAACCACAGGATCGAAACGTAGTCAATGATTTGAAATAATCAACGCTTTTTCTGTGACTTAAAGCAGTAAAAAAACCCCTAGTTTCTATATAAATAAGGTAAGGAACATGCGGTTGGATTGAAATATGTTCTAAAATAAACTAAATCCTACCACAGGCTATACACACACGAAGCAAACTAGACCAGCCGGTGGCTTCTATCAGGAGGTTTATAGCACTGGTCTTAGTAAAGGTACCCAAAAAGGGTGACCAGACTGTATGCGATAATTGGCGGGGCATCATGTTACTGTGTATCGTTCTCAAAATCCTCTGCAAATTGATCCTTAGCCGGATACAAGAGAAGATTGACGCAACTCTCCGACGGCAGCAAGCAGGATTCCGTGCCGGACGATCCTGTGTGGACCATATTGTTACGCTCCGTATCATTCTGGAGCAAATCAATGAAATCCAAGAGTCTCTCCACCTACTGTTCGTTGATTATGAAAAAGCTTTCGACCGTCTCAATCACGGAAACATGTGGGAAGCCCTCAGGCGTAAGGGTGTTTCTGAGAAAATCATCGGCCTCATTGAAACATAGTACAGAGCATTTTCGTGCAGAGTACTGCACAACGGTGTTTTGTCCGATCCCATCCGGGTCGTTGCTGGAGTGAGGCAAGGATGTATACTATCACCGCTACTGTTCCTCATCGTAATCGACGAGATCCTGGTAGGTGCGATTGACCGTGAACTAAATCGTGGATTGCTTTGGCAACCCATTACCATGGAGCACCTAAATGACTTCGAACTGGCTAATGACGTTGCTCTCCTAGTTCAACGGCGCTCTGATATGCCACAGACAAACAGACGTAACACCTTGAACGATTTTCATGGAAATCCATCGCCCAGTTCACACTACCTTCACCTGGTGGAAAAGTTGCACGAATCACTGTGTTGTGCAATATCGTCAACAGAAGGCGCTAGTGTGAAACGTCAAACGCATAGAAAAACGATGCGAGCGCCTGTGGTTGTGAAAGCCACAACTATGAAAATTTAAAATTATCGTTAAAAGCGTGGTTGATGGAAATTTCGCAAGTGTTTATCTGTTTGTCTGTGGATATGCAATGCTAGCTCGATGATCTTGGCAGTCGCGCCTCAGCGGCAGGTCTTACCATCAACGTCAACAAGACCAAATCGTTGGACGTAAACACGGTCAACCCTTCCAGCTTTACGGTAGCTGAGCAATCAGATGAGAATGTTGAAAGCTATCAATATCTTGGTAGCCAAATGGCAGCCGATGGCGGCACCAAGATCGACATAGGTGCACGGATCAAGAAAGCGAGGGCTACTTTTTCGAGTTTTAGAAATGTATGGAAAAACAACCAGATCAGTCGACGCACCTGCAGGTCTGCAGGTCTTCATCAAAAGATGCCAGCGGTATATAATTCGTGCATGGTGGCCTCACAATTGGATCTCCAACGTCAATGTCATCAAAAGCCGATAGCGACAGAAATTCGGGAGCGAAAGTGGATGTGGGTCGGCCACACTCTACGCAGGGGCGGAAGCGAAAACTGCAAACAAGCGTTACACTGGAACCCAGCAGGACATCGCAGCAGAGACAGGCCCAGAGGCTCATGGCGGCGCAGCCTCAACAACGAACTCAAGCAAGTCGGCAGAAATTTGACCTGGCCACAGGTCAAGGCGATGGCTGGCAATCGCCCAGGATGGAAATCTTTCAATTCGGCCCTCTGCACAACCGTAGGTGCCCAGGACTGAAAGTAAGTTTATTGCCTGGTAAGGATTCACAAACTTCTAAATCCAATAAGTTTGTGTGTTAAATGTGTTTATCTCCATGACTAGCATACTTGAATGAATTATTATCTAGACGCGAATTGAAGGAAGATAAAGGAGAAGGAGAAGAAATACAAACACCGCCTTCCGCAAACTTCAGGAACCTTGTTCGGTTTATGTTGCTGAGCTGACAGCAATCAACTTCGCTTTGGGGATGATTTCCAACATGCCCGTAGACCATTTCTTCATCTTCTCGGATAGTCTTAACACGATTGAGGAGTGCCTCGATGAAACCTGTTAAACATCCATCTTACTTTCTTACAAAAATAAGGGAGCAGATGGGCGCACTGGTCGAAAGATCATACAAGATTACCTTTGTATGGGTCCCCTTGCATTGCTCAATTTATGGCAATGAGAAGGCGGACTCTCTCGCAAAGGTGGGCGCACAGGAAGGTGAGATCTATGATAGAAGAATTTTACATGATGAATTTCCCATTTTGTTCGCCAGAGTTCTCTTCAAAGTTGGCAAAATGCTTGACGAGATGGCCAGATGGGACGGTGGTTACATTCCATTATTCCTAATGTTTCTTTGCGAGTATGGTGGTATGGTTTGGATGTAAGTCGCAATTTTATTCGCGTGATGTCAAGACTTATGTCCAACCATTACTCGCTAGACGCGCATTTACACAGGATTAACCTCGCGTTGAGCAATGTTTGTTCTAAGTGCGGTTGCGGTTATGTTGACATCGACCACGTAGTTTGGCAATGCCCGGATAATGACGCCTCCAGAGCGCTACTATTGGATACCCTTGAGGCCCGAGGTAGACAACCCTTTGTTCTTGTGAGAGATGTGTTGGGGACCCGCGATGTCACATATGTGATGTATTTTTGACTTTCTTCGATCTGCTGGTATAAAAGTTTAATTCGCTTGTGTTTTCTTCTCCAGTTTTTTTCTCTGTTTTGTCCTCTTTGTGTTACCAAGCTGCTCCTGGCCATCCGGAAGACCAAGTCGCACAATAAGTTGGTACCAACACCACAAGGCACCGAATACGCAAGCAAGATGCGATTCACCCCCGGATGAGCAGCAGTGAAACTTTTGGCCCAATCCTTACCCCGTCCATCCCTCAAAATGTGACCTACTAACCTCGAGCTGCCACGAGTACCCTGGCTTCCACCCATTACTAACAGATATCATTAAAAAGTTATTACTCTGTATAATGTATACTATTAAGTACAAAGAAAGACCCTCGGCTCCGTAAAGCGTTATACGCGATTGAGCCCCAAATAAATGAACTAGATAAAAAAAAAAGAAATACAAAGTCTAAATGTAAGGAAACGGAATAAACAAACATAATGTGAACCAACTAACATACCGTCTATATTTGCAGGGATTTTTCATGCGATCAAGTACAAACGTATTAAAAAAAAACCATCGTCTTCTTTTTGTTGGTTGCGTAGCAATGGTTCTATCAGAAATGATAGCAGGGAATTTTTGAGAGATTTTACAGAATTTACAGGAATTTTTGAATGTATCTGTGAAACAACTTCTGAAAATATCCAGATGGAATCTTTGAAAAACGTTTGGAGATACCACTGGAAACTCCTTGAACAAATATTTGAAAATTTCTGGAAGCATTCCTGCAGAGTTTTTGCAGTATCCCTGGGGGCCTGAAAATTCTAGAAGAATTATGAAAAGTACACAAAGAAATCCTTTGAAATCCTCCCCGTCATGTGCCTATCCCAGTATTCACTGACTGCTTGTTACCTTCCTTCAATACACCTTGCACTAGGCAACGGGCAACACGTACGACACCCAGTGGCCCAATGAAGAATTTTCCGTTCGACGAAAAGTTTTCTCCGATTGGAGTGATAATCGAGCACACATTTCGTGGCTTACAATACGCCTAAACGGCTGGCACCGCTACCCACGAGGCCACAAAGCCCACTTTTGAGACTTTTTTGTAAGGTTTTACGGAGAAGGTATCCCTGGACGAATCTTGGGAGGAATTTTAACAATTATGTCAAAGGAAATCATTGAAAATGTTCAGAATATCTGAAAGATTCCATTGAAGAATTCCTGCAAAAACCCCTAAAAAATCCGAAGGAAGTCTTGCAGAAACCTTCAGAAGAATTTCTGTTGGAATCTCTGGATAAGTTCCTGTGAAAAATTGTGGAGAAATTTCTGATGGATTTTGAATTTTTAAGAAATTTGTTGCGAAATACGTAGAGGAATTGCTAGAAGCATTTTTTGGACATATTTCTGAAAGAATCAGGAGGCATTCCGATTGAAATTTCTGAAGAAATATACAATTATTATACATATGTACAAATTCATTTCCTTAAGAAATCCCAGGCATTTTTTTGTCGAAAAATCTTCTGAGATTTTTTATGAGAAACTTCTGAACAATTCGCAAGGAAAATTCCTTGAGAAATGCATGAAAAAAAACTCTGGAGGAACTGTTGTAGATATGTTTAATAGGACGTACCAGTAGACACAGGCCACTGTTGCGTACACCCTATGCGTTACGCAGCACCTACAACGGACATCCCCGGTAAGAATTATGCAAAGCAGAGTGAAGTTGATGCGGTGATGACAGGTAGTCGAGATCGGCCCAGTCAACACAAAGTTTGAGGTTAATTTGTAGATTTGTATCACGTCGAGTCGATGTCGCAGTCGTAATCGTCATTTAGATCCGGGTAACGAATCCCGAGAAACTCACGAAACGTAAGCTAGTCGATCCCCAGAATTGTATTACAGTTTATATAAATTAGTAGGGTATCGGGATGCTTCGTTGGCATAGTCCCCTCGTTCGGCCTATCTCAATGTAAACCAAAAAGCTCAAACAAACACGCATAACTGGATATCGGAAAGCTATGGCCAAACAACTGTAACATATCGTTTCAATTTTAGCACCTTGGAACATTAAAATTGAATGAAAATGCCACTTTGTTTAGCTTTTGTAGACGCCATGATTCTTCGGCTTAGTGGGTAGTCTATACACATGATCATAAATGGCATGATTCTGGAACATTTCGAATTGACTTTTCAATAACTGAACATTTGATGCGACGGTCAAAGACGCTATTTTGAACTTACGTATTTGTTTACAACGAATAATAACTATTTTACAAATTGAATGTGGGCCGAATATTGAGGACATTTTTTTCACTATGTACCCAAATCTTGGCCCATCAGTAAAGTGACGTCAAAAACAGCGATAAAAAGACGTCAACAACATTTCTTGCGTAAGAACCAGAAAGAACGAACAGGACGAAAGATTTTGTGTGCGGTGACTGTAAAAATATAACACAATAATAGGGTTGCGTTGTTTTCGTTACTAAATTAAGAAAGAACTTTAGTTAAAGTGATTTATTTATAGTTTTTTGAAAATTTGGCTCCGAAAATGTAATTTAAAAGTAAGATTGGTGAACAAACAGAGATAATACTTCAGCAGAAATATTGAAAAAATGAGATAATTAGTGGTTCTAGTGCATGGAAAGCAATAGGCCAACGTTGTATCCACTAATAGGCCAATTTTTGTACCATAGACCAACGTTGCATACCATCGCATCGAATCTTTCCAACTTAATTAAGTAAATTCTTGAATATTTACGTTAGTTTACTTCGAATTGGTGAAACATGCATTGCCTTGAGTGTGTAAAAGGGTCGACATATTATTTCTAGTGCTATTAATTCATGAGTTATGGTCAAAATAGTCAAGGCGGCTTGCAAATTAGGCCAAGGAATGGTACATATACCCTATCTAATGCTTATCCCATCATATTATAGGAGAATTTTAACCGTTCGATTCCCGACCGGTCCCAATAAACGAGTTAAAGTATCGGATGTTGTTTCTTCTTCGTTGCATCGGCAACGGGCACAGAAATTTGGAAGCCTTGAATAACCAGTTCTGCATTTACCATGATAGCACTGTTAATGACCCACATTCTGAAGAAAAGACAGGCAAGAATATCGACAAAAAAATGTTCAGACCAGTCTGTACACTTCAAGTAGAAGCCCACGACTATTGTTGGAAACCTTAAGTTGCCAACAAGGTTTCAGCACCGGTGATCCCGATAAGATAAAAAAACGAATAATGATCCCTGCGAGCCAGTATCCACAACAATATAAAAACTTCGCTAATTAGGCCAACTGTTGACTCAAGGTTTTTTTTTTTACTTAAGGCCTTTTCTTGTGTCATCACAAAATGGCTTCTTCAGAATCATCATCCAAATTCAACTTTACACAGTATTGCACTAATACACCTACGTGAGAAAAACGACGCTTACCTTTTCTCTAAAAATCTCCACTTCACGCAAGATATTTTCAAAAGAAATATAGAACACACTATTCCAATTAAACTTCTCTTTCGAACTATCTATGCCACAAAGAAATATTTTCACTCAAACTTGAAAATCATATAAATTTGTCTCAGCCGCACCAAGAGTTCGATGGCAATGTTTACCACCCACCACAGTACAACGACGACGGCAGCAGCGCGTCGCGACGGTGCCTTCTGGCGCACAATCATCGATCATTGAACGCAGTGATGTCGATCTTGCGGGCCAATTCATCAATGAAATCAATCAAAATCATTGAAATGGTCAACTCAAATTTATCGATTATACGTCGTAAAATCGAAAACTATTCTTCGAATGATTATTGTTGTACTTTTAATCACACATGATAGTAATAAAAGCACATAATTTTTATTTGTGAAATCTCCTCCGCACTGTCCGCCAACACTGCTGCTGCTTGCAAACATCAACAGCGGAAGAGCATGCTAAGAGTATTCGATCATTTTTAGCTTATTACACATAAAATTCAATGTTTTTCGTTACATTGAGATGTATTTGATTGTGATTTAGCAAAACAGAGTAGCCTACTGCTTGAGTTGCTTTTAAAGGATTCATAATCTTGTAATGTTTACATTGGCGGAAGCGAGACAAAGCGGTGCTATTTTTGTTTGTTTGTTTATGGAGCAAATATAAAAAGGCAACACCACTACTGTTGCGCTCGATGATTGTTAGAAATAAGAATCGAAAAAGAAGTGCTCAAACAGGAGTGATACGGGGAGTCACCTTAAGGGTAGGGAGGCGATGAAATTTTATTAGAAAGTTTACTCCATCTCTCTTAGGTGGTAAACCCTTCAATGATAAAAAAAACGAGCAGATAATATTATATCGTAATATTTTATACTTATGAAGCTGAACATCGATTTATCGTGCAAAAATATCACAACAACTCGAACAGCTCTCTAGGAAAACAAAGGCAATGAAAAAAAACGGCTCCTAATTCCAACAGGAAATAACCCATCCACTGGGGAACTTTGTTCCCTTGCCAGCTAATTCCTCGCCCAAGTAAAGGATCACCACCACATCCTTCGCCCATCTAATTGAGATTTGCGGATAATTTATGACCAACCAAACGCCAACGCGGAATGATTTATGAGTTCGAAACGGTCCGCCTGGCCGACCAGCACTGGCAGATGAGGAAATAGGGAGAAAAAGTTTTCCCATTGTTTCCCGTCGAGGTGCTTCGCACCTGCTGAAGAGGATGACTATCGTCATCGTCCTGTTCTGCTAGGCTGGTGTGTGGTGTGAGTGCTAATTATTAATCGGTAATAAAAGTCAAATTTGGCTAGGGCTGTTCGGTGAAATGGAATAAATTCGGGCCAGGACTTCAATATTGAGCTAGTGAAGTAATATTAAACTAACAAGTACCCTAATCAAGGGCCCATTTCATCCCGTTCTTTCCTATATGTTTCAGTGATAGATGTGGATATTGGAAGATAAAAGTGACCACCTACCTGATGTCCGGAGCAGATCGATCCGTTCGGCACTCGTATTCTAAATGGACTATGTACAGGACATGATGTTCGCGGACCCCAACGCGACGGTCCGGGTAATGGCACTGAGTTAAAACTATTGGTATTGCTGCAGGGATTACAGAGGCCCGGCGGTGGCATCGGCCCGTGCAGCGACAGCTGCGACGGCCCGTGGACCAACGGTGGAAGACCGATCCCGCCTCCGCCGAGGCTGCCCATTCCGACTCCGACTCCGGCTCCGACTCCGATGCCGCTTCCGCCGAGTCCTCCAACTCCTCCGAGTCCGCCAGGCACCATCCCATGTCCGCCGGGTCCTAGCCCGCCACCTATCATGCCGCCCAAGCCCGGACCGGGACCGAGACCGGGACCCGGACCCTGCGGCGGCCCCGGCCCTGGACCGTGATGACACATCGGACCACCGCAGTTCGGTATCGGCCATTGGCCACCGGGACCACCACTGTTCAGTCCGGCGCCGCAATATGGATCCACGGCGAAGTTTTCGGCGCTACCAGAGCATTGCAAGCGTAAGGTCGGCGGCGGCGATGATTGTCTCGAGTATATTTTGGGAGGCTGCTACACCGGGCGCGTGATTGTGTGTGTGTCTTTTGGGTCCTTTACGCGAGTTTGCGTACGTGTGTCAAACGCGACGAATCGAGCCGAAAAACCGTTGTCAGTTAAGTTTCCAGAACTCTCTTATCACTTGCTCCTGTTCGGACCGACGTCAATGACGATGACGGCTACCACCACGTTTGATATTTGACGTACCATTATCACACTGTACAGTTCATTGGGCAATCCGTTTCCACACTTTTAACCAGGCAGCGAGGCGGACTTTGTTCCACTTACGTTCTATTGTTAATGTTCACTCACTTGTTTCCGATTGGTGATTATTTTTGATTTTTTCTTCTGTCCGTTTCGTGAACACCACTACAGCTCAGATTCAATCCGTTTGTTGTTTTGCCGTTAAATTCGCTCTGGGAACTTTGTTATGAATTTTAAACTTTTAATTATGTTTTTTATTCAACCACAAACCTTCGCTTTTAGTTAATTATCTTTTTTTATTAATTCAAACGGTTTTAACTACTTGCTCTGATTAATGTCAATTTTTATAACTCTTGTTGACTATAGTTACGGTTTCTTTTGACTAGTTATTCAAGGTACATACAAAAATCAGTTTAGAACTTTATAATCTTCTCTGTTGTTAATAATATAAATAACGTTTCACATTTGATGCTACTATAGTACTCTGGTTGGTTGTTTGGTTGGTTGATTTGATTTGCGGAATGTCGATGCGAAGGAGGGCCCAGAAAAACAATGCAGAAAACAACGTTTTGAGAACCTCGGTTTTTACTTTTCTTTTACTTTTTTTATTTTTCACCGTCTGTTGAGTTACTGATCCGATGCGTTGCTTTTGTTCATTCGTTCGTTCACTTGTTGCGCTGTTAAGGAAGACAGTTGATTGCACACTTCCTCTTGGTGACTGTTGCAGATATTTGTGGTTTTTGTTTTCTCAGTTACTTCTTTTGGTTTTACACTGTGAGTTGTTTTCTTTGAACTGTTTGGGGAAAAAAATATTAAAGCTGGTTATATGTATACATGTACTTTGTTGTACACAAGCGGCGATGATGGTGGAAATCCCGATTTAAAGTTAGCACTTGGGTTATTTAATTGGCCTTAGTGAGTGTGATTTCAGCCTTATTCAAACACAACACAATGATGAACTTTCCATGATGTACTAAACGGTTTCATAAGCGTTTCCACAATGATTTTCCCAGTCCTGCAGTTCAAAAGCTTTAAAATCGAACCACATTTAGCCGAATCAGCAAAATGTATTCACTGGTTTTATTCACAGTACTGGCTTGTTACAAACGATGAATGAACGTTTCACTCTGGATTCATTCCCGACCGATTCGGAGTGTAAACAACCGTTCGTTACTGCTTTGTTTGCCCTTTACACTCCAATAGGCGAGTGCCCAAGTATAGATGACAGTTCTCTTAGATCCTTCTCCTAGTTAGATCCTCCTTTGCATCAGTAGTGGTAAATAGTTTTGCACAAAGCTCAAATGGGATTTCATAACTTTTTTTTGTATGGGTGAAAAAAATGGCGATCTAGCATACCTTAAAAGCTATCATCTATACTTGAAGCGAGTGCAGCGATCAGAGTGACATACATTCGCCTCATTCCACTCATAATCACTTCTCTTTGTTGATGTTAATCGAGACCAAACAACAAACGATGCATCCCGAATGAACTACCCAACACCATAGACGAGTGCACCGATGAACTGAATTCATCGCGGTCCGAGAATTTTGACACTAGAGCGGGGCCGCTTCCAATCAGAAGTGAACGATTTCCAATCAGAATAGTCCATTTTTCGAGCCGATTTTATGAATGAATTTTGACAGGAGGTAGCGTCCAATAACCCGTGAAAACCAATATCATCATCAACATTGTTGTCACTTAAAAAAATGGCTCATTTCTGATTGGGAATGGCCCCGCTCTACTGTCAAAATTCTCGGACCGCGATGAATTCAGTTCATCGGTGCACTCGTCTATTGGCAGTACGATGCCATGGATGCGATGCGCCACTCACCGTGCATTGTTATTGCAGCTGTTCGTTCTTTAATAAGATCGGATGCGAAATGATGAATGGAATCATCTTCCGATGAATTGGATTTACTCCGTCCGAGAATGTTGACACCAGAGCGGGGTCGTTTCCAAAACATAAAAGTGTCAAAATTTTCAGATCGAGTGAACTACGTTCATCGGTGAATAAGACCAATTGAATTTTGCAAGGTGATATCACGAATGAACGTTCGGTTCATTCTCGTTGGTCCCTTCCTTTTCCCTCTCACGCAATTTTTTGAAATTTTCCGATGGTTTTGATTCCCATTCGTTGCCTTTCTTTTCTCTCTCGGAGAGAAAATTGAGGTTAAATTTCGATGCAAAACTCTAAGGTGTGAGAGTGAGAGAGCGATCATATCGGCTATTTTCACAATTCGCACACAAGTTTTGCATAAAATGTGTATATTGTTGGTGTTTTATTGTTGCAATGTTAAATTCTTCACAAGCAACGAAGTGTTGTTCGGCAACTTGTTCGACCGTGACCGGTTAATCATGTCGCCAATCGTTCACATGACATGCGAAAGGGGAACGAATGAAATAGATGTCGGGTTTGTCACACTCCCGTTTGCCAGTGTCATAGACCAGTGGAACTGATTCACCTAGCGAAAATGAGGATGAACTAACTGTCACCTTAGCATTTATAATTTATTTTATATGTATACATATCTACTTTTTATCAACGTCAAATCCATCCACATTCATCCAATTCAAAGGAGTATCTTACCAAACATGACAACCGTTTGCTGCTGAGTAGCTTCTAATGCGAATAGTGATGCAATGTCAAAATCAGAAACCTTGGCATACTGAACTCATATTCATTCAGGGATTCCTTCAGAGATTTTGAAAGGATTTCGGCAGGATTTTTTTTTTTTGTCACTTATTCAGTAGTTTATTCGAAAAATGTGCCGGGAATACTCCTCTTCTTCGACACCTGATCAGGAATGCTTTTCTACTGATCATGTTCCCGATTTTTCGGGTGTTGTTAGCGTAGTCTTTTAACATGTTTTTAGCATTTGCACCGTAATTGTTTGCAATTTCGTCATAGAAGGAAGCGCCGGAGACGGTGGCCATTATATTCAACGGAAGGATTGCTTAACGACTGGATATTGTAGCTAGAGAAACGTTATGTTTTCCGGCCTTGGCAGTCTTTCAGAGCAGCAAGAACAATATTGCTTCAATTTCCGACGGTTTCGGTAATGTATTTTACCATTTTCAAGGAATCTATAAGAATGATCGAATAATTTCTCATTACCTTTTTTGGCCCACCCTGTTACTTACAGAAGTTTTGTTCTCTTGTACGGAACGGTAGTGCTCTACATTTGATTGTCCATTCAATTTGAAATGGCGCTCGCTTCGGCTATGGATATAGTGTGATATTACTATCTTACATTTTAAGTTACATTTGTCTACTCACTGCATGTGTGGCGATATTTTTGCAAGACACTGTATCGCGGGTGGCTTTTGCTATAAAAAGCCTGTCGTTTGGAGCTTAACTATTTGTTATAATCGCACAGTTTTCGCCTACGCTTTTAGTCGTGACAGCTTCTTGGCTGTCCGTGCTTGCTACTAGTGTCTTGTAGTGTGTGTAGTACATCATCTAGAATGTTGTTGTTGTGGTGTGAGTGTGTTCTGATTCATTCGTGTTTGTGTATCATTTCGTTTTCGTGTTTTGTTGACATTTCTTACTTCGTGTAATATCCCTGCGTAAATCGCATGTAGCCCTTCTGTGTCTGTCCTTCTATTTATACAATTTGTGTTGTTGACAATATTCAGTAGTTCCTTAAGAAATTTCTCAAAACATTAATCTTGAAACTGGTCCACGGATATCTTCCGAAATTCCTCCTGGGAATCCTTAAGAATTTATATGGTAAATTCCTCCAAGTATTGCTACATAAGTAAATGCTTGTACTTTTTTCATGAATTTCTTCAAACATTTTTGAAGCAAATCCTCCAGAAGCATTGTCATACTTTTTTCCTTTGGAATTTGAAAACTCTTCTAGAAAATCGTCAAGAGATTCTTCTGCAAGCTCCTCCAGGGGTTTCTCCAATAGTTCGTAAAGGTACTCCTTCAGGCGTTGCTTTGGATTTATTCAGACCTTCTTTCTGAGATTCTTTCAGATTTCCTTTTTTTTTCAAACATTCTCTCAACAATTCCTGCAGAAATTACTTTAGATAGCAGATTTTGAATTAGATTAGCATTTTCCAAGGAATCTTTGAAGACTTTTTTTATGAATACCTGCAGAGGGTTCTCCAAGTCTTTCAGATATTATGTCAAACTTTCCTTCAACAACACATGTTTTCCAGTTCAATTCTCTAATGGACTTCTCCGGGATTTTTTTATTGTTTCTGCAGAAATTTAGACATAAGTTTTTCTGGATAGATGTTGAAGAATTTTTGTGTAAAAATCCCTGCACATACAAAATGCTCATAGGCAGAGGAGCTTACTTACTTTCAGTCCTGGGCACCCACAGTGGTGCAGAGGGCTGAATTGAAAGATTTCCATAGTGGGCGATTGCCAGCCTTCGCCTTGGCCTGTGGCCAGGTCAAATTTCTGTCAATTTGCTTGATTTTGTTGTTGAGACTGCGTCGCCATGAGCCTCTGGGTCTGCCTCTGCTGCGATTTCCTGCTGGGTTCCAGTCCAACGCTTGTTTGCAGATTTCGTTTCACACCCCTGCGTAGAGTGTGGTCGACCCACCTCCACTTTCGCTCCCGAATTTCTGTCGCTATCGGCTTTTGGTGACATCGACGATGGAGCTCCACGTTGGAGATCCAATTGCACGTTTAGGGGAGCATAATGTGTAGAATCTTCTACCCTGGTCAAAATTCACTGATCAAGTGAACAAGAAGCTCGTGGTTCACTCATAGGTTCGACAGCGATATTGACCAATACAAATGACTGTGTGGTAGTGATTTGTGTTCCAATTTCACGTGATAAGAATATGTTTGAACTTTCTAAACATCTGGATAGGTTTGAATCAGGTTTCGTGAGATTTTTTTCGGAGATCCCAATGTTCAGCCGTCGATTCTTGCTTTGTCCGGTGCTTGGTAATGTCTTTTCAATGAGGACGATTATATTCAACATTGATTCATTTTTCAGCAGCTATTTTCGGAAATGTCCCGGATTTCATCATTTGCTAAAAAAAATGCAACTTGTGCTTGTTAGATTTTTTAAAACATATGGAGCTGAGCATTGTTTAGCCATGCATGATGTGTACAATCACCTATGCTATGCCAAATCAACAATTTAGATAGGGCTCTAGAAGCCTAATCTCTCAGAATTTCTACAAGTTTTTTTTCTTTCAGGAATCTTCGAGAACATTTGAAAGCATGTTTATACCAGTTTCATCGAGAATTTTCCCTTATAATTTCTTCATATTTTTCTCAAAATTGCTCCAGAGATCCTT
Organism: Aedes albopictus; assembly: GCF_035046485.1. Classification (NCBI taxonomy): domain Eukaryota; kingdom Metazoa; phylum Arthropoda; class Insecta; order Diptera; family Culicidae; genus Aedes; species Aedes albopictus. The sequence continues at coordinate 285,594,805 of NC_085136.1, read as the reverse complement.
TTTAAGGATTTTTTCTTCTAAAACTACATGTTCAGAAATGGATTAAAGTTAGGACAATGAATTATTGCAAAACGTCACCAGGAATTAATAAAAGAAGTAGAATTTCTTCTAGGATTCATCAGGATTTCCTCAAAAAAATTCTTCAGGATTCCCGTTGCAAATATACAAAAATGTATCCGGATATTCGTTCGACAATTTTACCACAATTTATTTTAAACATATCTCCAATATATCTATTTGTTTTAGGTTTTATCCACATTTTCCCGAAGCGTGATGCCAAATAAATCATCAAACATGCTTCCGGAAATTTTTCAAGGGATTTCTTAAGAATCGACTCTCTCAGAAATACCTCAAACGAACTGCTCCATGAACTTCTACGACGGGTTTGTCAGAGTTTCTTTCAGGGATATCTCCGAAAGTTCATTCAGAGGTTTCTCCAATATTGATCGTGAAACCTCCTTTGAGAGTTCTTTTCAAAAATTCCTTAGGAATTAATCAAACAATGTCTCTTTGGATTGCTTCAGCTAGTTCAGTCTTTCGAAGATTTCGACAGGAGTGTTTCCAAAGATACTTCCTGGAATTTCCCTAGAAATTGTGAATATTATATTCCAGTTATTCAATTGCAATTTTTAAGGTAACATCTAAAAAACTTCTCTGAAACGCCTGAAAGTCTTATCCGAATAAATGCCCACAGGAAATGCATTTTTTAGAAAAAGGATTCTTGAAAAAAAAAACATCTAAAACCATGGAGGAACCAGTTGGATTCGACTTTCCTGACATTTCTCTGTACTGTGCACTAAACTCAATTTTTGGCTGATATTTAGGACTATTCTGCATTTCTTAAAAAGATGTTTGGTGTCTTTGAAAGCGTATATACATTATTTTCAATTTTTGAAAAATTGTTTTTGTCGCCTTCCAGATATTATTTTATTTCTTTCGTATTGAACCACAACAATTATCACACTTTAAATTTTTCTCCGATCATTCTGTAATAGTAAGAGTCAAGTGGAGCTCAATGAACTCTTAAATTGAGATGCTAACATGTGCACTCCATTAGAGCTGAGCGATGTTTTTTTTTTTTTTGAAAATCGTTGTGACTTTTTCGGAAATTCTGTATTCTATTCAGAATCCGTGAAAAAAACGTATCCAATACAAATAATAAATAACTCCACTAGCACTAAATTCTTCATCTCTGCTCTCCAATTTACAAATTTTTGACCCACCATCCTAATTTCTTGAATATTTTCAAAAAAAAAAGGAAAATGTTTGTGTTTAATTTTTGAGTGTTTTTTTTTTGAGAAACATTATAGCTGGATAAGATCTCAACGTTGGAGGACTTTCTGGAGGAAACTCTGGTTAAGTCATCGCAGAATTACCCCAGGTATTTCAGAATCATTTTCAATTTTGATAGATGTAGCAATATAGCTGAGTATACATTGACATGCATTTTCCAGAAATTTTCCGAACATATCTTCCTGAATGTACCAAGATCAAGCCTCTTATACCCAAATTATTGATGTTGATCTAAATTTAATTTTTCGTCAGTAAAAATTGATTTAACTATGTTTCAGAAAGTGATTTCTTTTATTCGCTTTTTTGTAAATTGCGGTTCTTGATTGAAACCCATTTGCAACATTGATTTTTGAAATGAAAACATTTTGAATATTATGATTATATTGGAAGGGGAATGGCGTTCAGTCTTTGGAGGAATAACTCAAAAACGGATTTTTAAGCTTAAAAATCCGTTTTTGAGTTATTCCTCCAAAGACTGAACGCCATTCCCCTTCCAACATAATCACCAACAGTCGAAATTCGAAGAAAATATTATGATTATATTTGAAATAGTTTTATTTTTTTCATGGATAACTTTTATTTTAATTTTTTTTTATCTGATCTCTGATGATATTGTTAGCAACTATAATGAAAGAAGGAGCAATTACGAATCGAAAAAAATATCAGTCACATATTGTATAATTGTGTGGCTCATATAGCCGAAGCAGTAAGCGTATTCAGCAGGACCATGTCGAGGGCGACAGGTTTTATTCTCGGTTATCCCAGGAGCTTTTCGTGATAATTATTATCTCAACTTCCTTGGACATGAGGTATCTTTGTGTCCACCACATAATATACACACGCAAAATGGCTAATAGTAAAAGAAACTTTTCATAATTACTGTTGAAGTGCTCATAGAACAATAGGCTGAGAGGCAGACTTTATTCTAGTTGGGATGTTACGCCAAGAAGAAGCAGATTTGTAATTATGGAAAACATAAAGGGTGATACGGTCAAAATTTGGTCACACAATTTTTTTCATAACTTTAGACTGCGTACACCAAAACAGCTGAATTTTGGACCAGTAATGCTACATTATATGTAGCTTATACCATAAAATTTTCATCAAAATCGCTTGAGTATTGGTTGATATATAGACAAAACCATCGACCTACCTTTTTAAAATTTTGTACAAAGGCGCTCCATAGTAAATTTTCGGAAATTTAAGGTCAATAAAGCACAATTTTGATTATAGAACTACCAATACTGCTCCGGTTTTTATCAAAATTTTACAGTATAGTACTATTATGAAAATACGTTCTTAGTAAAATTTTGAGCCATTTTGTATGAATACTTTCAAAGTTGTAGCAGTTTGAATATGAAAAAAACTGACCGGGTGCCACTTAAGCAAATATAACTTTGTAACGGCTGGACCAAATTGAATGAAATTTTTACACAACATTTTGATATGCATACTACACATACAGAAAAATTTTCATTGAAATCGGTTAAGTATCTCTGGCTCTATAAATAAAACAGTAAAAATGTATGAATCCTCTTTGCACAAAATTTTAAAATTGCGGATCTCAGGGTTCAACAATATCTCCGCAAATACTAGACCGATTTTGATGAAAATTTTATGGTACAAGCTACATATAATGTACCATTACTGCTCCAAAAATCAGCTGTTTTGGTGTACGCAATCTAAAGTTATGAAAAAAATTGTGTGACCAAAATTTGACTTGACTCGACAAAATTTGACAAAATTTGACCACCTAAACAAATATAACTTTGTAACGGCTGAATCAAATTGAATCAAATTTTTACATAACATTTTGATATGTATACTTTACATACAGAAAAATTTTCATTGAAATTGGTTCAGTATTTCTGGCTCTATAAAAAAAATAGTAAAAATGTGTTCTTATTTTTTAATCCACTTTGTACAAAATTTTAAAATTGCAGTTTTCAGGATTCACAATATCTCCACAAATACTAAACGGATTTTGATGAAAATTTTATGGTATAAGCTACATATAATGTACCAATAATGGTCCAAAAATCAGCTGTTTTGGTGTACGCAGTCTCTAGTTATGAAACAAATTGTGTGACCAAATTTTGACCGTATCACCCTTTAATTATTTTCTTGACTCAACCCAATCTTGTAACTCATTTCATGCTTTTGTGAATTCACAGCCTATCATGATTTCAGCCTTTTGTTGCGATCCCACAGTTTCAGCCTTTCGTGTTCAGCCTTATATTATTCAGGTTTATGTTAGCATCTCAATTTAAGAGTTCATTGAGCTCCACTTGACTCTTACTATTACAGAATGATCGGAGAAAAATTTAAAGTGTGATAATTGTTGTGGTTCAATACGAAAGAAATAAAATAATATCTGGAAGGCGACAAAAACAATTTTTCAAAAATTGAAAATAATGTATATACGCTTTCAAAGACACCAAACATCTTTTTAAGAAATGCAGAATAGTCCTAAATATCAGCCAAAAATTGAGTTTAGTTTAGATTGTCCAGAAAAGAAAAATTAAATGCTCAAACTATACCTCACCTTGAGACGGGTTTGGGTAGTAGAGAGTTAAACCAACTTAATTGCGTAATAGTTTATTATTGCTGTGGGGGTTATTTGTTATTATCATACAAATTGGTATGAATGTTATCAGAATTTATTGAATTTTATTCACAGGTACACACCAAACGCTTTCAGCAATATTTTGTGTAATTTTGCTGAGATGGACCCTAAGTAAAACTTTACTTACTTTACTTTTTTTCTACGGTTGAGAAAAACCGGTTGGAAAAATCGCAAAAACTATTCAGGAAGTTCGGAAAAAATCTCAAAAAAAAAATTTGAAAGGAAATTACATAAGCTATAGGGTAATTTTCTAATTGTTGCACGGCTAAAAATTCGCCAATTGTTGCACACCTCATAAGAATAACATGGAGTGTGCAACAATAGGCGAGTTTTTAGCCGTGCAACAATTGGAAAATTACCCTATTCTCCATACCTGAGTTATGACCAATTTTGAGGGAATTTTCCAGATGTGCTATATGTTTGTTTAAAAAATCATATTTCAAGAACGAAGCACCGTAGAGACAATGTTTTTTTGTGAAATTATAAGCAAATTTTCTCAGCAATTGAAAAAAATACAAAATGAAAATTGTTTTCCACAAAATTTTCCACTGTTGAGGAAATCGTTTGAAAAAGTCAGAAAAACTTTTTCACACTACGGAAAAATTGTAAAAAAAATATTTTTGGAAGGGAATTACATAAGCTATATTCTGTAAAATTTTCAAGATGTGGTTTTTCTCCGTTCCTGAGTCATGACCAATTTTGTGCATTTTTTTAAATTTTATTTACGGCACTTTACACCGGAGTGCATTCGTTCCACAATTTGTGCAAATTAATAATCGGTCGAAAATCAACCAACATCTGGACCATTTCCAAAAAATTGGTCATAACTCAGGAACGGAGAAAAACCACGTCTTGATAATTTAACAGAATATAGCTTATGTAATTCCCTTCTAAAAATATTTTTTTTATATTTTTTTCCGGTCTTCAAAAATAGTTTTTCCGGCTTTTTCAACCGATGTTTCTCAAACTGTGGAAAATTTAGTGGAAAACAATTTTCATTTCGTATTTTTTTTTTGGATTGCTGAGAGAATATGCTTACGATTTAAAAAAAAATTGTGTCTATCATGCTTCGTTCTTAAGTTATGTTTTTTTTTCTAAAACAACAGCTAATATAGCACATCTGGAAAATCATAACTCACGAACAGATAAAAACCACATCTTGAAAATTTCACAGAATAGAGCTTATGTTATTCCTTTCCAAAAAAATTTTTTTTTAGAATTTTCCTGGAGTGCGAAATAGTTTTTCCGACTTTCCCAATAATTTCAACAGCGGAAAATATTGTGGAAAACAATTTTCATTTTGTATTATTTGTTTCAATTGCTGAGTTCTTGAGTTATGATTTCTCAAAGTAGGTGGTGTCTGTGGAAAATGTTGGTTTTCCACTGGAGTTTTCCGGAAAACTAGGTGAACCGGATTTTTTTTTCAATTTTGTTTTTGTTCATATATATATATATGAACCCTACCTGTGAAAACAATTTCATTGATTTCTGAGAACCTTAGTAACAATTTGTACGATAATAAAAAAAATCCCCTGATGCGAAAATAAGAAAGCGATGCCCAAAATTCTATGCATTGTAGCTGAAATTGAAAAAGCGCCGTAAAACCTTTGACGAGTGGAATCCTTGTCGGGTTGGCCGAGATTCCAAAACATCTCTACTGACTTTGGTCACACCGAACGGGATGAACACGGGAATATCGCAGCCACTGCCCCGGGAAATAGTGGACTGAAAACCAAAGAGACAAAACTGTTGCAGTGGAAAATCTTTCCGTCATAAAAATTGCACTTTATTGATCAAACTCATACATTTCACATGAGAGGAGGTGGCATCGTATGGCTTCCGAAGACTCGAACCGGATGGTCGTGGAATTTGAGTCAATCGGGATTCCATTCTGGATGTTTATTTTGTGTGGGATATAGCAAAACAATCACTTCATATGGAAGAAACAATGTTAGAATGTTCTAATCGATTCATTTGATAGGAACCTCCTCAAATGGGAGCCACCATTCTTATTCAGTTGACCTCGAATAATTTGAAAGCATAGTTTAACCTTTCTGCCACTCCTTTGAGGCACTGTCACACACTTTACCTAATTTTCCGGCGATCTTGCCTCAAATTTAGCTCATTTTTGGTGTATTTCAAGCACATAATAGTTATCCATTTGAATGTATTCAAAACAGCTGATAATTCGCAGTGAGCGTAATGTGGGTGGCAGCGTCTGATAGGAGACCCGACCATAAATTTAAGCTTACGTTAGGCAACGTTAATGCAACATTTACCGTACGCTCTGAGGTGGACTACTGTGGGACGTTCAGTGGGACACTCATCGATATACCATAGGTGTGTCCCACCTCACTTTTCCTGTCTTATTTTAAAAAGGTCTACTAATTATCCATAATCATTGAGACATTAAATGTTTTGCCAAGAACATAACTAATCTTTTGAAACGATGTGAAATAAGTGGGACACCCGTACGGGTGTCCTATTATTTATTTCTAATCTGATTGTGTCTCTGTCCATGGGACACGTGGACAAAAAAAAATCAAATTTTCATGCAATTCGCTCAAACAAGTTCCAGTTTACTCCATCGCGTGGCAGTCGGGAGCAAAAATCAATGATCCTTAAATGGTGAAAAGCAAACTCGTGGAATCAGGTTCACAGCCCATAACATTGTACAAAGCGTCTGACCGGCCATGAGATGACTAAATCAAAGCGGCGACAGGAAGAAAATAATTAAAAGCGACCTCGAGCTTTGTCCGCCGCGTCACCGGACATTCGAAGGCGAATGCGGACTTATCGGAAGCGCTCCAGCAGTCACTGAATGAACGAACGGTCAGGAATGAGATTCAGTAGAGTGACACAAAGTAGAGCACTAACAAAAGGCGCGGCGACCTCGCCGACGACGAGAACGACAACGACGACGGTAATCTTTGGTGGAGATTTCCCCGGCTTTAATTAGGACAAATGAACGGAAGCGATTGGATGGTGGTCACTGCGTTGAGGGGCGGGGGGTGATGATTCAATTGCAGATACTTTGAAATCGGAAAAGTTTGTTATCTAGTTATTGTTTTCCGTACGAGGGCTTTGGGACAGTTTAGAAGTTGAAATTTTCTTGCGTGAAATCTGGTCGTTTTTCATCATTCAACGCGGCGGAGGCGACTAATTGCCACTGAATGGATGCGGATTTTTCCTAATTGGAATTTTATCAAAGTTGAAGATTTTTCCTCTCAGATTACGAAACGATAAGAATTTCGCTGCTTCCCACGGACGGACCGGCATCGATTGTGTCCCGAAAAAAAAACTGTCTCATTTCGTCCAGCATCGCTGAATTAGCATTTTAGCGCGCCTTTCGCCGCCACTGCCGCCGCCGAAATCCACTTTTTATTGGGCCAACTCCGATAAAGTGACGCGGGCGGCGGATCAAATGAAGCAAAAATGAAGTTAGTCGCAGACGACGATGACGACGACGACGTCAATCTGTTGGAAGGATCCATCGTTCGTCGTTGGTGAGGCAAAAAGGGTACGCTTCGAAAGGAAAACGCCCCATCACACCAGCCAGGATGGGCATTCGGGCAAATTTATGGCGGATTGATGAAAAAAGTTTTTCCTCACGTCGCCCACCTCTCCTCGCAAGAGTAATCCTTATCCGCCACGTCGGCCATCGTAGGCTTTGTGGATTGTTGCAGCCTTCATCATATCGCACACGCCTCGCGTCGAAGCTCTGGACTTGGGTGACTGAGTCCCGATCCTCGTCCCGGATTCCCTCTCTCTGTTAGCTCTGGTTGATTATTTGATTTCTCAATGACGAGGGTGGAAGGAAACTTTGTCTCCAGCAAAGCAGTTTAACGGTCAACTTCGTCGTCGTCGTTGGTTTTTTTTTATCGGGGCCACCTTCATTGTTGGGGTAATAAAATCCCAGAGAAAAGTTGACTTGAAATTAAGTGAAGATAGGCAACAATGTGAGTTTGGGTGAGATCGGATTCCAACCAGATATTTAAATAATGTGTGCCTTTAGTAAAACTTGATAGATGTCAAATTGAGAGGGTATCATTTTTCGAAAATTGATGAAAATAGTCAAAATTGTCATCTGTTCGTTAGTTTAAAACACATGAAAAGAAAAAGAAAACGGCGGAACAGGGCCCAAAAACTGGATACTTATACACTCGTGAACAAATGTTTGGTTCCACCTTTCGATTTAAAGTTGAGGTCACATTTAAAAGAAGTCTCAACAATTTTGAAAATTTCGTTATTACTTTTAAAGCTGATTAGAACTTGGTCAATTTTGTTTTAACCCTATGAAACCCATTTATATTTTTATTTTTTTTTCCAAATATCATTAATCGTCACCTAAAATCGATTCAAACAAGTTTTGGAAGATGATTCTTTTTAATTCTCGATTTCGTGAATTTTGGTTTTTGATTTTTCTTATTTTTATTATTGAACTTCTCTACACTTTTATAATTCTCCTGGAAGCCAATTTGGCATACCGATTTTGTGGGACGTACACATTTTATGATTACTGTTAAAACATTTATATTTTTTTTCAGGGAATATTTTATTTTTCGTGTACCTTTTAGGAAACTCATTTAAGAGTGTATGAATATTCTTTAAACTCTTTTACTATAATAGAATCATCGAGAAAAAATTTGAAATACGTTAACCGTTGCGTTTGAAAACAATAGAACCAATGATATCTAAAAGGTGGCCAAAACATCAATTTTTCAATGATTTTTTAAAAATGTTGATACACTTCAAAAGACACCAAAAACCGTTTTTAAATATACAGAACTGCTCTCAATATAAGCTTAAAATATAAAAGTTTTGATTGCCCAGGCAAGAAAAAATATAAAAATGCTCAGACGATACCCCGTATAATTAGATGGCTTAAAAAACTTTTTTTTATTTTATTTTTTTCTTTATAGTTGATTGAAATAGGAAACTAGTGGAAACCAGCGAATTTCATTCAATTCCTCGCCTTGAGCCTATTCATTTTATCTGAGACTTGCAGATTGCCTCAGAGTCGTGTGCCTCTATTGCAAAAGAAGCACTCGTAAAGTGTTTTTTTGTATGAAATTTAGTATATCAAAAATAAAAAAAATTAAAATAACACCAGTTTACAAAATAAAACGAAAGTCGTGAACTTCTGTCAACGTCCAAAATTTTTGAAGCACAATTTAGTGCTGATTTCGAAACCGACCTTCAAAAAAATTAAAGTAGAACAGTTTTTGAGTTTTACCTCAATATCGAATTTTGTAACTTTTCAAAACATGTAATTTACTAAAATTCAAATATATTGCGTTTTGTTCAACCAATTTTAAATCTTTTTCCATAAATTAAAAGCTGAATATAATACCATTCGATCATCTGAATACAGGTTTTGCGTCAGATTGATGAAATTCAAGATATTGGCGAGTTTTGGGGACAATCTTCTTAAATTTTAGCAAAATTCCCAAAATTTTTTGAAGAAATGTATTTTTTTTTTCAATAAGAAAAAGCCAACTTAAAAATTCTTTCTCGACGTTTATTTGACATATCATATGTAGGCGAGTTACAGTAAAAATTTCAGCTCAATCGGAGCATTGATTACGAAGAATGAGATGTTTGAAGTGAGCGACTTTGCTTAAAAATAGAGCAAAAATCGATTTCAAACCATCAACGTTGTATGGAAAGTCGAAAAATTTTCCGCTCTACTGTAATTTTTTTCCTTCGCGTTTTCGAACTCAGGGCATGATTCTACACCAAAAATGATCATCAGCTTACCGAGTTCAAAAATGCTGTAAACTAGTGAATTAAATGTTCTATAGAAGCTTCATCAGAGTTGTAAATTATCTATATAAATAAAAATGGAATGCCCAACAAACATTTTTGCTGTACAAGAGTGGAACAAACCACTCTTAAGCAAACTTAAGCTTGAGAAACTGTTATTCAGCTAGTTCTGTTTCTTGGGTGGTGTTTGTATGTCACGAATAGGCTCGGGAACGGGTCAACAGATCGACATGATTCTTTCACTGTTGCATTCCGCCAGGGCTCCGACGTGTTTGTGCGAAAAACTAATTAGAAAAAGTGACCGGGAAGGCAAGAAAAAAATCCTTGGAGCAATTTCCAAAAGGAAATATCTGAGACAATCCCTCATGGTATTGTTTAGAAAACTCTGGATAAATTTATAACAATTCACAAATTTCTAAATTTCGGAAACTTTTAGGAAGGAACTTTTTGAGTTAGTTGTGAACGAATCCGCGGAAGATTTTCTGAAAGAATCCCCGAAGAAAATTCCATGGTTTTAAGGAACCTGTAGAAGATCTTGTGCATTATACTTAGGCTGTTTTCTTAGACATCATGGAGAACTATTTACATAATTCCCAGGAAGAATTCCTGAAGGAATTCTAAGCAGATTTTTCAAAAGAGTCTATAAGAAAATTTCTTAAGAAATCACAGAACGATTGTCTAAGGATGGACTTCGAAAAGAATCCATGAAGAAATTATAAGAATATTACTATTTAGTATAAGTAACATTCATTAAGACTTATGCCGGATGGATTAACAACAAATAAATAAATACAATCTATTGAAGGATTTCCAAAGGAATTGTTGGTGAAATTAGTAACGAAATGCATGGAGAAAACACTAAACGAATTTGTGTTGAAAATTGTGCAATTTTCTAAAGCACGAAAAGATTCTCAATAATCCAACAAAAGGAGTTTCTGAGGGAATCTCTGGAGTTTTTATTTTTCGAATGAATTTCATAGATAGTTATAGTAAGAATTGCTGATGGAAATTCCATAGGAGTACCAGAGAAAAATTCTGAAAGAAATTCAGAATTTCAGAAAGGAATTTCTAAAGCAAACCCTGAAAATACTTTTGAAAAAACAAATCTTGTAAGATTGTTAAAAAAACCTCGAAGGCATTTTCCAAATTTTTTTTAGAGAATTTCCGATTTTTTTTTTATCTGTATTAATGTGATTTTTAGCCCTGGGCTAGTTCATCTCGGGACCCACTCTTTACATCCCTTCTGAAGGAACATTTTGTGAGTTTGTCGGGAGTGGGATTTGATCCCAGGTCCTCGGCGTGATAGTGCTCTAACCATCCAACCAGGTCCGCTCCCCCAGATTTCTGAAAAATCTTTCGACTTTCTCTGAAGGATTTTCTAATGAAACTCAAGAGGATTTTTCAGAAGAAGTGCACTGAGGAATCTATGCAAGATCTTCTCAAACAATTATGTAAGTTATTTCTGAAGATGTCCCTGGACGATTTTCTAAAGCAATCTATGATAAAAAAAATAATTGCGAATACACCTTTGAAGATTTTTTTTAATACATGAAACAATTGCTGAGGAAATTTGGAGGCATATTTGAAGGAACTTTCAGAACATATTCGAAATTAAAAACCCTTGATTTTCTAAAGGAAAAATCCGATGAAAATTGAAACTTCCGAATAAAATCTTGAAGGATTTTTTTTTAACCCATGGAGGATTTCTCGCCAATAACATTGAAAATTTGTCAAAGGAATTTCTGAAGGAATTTCTAGAAAAAATTGAAAAAAAATCTGAAATACTTCCGGAAGAATTTCTGAAGCAATATTTTAAATGATTTTTAAAGTAATCGTTGGAGAAATTCCTGAATAAATATCACTAGTTTACAGCATTTTTTAACTCGGTAAGCTGGTAATCATTTTTGGTATAGAATCATGCCCTGAGTTCGAAAACGCGAATGAAAAAAATTACAGTAGAGCGGAAATTTTTTCGACTTTCCATACAAGGTTGATGATTTGAAATCGATTTTTGTTCTATTTTTAAGCGAAGTCCTTCACTTCAAACATCTCATTCCCCGAAATCAATGCTCCGATTGAGCTGAAATTTTTACTGGAACTCACCTACATATGATATGTCAAATAAACGTCGAGAAAGAATTTTTGAATTGGTTTTTTCTTATTGAAAAAAAATACATTTCTTCAAAAATTTTTGGGATTTTTTCTAAAATTTGAGGAGATCTTCCCAAAAACTCACCCGTATCTTGAATTTCATCAATCTGACGCAAAACCTGAATTCAGATGATTGAATGGTATTATATTCAGCTTTTAATTTATGGAAAAAGATTTAAAATTGGTTGAACAAAACGCAATATATTTGAAATTTAGTAAATTACATATTTTGAAAAGTTACAAAACTCAATATTGAGCTAAAACTCAAAAACTGTTCTACTTAAAATTTTTTGAAGGTCGGTGTCGAAATAAGCGCTAAATTGTGCTTCAAAAATTTTGGGCGTTGACATAAGTTCACGACTTTCGTTTTACTTTGTAAACTAGTGTATCCGGAGAAATTTCTTAAAGCACATGGAGGATTGCTGAAGTATAGCATACAAGATTTTTTTCAAGAATTATTTGGGAAACTTCTGGAAGTGGGAACTTTTCTGAAATAATCTTTCGACAAATGTCTGAAAAAAGAAATTTTGAAGGAATTTTTGATGAAATTTCAAAAGAAATTCATGAACGAATTTCTGAAGTGATTTGTACAAGATTTTCAATGCAGAAGTTTCTACGGAAACTTCTAGGGGAATTCTTGAGTAAATTTTGGTGAGAGGAATTTCTAATTTCTAGTTTTCTTAAAATCCTCACGAAGAATATCTGAAGAATTCTCTATAGGATTAGCTGACCGAATTCCTTTTCATCCCAGTATGAAATTCATGATTGAATATTTAATTACCTAAGCAAATCAATGCGATAATAAGACAAATTTGCTTAAAATTTGAAATAATCAAACAGGTAACTTAATTAGGAGAGCGAAAAACTTGAAAACATAATTTTAAGGCGAATACTCCACATTTTAAGACAAAAGTGGATGCATTTTCTTTTTTTGCGTTTTTTGTTTTTTTTTTCAAAATAACGAAGCAATACTTTCAAAATAGATTTTCATGCATAGCCACAGGAAGGATTAAGTTATATCTTCAGAAATTGTTCCTGGTAAAAATGCTTGAAAGTACTAGTTCTACTAGGAACCACATGCATGTTTAGAATATGTCTTTTTATGAGCATCTTGGGTTTTCGAACATTGATTTTTTTTTTTTTTTGAACAGTTAGAAAATAATAATAATCTAAGGCTATTAAAACTCATAATCTTGCATAACACGTATTGCAAAATGATACAAAACAAGGTTATATGCCATTCTTGTATGCATCCATGGCGGTACTCTGGTGGAATCTTAGTTAAATATTTCACGAAGCAATCAGAAAAATAGACCATGCCCTTGAATATTTCAAATTATTTACGAAATTTTCTATTTTTTTTTTATTAAAGAGGTATTAAACCTTCTGGTTCATTCGCCTCTGAAATTTTCTAATGAAATTCAACCGACTTTCAGAGTACTTTGTGGAGTAGGCTTCTTGCTTAACAAATATATAGAAAAATGTGAATGGAAGCAGATTTTGCTGAAGATCTATCTGTGGAGAGCACTGGGGGTTATGTTGATGGATCTTCTGACACATTTCTGAATTTTGTTCTAGTAAAAGTGCCACAAAAGTGTGCTTCAAATATTTGTCCCTAGAAATGTCATGTTAAATTTATTATCGAAATTCCTCAAAAAAAAATCAATTGAAGAATCGCATGTGTTGTGTTTCTCGGGTTTATGGGAAAGATTCTGAAAATGTGACATTATTTTTGGAGAATTTAAGAGAATTTCTCCCGGCATATTTCCTTGAAAAGGTGGCTGAAAGATTACATAGAGAACATTGAAGGAATGTTTTTCGATTTTTTTTTTCTTTTTGTGAATATCTGGCGCCAGGAATGACTTGAGGGTCTCCGACAGATGAAGTTCAGCCTCTAGGTATATCCTAACGGAAGATAGTTATGCTATGCGTAGTAAGAGAAGAGCTGTTGAATTAATTTTTAGAAAAACCTTTACCAGTTTCAAAAATGCGTACTAAGTATTTTTTATGAGAATGCTCTAGGATGGTTTGTTGAACACAGAATAGTTTTAAGTGGAATATTTTAAACATTGTCTTATATATAATAATTCAGTTAATATCATCGCAGCTTTTCGAAAGCTTAATTGAAATATGTCATCTTTGAAACGTCTACAATTGTTTGCATCTGGAAATCGTCAAAAATACTCATAGATACAAAAACATGAATTTTGATTTAAAATCATTTGAATAAATTTCAAAAATTATCTAGAAATCTTCAGAAACTCTTTGTAAAAATAATAACAATTCCAAGAAATCTCATGCGTATCAATGAAGCAAAATAGTTTTGTTTTTATAATTTTAAAGATGATTCCATTCTTTGGGAAATACAGATTTCTATATTTTTCATGGGCATTTAAGGGTCTTCGTCTTTTTCTTGTTGTAACATCCATACTCGGACAAAACTTGTTTCCCAGTTTGATGTTTCAAGAGCACTTCAACTGTTTTTACCCAAGAGTTTCCTCTGCTACCTTACATGTATATATCGTTAGGCAGGTAACAATTTGATGCTGAATAATCTTTTTTTTTGACTATTTTAAAGCAGCTTTCATTTGAACAAAATCTGAGCAAACGATGTACAATCTTTTATACAGCCCCTAAACAATTGATTTTGATGATTTTATCCAACCTTAAGCTGGTTTGAGGTTCATTGAAAGGCTGATGTAAGGCCTAATATGCATTTAGTCAACAATCAATTAAATTTACCGAATTTGGTTAAAAATTAAAAAAAAAAAAACATTTTAAACCTTTTTCACCATTTGCGACTTTCTATCACCTACACTACACACAAATGTTTACATATCCTCGAGAACGAGAGCAATGCTTTGGTTAGCTGTCAAAAATTATTTGATTAAAGGTTGAAGGTTGTACAACAGATGGTTAATTCTGCATATTGGTGGACGTTTCAAAGCTGGTTACAGAGATGAATAATATTCTATTCTACTTCATATTTAGATATCCATGTATTGCTGATTAAAGAGGCTGAACAAGTAATACTTCAGCAGTCATTGTATTCAGCCACTGCCACCATTAACCAGCCAATGTTCAGCTAATACTCTCACTGTTCAGTATTCATTGTGACTCGGATACTCTATGCCCAAGAAAGTCAAGGACATTTTCTTTACGAATAGTTGATGGACCGCCATATTTCAACAATCAATATTAAATCTTTTTTTTGGCCTACTTCTTCTTTGTGGCTCTACGTCCCCACTGGAACTTGGCCAGCCTTATTTTCAACTTAGTGTTCTTTGAGCACTTCCACAAGACAGGCTTTCTTTGCCTGCCATTGCATGAGACTAACTGGAGACCCAATATAATCCCAAAAAACGTAATTGTTCACATTTTAATACTGCAGTTGATGAGTGATTTTTTTTTTTAATTAAAAATAAATGTTAGTTGTGTATTACCAAAAATAAAGTCGAGATATTTTCTAAAACAGTTTCTGATCTTTCCCGTTCCTGTAGATTAGTTATCATAATCTTGAAAATCAGCGTCGATTTTCTTGAACATTTCAAGCCATTGAAAACCCCAGTCACGTCTGCAAGATTTAGCAAACGAAATTTATCCGAGTTTACCCCCCGCCAAGTCCAGTCAAGTTTTCCAAGAGCAATTTAAGCAATCTCAACCTCGAGGCACCCGGAAGTCGGTCTTTCCACTTGGTTTCCACAATTTGGCACACAAAGCAACAGTTTTTTTTCGTTGTTTTCCCTCCAGCCACACCACCACCTTGCATCTCATTTTCCCGGAAAAAGAAACGCATAATTAGAGCACCAAGTTATTAATAAAAATAAAAATTAAATTTCAATTACCATAATTATCACCGATGAGGTGATGTGCGGTATGTGGTGAGGATGGATAGCCTGGTAGGCCGACTGGGCAGCTGAACCATTCCGCAGAAAATCCACGCTACATAATTGAGCGTACGTGGGAACAAACAAGAATAAAGAGGGAGTTATAAAAAATCCAAATATGTAATTAGCACTGCGACGATGCGACCCAGTAGTGCCAGCCCGTTGTTGGTTCGGTGGGTGTTGGAATGTAGGTCAATCAGGAGCGGTTTCGTACAAATTCGCAGTTTTAGTACTGGAGTTGAGTGGAGTTGAAAAGGAAAATGTTTATAGAGGTTGTAAAAAAAAGGAAAATTTTGAATGCGAATTTAAAATCGAGTTTCAATTGGAATTCTAACAACTCGTCGACCATCTAATAGAGGAGTTCACTTTCAAATAAGTGCTCGCTGGATGAAGTTTACACTAGAAAGCAGATATTTACAGTTTTTTGTAGTAAATACAAATTAAAATGGGAACAGCGGGCGTAGAAATCCCATATTTTTCCCTTCCCCATGGGGAAGTACGGCTGGTTAGCTATCAAATGATCAAACACCCTATCTCTGGTGATTATGAGTTATGAAGCGAAAAGGTGTTTTCACTGCAATTGGCATGCAAGCTAATTAGTGTTCGTTCACCGGAATCGATGATGAAAGCTGGGTAAATATTGGTTTGGTAATTGTGCTATGACTGATGATTTTTTTTATATTGAATCATCATTAAATGGTGAATTGTGGCAGACCTAAAATGAGACGTTATTGAAATTCAATGGTCCCATGAGAGGGCCAGACCATAATGACCTCCCTTAGAGAGGGTCATCGAGCATTCACTGCGCTGATCAGTTTTATTACGATTTTAATTAGTTTTTTGTTTTTTTTTTTGTACGCCACAATGTCCTGAAAGATTTTATGTTCAGTCAAGTCGAATTTATTGACCAACCTTTTCAAGCTCTTCCAGCATTCAAAAAACTAGGCAATAGGTATATTGGCGTAATTGATTACGTTTCCGCAATAATGTGGAGTGGAATATGTTTAGGATTAAGTTTAGGAAAACTTTTCTAAAAATTCTTAAAAATTACCAGAACATTTAAAAAAATTACATCTTTTTAAGTTATTAAGTATTTTTGACATTCTTTTTTCTGAAAATTAATTAACCATAACATATTAAAAGGTTTGATTTTTAAATGTGTTTGCCTTTTTAGAACACCTGTGGTGTCATCGAGAGTACTCCAAGTTATTCACTGGGTAACCACCTCTTCAGATCAATAAAAATATGTTCAACTCCCAGTATGAGACTACCCTTTTAAGCTTCAATAAAGCTCAAGCTCTAAGTATAACAACAATATGTGATTGTAACTACTTCCACAGATTAAGCACAAAGTATTTATTTCAAACAATCTATACAGCTTTCCAGCCCCATATTTTTTTCCTTCGGATATTCCCTCAAGGATTCCTTTTTCTTATTTTTTCGAAAAGTTTTCCGAGAACACAGTCAGCAATTTAAATAAGAGATTTATTTGAAAAAATCATCCAGAGATTCCTTCAGCAACTCAACAAGGCATTTCTCCAGAGATTGTACACATATTTCTGTCAGTAAACCTTACAATTCTTCCAAGAATGTCTTCAAAATATCCAGAGATTCTTTAAAAAAAAATCATAATAGAAAGACTTCGAAAGGCTTCGTGGCCAAGTCGTTAACGGCGTCAGTCGTTCAGGTGTATTGTAAGCAGAGATGCCAGATTTACAGATTTTTCTGTATTATACAGACAAGATGCAGAGTACAGAAAAATACAGATTTTCCAAAACTTGATACAGATTTCTCCAGAAAGCATTAACTTCAAAGTTATGATCAATACATTTAATGAAAACTTTATAAATTGCTGCTTCAACTTAATGCAATTTTTTGAAAATTTGTACATTTTTCACATACCTATTCTGGAAAAACGAATAACAGTCAAAAATTAAACACCGTCATAAAGTAGTACATTTTGATTATTTATTATACTGTTAGAAAAAATAGTGCAAAATTATGTGACATATGATGCACATGATTGAATCGTGGGATATCACAGAAGTTTACATGATATATCATGTAAAAGCCACAAAATATCATGTAAACTTCCATTATATGTAATGTAGTTCAGCATAACTCTGTGTGTTTACATGACATCTAACACAAATTTACATGATATATCATGTAAACCATCATAACACTAAGTTTACATGACTAAACTGAAGTTTACATGACGTGTATATATAATTATTGGATCATCGGTGTCTGCTATATCGTCAAATACTGTATCGCCGTTGATACAGATTTTTGATAAAATAATCTGGCATCTCTGAGTGTAAGTCAGGTTTGATTCCCACTCCAGTAGAATAAAACTTTTCGCCATTCGGAAAATCTATCATAAGACCCCTGTGCAAACCCGTGCACAAATGTGATGGATTTCCGATGTTTCATACACTAGGCGCCCTTTCACCTTTTGCAGAAATTAGGAAAAACCCCTCCCTTGACGCCATTTCTGTGCACGGGCCTGCTTCTGGGTGTCATAGATGTTGTCCGTTGGCTAATGTAAGACGTGTCTACATGTCTACATCACCTACAGCGCCAGGATCTTTGTAAATTCTTTAAAATATTAGCTCAGATTTTTTTGTTGGGGTTTTTTTAGAAAATTTTCCAAAAAATTCTTCAAATATTACTCCATAGAGTCCGCCTGAAATGTCTCCAAAGATTCCACTAGGAATTCTTTCAATAATTCTATCAAAGATGCATTCGGTTTTGTTTTCAGAAATTATGTGTTTCAGAAATAACTTCAGAAGTGTTTAAAGATAGTCATTCACAAAATCCTATATGGGACTCCGTTTAAAAATCCCTCAAAGATTCCTCTAGAATCTTTGGGGGGTTTTCAGAAAAGCTTCCCAACACAACTCCTTTAGAGTTTCCTCAAAGGATTCCTTTGAAAATGTCTCCAAGGATTCCTCCAGAAATTTTTTCACGTGTTCTTTCAAGAGATCTTACGAAGATTTATTTGGAAAATTTAATTCATTAAATCCCTTCAGAGATTATTGATTGATTGAGAAACTCCTCCATGAATGAATGGATTTTTCTAGAAATTCGTCTTGATTTTCTTTCAGCAGTTCCTCCAGATAATTATTTAAAAATTTCTCTACAGATTTTTTTTAGTATTGTTTTTTTTTTGCAAAAAAATCTTCAGACATTTTCCGTGAGTTTTTCAGAAAATCTGACAAAAATTCATCCGACAATTGCTGTAGAAACACCTTCACGGTGCTTCATTTACCGTTATTATAAAAAAATATATACCATCAAAACCTGAAACGCCGTTCTTTTTCTTCATCATTCCTACACCTCTGGACAAATTTTTAAAAAAAATCGTTAGACGAAATTTTGAGTAACGCCCTTTTAACTCCTAAACTACCAAGGGTCCAAAAAAAGTCGGAAGTCCAACTTTGACAAGGCATTTCTCGGCCGTTTTTCAACCGATTTCAAAACTTTTTTTTGCGATGGAACCGGACAGGTTTCAAGATCATCGTCCATTTAAAAAAATATAAAATAGATGCGTCTACCCAAAGTTATTAAGCAAAAGGCACTTCCTAGTTTTTTTGAGAGCGCATTTTTAGCGCACATTGATCAATAAAACAAAATTTAAAGCGATGACATATGTTTTTTTCGACTCTAAATCATGCGTACAGCTGGAGTGAACATGTTTATGCAAAATTAGTGATTTTTCAGTACACTGATGTTTTACCTTACTCAAAAAACTGCTAAAATACCCTATTTTTCACATAAAATAAGCAATAAATCAAAATTCAAAGCGATGACATATAGTTTTTTTGGTCTTAAATTGTTCGTAGGATTGTACTCGACATTTTTGATGAACAATGAAAATGTTCTAATTACACTCTTATTTTGTTTTACCCGGAAAACTACGAAAATTCCATACTTTTTACACAAAGTAGTCAACAAAACTAAATTTCAAACGAGAACATCTAGTTTTTTAGCCTTGAAATGTTCGTAGCAGTTTGGGGGACATACTTGAAGAATAATAGTGATGTTTTCATTACACTCAAATTTTGGTTCACTCAAAAAATAAACGAAAGTACCACATTTTTCACGCAAAGTGGTTGACAAAAATAATGGCTTACAATGCAAGGTAGTTTTTAACCTTTAAATTATTCGTAAAAGCGTACTGGACGTTCTCGATGAGTAATAGTGATGTTTTCATGACACACTTAATTAATTTTACTCCAAAAGCTACAAAAATACCATAATTTTCATACAAAACTGCCAATAAAACAAAATTTGAAGCCATAACATGTAGTTGTATGGCCTTAAATTTTCCGTAACAATGTACTGCACCTTTTTTTGATAAAATGTTGATGTTTACGTTTCACTTATATTTTGTTTTATAAAAAAATGTACGAAAATACCACAAAAAAGCGAATAAGCCAAAATTTAAGGTAATGATATGAAGTTATTCAACTTTGAATTTATCGTAGTAGTTTAGTGGATTTATTTGAACAACACTAGTAAACTTTTTATTACACTCGTATTTTATTTCACTCGGAATACTAGGAAAATACCACATTTATCACACAAAGTAGTCAACAGATAAAAATATAAGGCAATGCATTATAGTTTTTTTTGTCATGAAATTAATTGTAAAAAAGTTCTATGTATCCTTGTTTGATAAACAATAGTGTTCTTTCAATTACACTCGTTGTTTTCTAAATTAGTTTATAAAAAATCAAAAACAACTCAAATGAAGAGAACTTACTATGCTCAGCATATAGTCACATGTTGATGTACCTTAAAAAATATATTTTTACACAGATAATTATTTTTGATAGCTAAAAGCACTGAGATTTTCACTCAAGTGGAGTACTGACTCACTTTGTTATTTATAATTTTATAAAATTATTCATGTTTTAATACAATAAATTAACCTAACATGTTTCGTACGGCTTTTCCCATCATACTGATACTCTTTGCGTTGCAATCTGTTATATTTTTTTGGGATTTAATATGTTTTTCAGAGCGCTATCAAAGTTTCCCCAAAATGAAAATGTGATTTTCGCTCATATGAAAAAAAATATTGATCACCCAAAACAATTAAAACTGTCCAATTCTTGCATTGCAATTATAACTGAGACTCCAGTATTTGTTTTAAAATTATTAAATCAGGAAAAATACAAGGAATAATATTAGGAAAATGTGCCGAAAAACTATCAAAGCTACTCCGTTTTACGTTATTGCTTCAGAAACTCTTCTATATGCATTTGTTTTTCAGAAACTTCCCAAATGGTGCATTTATATTATAGGATATCTTTCAAAGATTCTTTCAAAATATTTTGTCGTGAGTTCTTTTCAAAAATATTTCAAAAATATTCCAGAGATTCCTTCAGGGATATTTTCAAAAACATCAAGGATGCATGCGGAATTTATTTAGGGGTTCTATTTCTCGAGGAATTCTTTTAGAAAACTTTTGAAATGTTTCCGGGAATTATTCCTTTGGGTTTTCATCAGAAATTTCTCTAGCGATTGCTTGATAAATTTTTCCAAGGATTCATTTAGAAAACCTTCCATAGATTTTCTCAGTGAAATTTAGAATATTATCATAATTTTTTCACGAATATCTTATTTTTTGTCCTGGAGCATTTTCGAAGTTTTTTTGGCTTTCTCTCAAGTTTCCATCCTAGTTCCCATGCAAAGTGTTTTTTCTTTTATTTGCTCCCATTGATAGTTCCTTTCGTGCTTTGTACGATATTTTTAGATTTTTATATATTTTAGAGATTTTCGATAATTACTCCTGGAATTTCTGCCAAAGAGTTTTCCGATATTTCTCCTGACTTTCTTCGCTGGTCTTCATCCGGAGTTTCTCCCGGGATTTTCTTAGAGATTTTCCAAGAGATTTTCAGAGTTCTTTCGTGAATTTTCTAAATATTTCCTACCAGAGCTTTTTTTCGAGATTTCCCAGTTCCAATACCAGAGTGCATTGCCTTATATTTTTATTTGTTGACTACTTTGTGTGAAAAATGTGGTATTTTCCTAGTATTCCGAGTGAAATAAAATATGAATGTAATAAAAAGTTCATTAGTGTTGTTCAAATAAATCCACTAAACTACTACGATAAATTCAAAGTTGAATAACTTCATATCATTACCTAAAATTTTGGCTTATTCGCTTTTTTTGTGGTATTTTCGTAAATTTTTTATAAAACGAAATATAAGTGTAACGTAAACATCAACATTTTATCAAAAACAGGTCCAGTACATTGTAACGGAAAATTTAAGGCCATACAACTACATGATATGGTTTTAAATTTTGTTTTATTGACAGTTTTGTATGAAAATTATGGTATTTTTGTAGCTTTTGGAGTAAAATTAATTAAGTGTGTCATGAAAACATCACTATTACTCATCGAGAACGTCCAGTACGCTTTCACGAATAATTTAAAGGTTAAAAACTACCTTGCATTGTAAGCCATTATTTTTGTTAACCACTTTGCGTGAAAAATGTGGTGCTTTCGTTTATTTTTGAGTGAACCAAAATTTGAGTGTAATGAAAACATCACTATTATTCTTCAAGTATGTCCCTCAAACTGCTACGGACATTTCAAGGCTAAAAAACTAGATGTTCTCGTTTGAAATTTAGTTTTGTTAACTACTTTGTGTAAAAAGTATGGAATTTTCGTAGTTTTCCGGGTAAAACAAAATAAGAGTGTAATTAGAACATTTTCATTGTTCATCAAAAATGTCGAGTACAATCCTACGAACAATTTAAGACCAAAAAAACTATATGTCATCGCTTTGAATTTTGATTTATTGCTTATTTTATGTGAAAAATAGGGTATTTTAGCAGTTTTTTGAGTAAGGTAAAATATCAGTGTACTCAAAAATCACTAATTTTGCATAAACATGTTCACTCCAGCTGTACGCATGATTTAGAGTCGAAAAAAACATATGTCATCGCTTTAAATTTTGTTTTATTGATCAATGTGCGCTAAAAATGCGCTCTCAAAAAAAACTAGGAAGTGCCTGTTGCTTAATAACTTTGGGTAGACGCATCTATTTTATATTTTTTTAAACGGACGATGATCTTGAAACCTGTCCGGTTCCATAGCAAAAAAAAGTTTTGAAATCGGTTGAAAAATGGCCGAGAAATGCCTTGTCAAAGTTGGACTTCCGACTTTTTTTGGACCCTTGGTAGTTCGCGGGAGTTTTTACCCCCTCAGTAGTTTAAGTGTTAAAGGGCCTAATCCCTAAAAAATCAGGGTTTCTATAGAAAAACATCATATTTCATAACAGAAGCATGTTTCTGCCAACAATATTTGAAACGCCATTGTCTTTATCTATCATTTCTACACCTCTGGACAAATTTTGAAAATAATCGTTAGACGATTTTTTTTGTTACGCCCTTTTGAAGGGCCTAACCCCTAAAAAATGAGGGTTTCTATAGAAAAACATCACTTTTCTGACAGAAGCATGTTTCTGCCATCAAAATTTGAAACGCCATTCTCTTTCTTTATCATTCCTACACCTCTGGACATTTTTTTTTTAAATCGTTAGACGAAATTTTGAGTTACGCCCTTTTAAAGGGCCTAACCCCTAAAAAATCAGGGTTTCTATAGAAAAACATCATATTTCATAACAGAAGCATGCTTCTGCCAACAAAATTTTAAACGCCATTCTCTTTCTTTATCATTCCTACACCTCTGGATAAATTTTTAAAATAATCGTTAGACGAAATTTTGAGATACGTTTTTTTAAAGGGCCTTACCCCTAAAAAATAGGGGTTTTTATAGAATATATCATATTTCATAACAGAAGCATGCTTCTGCCATCAAAACCTGAAACGCCATGCTCCTTCTTTATCTTTACTACACTTCTGAATACATTTTTAAAATAATCGTCAGACGAAATTCTGAGTTACGCCCTTTTAAAGGGCCAAACCCCTAAAAAATCAGGTTTTCTATAGAAAATCATCATATTTCATAACAAAAGCATGCCTTGAAGTCCCAAATAATAAAACATATTATTAATGATGCTACAATTTGATACTATGCGCTAATATTGGCTATTTGTATTAATGTTTGTATACAAATTGGCCATTACGCTAATATAAGGGAAGTATTTTCAAACATGTAGGAAGCAATCATGTTTTTTATCAATTTATAGCGTGGGACGTAAGTTTTTTGTATTGCTTTTTTAAAGACAAAACAAGCGATGGCATTTGCCTATCTCATTCGTTAGATTTATTGGTGAATGCTGTTTTCAATCAATAAACATACAAAACTAAGGATTGAGATGATCAATTGTAATGATAGTTCTATATTTAACTGCTAAAATACGTTACCGAAGAATAAACGTGATTAAATGAATCTAAGTTTTATAATAATTCTACTATAAGTACTTATGACCTTCAAATGGGCGTAACTGAAGAATTTGACCAACATTATTTTTGAAATTCAGTTTATGGGTGTGCATTAACTATATAAATTAAAAAGTAAATGAACTGTCGTTTATGTTTTTCATTGTATATTGTTCTGGCTATAATAGTAAATGAAGCCAACAACGTCCGTATCCTACAGGTTATAGAATACTTCCATTATACTGGCGTTATGGCAAATTTTTATACACAATGCATTCAATATTTGTGCATAGTATCAAATTGTAGCACTATTAACCCTAAAAGGGATACCTTCATGGCCTCAGTTTCGTTACCTCGCTGAGTGTGTTCCATCAAAGACGATCTGTGAAAGGCGCCTGGGGTCCAATGGACCCCAGGTATCCCTTTTAGGGTTAATGATACTGTTGATTATTTTGGACTTTGAAGCATACTTCTTAAGCATCATATGAAATATGATGGTATTCTATAGAAACCCCTATTTTTTAAGGGGTAAGGCCCTTTAAAAGGGCGAAACTCAAAATTTCGTCCAACGATTATTTTAAAAAATTAGCAAGAGGTGTTGGAATGATAAAGAAAGAGAATGGCGTTTCAAATTTTGTTGGCAGAAGCATGCTTCTGTTATGAAATATGATGTTTTTCTATAGAAACCCTCATTTTTTAGGGGTTAGGCTCTTTAAAAGGGCGTAACTCAAAAATTCGTCTAACGATTATTTTCAAAATTTGTCCAGAGGTATAGAAATGATAAAGAAAGAGAATGGCGTTTCAAATTTTGATGGCAGAAACATGCTTCTGTTATGAAATATGATGTTTTTCTATAGAAAACCTGATTTTTTAGGGGTGAGGCCCTTTAAAAGGGCGTAACTCAAAATTTCGTCTTTCGATTTTTTTTTTTAATTTGTCCAGAGGTGTAGGAATGATGAAGAAAGAGAATGGCGTTTCAGGTTTTGATGGTATATTTTTTTTGATAATAACGGTAAATGAAGCACCGTGTCAGAAATTACTTGAAATGTTTTTCCTGAAATTCTTTCACGAATTGTAAAAAAGCCGTCAAAGTATTCATTTACGAATTTTCTTCAGAGATCACTTTGAAACCCTTCAGATAATTCAATTGAAATCCTGGAAATTTCATAAAGAATTATTTTAGAGAAAAAAACTGGCTTGGGTTGCTTCAGAAATTTCCTTAGGGATTTAAAATAATTTCTCTGATAAAAATAGTTTCTCTGATTTTTTACAGAAACTTACGGAAGGTTTATTTGGAAACTCTTCCGGGAATTTCTTTAGAAATTCAGCAATGGAAATGATTCAGGAAAAGGTTAGGTTTGTCTAAAGATTACTTCAGAAATGTTTCCAAATATTCAAAAAAAATATTTTCATTAAAAATCCTCCAGGGTTTCCATTTACCATGGATTTCTTCAGAAATTGTACTAGCAAATCTTACTAGGATTCTTCACGGAATTGTTGGAATGTCTCCACTGGGAATTCCTGCTTGCTGGGATTCCTATAAAATTTTCTTTAAAAAACACTCTAGGGGTTCGTTGAAAAATCCTTCAGAAATTCCTCTAGATATTCTTGCTAATTTTTCTACCAGAACTAATTTGGAAAATCATACCAATGCTGCATCCGAAATTGTTGCATAGATTCGATTATAAATTTGTCTTTGGATTGCTTTTAGAAAATCTTCCTGGGATTCCTTCAAATATTTGTTGATGGATCGTTTAATAGAATCTCGTATGGATTGCTGTGGAAATTCAGGTATGTCTTTTTTTTTCTTTTCTAAAAATTCCTTTGGAAAACCTTCTATGGGAATCCTCATGAATCCCTCCGAGGTTTTTATCGGGAAATCTTCCACGTATTCCATCAAATATTCTTCTAGAGATTCCTTTAGAAAATTAGCAATTTTGAATTCCATGAGAAATTCTTCCAAAGATCTTTAGATAGGTTCAAAAAATTCTAAATAAAATTCTTCAAAAAACTATTATGAATTGTTGCATGGGTTCTTTTGAAAAGTAATCCAGGTACTTCTTTATAAAATTTTTAGATGATTCTTTCAGAAATTTCTCTAGAGGATCTCTCATACATTTTCATGGTGATTCGTTGAGAAATTCCTCCGGGTATTTCTTGAGATATTCTATTAAGTATTTTTTTTTTAGAAATGTTTCTGAGGATTCTTTCGTAAAGTCTTCCATGGAGAAAAAATCCCCCGGGATTCCTTCCGAGGGCATTTTCCAGATTTATGTCCTAGGAATTTCTTCAGGAACTCGTTTTGAAAACTGCCTACGGATTTATTTTAAAATTTCAATTTCTATAGAAACCTCTCCGGGATTCTTTGGAGATTCCCTTGGAAATTCTTTAAAATATTGCATTGCACAATGGATTTTTTAATGTTCTTCCGATGAACACAATCTATTTAGGCCGATTACACGCTATTTAAAAAAATAATTGAGAGAAATAAAATTCACTGAACGATATCTTGTTTCTTCTTAACTAAACTGATTGTTAGACATGGGAATTAAAAACCCGAATTGATTATCCGATAGTTAAAAGTACCTTTCTTACCCTGGCCAATAATGTGGCTCGAATTTATACATAAAAACGATTACGTTAAGTTTTTTTTTTTTTCAAAGCACTTTGAAACATTTACAGTATAAAAGTATTCAAAATATGAAGAATTTTGAAAATTATGGAATGGCATTGTTGGTACTCGCCTGAAAAATGTCTTTCTAACGTTTACTTTTACGTTGATTGTTTTAATAAATTAGGATGATAGTGTGTTATTGTACAGAAAATACTAAGTTTAAGTTGATGAATGTAATGAATAAATGAGATGCAAAAAAAAAGATAAAAAAAGAAAAAAATGAAAGAAAAATAAAAATAAAATAAAAATGAAAAAAATGATTCCGACGAAGTGATGAGTCGAGATGAAATTTTATACATAGAATGTAAATTGCATTTGCTGCAAAGGGGTCTGGAATCTGCCGTCAAACGCATGAGAAATCAGTTGGATAAATGGCTGGCCAAATATTCTGCCACCATATCTATAGTGATATCTCAGTCTTATTTCAATCATATCTCCATTACCAAATGATCTATTATAATGAAAGTTTGCATACATATTCTGAACTACCGTATCTTTTATTTGCTCTCCAAAGATCTTGAAATGGTTGACAATTGACTGATAAACTGATTGAAATACAATTGGTAAAATATATTTCAAAGAGTCAAACAACATTGCTACCATGTATTCTTTGGAAGATATCTCGGTAATGAAATGACCAATTATAATAAACTTTTGCATACGTGTTCTAGAATTTTGAAGCAACTGTTAACTGCTGAATCGCGTTTGCTTACGAAACGAAACAAAATCCTTCAGAAAACGAATGGATAAACAGACATCATTTTCCTTGAAAAATAAACCTGAGCCAAACGTTTCTCAACGGCGGTATCGTCAATGTCAAACGCTGACGAATGTCATTTTTTCTCGCGCAGCTGTCTGGTGTGTGACTGCTGCAACAGACAATCCTTTGCGATAGTCCTTTTTCCATGTTCCTGCCTGCTTCCCTTTCCTAATGCGTTCGTCTTTTTTTTCCAAATTGCCTCAATAACCGAAATAAGGTGTGTTACCACGCGCCGAAGCCCAATTTTAGGATCCCATTTTCCATTCCTCTTTGGAGCCTGTGTGGTGACTTCCACACAGGATGATGATACATCTACGCTTCCGAAGTAGAGAATGGTTTCGTCGGTAAACGACGAGCAACAGACGCGGTGCACGTGGTCCCACGTGGTAGGTGGCGCCATCATCTGCGGGAATTGTTGCTGACGTGCCTGCTGAGCAACGAATTGGATTATCCCCGCGATGGTCATCGATTGATTGTGGGTGCCTTTTTTTGTCTCTGGTGCACGCCCAACAATGACCAGATGACAAGGTGGACCGTCGTCGTCATAACTTTGCAGAAAAATGCTTCCAAATTTTTAGCAATTTAATAAAATGCAAAAGAAAAAAAACAGAATGCTTGTTTGAAAAAGTTCCAGTTCGCTGGCCATGTAATTTACTTGCACAAGCAAGCAACCTTCATGGCAGCATGGCAGCTTTTCTGAGGGCAACTGCTCCGGATTAGCGACTGGGCTGGAAAGCCGCAACGGGAGAGGTTTGAAAAAAAAAAGAATATATAATAACAACTCGGGACGGTTGAAAAGAAGTCCGATGAAAACCGAAATATGTATAAAACTGACGCCTGGTAATGGGAAACTGAGGAAAAAAGACGTTCAACCGACGACGACGACGATGACGACAACGACAAACGCTTGCAACAAAACCAATATTTCAGGAACAGCGAAAGAAAAGGCAGAACCAGATGCGAAGGCATGGAACGGTATAAATCTGAACTATTGAGATTATTAAAAAAAAAAAAAAGATATTAAAATACTACTACGAACTACAACGAGAACCATGAAGTACCAAGAATACCTTAGAGTATCTGATTGAAAACACTTCAGTAATCATATCTCCAGAACGCGTGAACCTATTCTAACCAGTTAGAATAAAATTAGGTATAGGTATAAAATTCTACGTGAAGTGGTGCCAACATATCGATCTGTTGATCTTTTGAAGTTAATTTTGCACACATAGTGAACATACGTACATACATACACACATACACACAGACATTTGTTTTGTTGGTTGAGCTTGGTTGAATGGTATGTATGATCTTTCTGTCAAAAACAATCTTGAAAATCAATAAGAACAAATTTATTCCACCAGCTCAGACTCCGGTTGGCCACAAGAGACTCAACAGAATCCAAAGAACGGTTCCTACGGCGAAAAAAAAAACGCCACGACTGGAAAGTTCGCTTGGTGATGTTACTCATTGTACCATCTCCCGCCCTGGTCCGCCATCATCATTGTTACGTCTCCTCAACTCTGACAGTCTGTCTGTAGTGTTGTAGAGAGCTTTTGTATACTACTACTATACAATTCAGTTACATAATCCTGAAGGGGATAACACCGGACACGGGAGCAAGCTGATCCGGAGACACTACACTGACTGGATCCTGACCGTGCTCCACCAGAAAACGAACAAATCCTTCATTTTTTGAGGGTCTGGAATTGTAAGCTGTACTGTCTGGTAGTGTAAATGGAAGGACTGCTACATAGGCATAAGGGATTGAGGAAAATTATGATGGACACTAAAGACCGGGTGGGAAATCGTTTTTGCCAATGTTCTGAACATGCACTTCTGACATAATCCAGACTTGAAGGTGGACATCGGTAGTTTCATTCGAAGGACTCAGATTCGAGAAGGTGTGACAATGGACCGGGCTTAAATTAGAATTGAACTAACTTCATAAAGTGTCTTGTTCAACCATATGATTTATATACAAGAATTTAAAATAAAATAAAAAAAAACCCTAAAGAATCCACCTAGCGGTGATGGTGCCTTTCTCGTCCTTTCGAAAACCCATTTCAACAAATTTAGGCCCTCCGTCTTGAAAATTCTGGTCGCCATTTTTGAACTCCAGAGTTCAGACTTCTTTCTCATACCAGATATACCCATATTGAATGGTTTTAGAGCCTGAAACTCCATTAAACAGCTGCCATCTTGGATATTTGGCCACCATCTTCTGGTTGCTATTGTTGGACTCCGGAACAGCTCCTCCTCTCCTCTTCTTGGCGTAACGTCCTCACTGGGACAAAGCCTGCTTCTCAGCTTAGTGTTCTATGAGCACTTCCACAGTTTTTAACTGAGAGCTTCCTCTGCCAATGACCATTTTGCATGTGTATATCGTGTGGCAGGCACGAAGATACTCTATGCCCAAGGAAGTCTCCCGGAACAGCTCCCTATACCAAATATTCCCATATTTTATTATGTATGTCTAAAAAATCATTGAACAGCCGCCATGTTGAATTTTGGGACATTATCTTAGATTTTAGATCGCCATCTTGGATATTTTTTTTACATTTTCGGACTCCTAACATATTTTCCACACTATATATACCCATAATACATGGCTTTAAAGCCAAAAACTCCATTAAATAGCCGCTATCTTCAATTTGGAGCCACCATCTTGGATTTTAGACCGCCATATTGTATATTCTGGTCGCTTTTTTTGGAGTTCAGACATTTCCATACCAAATATGACCATGTTACATGAATCTAGAGCCTAAAACACCATTTCAGAACCGCCATCTTGAATTTGAAGCTGCCATTTTTTGTTTTACACCGCCATATTGTATATTCTGGTGGCCATTTTTAGAAATGACATCTTCCCCATACCAAATATTCCCATATTGCATGGTTTTAGAGCCTCAAACTTCATTTAACAGCCGTAATCCAGAATTTGGAGCCACCATTTTGAATTAGGAGCCATCTTGGATTTTAGGCCGCCATCTTGGATATTCTAATCATTATTTATAGACTCCGGATGTCTTCCCCACAACAAATATAATAATTTTGTATGGTTTTAGAGCCTGAGATCTTGAATTTGGAGCCGCCATCTTGAATTTTAGATCGCCAACTTGAATATTCTGGCAGTCATTTTAAAATTTGACATCTTCTCCATACCAGGTACATCCAAATTGCATGAATTAGAACCTAAAACTTCATTAAACAGCCACCATCTTGAATTTGGAGCCGCCATCTTGGATTTTAGACCACCAACTTGGATAATTCTGATCGGAGACGTCTTCCCCATACAAAATATGCTAATATTGTATGGTTTAGAGCCTAAAACTCCATTAAACAGCCGCCATCTTGAATAAGAATCGCAATCTTGGATTTTAGGCCGCCATCTTGATTATTCTTATCTCTATTTATGGGCTCCGGATATCTTTCGCAATGTCGTTGGTGCTGACAACTACATTAACCAGCCGCCATCTTGAATTTCGAGTCGCCATCTTGGATTTTAGACCACCATCTTGGATATTTTGGTCGGGGACATCTTTCCCATACAAAATATGCTAATATTGCATGGTTTAGAACCTGAAATTGCATTAAACAGCCGCCATCTTGAATTTGTAACCGCAGTCTTGGATTTTAGGCCGCCATCTTGGTTATTATATTTATGGACTCCAGATATTTTTCCCAATGTAATTGAGACCAACAACTACATTAAACAGCCGCCATCTTAAATTTCGAGTCGCCATCTTGGATTTTAGACCACCATTATGTATATTCTGGTCGGGGACATCTCCTCCATATAAAATATACTAATATTGCATGGATTGAATCCTAAAACTCTATTTTCTGGTCCCCATCCAGACATCTTGTCCATGATATATCCATATTGCATGATTTAGGGATCAAAACTCCATTAAACAGACGCCAGCTTGAATTTAGAGCCGCCATCTTGGATATTCTAGTTGCCATTTTTGGAAATGGCATCTCTTCCATACCAAGAACACCCATATTGCAAGGCTTTGGAGCCTAAAGCTCCATTAAACTGCCGCCATCTTGGATATTCAGGTCGGAGACATCTTCCTCATACCAAATACATAGCAAGGTTTAAGGGAATAAAACTACATTAAACTGTCGCCAGCTTGAATTTGAAGTCGCCATCTTGGCTTTTAAACCACCATCTTGTATATTCTGGACGGGGACATTTTCCCCATAAAAATAATACTAATATTGCATGGTATAGAGTCTAAAACTCCATCAAACAGCCACCATCTTGAATTTATTGCTACCATCTTGGATTTTAGACCGCCATTTTGGATTTTCTGGTTCCCATTTTTGGACTCCAGACATCTTTCCCATACCAAATATACCTATATTGCATGGTTTAAAGTCTTAACTCCGTTAACCAGACGCCATCTTGAATTTGGAACCGCCATCTTCAATATTAGGTTGCCATCTTGAATTTTGGGCTGACATCGTAGAATTTCTGGTCTCCGTTATTGATTTCCGAACCAAATTCATCAAGCATGCTAAAAATTACAAAAATCGCCGCAGTTTGACGTGTCGCATCATAGGGTTTGATTCAGTTTTAAATACAGCCAGTTCTACCGGTGCTGGTCCGGATCACTAAAATGGTCATAACTCCGGAACGCCTGAACCAATCAGAACCATTTTTAATAGCAAACAATGCAGTAAAATTCCGGTTCGAATCGAGCTATAAGCCGTAAAATCGGCCCGTGGGAAGTACCCTAAAAGTGAGTGAACTGTTTTTGCGCACAGACATACATACACACATACACATATCAACATAATCGAACTGAGTTTATTCGTGTTCACAGAGCTTTCTATTGAAAGTTCGGTTTTTTATTGAACATTTAACCTTTCAGTACACTTTAGTGAACGAGAAAGGCAAAAAATGTTTCTAAATCTTTATCACGCTTGTCCGATGATAAGAAAGCATGAATAGAAAGTATATGCGGAGATTTTGTAAAACGGTTAGAAGTGTGCGATTCAAAAATACGCCGATTTCAGCCTGTTAAAGATGGACTTTCTGACTGATTAATTAAAAGTAAGATATAAGGAACATTCTGATAATTTCCTTTTTCTTCTTGTTTGTTGGTTTAACTAATACTTCGTTGGCATACAGTCTTCTCAGCTCAATATTCTACAGTTATTGACGGAAAGCTTACTTTACTAATAATCATTTTACATCCTTATGACGAGTAGGCAGACACATCAAGAAACTCTATGCTAATTCTGATGATGTGTTTGGACCATGCCGCAATGTTCAACTTCAAAAGTCACTTCTGCCACCACGAAAAACAGGCATGAATCTCGCGAGAGATATAATCCCACACATGTCAAAAAAGCATGCTCACAATTCGCGAACATACTACCACCCCCATTGGAATCTCATCAATTATTCACAAATAAAGCACATTTTCGCCCAAATCCACTCCAACAGTCCAATTTCAACTTCAAGGTACGACTCCCGGACTAGAACAGAACGAGGCGACGATGACGACCATAACGCTGCGCTGGCACCGACGACTGGACTGGTATATCATCTTTTTCGACCATTCC
Organism: Aedes albopictus; assembly: GCF_035046485.1. Classification (NCBI taxonomy): domain Eukaryota; kingdom Metazoa; phylum Arthropoda; class Insecta; order Diptera; family Culicidae; genus Aedes; species Aedes albopictus. The sequence continues at coordinate 285,561,704 of NC_085136.1, read as the reverse complement.
GCAACTAGAAGTAGCGAAATCCTCCTCTGGGCGTCGCGTCGGTCCACAAAATCCCTATTCTAACTTTTTGGCTTTCGCGTGTGCGTTGTTCCAGGCTAATCCCGGTCAGGCTAGGCCAAGCTGGGCCGGGCTAGGCCAGGCTGGACTTGAAATCGTTCATCTTCCAGTGACATTTACACTAGTAGTACGACCTAGTGAGTCAGAAGTAGCAGAAGTGTGTGAGCGATTATTGGCCCAGTTCCAACCGAGCGCGAGCCGCAGATATGTGAATTGCGTTCAGTGGTGTAGCAAGGATGCGGAGTACTGCCTGGTCTAAACTTATGCCGTTTTTCTATTTGATCCAGGTCCAACCTGGGTTGCAACTGGATGAGATCACAGTTTCAACCCGAACCTGACTTCGGTTTTGCTTGTACTAAAGTTTGTTTGACGTTGTTTGTGCTTACACATTTTCCGCCAATCCAGTTCCAACCCAGGTTAAAAAAGAAAAACGGCACTAGTTTGTCACTCGAGTGACGAGTAAAGATCTTTACTCCTGTGACAGAACACACAGATAATTACAAAACACTGAAAACTTTTTTAGGTTATTCAAGGGTGCAAATAACCTCCCTTCATTTTCCTCTTGGAAGAATTATTGCAAACAATCTGGAGCTTTCTTTAAAGGAACTCACTTTAAATGTTTTTTTTATTCTTTCAGCAGGATTGAAGCAGTCCGTCGTGGTAAAGTTAGAGCTGGAAACTCAAAAGTATCCAAATTTCAGCGCCCTGTACTGGTACGTCCCCCAGGGAATGGTGTCGCTATTTCGCCTAATTGAGAGTTATTCCTAATAAAAAATCCTCCATGTACAATTACATTACATTCTTCTAAAATTATCGTGAAAGGGAAATTCTTACTCGAATTCTGTTTATGAGAATTCTTCGTAAAATTTTAAGAATTCTTCTTAAATTTTAAGAATTTTTCTTAAAATTTTGAGAATTTTTCTTAAAATTTTGAGAAGTCATCTTAAAATTTCTAGAAAATTATCCTGGATTACCTCCATGCAAACCCGTGCACAAGGAAGGGGTTTTGGGGGTTAAACCCCTCCCATTGCCGATATTGCATACACTAGGCGCCCCTTTGCCCTTTGCCAAATTAGGAAAAACCCCTCCCTTTTCGCCCTTTCTGTGCACGGGACTATCTCCATGGATACCATCGGAAATTCCTTTGATGATTATTTCAGGATTAAATAAAACTTTGCAGGAATGTTTGCAGAAAGAAGTTTCTCGCAGGATTTCTTAAAATGATTTTAGCAAAAATTACTCTTAGGATTCCCCTTAGCATGCCTCCAGAATATATCCCTATCCATTCATTTCTTGAATTTTTTGTTCCAGGGATCCCTCCAGGGATTTTTTCAATAATTCCTTTAGACTTTTACTAGAATTCTTAAAAAAAATCGCAAAAGTTTCATTTTGAAACTGGTCCACGAGTTTGCTCATAAATCCCTTCCGAAATTCCTCGTGTGGTTTCTTAAGGTACTGTACAGGGAAACCCTGTAAGGATTGTCACATAAGCTCATGATTGTGTTCTTTCGTGTATTCCTGCAAAAGTTTCTGAAGAAACTTTTCCAGAAATTTTAATTTTTTCCACGTTTTTTTTTAATTTCTTCAAAAACTATTTTAGATTTTTTTTCAAGAATTTTTTTTAGGATTTTTCCAGAATTTCCTCCGGGGGTTTCTTTAGAAATACCTCCAAACATTTCTTCCAAAGATGCAATTCCAGTAGATATTTTTTTATTAAGACTTTGAGATTCTTCCATAAATTCCTCTAGGGGTTTAGTTTGGAAATTCAGATTTTTTTCCAGAAAATTTTAAAGAAATTGTTGGTTGAAGTTCTTGAATTTAAAGAAGGTTACTTCAGGTATTACTCCTTTTTTCAGGGATATCTTGAGCATTTATTTGAAAATTTTTCAGGAAAATTCTCAAGAGATTCAACTGGAAGTTCTTCTCGGCGTTTCCCCAATAGTACTTGCAGGTATACTCCAGGCATTGCTTTGGATTCATTCAGACCTCCCTCAGGGATACTTTCAGATTTTTTCCTAAGATTCTCTCAACAACTTCAGCAGAAAATATTCCACAATCTATTCCTCTGCATTTTTCAAAGATTTTTTTACGATTTTTTTCCAAAAGTACCTACTCATGGTTTTTCGGTTCTTCCAGGTTTTATTTCAAAGATTTCTTATTATTTTTCATTCATTTCTTCGGTAGTTTTCTAAAGAATTCCTCACGATTTATTTTTGTTTCTGCCAGATTTTCTTTATTAATTTCTTCAGATAGTAGTCCAAGGACTTAAGGACTTAAGAAATTATATATGATTTTTTTTTCAAATAATTTCTTCAAAGCTATCTCTAGTAGTTCTTCCAAGGATTTCCTCAAAAATCCTTTCAGGGATCTCTCAGAAATTTATTGAGGGATATTATTGAGAAATGAGAACTCCACCAGTACCTTTGTCTGCGATTTCTGCAGACATTTTTAAAGAAATTCTTTCAGAAATTCCTGTACGTTTTTTTTTTAATTTTTATTTTTGTGTATTTTAACTTAAATGCTAATTCTACACTCAATTCCTGTACGGATTTTCCGGCAATTTCTCTAGCATTTTACCCTTGGATTTTTTTTGCAGAGCTCCGCCAGAAGTATTCCATGATTTTTTTTTCTGGGAACTAAACACCTTAGTTACCTCAGGCATTCTACTAGGAATTTATGGAATTTTGGTTCAGGAATTCTTCCTGAAAATTTTAATTTAATTTAATTTATTTTGATTTTGATTCAAGAATTTCTTCTTAGAGTTTCTGAAAGTATTTCCAAGAGTATTTAAAGGGATTTCTTGAGACAATTCTCCTGGAATTCCTTAAAAATTCATTTGGTTATCCTGCAGAAAATGTTCGGATATTCCGCTAGGGATTTTCCAGAATTTTCTTCAGAAATGGACCAAAAATACAGAAGGACTCTTCAATATTTTTTGTATTTCTTTTGATCTCTAAAAAGAAAATAAAAATTGCAGGAATTCATGCTGGAATAACTGAAGTAATTCCTTGAAGATCTATTGGAGAAAACCCTGGAAAGAATTTCCGAAGAAATTTCTCTAGAAATTATCAAGAAATTTGTTGAAGAATTTCTGGAAAACTCCATGGAAAAACTTTCAAAGCCATTCCTGAAGAAGTCCCTGAAGATAGAAATATCCCTTCAAAGAAATTTCCAGCAGGAACTCCTGAAAAACAAACCCTGAAAGAATTTCTGAAGAAACCTTCAGTAAAATCCCTGTAGAAATCTGAAGAAGTACTTTTGAAATAGTCTTTAGAGAAATATCTGAATAAAAAATCAGAATAGTTCTTGAAAAAGACTCATGAGAGATTTCCGAAGAAACTTCTTGTGAAACCCTTGGTGAACTTCCTGAAAAACAATTTAAAGTAAACTCCTGGTGAAATCCGTTAGTAAAATTCTTCGAAGATTTTCTGAAAGTGTTACAGGAGAAATCTGTAGATGAATATCTGAATAAAAAACAAGTCAAGTATCTAGAAAAAATAATCTAAATTGCGCCCTACACTGAACTACACCACAGCTAACTACTATTAGGTACCAAAATACTGTTTGTTTTGAAGATTGAGTGATGCTGCTTCCAGGTACAGTGAAATACGATATTGATAATAGTGAATACATTGGAACTTCTAGAAAAGTTATCAAAAAGTGACTATAGAAACGAAAAATAGAAAAAAAAATGAAAGAAAAATTCTACACAATCCATTCGACAGAGACTAATGGAAGACACTTCGATAAAGTTGTTTAGGTGCCACCATAGTTTTTTTGCAAAATATCTGAAAAAATATATAGTTAAGGCACCCCGGGGCAAGTGGGACCATAAATAGTGCTAGTTTGGTTTTGTCATGCCAAAAAATTCTGAACATAAATAATTTTATATATAATTCCAGAAACGATGTTGCTATATATATATTTTTTAAATTAACATAGATTAACGATAGCAAGATTGATGATTTTTTTTGTATTGTGAACTATGAATAGGGTGACAATGGGTATTGTCGGCAGGTTTGTTCTCTTCGTCATGGGGGGTTTTTGTCAGCCAAATTGCCTGAAACTTGGCCATATAATTCAGCTAATTTGGGAAGGATTTGGAACCAACTCTAAGTTCAATAGGTTTCAATAAACCCCCTAGGACGAAGAGAACAAAACGGCCGAGAATAGGTAATTTCCCCTATGTCGTTTTCCAATTTTTTATTACTTTAGTTTGGTATTGATGCGATTCAAATGATGTGAAAGAAAAATGCTAGCCATAAAATAAAAAAAAAATAAAAACAATTATGGCTATAGGTCTTACTTGTCCCCGTGGTACCTTAATATTGTCGAAATATTGAGTAAAACCCTGCAAATCATCCAGAGCGACTGGAAATATGTTGATCGAAGGAACTTGGCACTATCAGTCTTGAAAATCAAACGATTTAGTTTAGCTTTTTGCCCGACGATCAAAAGATTTGGCCTTTTTCGTGGGAAAAATTTGCATATCGTTTTCGTCCTAAAATCTATGTTTTTTCTCGGTTTTCATGATGTAGGTTTTTTTCTGATGTTTTCTTCTTATTTTTTTGATACCTTAAATTTTGGTTTTTTCATATCTTTCGCCTCCAAAGTGGTGATTTTGTGGTAACCTTCTCCATCAACTTTTCACAGTACTACTTGATTCAGTAACGCCTGTTAAAAAAACTCAAAAAAATCCTTTGAAAAAGACCACATCCCATGGTCGAAACGTTAGGCAAAATAAAATAAATAGTATGATTGTAAAACTGAGAGTGTCAAACCCCTCCGATAATCTAGTAGAATTTAATGAATCTTTGCACACTTTTTGTGTGGCTTTCTGGCATTATTCAATATTATTCAATATGAAATAATTCATATCAAAGTTCAGAATGTCTCTTGAGCTGTTTTCCTTAGGGAACCCCGATGATTTCATGTGGATAATCGTTGCGGTATTCTTTTGAGTCTTCCTGTATAATTCATGTTTTTTTTTGATGATTTGTTTTAAATATTAGTCCGGAAAGTGACTTGACACAAAATTGTCTGGCTCAACTCATTTTATGTTGAGTATTTTACTGTATAATATTTTTTGTATCCCATCATTTAAAAAAATCAGGAAATATTGCCCAGCCCGTCTGAAAAATTTCAGGAAAAACACTGCAGAAATATCTGGTTATTTTTTTATTTTATTTTTTCTGGATAACGTTGTGGTAAAAATCCTACAGGTATTTCTAATCGTAATCCTAAAACTTTTTGCTTGGATTCCTTGACAAGCTTTGATGGAACCCCTGTTTTAATTTCAGACGTAATTCCTCTGGAAGAATCAACTGTAAAAGACTACTGTGTAATTGAGTGTCTTTAATTTTTTTTTTTTATTAATTTCACTAGTTTACAGCATTTTTGAACTCGGTAAGCTGATGATCATTTTTGGTGTAGAATCATGCCCTGAGTTCGAAAACGCGAAGGAAAAAAATTACAGTAGAGCGGATTTTTTTTCGACTTTTCATACAAGGCTGATGATTTGAAATCGATTTTTGTTCTATTTTTAAGCAAAGTCGCTCACTTTAAACATCTAATTCTCCGTAATCAATGCTCCGATTGAGCTGAAATTTTTACTGTAACTCGCCTACATATGATATGTCAAATAAACGTCGAGAAAGAATTTTTAAGTTGGTTTTTTCTTATTGAAAAAAATACATTTCTTCAAAATTTTTTGGGAATTTTCCTAAAATTTAAGAAGATCGTCCCTAAAACTTGTCAATATCTTGAATTTCATCAATCTGACGCAAAACCTGTTTTCAGATGATCGAATGGTATTATATTCAGCTTTTAATTTATGGAAAAAGATTTGAAATTGGTTGAACGAAACGTAATATATTTGAATTTTAGTAAATTACATATTTTGAAAAGTTGCAAAACTCGATATTGAGCTAAAACTCAAAAACTGTTCTACTTAAAATTTTTTGAAGGTCGGTTTCGAAATCAGCACTAAATTGTGCTTCAAAAATGTTGGTCGTGGATAGATGTTCACGACTTTCGTTTTATTTTGTAAACTTGTGTTTTTGGTATTCGTAAAATATACTGTAGTGCAATTCTGGGAAAAGTTAATTATGATCTCGTTACGTTTTTTTTTTTTGCAAAAAATATCAGTCGATTTTCAAAACAATCGAAAAGTGTCCTGACATGGGAAATTATAGTATAAAACGTAGTTCAGCCGATTTTAATTCAGCTATTTTTTCTGAAATTCTCAAAACAAACGTTTAAGAACTTTTGAAAATAGACGTTTTGTCATATCTAATAACGAAACAAACTGGAAAGTTCAATAGTGAAATTACCCAAGGTTTTTAGCTAGAAGTTGAAAGATCTTAAGGAGCTTTTCCAGAATTGATACTTAATATTTCCTTGGATATCTCGTATAAAGTATACCATCAGAAATCTCTTTGTACACTAGTCTTAAAACAATCTAAAATTGTTATCGACTGCGCATCAGATTACAGTTGTTAAACGCCTGGAAAAGAAAAACTTCATACTAGCTGACCCATAAATAGTGACTAAGCCACTAAAATTGATTTGCTACCATGCCCGCAGTTGCTGTGGGGAGCCTCGACTGAGATTGAGATTGTAGTTAGAACTGAGAAGCAGCTTTTGCCCCAATGGAACGTTTCGCCGAAAAGAAGAAGAAAACCAGTTGGTAAGTTGACAAACAAGCCTGGCCTTTGTTGTCCGTTTAAATTCAGCTTGATTGAGGTATGACCGTACGGGTTTGGGCCGAAGCGTCTCAGATTTTCATGAAACTTTTTCCACAGGCAGAGTTCATGGATATATTAATAAAAAAAAAATTGAAAAAAAATCAGGGTCGCCTATTTTCCCGGAAAACTCAAGTGGATTTTTTTTGTTCTCCCCTGGTACTGCTTACTTTGAAAAATTTTAACTCAGGAACGAAGCATCGTTGAAATTTTTTTTCTAAGAAAATGAAAGAACTTTTTTTCAGGAATTCAAAAAAAAAATATGAACTGGAAAAAGTTTTACACGAAATGTTCCACAGTTAAGAAAATTCGTAAAGAAAAGCCAGAAAAACTATGGCCGAACTCGTGGAAAATTTTCAAAAAATATGTTTGAGAAGGTGACTATATAAGCTTTAATCGCTGAAATTTTTGGAATGCACTTTTTTTTCGTTTTTGAGTTTTTATGAAAAATGTCCAAATGTGCTAAGTAAACCTTTTATTTGAAAAATAAAGCAAATTTTCTCAGAAATTCAAAGTTTTGTAAAGAATGACCATACACTATATAATCATGTTCCACAAAATTGGCCATAACTCAGGAAAAAAAACATTTTCCACATCATATTTTTTGGAATCCTGTGAAAATTTGCTTTCATTGTTATACGAAAACTTTGTTTCTATGATGCTTCGTCCTTGAGTTATGATTTTCCAAAGAAAAGGTTACATGGCACATTTCGACATTTTTCTCAAAATTGGCCATAACTCGAAAACGAAAAAAAAGTGCTTTCCCAAAACTTCAGCGATTAAAGCTTATGAAGTAACCTTCTCAAAAATATTTTTTTGAAAATTTTCCACAGGTTCAGGCTTAGCTTTTCGGCTTTTCTTTACGAATTTTCTCAACGATGAAAAATGTTGTGGAAAACTTTTTCCAGTTCATATTTTTTTTTTTAATTCCTGAGAAAATTTGCCTTCATTTTCCTAAAAAAAACTTTCTACAGTGCTTCGTTCTTAAGTTAAGATTTTTCAAAGTAAGTATTGTCAGAGGAAAACAAAAAAGTTCCACAATTTTTTGTATAAAAATGAAAGCAAATTTTCTCAGGAATCCAAAGTGTTGTACAGAATGACCATATAAGCCTATATTATATAATCATGTTCACAAAATCGGCCATAACTCAGGAACAAAAAAAAGTACATTCCAAAAATTTCAGCGATTAAAGCTTATAAAGTAACCTTCTCAAACATCTTTTTTGAAATTTTTCCACGAGTTCGGCTTTTCTTTATGCATTTTCTTAGCGGTGGAAAAATTTGTGGAAACTTTTTCCACATAATGTATTTTTTTATTCCTGAGAATGTTTGCTTTCATTTTCGCATAAAAACTTTGTTTCTACGATACTTCGTCCTTGAGTTATGATTTATCAAAGTAAGGCTTATATGGCACATTTAAACATTTTTCACAAAATTGGCCATAACTCAAAAACGAAAACAAAGTGCATTCCAAAAATGTCAGCGATTATAGCTTATGAAGTAGCCTTCTCATGAATATTTTTTTTTTTTTGAAAATTTTTCTTCGAGTTCGGGCATAGTTTTTCCAGCTTTTCTTTACGAGTTTTCTCATCGATGAAAAAAATTGTGGAAAACTATTTCAGTTCATAGTTTGGGCAACGCCAGATACACCTACACTACCCGTCATAAGTACGGACTCACAAAAAGTATTGCAACAATATTGCATCACCCTGACTCACCTCGAAATCTCCAAAACCAGAGGACTTACAAAGATGCTGTCTTTAGGAAAGTTATTCAGAAGATCAAAAGCAACAACTTTTCTGAAGCCGGCATTTTTGTAGGTGTTCTGGTTTAAGAGATATCGAGGTGAGTCAGGGTGATGCAATATTGTTGCAATACTTTTTGTGAGTCCGTACTTATGACGGGTAGTGTATGTTTAATATGCACACATTTCTCCTCCAAACTCGCATCCCACGAGCGAGCTTTAGTTGTGCGCCTACCATCCCTTCCGAAATCCACGTATAATCGCCACTGGACCGAAAATAGAACCAACTTCAGCGATGATGATGAAGGCTGCTACGACGATATCTACGGATACCGCAGTTCTCCGCACGTATACGTACGCTTCGGTCCTCTAGATCTAGTTATGGTCGCTGCTGCGCTGGGTCCCTCGGAGTGTGTCAATTTTTTTTCCGCTGCCACGCCACCGACAGAAACTACACTCAAGAATGCTCGTTTGGTTGCCACTGCAACTGCTGACTGGAGCTGCGAAGCGGCTCCACCGCCGCATCGTAGTGTTACGTGTCCGAAAGTTTTTCTCCCCAGCAGCGCGCGGCAGCGCGACACTAAGGGGGTAGGCAAATGTCCAATTAGAGGTGGCTCACGCCTTCCTAGCACTAGCAGCGAGCGTTCGGGGCCCGTGTCCGGGCCCGTGTGTGTTTTGAGACTGAGGCATCTAGGCAAATCATGAATATTTTGACGAACTGCAAAATGGGACGTTTGGACGACCGGTCGGTACCAGAGTAGTAGCAGTGCGGCGCAGCACTACCGTCGGCCTTGATGGTGTGCGAAGGCGGAAACGTGGTTGATACTGATGCTCTGCGTTGGATGTGCTGCTGCTGCAGACCACATCACCACACCGGCACGGCACGGTCCAAAAAGAGATTATTCCCCAGTGGGATGAGAAGTTTGTTTGCACAGCGTGTTCTACTTTTCTCTGAATTTGGGATTGGGTTTGATCGTGTTTGAGATGAAGAGTTGGTTCTTCAGAAGTTGGAACATGGACTGGGTTTTGGGGCAATAAAATTACATTAATATTAAAATTTTGAACAAACATCGGGTTGGAACGAGTCCAGGCAGTAGCAGAATATGGATTGATGACATATGTTGATTTTATTCAAAAGGCTACGTATCTTGAGAATGATAAAAATCGAATTCTTTATATTGCATTAAATGATCGGGACAGGCAAAATTTTCACTTTACAAAAAATGTTCAATTAGCTGTAACGTTTCGAAAAGTGCATCAAATATTCTTAAATAAATAATTTTCTTTCGTGTAAAGAATTTTAAGTTAAGTCAACGGTTTTTCATAACTCATTATATAAGTCATAAACAGCCAAAATTTCATTGCATTCGGTTCATTGAATCCGGAGATATAACAGCTCAAAGTTGGCTATTGGATAATTTTACCTTTTCCAAGAATCTTTATAACTTTGTGAAGAATGACCTAAACTTTTCCAAATTTGGAGCACTGATACACAACTAGTTGATGAACTTACCCTAAAAATTTGAGAATATGTTATGCCTTTTTCGAAAAGTTACAGATAGTTGAAGGTGAAAATTTTGCCTGTTCCGATCATTTTGTCTATCCCCTGTAGCTTCCACTTTCTTATGCTTATGTTCAACAAGGAGTAAAGAATGTTCAGAGCAGACATAAACGATAGATTTCTGCACACGACATATTGTGTACATACTGTCATTCAATGACAAAGGACAAATATATTGCTTCTAGTTGGGTCCACTTAAGAAACAACATTCAATCGAACAAGAATTCGACAATGGGCTGGACAACCAATATGCCTCGATAGGATTGCTATCGACATCCACTCAAAACGCTGGCCTTTGTCGTCGAACTCCAAAAATAAAAATCAAAATTAGGATCACGCTGCAGTCCACCTTCGGTAACACCGCTTGTCTCAATACATATCCCTCAATCCATCATCGATTTAACACACTGACCGAACCTTGTACACACCGGGAATTTGACACCCACAAATGAACCTCACGGTCGGGCCTGGCCGGTCATCGAGATTTGTCCTCTAGGGGTGACGAAAAAAAAACATGGCACCAGCCAGGACACCAAGAAGTGCCATGCTCGATTTCCGGAAGACCCCAGCCCCAGTTCAAACCGGGCACACAAAAGGGCGAGCTCGCGCTTGCCTGAATGGAAAAGAAGTCTGCTGGGGGCAGCCAGCAGCAGTGACTTGATTGAATTTCAATGCCTTTTCATCAGCAGCAGCCCCGGCTGCTGTAAGGCTGAGGAGAATGGAAAGGAGTCGTGCGTGTGTTTCCCCCTCTCTGCTGGTGGTTCACGTGTCACAGTGCGTGCCTATATCTCCTCCGCCTGGTCCCATGAACACAAGGATACAAGCACACAAGGAACCCATGCCGGTCCTTTCACTTTTTATGATCTCTCGTACCGGTTCGCCTAGTCTTCAGCAGCACTCCGGACTAGAGGAAAAAGAAACACATGAATATTTATTGAATTTAGACATTTATTCTTTTCCGTTGACTGGGAATGTACGAGCGTTGGCTGTCGTCGTCAACGAAGGCGACGGTTTCAAGCTGAGCAGAAAAGTACACAGAAAAACAAGCATTCTTTTCCATTTATTGGCACACACGCACCCCATAGCCTACAGGAATTGGTTACTTTTGTGGGGTTGTTTGCAGTGCCAGAACACGCGGCTTCGGCCTCTCGAATTTTGCGAGCACTTTGGGGAGGGGGTTCACGAGTTCATCAGGATTTCTCAAATCAAGTATGGATTGACTGCCTGGGACTCCATAATACGTAGGAATCTTTATTGTGTAAGGGCTGGTAATTTTCTATTGTAAGACGAGCTAGACGGTAGAAAACACGTCAGTGAAGGAAAAAGAAATGTTGAGGCAAACGATCGCCTACTGCAGAACGTCAAATGTGACTGTCAAATCGCTTTTAAAGCCTCGCTCATAAAACTGTAAGACGAGAAAGGCTGTATCACAAATGCTCCATTTACCGTTAATTTAAAAAAAATGCCGGAACGGACGCCAGACGAGGGCGAGCACCATCGGGTACATGGAAAGGAGTTGGCGAAACCAATGGTTCGACGAGGAGTGCAGACGCAGACAGAGCAATTTTGTAGGTTAAGAAGTGCTGCATTCTGTGGCGGTAATGCTGCAGCAAGTAACCCGGCAGAACATGGAACGTTACAAGGATAAGCAGAAACAGCGCCGCCTGTAGAAAGCAGAATGCGCATCCCGCAACGGTTTCGTGCCGCGAGCGAAGTATGCAGGGATAAGAACGGGGGCCTCTTGACGGGCGGACGTGCTCGAAATGTGGAGGCAGCACTTCGACAAGCGCCTGAATGGCGTGGAGATCGTAGGCACGGGAGACTACGACAACGGAGCAGAGGACGGAATTGAGCCAACTCTCACGCTGAGGGAATCCAACAAAGCAGCTGGAAAGGATGGTATCGCAGCTGAGCTCACAAGATGGGCCCCGAAAAGTTGGCCACCTGTCTGCACCGGTTGGTAGTTGGGATCTGAGAAACCAAACAGCTACCGGAAGAGTTGAAGGAAGGGGTAATCAACTCCATTCACAAGAAAGGTGACCATATGAAATGTGAGAATTCAGAGCGATCACCATTTTGAATGCTGCATGCAAAGTGCTATCCCAGATCATCTTCCGTCGTCTGTCACCTAAAACGAATGAGCTAGTGAGAAGTTATCAAGCCGGTTCCACCGCGGCCGGTCGACAACGGACCAGATCTACACCGTACGGCAAATCATCTAGTAATTCCGTGAATACCAGATCCCAACGCATCACCTGTTCATCGACTTCAAAGCAATATACGACAGTATCGACCACGCAGAGCTATGGAGAATCATGGACGAAAACGGCTTTCCTGGGAAAACAAAATATTTTATTTAATACGACTTCAAAATAGAAAATCACTGTGCATTAATTTTTGGTTTCATGAAAACGACATATCCATGACATAATATGTTTCGAGACACTTCATAATAACTGCTGCAGGACGAAGTAAATATTATGCTATTTCGGATTATGTTTTCGGTCTTTCTTGGGCATTTCCATGAGTTTCCAGAGGATAGATTTTTTCTATGAATCCGCATTCTTTCAGGAAATAGTCCACGGATTTTGTCAGAAATGCTTTCAGCGTTTCTTTAAGCAATTCAAAAGTTCCTCTAGAAATTTCCCCACGTATTTTGATAGAAAATCTTGCATAGACTTATTCAAAAATTCGTACAAAAATTCCTTCAGAAATGTTTCCAGGGATTTTTTTAGAAATTTCCCTTTAGACTGCTTAGAAAATTCTTATTCTTATTCATCAATAATTTGTCCAAGGATTCCGAATTCAATCTCCTATAGATTTGTTACAATCTTAAGGATTTCTTCAGAAATCTTCCCAGGTATTTTAATACAAAATTTACAAAGGTTTAGTTCAAAAAAATGATCTACCTTTTTTTAGATTTTTTTCAAGGGAATCTTGAAAAAAAAATCTTCAAATATCCCCTAATAATTTCTACAATAATAATTTGAGGTAGATTTTTATGAATTTCTTCTAAAACTTTACAAGGAATTATTTTAGAAATTCTTCTAAGAAATCGGTTAGAAAATTTATCGGAAATTTATCCAGTGATTCATTTAGAATTTTATAGAGGGATTTCTTTAGCTTTTTTTATGAAAATTCTTTTATAAATTCATCTAGTGGTTTCTCCAGAAATTTCCTCAGAAATTCTTCTAGGTTTTTTTTTTAGGAAATCCACTAAATCTTTGTTCAGAGATTCCATAGAAAATTTCCACATGAATGCGGCAAAATAATTCTTCTGGGATTCATTCAGATAACCTTGTAGATTTTTAAGGATAACTCTATTGATTTCTTCACGGATTCTTAAAAAAAAACTAATACATTACGTAAATTCTTTTAGAAATATCTCAAGAGTTTTTCCTGGTGATCTTTGCAGGCTCTTATCTATACGTTTCTCAAGAATTCAGGAATTTTTCAGAATGTTTCCACAGTTTTGTCCAAGAATACTTCAAGAAAATCCTCCAAGATCTTTGTTAGAGGATTTCTCCACGAATTTTCCTATAATCTCTTTTTGTTAATTCCACCAAAGGTTTCCGAAAAGTTTCTTTGGGATTCCTTTAAGATTTTCGCTGTGATTTACTCGGACATTCCTCAAGAGATTAATTCTAAAGCACTTCTTAGAATTTCCACAGGAATTCTACTGAAGATTTCTTCAGAAATTTCTCCTGCAGTTCTTTTCTAAGACTTCTGCAGAATTTAAGCGTATTGCTTTAGGAATTCTAGCAAGAGATTTCTTTAAAAGTTCTACCGTGGAGTTTCTCAGAAATTAAAAAAAAATCGAAATCCTACAGAGATTGTTTAGGAAATACTTACTTAGCATTCTTTTAGAAACTCCTTCAGTGGTTTCTGCAAATATTCCTACAAGGATTTCTTTTAAAAATTACTGTTGCGATTCCACCAGAAATATCTCCTGGGATATCTTGCGGACTTTCTGCAAAATTTATTCAGGTATTCCCCCAGATTTTTTTTCAGAAGTTCATCCAGAAATTCCCTTTTTGTAAAATTTGTCTCAGAAATTTTCACAAAAAAACTTCTGAAGATATGTTTGGACATTCGTGGAAGGAGTTCTTAAACAATTTTTGGAGAAAAATCTGGACAAAAAATCCATAAACAATTTCTGAAGGTATTTTTTGATCAATTCCTGCAGGAATAACTTGCATAATACCTAGGAGAATACATGAAGGAACACCTTAAGATACCCCGCTAATTCTAAGAAAAAAAACATGGTAGATTTATGCAAGAATTCAGCAAGTATTTTTAAGAAAACTTCATAAGGGGCTCTTGAAAAAATCATAGAGGAGTTTCTAAAGAATGTCTGCAGAAATCACTGGTGAAGGTACTAATGTAAATCTTGGAGATACCTGTGAAGTAAGTCTTGGAAGAAATTTTGTTCAATTGCTAGAGGTATTTGTACATAAACATCCCGAAACCATTAATTGGATAAATTTCGGAAAGAAATCCTGCAGAAACAAAAACAAAATCCTGGAGAATTTCTCTGAAGAATCTCAAAAAAAATAATTTTGACTAAATCTTTAAAATAATAACTTGAAGAACTGGAGATTTCTCCATGTATGCGTAGTAGAATGTCATGAAACACTACTTGTAAAATGAAAAGGAATAGATTCTGCAGTAATTTCTGCAAACATTTTTGAGAGAATCTTTTTCATTTTTTTTTTAAGAACCCTTGAAAGAGGGTCTGAATCAAACCTTGCCTGGAGAAACACATAAAGAAAGTGTTAGAGAAATTCTTGGAATTCTAGAAAAAAAAAAACAATATACGCCCGTGAAAATCCCTGAACAAATGGAGTTATATCTGAAAAAAGTTTGGAAAATGTCTAGATTTGAGAAGGAAACCCCTAGAAAATATTCTGAAAGAACCTTCGAATGTTTTTGAAAAAACTCCTTTAATTACATCCTGTGATGAAACGTTTTGTGGAATTCCTAGAGAAACTCATAGAGAATTTTCTAGAAGAATTTCTCGACAAACTTTTAGAAGAATTTTCGGAGAAACCTCATGGCAAAAAAATCTGACTTAATTTTCGGAGGCTTTTTTTCCAGAAACGTATGTTTCTATATTAAGAAATACAAGCATGAATTTAGTAACAACCTTGAAGGAATTTCCTAAAGAATCCGTAGGATTCCAGGAGAAATTTCAAAAGAAATTTTGGAGAAACCTGTGGACCAATTTGAAGTTTAATTTGTTCAATATTTCTTGAGATACTCTTTTCGAAGTGCCAATAAAAAATCCTGAAAGAAACCAGGAGGAAAAATTCGGAAAAAATCCATAGACAGAAAAGCATTTCCAATGCTAAGATGAATCTTTAGAGGACTTTCTGTTCAAATCATTCCAATAAAGCCAAAGAGAAATTGATTGATTGATTTGTCTTTATTAAAGAGACTTCCAGTCCTTGGCTGGTTCGTCTCTCCAACGAGAAACTTCTGTAAATTTTTCTGATTTTTTTTATAAATCCTCAAAGAATCTCAAAATAAATTTCTGGCGGTATCTGTGAAGGTAATGCTGGGAAATTTTCTAGAAATTTTAAGAAAAAATCTTGCAAAACTCATCAAAGGTTGTTTTTTTTTTCTCAGAATAACTCCTAATTAAGCACAATAGTGTTGTTTTTTTCTTGGGGCGTACCAATAGAGGGGGCGCTGGAAGTTGGAAACCTTGAGTAACTAGCTCTGATTTTATCATGACAGTACAGTGGTTTTTCGATTTTATCACGGTCAAAAAAAATTTAGCCGTGAATGTAGCGAAACCGTGAATTTGGCGAAATGAAAAATAAATGTGAATTTTATATTAAAAATCGATAAGCCACATAATTTTTGAATCGTTATTCACATATTCAAGAGTTTTAGCAATTTGTGAATGATTGTATTGCTCAGGCGCTGTATGTAAACTACGTAGACTCATTTTGAGTAATCTTAGACGCCCTTCCCCCTCGTAGACTTTCGTTCATACAAAATTTAGAAAATTTGTATGGACCGTAGCTTTGACGAGATATCCAAATGTTTTTTTTTTTCCTTAAATGGGAAATGTTCAATGACTGAATATCCCAAATAGAGGAGAACGTGCCTTTGGTGCCGACCTACTGATGACTGAACATCACTATAATTTTATTTTATGAAAATCGAGGAAAATATTATTACAAATTTGTTGATTTTTCGGCTTACAGTCTTATGAATTGCGTTGATTAATTTATTATCATCGACGACGTTTCGGTTCGGGTATTTAACTTCCTCAGGGCCTAAAAGTTGTTTTAATTTATTCACACAAAATACATAATCTACAACATCGAACACACAAATTGACTACTCACTCGAACAATCAACACAACTCACAAATCAAAAAGTTAAAAATTTTACTAAAAATTGAAAATTGTCGGGTTTGAAAGGGTTATTCCGTCTAGTACACATTTGGGCCATCCGGTTAGGTGGTTTTGGGGATTCCCTCAATTTCGTCAAATAAAATAAAAATAAAATATCAATAATTTATGAAAATTATTTACACATACATACAATACATAACAGCTAGTCGAGGGTTCGAGATATACATCTCTACACGGAGAAACTGAAAAACTCAAAATTAGGTACTTTTAAACTCAATTTTGAGTTCTTTTTCATCTCCCTTTTCATGCGCTCTTTCTATTGTTGTAAGAGAGTGAAGAGAGAAACACCCCAACTTTTGCAGTTCCGTGCATCAAGCCAAAACTTAGTTTCTAGCACAGTGCTCAAATTTGAGTGAATACAACCTAGTCAAAATTTCGGTTGGGTGGAAAAAACTTAAAATTAGGTATTTTTTTTCACATGGAAGCAAGCGGGAACAACCCAACAAAAACATCGATTCCATCAACTCAAAATTGGCTTGACGCACGCAACCCCGAAGTTGGGTGGAAAGAACTCACTTTTGGGTAGTTTCGTCTCTCCGTGTATAAATAAAAATGAGTTTAAATTCGCTTTGAGGCATTAAAACGTACGAACGGAGGAACCGATCAGCATAAATTTTGCACTGTACGATCAGTCTTCAGGATGGCTGTATTTACATGAACTTGGCTGTGTTTATATATAGGAAAAATTATGAAAATCATCCGGAAAAGTATTAAAACTGTAGAAATACTAATTTTTATTAGCCGAGAAGAAATTCAGCACTATCAACATCAAGCCAATCTAGAGTGAGGTGCTGCAATAACCTCAACAGTTGTCCAACCACCATAACTTGACGAAACAAAGTCGGGACAGCTAGTATTCAATAAAATGTACAGTTGACTTCAAATAAAATTATTTTGCTTACTGTTGTATATTTGCTATGAAATTTAGAATCCCCTAACACCCTCTCCATCCAAAAAAGCTCTTCTTTCTTCAATCTCATAGTCAAGACTACTCCAAAATGTGGATAGCCCTAAAAGGTAGTTACGCAATAACATTTTTATGTTCTGTGCTATTTCATGTTGATTTCACAATGTTTTATAAAAAGCGTGATAAAAACGAAACGAAAACCGTGATAAAATCGAGAGTGAATTTGGCGAGTATCTAGTTCATTTATTTGGGGCTCAATCGCGTATAACGCTTTACGGAGCCGAGGATCTTTCTTTGTACTTAATAGTATACATTATACAGAGTAAAAACTTTTTAATGATATCTGTTAGTAATGGGTGGAAGCCAGGGTACTCGTGGCAGCTCGAGGTTAGAAGGTCACATTTTGAGGGATGGACAGGGTAAGGATTGGGTCAAAGGTTTCACTGCTGCTCATCCGGTGGTGAATCGCATCTTGCTAGCGTATTCGGTGCCTTGTGGTGTTGGTACCAACTTGTTCTGGGACTTGGTCTTCCGGATGGCCAGGAGCAGCTTGGTAACACAAAGAGGACAAAACAGAGAAAAAAAAACTGGAGAAGAAAACACAAGCGAATTAAACTTTTATACCAGCAGAGCGAAGAAAGTCGAAAATACATCCCATGTATGTGACATCGCGGGTCCCCAACACATCTCTCACAAGAACAAAGGGTTGTCTACCTCGGGCCTCAAGGGTATCCAATAGTAGCGCTCTGGAGGCGTCATTATCCGGGCATTGCCAAACTACGTGGTCGATGTCATCATAACCGGAACCGCACTTAGTACAAACATTGCTCAACGCGAGGTTAATCCTGTGTAAATGCGCGTCTAGCGAGTAATGGTTGGACATAAGTCTTGACATCACGCGAATAAAATTGCGACTTACATCCAAACCATACCACCACACTCGCAAAGAAACATTAGGAATAATGGAATGTAACCACCGTCCCAGCTGGCCATCTCGCCAATCATTTTGCCAACTTTGAAGAGAACTCTGGCGAACAAAATGGAAAAATTCATCATGTGAAATTCTTCTATCATAGATCTCACCTTCCTGTGCGCCCACCTTTGCGAGAGAGTCCGCCTTCTCATTGCCATAAATTGAGCAATGTGAGGGGACCCATACAAAGGTAATCTTGTATGATCTTTCGACCAGTGCACCCATCTGCTCCCTTATTTTTGTAAGAAAGTAAGATGAATGTTTTACAGGTTTAATCGACCGGAGTGCCTCAATCGAACTAAGGCTATCCGAGAAGATGAAGAAATGGTCTACGGGCATGTTGGAAATCATCCCCAAAGCGAAGTTGATTGCTGCCAGCTCAGCAACATAAACCGAACAAGGTTCCTGAAGTTTGCGGAAGGCAGTGAAATTTTCATTGAAGACACCGAAACCAGTGGATCCATTTATGCGAGACCCATCAGTGAAGAATCTCTTACAGGAATTGACATTTTGGTACTTTTCGTTAAAAATGCGAGGAATAGATATACATCGAAGTTGATCTGGTATTCCATGAATAGCTTGTTTCATGGACAGATCGTATTTAACAGAGGAACTGTCATTAGTGAAGTGTACACGAGGAGGATTATAACCTGGGAGGCTTATATCAGATGACATGTAGAAAAGATAGATTCTCATGAATTTTGACTGAGTGTTCAGATTGAGCATTTCTTCGAAGTTTTCAATAACAAGTGTGTTGCTCACTCCACACTTGATAAGTAACCTTAACGAGAGCTCCCAGAATCGGTTCTGGAGAGGTTTCACCCCTGCCAGGACCTCTAGGCTCGCATTATGCGTTGAGTGCATGCAACCGAGGGCAATACGCAAACAACGATATTGAATTCGTTCCAGCTTCATTAGGTGGCAGTTTGCTGCTGAGTGGAAGCAGAAAGAGCCATACTCAATAACAGAGAGAATAGTCGTTTTGTAAAGTTTTATGAGGTCTTCCGGGTGAGCACCCCACCATGTTCCGGTAATTGTGCGTAGAAAATTGATCCTTTGTTGACATTTTTGCACCAAATACTTGATTTGGGTACCCCAAGTGCCTTTTGAATCAAACCAGACCCCAAGGTATTTCGAAGTCAAAGATTGGTCGATTTCTATTCCCAAAAGATTGAGTTTCAGTTGGGCTGGGTTCCGCTTTCTAGAAAACACAACCAATTGAGTTTTTTGCGGAGCAAACTCGATCCCTAAATCTCTTGCCCAGATTGACAGATTATTTAGAGAATTTTGCAATGGTCTTTGCAACATTTCTGCATGTGGGCCTTTTAGAGAAACCACAGCATCATCTGCAAGTTGTCTTAGCGTGCATTGTCCTTCCAAGCAACTATCAATGTCTTTCACGTAAAAATTATAAAGCAAGGGACTTAAACATGAGCCTTGGGGTAGGCCCATGTAACTAATTCTGGAAGTTGTCAGTTGTCCGAGATTGAAACTCATATGTTTTTCTGACAACAAATTATACAAGAAATTATTTAAAATTCCTGGAAGTCCACTATTGTGCAGTTTTTCTGACAATATTCCTATGGAAACTGAATCAAAGGCGCCCTTAATATCCAAGAAAACTGAAGCCAGTTGCTCCTTTTCCGCAAAGGCCAGTTGAATATCTGTTGAAAGCAACGCTAGACAATCGTTTGTTCCTTTGCCCTTGCGAAACCCGAACTGTGTATTTGAAAGCAAGTTATTCGATTCGACCCAATGGTCGAGTCGTGATAGGATCATTTTTTCCAACAATTTCCTTAAACATGATAACATAGTAATTGGACGGTATGAAATATGATCAGACGCTGGTTTACCAGGCTTTTGAATAGCTATTACTTTGACCTGTCTCCATTCATGCGGAACGATGTTGTTCTCCATGAATGAGTTGAACAGGTCCAGTAATCGTCTTTTCGCGATATCTGGGAGATTCTTTAGAAGATTGAACTTGATCATATCGCTTCCCGGAGCGGAATTGTTTGATGAAAGAAGAGCCATAGAAAGTTCCAGCATAGTGAAGGGTCTGTCCAGAGAACCGTCTCTTGGGGATGTTTCCCAAGAAATCGGTTGTGCTGGGACTGAGTCTGGGCAGACCTTTTTCGCGAAGCTGAATATCCAACGGTTGGAGTATTCGTCACTCTCATTAGAAGAAGAGCGGTTTCGCATGTTGCGAGCCACTCTCCAAAGCGTTGTCATTGAAGTTTCTCTTGAGAGACCCTCAATAAAGTGTCGCCAATAACTACGCTTCTTCGCTTTCAGCAGGTTTCTCAGCTGTCTTTCGAGCTTTGCGTACTCTTGATAAAGATCTGAGGTACCGTGCCTACGAAAAGTTTTGAAAGCATCAGATTTTTTAAGATACAACTGGGTGCAATCATCATCCCAGCCTAGTGTGGCTGGTCTTCTTTTGAAGGTTGCACTTGGAACACGTCGTTTTTGTGATTCTAATGCACTCTTATATATCAGTTCAGACAGGAATCGATACTCATCCAAAGGTGGGAGGGGATTGAATGATTCGATGCCAAAAGATACCGCTTCTGCATACTTTTGCCAATCGATATTCCTTGTGAGGTCAAAAGGAACCTGAATTGGATGGTCTGACCTTTCACTATTATGCTTTATGGTGGTTATAATGGGTAAGTGATCACTACCATGAGGATCCTCGATTACCTTCCACAAGCAATCGAATGATAGTGAGCTTGACCCCAGTGATAGGTCGAGACGACTTTCTTTGCCGTCAGATGCAATACGTGTCACTTCACCTGTATTTAAAATGTTCAAATTGAAATCGTCGCACAAATCATAGAAAACGGCCGCTCTATTATCGTCATATGGTTCGCCCCACCCTGTACCATGCGCGTTCATATCACCCAGAATTAAAACTGGATGTGATAGTGCAGAAACCGCATTCCAAAGATGACGGCGGTTAATTGAAATTCTTGGAGGAATGTAAACGGAAGCTACGCAAAGTTCTTTACCCTTTACGTTTATTTGGCAAGCGACGATTTCTACGCCAGGATGAGTCGCGATTGGAATTCTATAAAATGAGTAAGTCTTTTTGATCCCCAAAAGAACTCCCCCATAATGGTCATCTCTATCCTGGCGTATAATGTTAAAATCGTGGAAGTTGAGTTCATCTTCAGAAGAAAGCCATGTTTCACAAAGGGCAAATATATCACAATCAGAGTTGTGAATCAAAAACTTAAACTGGTCTAATTTAGGTTTTAGACTATGACAGTTCCACTGTAGCACAGTGATCATATCTTGTACCTCACTTGATGAATTATCCATCGAAAGATATGATCGCAGCAAGGAGGGGCCATGATTGTGTCAGATTCCGAAGATATTCTTCTACTGTAGGTATAAACATATCAATAATGCCTCTAAATGTTTCTGGAAGGCTGAGGGCATCATATAAGCGATCCACGAGAACCCTAAAAGTAAACAGTCCTCGCTTGGGTCTAGGAGGCTTGCTTGAACTGCGAGGAACTTTGGTAGCTTTTTTCTTGCTACCTTGTCGATTATTTCTCTTTGAAGTGTATTTAACAGGCGGAGACGGGGGTGACAGGTTCTTGCTACAACATGGATCTGAAGCTAGAGGAACCTGATTCTTCGGAGTTTTTAAGTTTACCCCGTCCCCTTTGACATTAGGCAAACTTTTGAGGGAAGACTTCAAAAAGACCTTTCGGCGCAATCCCGGGGAAGATGATGACTTCCTTTTTCCAGGTGCGTGTACCTCCGAAAGAGATCCACCCTCATCAGTTTCGCCATCGTCCTGATCATCGGAAGACAACTCCTGATAGGGATTTTCAACTGGGACAGCTGATTCAGACACGGAATCTGGTGTTTTAAAAGATTTCACCATCTCCGCATAGGTCTGCTTGGAGCGCCTTATAATAGAGCGACTCTCATTTCGAATGCGTCTTTTGTAAGCCGGGCAAACTTGCAAGTCGTGTGGATCTCCGCCACAGTAGCTACATTTTTCCGCTTCCTGTGTGCAAGAGTCCTCCAAATGAGCTTGGTTGCATTTGCCACAACGGGGCTTGTTGTCGCAAAAGCTATCACTGTGACCAAACTGCTTGCATTTGGTACAATTAAAAACCTTCGGCCTAAAAAGATGCACTGGGTAAAAACCACCATCAATTACAACAAATTCCGGGAGGACGGAACCTGGAAAAGTCACTCGAAAAAACGCTGAAGGCGAGTACACCTTTTTATTTCCTTCCATGGAAACCTTAGATAAGCGTTTACAGTCTAGGATAGCCACATCAGGAATTGACCTATTTTTGAATCGACCAAAGCCGGTCTTGATGTCCTCACATGTCAGCATTTCGTCGAGGATCTTCCCCTCCACCTCCACTTCTCGTGCTGGCACATAGACGGCGTATTCAACAGTAAACGCTTCGTGTTGAGCAATTTCATTTGCTGCTTTGTAGCTAGGTGCGGTAACACGCAGCTTGGATGCTTTCACTTGGTGAATAACGGTCCCAGGATACTTACGCGTCAGCTCTCGAGAAATCGAAAGCATATTCAATGGTTTGCATTTGCGCCGGAAATAGACAACCCAAGGTCCAGGCGAAGATGGCTGATAAAACCGCGTACGAGCAATGATATCATTAGGAGGCGTTTCGCCTCCAATCGAATCGTCCATGTGGAAACAAATTTATGGAAAATAACTCAAAAGTGCAAAAGAGGAAGAGAAAAACCCTAAAGTATTTACAGTGCACTTTCTTCCTTAGGACGACAACTGTTTGGTTTGTAAACCAAACAATGTTAATAATATATAGAAAAAAAAAATAAAGCAAAAAAAAAAAAACTTGTACTAATAATATACGAATTCAATTCTTATGTTTATTTTAGCGCACCCTGTAGGATGCAAAAAAACGGTATTGAAAAAAAAAAGAAGAAATAGCTAATAAAAAAAAAACAAAAAAAAAATGGTCCGTTATTTACAGTTTGTACACCCTTACCCGTATACAGTAGTTTGGGAACCACTGTTATGGATGTCAAAAAAAAACACGTGGTCGAATGTGGACTGGGGATACAATAGACAAAAGCGATCAAAACAAATTGGGCGGACAAAAGAGTGTATCGAAAGAGTGATACTTATCTGACCGAAGCAGGTAGATATTTATCACAGGCAGGTCGATGGTAAAGCTGTCCGTCGCGTCTGCCTTCGCACCCGTCGCCGCCGTCCTCTTCGATGACGGAGGGGCTGATGATGGCGATAAAGATGACTTTCTTGGATGCGATGCTTCTTCTTTGATGTACGATGATGCAAGCACCTCGCTTCCCGGGTTGCGCTGGATACCACCTTGCGACACTACACTTCGCACAAGCAGGAAAACGTACGATATAAAAAACCTTCCGCACTTGCGGGGGAAAAAACTCCACTTATACGAGGTCTATCGCGTGGTGAGATACGGAGCACACGTCCGACTCGTCCAAATGCACAACAGGGAATCAAATTTGGCGAGTAGTGAATAAAATGACTAGTGATAAAACCGAAACGCCACTGTACTGGGTTCAATAGTCGGGGACCGATTTTCACAAATTCCGTTTAATCTGTGTTGTTCTTGCGGATACTATCCGGAGGGATTAAAATACGACGAGAAAATGTTCTCTACTTTACGTTTTATTCTTGACTATCTCGATATACTTGAGGATGTTTTATTTATACCCCGTTTCCCCTATTGTGCTTACAGGAATTGTTTTGGTAGTAAACTATTGTGTGGACGTATTGTATGCAAGATATGATACAAAAGGTATTGTGTTTGACATAGTGCATTAGAAGTGTCAGACAATCAGAAAAATGAAAAGTAAATAGATAATTAATTGTCTTCGATGACGATCTCAAAAACTGGAACAGCACGTGATGCGCTGTGGAATCATCGTCTGCCATTACAGTGGAATGCAAATACCCCGGTAGCTGGATGATGGCTTCAACATGTGTACTGTGCGGACGACATGGACATTATCGAGAACATTTGGAACGGTGGCAGAACTGTACACTCGCCTAAAACGTGTAGCAGTAAAGGTCGGACTGGTGGTGAAAGTGTCCAAAACAAAGTACATGCTGGTAGACGGAACCAAACACGACCGGGTCCGTCTAGGTACCCAGACAACCAGTAATCGTATAAGATGTTGCATAAGATGATAAAGTGGAGGCCATATGCGTGCATGTCTCCATTTAGGCGCATGTAAACTGTACGTATATCGCCTCCACTTTAACATCTTATGCAACGTCTTATACGATCACTGGTTGACTGGGTAGTAACGTCACGATAGACGGGGAAACCTTCGAGGTGGTGGAGGAATTCGTCTATCTAGGGTCCTTACTGACGGCTGACAGAAATGCTAGCCGTGAAATTTGAAGGCGCATCATCAGTGAAAGTCATGCCCACTAGCGTGGTTCAAAAAATCGTTTTTGCTCCACACCGCTTATTCGTATCATATCCAGATTCTATGCCTTCTCCCAAAATTTGAGCTGATTTGGTTGAAAATTGAGAGTGCACAAGCCCTTCAAAGTTTGTATGGGAATTACTATGGGAATAGGACGTTTTTCATTCAATTGACCGTATCATCTCCCCAAGTGCCCTTGAATGTTAGTTGACCTTCGATACTCCTAGGCTACTCTATCAGCTACAACTTTGCCGAAGACCACATTCAAATCAGACGCCTCAATTATTAGTTATTGATTTTTATCCAACTGCAGAAACTTTAACAGTGATCGTTCAGCTTCCCAGCAGGCAACATTGCTGCACATGGCGCCAAATATAGCACACATAAATCGTGGCTACTATGTTTCAAGGCAAATTGCAGTGATGCCCATCGGATAGTGTAATCATCATGATCAAAGATTCTCATTCTGGATAAAAATCGATAACTAATTAATGAGGCGTCCGATTTGAATGTGGTCTTTGGCAAAGTTGTAGCTGATAGAGTATCCTAGGAGTACCAAGGGTCAACTAACACTCTAGGGCACTTGGGGAAATGCTATGGTCGATTGAACGAAAAACGTCCTTTTCCCATAGTTATTCCCATACAAACTTTGAAGGGCTTGTGCACTCTCAATTTTCAACCAAATCAGCACAAATTTTGGGAGAAGGCATAGAATCTGGTTATGAATCGAATAAGCGGTGTGGAGCAAAAACGATTTTTTGAACCACGCTAATGCCCACGCACGAAGTGCACCATGAACGGAACGCTAAGAAGACCGGTGGTCCTCTACCGACACGAGACATGAACCATACTCGAGGAGGAGCTCCAAGCACTCGGAGTTTTAGAGTGATGCGTTCTAAGGACAGTCTTCGGCGGTGTTCAGGAATATGGTGTGGTGGAGTAGGATTACCCACGAGCTCGCTGCACTTCACGGCGAACCCAACATCCAGAAGTTGCACAACGCCGGAAGGATATGGTGGGCAGGACATGTTGCAAGAATGCCGGAAAATAACTCAGCAAAGTTGGTGTTCGCTACGGATCCGGTTGGCACAAGCAGTCGTGGAACGTAGAGAGCACGATGAGCGGACTAGGTAGGTGGAGCGTGACTTGGCGAGCATTGTGTATGACCGAGAAAGAAGAGCGGTAGACACAAATCGAGTATTGTCGTGTACTATTGTCAATTATTGCTTATCTTAAATGTGATGTTGAGTCAATAAATGTTTGTATATAAGGAATTCCACAAGGAATTACTCCTGCAATTCCACGAGGAATTCAAAAAGAAATTCGAAGTAGCAGAAGAAGGTAAACGAGTTCCCTCTGGAATGGCCCCAGAATTTCCACAAATGATTTCCATAGGAATTGCACTAGAAATTCCTCCAGCAATTTCCAGAGTATTTCGAGGAGTTCCTCAAAGTTGCTTAATCATAACAATAAGCTAAACAAGTCTTTATGTTTGATTTGAAAATGCTTAACTGCTAGTCCTTCGAAGAAAAGCAAACCCTTCTGTATAATTTCGATTAGAATTTCAGAACTTCCATGAATTTTCATCAATCTTTAAACAAATGGAGCTCCAAACTCTTCAAGCATTCACATTAGGTGCCAGAAATCCTCTCCGAAGCACCCTTCCAAGAAGAGTAACCCATATAGGCCCATCTAGGCACCGATGTAATACATACAACGAAATCGATTTATCCCAGTCCCGGCACCAGTCTTCGGGGACTGGCGATACGTGTCCATAATGCAAATCGCCTCAGCACGAGCTTATTCAAAACAATCAAAATGGGACACAGCATCCTCCGAGAGAACCGGAAACGGCAAACATGGGTCAACTTGTCCGGCTCTAAAAAGCTTGTACCCCAGCTTGTCCCAGCACAAGCAATAAATGCTGTTCGAGGGATAGGGACAGCTCAATAATCGAGGGTCTGGCTGGGCTGTTTCGAGCTGATGTTGATGATGATGATGATGGCCCTAGTTCTTTCTGTGATGGCGATGTTGATGGCCGTTCAAATGGATTCTTTGAAATCGATTCCGGTCTCTCCGTATGGGGCACACGATGAATAACATGATGAGACGCTGGATATCTTGTCATGCAGCTCCCTATCCGAGATGAACTGGATGGACAGACCGCTGACTGCCGTCCTTCAAAATGCCTTCAGAGTGCGGGGAAAAAGATCCGGGCGAAGGACACACGGGGTCAAAAGTGATCCATTATTAATAAAATGGACTACCAAATGGTCTTCGTCTTGGAATTATAGCCAATTCCTCGAAAAGAAAAAGGATCAAACCGTCGTCGTTTCCGCTCTCGTGCGCCTACACGTGCCGGAGTACGCACAACTCACATACACACGGGGTAGGGGATAAGCTCGGGAAACAATTCCGAATAAATTCCAAATCAAGTCGACTCAGCAGTTAGGCCAGTTTGGGACACACATCTGCACTAGGCGAAATCGCCTAACCAGGCTCTGCCCAAATGTGAAAGAATGAAGAATCGTTGTCGTCGACGGTATGTGGTATTCCATTCACTCTGTGACGAACAACGCCACCCCGCACCAGAAGGCCAAAGCAAACAAAATTTGCTTCCATTCAATGGACTTCATTCGCATCCATACATTTTTTTTCGTCCGAGATGGTCCAGTGGTTCTGCATGTATTTTCCCTACGACAAATTTGGTACTTCAGAAACACATTTCTAACACTTTCATTTCAAGGAACTAGAAACTAGAGTGATAACTGGTAGAATTACTGATGGAATTTCGTGAAGAAATGCTGCCGAAATTCCTGGAAAATACCTGTTATATCGGATGGAATTCTAAAAAAAACCAATGGAATTTCTGGAGAATTCCAAATGCTGTTCCAATGGAATTTCTGATGCAACTCCTGGAGTTTCCAGATGGAATTACTGGAGTAACTCCTGGAAGAACTCCTGATGAAATTAATTAAGAATCACTGGTGGGATTCCAGGTAAAATTCCTACAGAATACCTGCCCAGTTCTTAAAGAATTTGTAATGGAACTCCTAGAGAAGTCCTGATGAAATTTGTGAAAAAATTAATAATAAAATTCTCGGAGAATTATTGTCGCAATTTCCGATCAAATTCCTAATGAAATACCTGGAGAATTCCAAACTAAATTCTTGGAGAATTCCTGGTGGATAGAATTACTGGAGAATTTCCGGCAATGTTTCGGGAGAATTTCTAACATAGCTACTGGGGCAAGTTCTTGTAGAATTGCGAGAAGAATTCATGGTCGACCACCTGGAAAATTGCTTGGTGAAACTCTTGAGAGCTTCTGATGGAATTCCTAAAGAATTTCTGACAAAATTCCTGGAAAATTCCTGATAGAATTGCTGGCGACATCCTGGAGATTTCCTGATGGATAATTCCTGATTCTTGAAGAATTACTGGTGGAATTTCTGGAGAATTCCTGATAAACAGTCCTGGAGAATTCCTGATGCTATTTCTGGAGAATTCCTGTTGGAATTCCTAATGATTTCCTTATAGGAATTCCTGAAGATTTCCTAATGTAATCACTAAAGAAATGCTGGTAAAATTTCTGTCGAATACCTTATAGAATTCGTGGTGAATACCTGATAGGATTCTTCTAGAAGTCCTGATAGAAATCCTGAAGAACTCCTGACGGAATTCCTTGGTAATTCCTTATCAAGTTCCTGAAGACATCCATATTCTGTTCATGAAGTATTTCTGATGCTATTCTTGAAGAATTCCTGATGAAATTAATGGCGAATTCCCGATAAAATTTCTTAACAATTCCTGATGGAATTCCTAAAGAATTATTGGGGAAATTCCCAGAGAATTTCTGATGGAATTCCCGGAGAATTCCTAGAGAATTTCAGATGAATTTCTTATGCAATCTATGGAGTATGTAGGATGACGTTCTGGAGAATAAGTGATGAATTTTCTAAAGAACTTCCAATAGAATTCCTGGACAATAAAACAGATCGTTGAAGTACTAGATTTGTAGTAATAAGCTGAATTTTAGTATGGTGAGAAGGTCAATTCTCTGTTTCTGCAATGAAATGGTGCAAACAGCGTGAGTACTATGATTCCTTGCCTAATTTGATGCTGTTTTGTTGTTGTTTTCTCCATTTCTTGTAACATAAACAACATAGTTATCCCAAGTTTTGCTCAAACAGCATCAATTTAGGCAAGGAATCATAATACCCACGCTGTTTGCACCATTTCATTGCAGAAACAGAGAATTAACCTTCTCACCATACTAAAATTCAGCTCATTACTACAAATCTAGTACAACACCGAACGTGCCCCATTACTGATAGAATTCCTTGAAAAACCCTGGTAGAATTCCTGGATAATTCCTGATGGAATCCTTAAACAATTTCTAATGGTAGGAAATTCAGAAAATTCTGATGGAATTCCTGGAGAAATCCTGATGAAATTTCTGATTCTTGATGAAATTCCGAGAGAATTCCTTATGGAATTTTTGAAGAATCCTAGATGGAATTCTTTGAGAATTCCTGGAAAATTCCTGAAGAATTTCTAAAGCATGTCTGATGAAACTCCGGGTAAATTAGAGAGGAATTTTCTAAAGAATTTCTGATGAAATGCCCGGAGAATACCTGTTGGAATTTTAGCAAAATTTCTGATAGAATTCCGGGAGAATTCCTGACCAAATTTCGAGAGAATTTCTGATGGAATTTCTGAAGGATTCCTGATGGAATTCTTAAAGAATTCCTGATGGAATTCTTAAAGAATTTCTTATAGAATTCCTGGAGAATATCTGAATCCTGATTCCTGGTGCAAACCATGGAGAAATTCTGATGAAATTCCTGGAGAACTAGTGATGAATTTTCTACAGAATTTCTGATGTATTTCCTGGTTGAATTCCTGAAGAATTCCTGGAGAATTTCTGACGGAATTCCGGGAGAATTCCTGACCAAATTCCGGGAGAATTCCTTATGGAATTCTTGAAGAATTTCTGATGGAATTTCTGAAAAATTCCTGATGGAATTCTTAAAGATTTTCCTATGGGATTCCTGGAGAATTTCTTATGCAATTCCTGATTGAATTTCTGGGGAATTCCTGGTTGAATTCCTGGAGAACTCCCGATGGAATTCCTGGGGACCTTTCCATGGATGGAAATTCAGATAATTCTGATGAAATTCCAGGAGAATTCCTGTTGAAATTCCCGGAGAATCCTTCAGGGAATTCCTGGAGAATTCCTGAGGGAATTTCTTGGAGAATTCCAGTTGAAATCCCGGGAGAATTCTTGAAGAATTTCTGAAAAATTTCAGGTGCTACCCACGGAGAATGTCTTACGAAATTCCTGAAGATTTACTGATGAATTTTCAGAAGAATATGTGATGAATTTTCTGAAAAATTCCAGGTGCAATTACTGGAGAATTCCTGATGAGATCCTGGAGAGGTTCTGATGGATTTTCTGGAGACTTCCTTACGGAATTTCAAAAGAGTTCGTAAAGGAATTCTTGAAGAGTTCTAATGGAATTCCAAGAAATTTTATGGAATTCCTGATGAAATTCCTGGTGAAATCCAGAAAATTCCGATGAAATTTCTGGAGAATTCTGGTTGAAATTCCGGGGGAATACTTTATGGAATTCCTGGAGAACTCTTTAGGAAGTCCTTGAGAATCCCTTGAGAATTCCTGGAGAATTTCTGATGAATTCCTGGTGCAATCCTTCGAGAATATCTGATGAAATTTTCAGAGAATTGGTAATGAATTTTCTGATGAATACCTGGGGAATTCCTAATGAAATTCCTGGAGAATTTATGGATTTTCAGGAAAATTCCTGACGGACTTCCGACATAATTCGTTATGGAATTCTTGGATAATTCCTGATAATTTTTTTGAAGAATTCTTGATGGAATTTCTGACGGAATTTCGGGAGAACTGCTGATCAAATGCCGGGAGAATTCCTTATGAAATTCCTGGAGATATTCTGATGGAATTCCTGGAGAACTCTTTTTAGAATTCCTGAAGTATTCGTGATTAAGAGGTATTCCTGGAAAATTCTGAAATGTCTTCTGAAATTCCTTAAGAAAATCCTGAATTGCCTGTTCAGCACTTTTTTGACGAAAATAGAACAGCAGAACTATTTCGGTAGTTTCGGTAATCGATTTTACTGGGGCTCAGTACACCAACTGTCAAAACCGGGTGAAAAAGGTAAACAGTGCAGTATAGCTGTATTCAGCTGTTCTATTTTCGTCAAAAATTTACCGAACACGGTATTCCAAATTAAGTGTGACTCCTTCAGGAAATTTTCAACAGTTGCATTCAAAAGTTCTCCCAGTGATTCCTTAAGATATTTAGCCAGGGCTTCCTCCAGATTTTCCCTCAATAACTTCCCCAGAAATTTCTCCAAGAATTCTTTAGGGTAGTTTTCTATGGGTTCCTTATGAAACTCCGTGTGGGATTACTACAGAAATTATGCTTCGGATTCGTTTATAAAATGCTCTTAAATAACTCCAACGAATCCTGCAGAACAGGGATTTCTTTAGAAATTCTTTCAAAGATTTTTCAGTAAATTCTTTCAGTGGTTACTTCAGCAAGTTTACCAGAGTTTACCTTCAGATATTTGAACAGGTAGAAGTCAAGTCAAGAAGTCCACCAAATATTTGTTCAAAAATTATTCTAGGTATTCTTAGGAAAATACCAACCGAAATATTTCCAAGAATTTCATCAGAAAATCATCCAGACAATCATACAGATCAACCAGAAATTCAGTGGTTTATGTGAGAATTCTTCCAGAGATTCGTGCAGGAGTTCAACCAGAGACTTCTTCAAACTTTCCCACAGATATATCTCCACGAATTTCTTCAGAAAATTCTCTGGCATTTCCTTTGAAAGCAACTCTTCAAGACTTCAAAAGCTATTCCATGGAATTTTTTGGAAATTCATCTTAAAATTTATTTCAAAATCATACAGAGAATAGATTTTTTTCCAAGAATTCCTTAGAAATTTCTTCAGAATTCAGATTTTCACCAAGGATTCTTTCAGAAGTTCCTTCAGAAGTTGCACAAAACTTAACTGAAAGAACTGCAACAATTCCTGGGAGAATTTCCAAAGAAATCCCTTAAAAAACTCCTGGTTATACCTTTGGGGATAACTAGAAGATTTTTAAAAGAGTTTTATGAAGGGACTCCAGGACAAAAATCCCTTAAGGACAAGGTATTTGGAGTACATAGCTCAAAATCTCTAGAGCACCGTTTTTGAGAACCGTTGAACGGATTTGGATTAAAATGCATCACGCTGTTGACAACCATTGAACAATTAGCATGATGCATTTTCATCCAAATCCGTTCAACGGTTCTAAAAAACGGTGCTCTAGAAATGTACTCCAAATACCTTGTC
Organism: Aedes albopictus; assembly: GCF_035046485.1. Taxonomy (NCBI): domain Eukaryota; kingdom Metazoa; phylum Arthropoda; class Insecta; order Diptera; family Culicidae; genus Aedes; species Aedes albopictus. Next base: position 285,529,472 of record NC_085136.1, on the reverse strand, counting down.
CTTAAGCATTTTCTGTAATTATCTCTAAAGGAATTACTAGATCAATGCCTGGATAAATACTTAGAGAAACTCCCTAAGATACCACCTAAATTCCTTAAAAAATCGTTAAGAATTTCTGTGGGAACACTGGGAGTTATTCCAAGGAAAAAATAGTTTGCGAAATTTCTAGTCGGACTCTTGTAGAATTCCCTGAAAGAATTCTTAAAGAAATCTCTAACAAATGTCAAAGATACTTGTTGAAATTTTAAAGAAATCTCTCAACAAATTTCTGAAGGATCCCAAGAGGGTTTTTTGAACGATACCCTGGAAGAACTTCAGGAAGAAAGTTTAGGAAAAAAAAATAAAATAACTTAAGTGCTGCCTGGTGAAATTTTTGAAGGTAAATTTCTTAATGAATCTTCGTATCTTTTTAATTTTTTTTTTTGAATTGCACTTTTTTAAAAGAAATCTTAGAAGAAAGTTCCGAAGAAAAACAGCTGGAGAATTTCTTTATAATATCCGTTGAAAATTTCCTACAAAAATGTTTCTTTTAACTTCTTTAGCAATCATTGAACAAATTTCTTGAAAAACCCCTGAAGGAACTCCAGGACGAATTTCTGAAGAAACCCGTGGGCTAGATTCAAGACGAATCATTTGAGAAATTTCTCGAAAAAAATCCTTAGAAAAACCCAAGGAAAATGTCCAAAAGAATCGCTGGAGAAATTACCGAAGAAATTCATGGACATGGGTTCTGAACGGATGCTTGGAGGAATCTTTGGAGGAATTCTTGATGAAATCGTTCTAGGGAATCTTACTGGAATTGTCTTTGTATAAAAAATCTAGGAAGGTTTTTCATAAATCTTGAAACAATCCCTGAAGAATTTCTGGCAGTGTCCCTGGTGGGAATCGTGGAGGAAATTCTAAGGAAGTGCATGAGGAGGAAAACATTCTCAATTTACTACTCGGAAAAATCTTTAAAATAGTTTTTGTTGAACTCGTAAAATGAATTCCTACAAGAAACCCCTTTTTGCGGTAATTACAGAAGAATTTCCTAGGGGAATTCCTGGGTAAATTTCTTGAGAAAATTCTTTGGAGCAGTCTTAGAGGAACTTCTAGGAAAATTCCTGAAGAAATACTTGAGAGAACAATAAATAAAATATTGAAACGTCGGTTATTATGGCTTTACCAGATACAACGCAAGTTAAAAAACAACATCATATGCGAAAAAAATTGTCCCTCCATCGTACTTGTATGCGATTGTTACTTAAAATATTACTTTATATACGATATAATGCGTGCATCATTATGCGACTCTTGGTTGTCTGAGAACTCTCTTAAGATGTACCTCATAAAATCCTTGAGTAACGATCGTCTGCATGCTGATACGTTCAATACATTTCAAATGGAAAAAGCATAAACTTATAGCCTGAAGACACATTTCACACTTCTAGATGTGAAAAAGGAAAATTTTGCCTTGAATATGACTATTTTCATTACTAATGAAACTGTTATGTCAGGCTCACCATTCTGAATCGTTACTACAACAGCTCAGCTGTCTCCGAATTCGCATTTTGGACCCTGTCACGCACGTTTCGGGGATTTTCTTTGCACGTACCCAAATTGAAACCTCTTCTGTCAGATGTATTTCTAGATTCGACCTACGGCTATTTGCTTTGTTTCATAGGTGCCTCTGCTAGTTTCCCCCCATAATATTGAGACAAACACAGGTGAAACCAAAGGTCCACGTCCGTACCTCGTCCAAAGTATTTCCATCAGGCTAGGATTTCGTGGGCCCTCGTAAAAGTTGTTTATGTTTTTCCGGACCGCCCCACTCCGGTACTGGGAGACGTGTGTGATGGATGGGCTGAGTGGCTGTGCCGTCCGGGGAAAAACGAGGTGGGACAGATGCGACAGCTTTTTCACTTTAGCCTCCCCTAGCACCCCCAACATCTCCATCCTAGCATAGCATCGGCGATGTGGGAATAGTTTCCGGCTTCGTGAGAAAAGTTCCGCCCTGCCTGCTGATGGATGTGTCGTTATATTTTTAGCGGAATCACGAGCCAGACGCCAGCAACTTTCCAGCGAGCCTCCGCCGGGCGGGCTGCTGCTGCTTTATTGCTTTGTTTGTGGAGTGAAATTTGTTTTCACTGTAATACTTTTTATTTTATGAAGTAGTAATTTAACACCCGGGCGGACGCGCTTACTGGCAATAGCTGGGACCCCCCACTCTGGGACCTCCCCTTCTTCAGCTTGGCGTATGCCGGGTCGTTCAAGAAAGTAATGAGAATTTTATGTTGTTCCTTCTGTGAACTGCGCTAGGTCGCCGGTTTCTTGCGAGCAACGCTCGGAATCTTCAATTTGAACAAACAAAAAAAAAATCTGTAGATTCAATCCAGTTGAAAATTCGGAAAGTTCAACCTGACTGAGAAGGTCAATGATAAAATAAATTAGATACCCAATCGACCTGGTCGAGAATCGGTCCCCGGTTTTTACTCTACTAGCTGACTGGCAGCTGCTGCAGAATTTTGTGGCAGCATATTTTCTCAAGCTTTCCCCACCCCCAACTACCGTTTTTGAAACAGTTTGAGCCACCCAGCCAGCGAAGTCTGTTTCCGTTCATGCCATTCTTTCGCGTAGTTTAATCTCGAGTGTCTCGAGCGGGAGTCTTCTTTCGGTCGAACTCGCTCCGGCGGCGTATTATTTCCACATTATCTGTAAAATATTGATTTAACCATTATTATTTTATCCTCTTTGAACCGTCCGAGTCTGATTCCGACCCACGTCGTCGCATTGGGTGTGGGTTAGTCTGTCGGAATGTTACAGGCAGGGTTTCTTCTCTATATAGACAATGTGATTACGCGCTGTGCGATAACTTTCGGAGCTACAAGTGCCCTAGCTCAGCTCGGATGCTGGCTGAGCTTGGGTGTAGCTTCAGGAGGGTGACAAGAAGTCAGTCAGTAGACTGAATAACTTTCGGTTCATACCTTGGCCTTTCTCAATGGATATTGAAAGTAATTTTTTGCAGTCTATACATGCTCATCAAATCCATAAATTACGGATTACGGACTTTAATTTCACGCAATGAACAGATTCATAATATTGCGTAAAACGAATTCGTGGATGATTTATGGAATTTCTGGTGATCCATGAGTGAAATCCTAAATTAAATAACCCATGGTAAAATACATGGAAAAAGTTAAGAAAGTTTTTTTCGTGAAATTTCTAGAAGAGCTCATGGAAAATTCATAAAGAAATTATGCTAGAGAAATTTATCAAATAAATTCCTAGAAAATATCATAAAAGATTTCCTGAAAAAAAAATCATCACAAATACTGAGGGAATTCGTAGAGAAATTATTGGAAGATTACCTGTTGGAATCTTAGAGAAAGCCTTGACAGAATTCCTGCAGAAATGTTTGGGAGACCAACATAAAAAAATTTCTAGAGGTATTCTTGGGTTTCTGGAGGGGAGATTTTAAGTGATCTTCCTTGAAAATTACCCAGAGGAATTCTTTAAAAAAATTTCTGGAGAAGTTATTTGATGATTTGCTCCAGTAATACATTTGTAATTCCCAGAAAAGACTTTGGAAATTTCTCAAATTATTCATAAACATTGTATTGAATATCCCTGAAAGAATTTCTATGAATCACTAATCCAGAGACGGCGGGTAGGATTCCCGTTCCGATCGAGGGAATTTTCTCGGTGTAATGGGCATAATGTATTACATATTCTGCTTGCCTCACAGTATACTAATTCCACTTTTACATTCATGCAATGGCAGGCAATTAATAACTGTGGAAATGCTCACAAAACACTAAGTTGGAGAGAGGCAGGCCAACGGCAAAGTTCCAATGAGAACGTAGAGCCATACAGAAGAAAAAGAAAATTATTCCACGCACTCAGTTGAAGTATCCAATTTTTGTAATACTTTTCCAAAAATGTGTTAAAAAATTCTTTTGTAAATGTTTAAGAAATACATTTTTGAAAATTTTCAGCAATTTGCTGTCGAAATTTCTTTAGAAATCCTTCACGAATTCAAGCCAAAGCCCCTTTCTGAGTATCTCACATGATACTTTCTGCTATTTGCAAAGAAAAACTATTTAAAACTGCTTCATTGGTTCTTCCGGGCAGCTAAAAGTTACAGTGGTTCCTCACAGTGGGAATTTCGAATTGCTCTAGAAATTCTTCTATTGTTTTCACTGATCAAACAGCATTCAATATTCTTGCATGTATCTACAATAAAAACATACAGAATTTCAAAGAGTTCTGTGATATACCTCTCTATTTTTTTGCAATAAAGTATCAAATTGAGCTGCAGATTTGTCTTATTAACAGTATCTCTGCACACGCTGAGCAGACAATTATTGCTACTGTAGAATTATGTGATGAAAAAATACATAATTGCAGATTATTTCCCATAGAACGCTTGCTATTTGAAGTCGGCATTCGAAGCAGTTTCTCGCTCTTCATACATCCCATTCTACGTAAAAAGTGCTCCAATCGAGCTGTAATTTATCTTTAAAGTGCACTTCAAAGGTATATTTTATATATTTTTATTTATTTCTTTTTTTTTTCATTTGAGGAGTTCTTTCCATAAACTCATTACTAACATGAACTACTAGCGATAATTTGATACAAATACAGTGTTCAAATGATTGAAAAGCATCATTTTCAGTTTTAAATTCATGCTAGAAGGTTTGAAAATGGCTCACTATAACTGAAGATGTTTGATTTTATGTCAATTTCCTAAATTAAAATATTCGAAATCTCGACTTCTAGCTTTAACACAAAAACTGTTGCACTTGAACTTTTTTGGAGCATAATTTTGAAATCGGCACAGAAAAATACAAAACACGTTTTATTTTTTGAAAGTTTTTTTTAAGAATCCTATTAAGAATTTAAATTTACTTCTCTGAGCTTTAGCATGCTTAGAGCCGGTGTTTCCAAAAATGTTTTGAAAAATTATGAACCGCAGCGTATTTTTTAATACCTTAAAATGCTTCATATTTCATAGAATTGAAGTTATCAGTTTTTTATTTCAAAAATCTCTTTATTTTTAAAAATTTAACTCACATTGTGCAAGCATTCTTTGTAGCTTGCTGCTGAAAATTTAGTCAGAAATTCCCCGCTCTCAGTAACCGGTTTATTTTATGGTAGGCCATTTGTTCGTTTTTTTGTTAGAAGGTGATGCTAGAACTTGAACTAATTGAGCTTCGGTATCATTGGTGTATATCGTTTTCGTTTTCATAGAAGCAAATACAACACATTGAACAAAGCAGTAGTAGGTCCAGCAATACCACATGAAGTTTGAATATAACGTTCAGGAATTCAAAATTGTTTGGTGCAGAAATTCCCAAACTTTTTGCTACCGCGGCGCCTTTTGAAATTTTCCAAACTTTCGCGGCGCACCAACAGCTTTTTACAAAGAATTTTAATAAGTTTAACACCTTCATTTCAAAATTTCAAATATGAATCGTAAAAAGCCTTCAATGTCATGTTTTTTTATAATTCATAAAAAAAAGAAAAATTGCTTAAAGATTCGCAGAATTTAACACAAATTTTGTATTTTTGAAGGATTGCATTGCAAAACTTTTAATTTTTTTTAAATAAAGTACGTAGATTACCAGATTTAAGGGAAAATAGATATAAAAATGAATTATACAGAAGCTGTCAGAACGGCTGACAGCGACGGTGAGGGGTCATGTTTTTGTATTCGGAACTCAAAAAACTCAACTCAAAAAAGGGGGTTTCAGAATCATGCATGAAATCGACAAATAAATTGTCGCAGATTTTTTTACGATAAGGAGTTAAACCAGAGGAAATCTCAATCATAGAGACAAACTAACAAGTTATGATAGTGATGTAAGTAAAAATGTCGTCCCGAAACGTTTGAGACAGCACGAAGACCTGGAGATTAACAGTAATTATTGATGATAGTATTATGGAAAGAACTTCAAAACAGTTTATTTAAATATCTACTTTGAATGACAAATTGTCGATAAAATCAAAAACCTAGTCGAATCATAAAAAGTCTAACAATTTGAGTCTTACAAAAATTTTCAAAATTCCAGAAATATAAAAAAAATTGTAAAAATCTAAATGTTTCATGAGGATATTATAAATTCCGGAAAACATTCGTAGACTTTAGAATATTTACTATTTAATTGAAAATTTAGAAGAGAGAAAACCCCTTTGAGTTTCTTTTGAAGTCCTCCACAAAAGAGCCAAAACATTGGTATCGAATACAAAAAAGGGTTTGAGGTGACAGTAGTTTTACAAAGCAGTAAATACAAAAACAGCTAACAATATATGCCGCCTTCAATAATAAGAGTTTGTTCTTTGTGTTTTGACCAAAGAGCCTGCGGCGCACCCGAGAGATGTTCACGGCGCACCAGGGCGCAGCGGCGCACAGTTTGGGAACCACTGGTTTGGTGTATTGATGTTCAATCAGGGTGTCAGTACAATTTCACTTACATATTAAGGATTATGAAGAATACAATACCAATAATGTCTATGCGAACAACTCTAAAAGTGTGAAAAAATATTAACAATATCCAAAAAATAAGAAACGCAAATTTTCGGTAATACCAATCCGTATGATCAATTATGAATTTCAAATAACTCAACGTACATGTTAAATTTGGAAACAATCTACAGCTCAGAAGAGCTCACCTGAGCTGTGGATTTTTTCCCAATTTATCCAATAATTTACCCATCTGTACATATGTACGTTGAGTTATTTGAAATTCATAAGAAATGACTGTCAAATTGCTCACGGCTATATACAGAAGTTCCAATCTATTTTTTTTTCAAATTTTTCATTTACTTTCCCAATGTTATTTGACCCAATTCGAACTTTTTCTTTCAGTATAATCATGCTGAGAAGAGTATCTGGATTCGATTAGTGGTCGGTCAAGGAAGTTTTAATTTAAAAAAAAAATCAGTAAACAACGTAGCATTATTTATCCGTTTTTGATCTTTTACTGCCCCTTGTAGCATATTTTCCCATACTTCATTGCTCGTTACACTAACGGAGAGTGCCCCTTCCCCCACATGGAGTAGCACGATTTATGGGAAAATTGTTTGTAGGAAACCATTCTCAAAAACAATCTTGAAGGAATTTCGAGAGGGCCCGGGAAGGAAGCTCTGAAAAAATCCAGGAGGAATTCCGGCAGAAATTCCTAAAACACTTCTGGGAGCAATCCATGGAAGAACTCTGAAGTAATCCCCGAAAGAATTTCAAAAGATTTTTTTTTTTTGTGTATTTTAACTTATGCTAATTCTACACTCAGAATTTCAAAAGAAGATCCTGGTAGTGAATAATGATTAATGACATTCCCCTTGCGTGTCCTTCCCCTAGTAAGAAATCGGTGACAGCAAGCATCATGACGAGACAGTCAGAGTGTTGCTGCTTGATTGAGGAGTGCAGCTTTGACGGAGCAAGTCGCCTGCGTTGCGAGGTTCCGTATCTTGCCAAGTGATATTGCTGTAGGGGCTTTTTTTTATTATCGTAGGGAAAGTTTTCCACAAAATTTTCCACCGTTGAGAAAGTTCAAAAAGAAAAGCCGAAAAAACTATTCCCGAACTCGCGGAAAATTTTCAAAAAAATGGAATGTAATCGTGGGAGAAATATTCAAAAGAACCCTAAAATTAAAACATTAAAAAAATCCCGGGAGGCTTCACTGAAAAAAATCAGAAAAAGGAGCAATCCATTGAGGAATCCAGAGAAAACCCATCAAAAATCCTGGGTTCCAGAACGAATATCTGGAGGAGTCCTTGACAGTGTTCTTGGAGGAATCCCCTAAGGAATCCCAAGCGCCTGTCTGGGTCACATTGACTCTACATCCTACTAAGGTTGAAGAAATCCCAGGAGAAATTTCTAACGGAATGAACCGTGAGGAACCAATAAAGGGTTCCAGGGAAAATCGCTCATAGAATGTCGGAAGGAATCCCGGGAAAAATTCCTAAAGAAATGCCCAAAATAAAATCCGATGATTTAGAAGAATACTTGAAGAAACCCCAAGAAGAATACTGCGTTGAACACCAGAGAAATTCTTGGGTAACTTCTGGGATGAATCCCTACAGGATTCTTGGAAGAAATAACCATATAAAAACTAGTAGAAATGTTGAAGGAATTCCATGAAGAACGTTTGGGAAGAAGTGCTTAATACTCTCATAGATAAATTCATGTGACCTTGCATGTAGACCAAAATACACCAGCGTCATCAAGTGCGGAATTTCAACTGGAAATGGATATAGGGGGACTTACGTATTCTCGGCAGTTTTGTTCTCTTCGCCGATATTTTGCTTATTTATTGATTTTTTTGAAACTTGTTGATCTCAGAGTAGGCCTCAAATCCTTCCCAACCAAGTTCAGTTATATGACCAAATTTCAGGCAATTTGGCCCACATAAACCCCCCCAGGATGAAGAGAACAAACCAGCCGATAATACCCTTAGTCACCCTAGCACCAGCCATATACACTTGATCTCTTCACAGAGTCGAGATATAGGCAACAAAAGTTTTATTCTCTCCCCAGTGCAACCTATTCAAAGGATTACTGACAAATCAGCCATTCCATAGAAAATCGATATAGTGCAACTCCGGATGCCGTGATACTTGGTGAGTTTGTTGTTCGTCAACAATGATTAAGCCCATATTTTTATATGTCGTCTTGTGCGACCATTTTTATGATGAGGCGATCCAAGAAATCATAGTTTTTCAAAACAAAAAAAAAATATAAAATCATAACTTTTGACACAGTTATTTAATTTTTCTTTTTTTTTGCTTGAGAGATATTGAATTGAGATGAAGTTCTCAGGGAACTAGCTACTTTATCGGCGCTGCAGTCTTGGGGAATCAAAACGACTGTTTTAGATTTGTCCCTAGATCACTACTATCAGATCACACATATCAGTCGAACTCTCTTAAGTACCGTTCTCAGGGAAATCCGTTGAAAGGACCAGATATTGTTTAAGGGCGATGAAAATGTGAATATAGTTGACTTTTTCCACGTTTTCATGGTCTGAGGACCAAAAGAGTGGCATATTGTTATATTTTTATCAGAAATTAAAAAAAAAAACGCGACATATCAAACCACCAAAAATTAATATTTTCAGTTTTGAAGAATGATTTTATGTTTTAAAGCAAAAGTTGTACGAGCTACTGTGAAGTATCCTTACATTCCTTAATTCTCAAAAAATCTAAGCATGTGCGTGTTTGAGTGATATCTGATGTTTTTCGTACCTTTCGTTTTAAAAGCATTCAAAATACAATCAAATTACAAAGAGTGTCTAGTATGGAAAATTATTACTTCATATATAGGGGCCATCCATTAAGTACGTCACGGTCCTAGGGGGGAGGGGGGGTTTGTGAAAGTGTGACAAGAAATGTATTATACAGAGTTTTCAGTCGATAGCGCTCCACGAAATGTATTAGATATAGAAAAAAAACCGTACGAATGGGGGGGGGGGGGGGTCTGAAATTCCCTAATTTAGCGTGACTTACTTAATGGATGCTCCCTTATTCTCAAAAACAATTTATTTTAAAATCTTAGAAACAGTGATGTTTTTTTTTATCTGTATTAATGAGATTTTTAGCCCTAGGCTTGTTCATCTCGGGACCCACGCTTTACTTCCCTTCCGAAGGAAGAACTCACATTTTGTGAATTTGTCGGGAGTGGGATTCGATCCCAGGTCCTCGGCGTGATAGCCAAGTGTTCTAACCATCCAACCAGGTCCGCTCCACGAACAGTGATGTTGATCTTTTCTACAGTGTATCAAACTATTGTCCGTACAGCAATTTTTTGGTCAAAATAATTTTTCATTCAAATGTTCATAACGTTTTTATACGACAATGAAAAGCGCTGAAATTTTGACCAATCATGAATCATATATTGAAGATTCATTGGTAAAATTTTGAGCGAGATCAAATAAGTTTTCTGAAATTTATAGAACTTTTAGAAAAACTTATAAGATTTTTGAACAAATTTTCAAAATATTATATCTTAGTATGTACTCGATAAAACTTTTTCATTTTATTGTGTTACAGCTGATAGCTAAGGCTTCCATTTGCAACTACTTTTGAGGTTTTATACTCACTACAAAAACCAGATTAATCCATCTAGTGGTGATAGTGCCTTTCTCGTCGAAACTGTACTCATGATCTTTCCATCGACGTTAGCCGAAATGTTCCTGAATCATTTTATATAGAAAAGCACAATTTTAACTTTAAAAAAGCAACAATTCTATTCACTACGGCAGCGGGGTGAGCGTCAGCAAATGCATGAAGAAGGTTGACTTTATTCACAATCACAGATCACTTTGTGATCCTCGACAAAGTTTTTTAGCACACTTTAGGCTATATTTTAGTATAATTGGTAACACGATTCATGTGAAATTTGACCTCCTTACGGGAAAAAGCAGAAAATGAAAATTTTCCATTCAAATTTCAATCCCAATGAGAAGAGTGAGGGCGCAACCAGCCGCACCCAAATTGTGAGCAGTAATTTTAGAGGCAAAAGGAGATTGAAGATTGAAAAAACTTTATTCGGTGTTGATGCGATCAAATTATATTTTTTCCACGTTGTTCCATCCTACTATATATTTAGGATATATAGGAATCTGAAATGGTGTGATTTGATGAGATCGCTTTGGTCACGATTTTGTTCTCTTGCATATATGAAGATTTTGAACATTTCTTCACTTATAATCTTACCCAACGTTTACATGCTATCAAAAAAGCCACGATTTGATTTATCGCTTCGACATTTATTTTGTTCACTTTTAAAATTCCGCTATTTGATGTGCAGCTTACATGGGTTTACGTTTGACCACTTACGGCGGGACACCTGGAACCGGTTCCGGTTGTCTCACATATGGACTGAGACTATGTTCTTGTCAACTGTTCATCGGGTTACCTAAAAAGCCGAATATTGATGTGATCTGAGGCTATTTTCTTGCTACCCGTTTGACAAATTTAAGAAAAAGCTGCGATTTTATGTGTCGCATGCACGAATTTGGTTCACTTCTATTTAATCACTTCCGATGGAACACCCGCAACCGATTCCGAAATATTATTACTAGTTCTAGATATGGCCTGAGACTATTTTCTTATTGACCGTTCATCAAAAAATCAAAAACGCCGCTATGGTTTGGTTCCCCTCTATATTTTACCACTTCCGGCGGGTTACTCGTCTCATCACCAGTTCTGGAACACTACCGGTTCTCTCAAATATGGTCTGAGATTATGTACTGGTTAACCGTTTATCATGTTACTTAATAAGTCATTGATATGTCGCATGTATTGGTTCTCTTTTACATTTGACCATTTCTGGCGGGACACCCGGAATCGGTTCCGTAACACACTGATATGGCTTGCGTCTATTTTTCATCATGTTACCTAAAAAGCCACGATATCTCAATGCATGAGTTTGGTTTCACTTCCGGCCCGGAATTGGTTGCCGAACACTACCGGTAGTCTCTTAAATAGTCTGAGCCTATTGGCTTGCTAACGTTTATTAGGTTATCAAAAAAGCCGCGCTTTGCTGTGTTGCATGCATGGGTTTGGTTCAATTTTATATTTGGTCGCTTTTGGAGTGAAACCCGGAACTAGTTTCGGCACTACATACTGGCAGTCCCTAATGTGGTCTTAGCCTACTTCCTTGATAAGCGATCATCAAGTTGTCGGAAAAGACTTGATTTGATGTGTCGCATGCATAAGTTTTGTTCACTTTTAAATACGGCCATTTCCGGCGGGAAACCTGGAACCGGTTCCGAAACACTACTGGTTCAGATATGATCTGAGTCTTTTTATGCCAACCTTTCATAATCAAAAAAAAAAGCCAGGCTTCGATATGTCGCATGCATGGGATTGGTTCATCTTTATATTAGGCCACTTCCGACGGGACACCAGCAACCGGTTCCAGAACACTACCGGTTCAGATAGGGTCTGAGACTGTTTTCTTGCTAACTGTTTATCAGGATATCGAAGTTGTCGCGATTTTATGTGTCGCATGCATTGCTTTGGATCACTTTTATATTTGGCGACTTCCAGCGGGGCATCCGGAACCGGTTCCGGAACACTACAGGTTCAGATATGGTCTGAGACTGTTTTCTTGCTAACTGTTCATCAAGTTATCGAAAATGCCGTTGTTTGATGTGTCGCACGCATGGGTTTAAATCACTTTTATATTTTACCACTACCAGCGAAACATCCGAAAACGGTTCCGGAACACTACCGGTTCAGATATGGTCTCAGACTATTTTCTTGCTAACTGTTCATCAGGTTATCGAAAAAGCCGCGATTTGATGTGTCGCATGCATAGTTTTGGATCACTTTTATATATGGCCACTTCCAGCGGGACATCCGGAACCGGTTCCGGAACACTACCGGTTCAGACATAGTCTGAGACTGTTTTCTTGCTAACTGTTTATCAGGTAATTGAAAATGCCGCAGTTTGATGTGTCGCATGTATATGTTTGTTACATTTTTATGTATGGCCCCTTCCAAGAGCACTGGTCCGGAACACCTAAATGGCCATAACTCCGGAACGGCTGGACCGATCCGAACCATTTTCAATAGGAAACAATGGGACCAGATTCCGCGTCAAATGAACCGTCGGTCATTAAAATCGGTTGAGGTTTACTGCCAAAAAGTGATGTGAGTTTTTTTGTACACATACACACATACACACACACACAGACATCACCTCAATTCGTCGAGCTGAGTTGATTGGTATATGTGACTCGACCCTCCGGGCCTTCTATCAAAAAGTCAGTTTTGGAGTGAACATATAGCCTTTCCAGTACACTTAGTGTACGAGAAAGGCAAAAATATGAAAAATGTGCTTATGTAGTTGACGATTTAAAAAAAAATAACCATATTTTACACATATAATCTACCAAACGTTTTCCACCAATAAAAGTGCATTGACTGAACAAAAAATACATAGGACCTACTCTTCATATGTAGTTTAGTAGGTCCTGTATAAAAATATTACATTAAGAGAGTTTCAAAACGTTGGAAACACTTGGCACTTTTATTGATCAAAATATGATAAATTCCCAAATGACACTCTGAACATATACAGATTTTTCTTATTTTTTGTAGTAAATATAAAACCTCAAACGAAACTGTATATGAAAGCCTTAGGTATCAGCTGTATCACAAGAAAAAATGAAAAAGCTTCATCGAGTACATATTGAGATATAATGTTTCAAAAATGTGTTCAAAAATCTTATGAGTTTTACTAAAAGCTCTATAACTTTCAGAAAACTTATTCAGTCTCGCTCAAACTTTTACCAATGGAGCTTTGATATATGGTTCATAATTGATCAAAATTTCAGCGTATTTGATTGATGTATAAAAAAGTTATGATCATTTGGATGAAATGTTTTTTGACCAAAAAATTGCTGTACGGACAATTGTTTTATACACTGTATATGTTACACCAAATTTTCTGAATTTTCTGAAATAAAAATAAAAAAAATATATATTTATATTGCATTCAAAAAAAATGGTCCTTTTGAATGATATTGTGTTGAGTTAAAATTCACTTATTGAAAAAAAGTGTTTTTCCTAAAAATTATATTTCAATATATTTCAAACAAAAAAAAACAAACCCACCAAACATCAAGACATTCGCAGTTGCACTATATCAGTTTTCTATGCAATGGCTGAATACTAAAACTACCAGAATTGTTTTGACCATTAGTTTGCAGAAAACACTAAGATTTGTCTTCGAATGGGTGTATCAGTTTTGTAGCCTTTGATTCCGCCTTCTAATGCTTATCTTTTGACCAGCATACGTATTACGATTACCATTTGTAAACATGAAAGGGCGGAATTCAAAGGAACACATCTAATTTTATCCACGAATAACTGGCACTGGAGAAGCCTCACAATGGTAATCGAAACACGCAAATCTGTCAAAGGATACGCATTGGAGGGTAGAAGTATAAGGTAAAAAACTGATCACACTCATTCGAAGAGGCTATACTTCTTGAAGGATTAAGAAAGTCGGTACAAGACCAAGACAAATATTTTTCTGTGGTTGATATGTTATCAAATACAATGAATGATAGTTCAGAACCATCTAACAACGAAATTCCTTACTAGAAATCATTATAATAGAAGGTTTACATCTGTGTGAACAACTTCGCTGAAGACACCAACTTCAATCTCCAAAATTAAGGTTACGAAATTGAGGAAAAATATCATTTTACATTTGATGTTTGACCACGGGTACATTAAATCATTCAATATTTATGAACCATCCAAGGGGTCTCCAGTTAGCCTAGTGGTTAAGGCTATGGATCGCCAATCCGGAGACGGCGGGTTCGATTCCCGTTCCGGTCGGGAACATTTTCTCAACTCCCTGGGCATATTGTATCATTGTACTTGCCTCACAATATACAAATTCATGCAATGGCAGGCAAAGAAAGCCCTTCAATTAATAACTGTAAAAGTGCTCAAGAACACTAAGTTGAAGCGAGACAGGTCAAGTCACAGTGGGGACGTAGAGCCATGAAGAAGAAGCAGAAGAACGCCAGCTAGTTAATCAATCCTAAATCCATATGAAATCAATCAATTACACCATGTTCGTGGATCTTCTGAACAACTTCTCTGTATACATTATGCTGATATATTCTGTGGTTTTCAAGATAAATTTTCACTTAAAAAAAACTGTTCTATAAATAGGACACTTTGCGAATATAGATTAAGTATGCGTAAGTGCATATTTTTTAAGCGCTAATAAATTTTGATTTCTAAGGCTCATATTGTTTTTTGAAGCGCTTATGGAAAATTACGTAAAAAAAATCATATCGTAGATTCACAATAGTTTTTTTCTTTAAGCGAAGAAGAATGTATTTTCATATTTTTTTTAACGAGTGTTTTAACAAAAACCATTTTTTTTCTTCACAGTTCGAATGTAATATGGGCAGCGTTCCAATTTAAACATACATCATTTCATATTCCAAACACCAAAAACTAGGGGGCTGTGGAGCGGACCTGTTGTGATGGTTAAAGCACGTGACTATCACGCCGAGGACCTGGGATCGAATCGCACTTCAGACAAACTCACAAAACATGAGTTCTTCCTTCCGAAGGGAAGTAAAGCGTGAGTCCCGAGATGAACTAGCGTAGGGCTAAAAATCTTGTTAACACAGATAAAAAGAAAAAAATAAATAGATAGGGGGTTTAAGAAAATGTAAAATTATTAGTTAAGGACAGCTCAGGAGAGTAGTATGAAGATATAAACACTTTTTTTTAATTTGCAAACAATTGTCAATACCTCATGGGCCTAAAATATTCCACTGTATTTATTAGGCAATTTCAATAAAGATGTCTCTTAAAGACGTGATAAAGATTCTCTGTAATGTTTTGTGATGTTGTATGTCTCTCTAGTAAGTCATTTATAGATTTGTTATTTGCTGGACGATTTGTTTGCTTTTAAAAGTTGATCAATATTTGTTTTATTTATTTCCTTCTTTATTTTGAACTTTGTAGAAAATCAGGAAATTACTTTATGAATTTTGAAGATCTTCAAATCCAGTAGTATTTTTCATAAAGAGTTAGGATATATTTTAATGATATAAGAACGGAAATGTAGAATGACATTTCCGTTCTATATTGGACAAAAATCCAAAATATTCTTGGACAAAACCTTCCATGTTGTACTCCAGGTTTATACACGGCATGATTTCAGTAATGATAACCTGATCACATACTGCAGCACACCCAGCCTCTAACGAGAAATTCGAACCCAGTAATAGTGAACCCACCCAACCAACTACGCTCCTGACCCCAAAACCAACCGTATGCTAGCTAGTTGGTCGGTTGCCGGGGCAATTGCCTCTAAAACATAATCCATCCCTTCGAGCAGCAGTAGCGGGGCAGCGAGGCACCGAGCAATAACTGCGTGCGACCCAGCCCGGATGTTTGTGCTCATATGTACCCACACATCCTGCACAGGAACGGAAATGTTCAGTTCACCTCTATATGGACCGGACCGGACCGGACCGACCGACCAACAGCAACAGTTTCGAACAAGAGATGGATGCCAGTTGTTTTCCGAATCGGTAAGCTCCCTCATCGTCAGCTCGGTTCATGTTTGCAAACGCAGTCCTTCCCCCTTGTCCCGCCTCCGACCAACAACAAATTTAATCCCTTCTCGTTCGGAGTCCCTGCCGGGACTATTTTGGGCCTACCGAACCCGTTGCCAAAGGTTTTTGATATGTTTTTGATACACTCTCCCCGGTCGGTCGTTGTCGATGGTGATACCTTGAAGCTGTGCGATTTTTTTCCCCGAGTACTTTTCGCATCTTGATGAATCACACTCACATAATCCAAAAGGGACTTCTGGACGGTTCCGCTCGAATGGACCTATGCGATGGGGGGAAAGGGATATTCCACGGAACGGCAAAAACACACTCACTAAGGCCTCGGTTGCTGCTGCCTGCTGTCGGATGTTTTATGTTGTTTGTTCGGAAAGTTGGGCAGCAACTTTTTTTTCTCCGGAGGTTCCACTGGGACACCCGGATCGCACAAAGACGAAAATAAACCAACACACGAGACGCACTCTGCTTGTTTCACTGTGCAGAACCCAGGAAAATGTCGGGGATTTCCACCACCATCGCGCGATTTTCTCTTCGCTGTTGTAGTCTTCGACCGTAAATCGACGGCCAGCTGTCAGTTTGGTCACCGGAATATCCAGCTTTGCCAAGTCGCACTTTCAAGATTGGCTTTGGAAAACTGCCATATCCAGCATTTCGAGGACACATGAACTCCGGAGGAAAAACTAACACACGGTCACATACAAGTGGCACACAGATATGTATAGAGAAATGGACGGCACTCACTCTTGGAGAAGATTTAGGTCAGCCGTCAAACTCTGTGTGAATCTCCGAACGCACATAGAAACACAGAAATCCAACACGGCGATGGAAGCGTTTTCCTTGCGACACAGAAAAATCGTATCACTACTGTTGGCTATCGCGGAGATCACACTTGCCGTCGAAGGTTAGAGTTCGCGAATGAAAAATGAGGAAAAAACTGCAATATTGATCACACAAGAGTTAAACAACTAGAAGTATACACACAAGTGGCTGGACATACACACAGGAGTTGCTCTGCTTTCAGTTTTGAGGGGAGATGGTGAGATGATGAAGATGAAAAGTGTTGGCGTTCTTGTCCGAAAGAAATAGTCCTGGCTTTTCCAGCACCCTTTCGGCTGAAGGGCTTCCGCTATACTGGTTCGCAGTTCTGGACCACTAAGAATCTAAGGTACACACTCCATGGAAGGTGTATTCCACGCTCCAGCAGCCCCACAACCTACCGAAACCTCGGCCGCCGTGTGTGTATGTCACTCTATTACTCACTGGCACCATTCACTCCGAGATCAACCGAGACCGACCGCCCGAAACTGTGTACAGCTACGCTTCTTCACGGGGGCTCGAACAGAACTCTTGAGCATTCGAATCCTCGCAGCCCTCTATCTCGAAACTCCTCGCCAGCCAAAATGGTCGTTCGTCGGGCTTGGGCTGGGAAAATTCTACCATTCATCGATATTTTCCGTCATTGAACCGTTTTTGGGATAGTCATCGAGAGCGCGACGCTCCCCCCGACTCACACAAGCGCACGCCAAACCGGAGAGGAATCTCTCAGATACTCGAACAGCATCCTGCCGAACACACTCCCTTACACAGCATCCGTTACAACAAAACGCGAAACCCAGAAAGCTACCTACATCTCGCAAACACGTGATGGTTCTCCCGTCGCCGTGAGAGACTTCCAGCTGTCACAGCATCCGCGGAGATTCTCTGCCGATTCAGCTCGACGCTACGAGAAGAGAGAGAAAGGGAGCTTCCAAGTTACCTAGACGACACAGCATCCACCGGACATGCGCTCCATCGCCGCCAAACTCCCGTTCTCTTCCACTCTCAACGGATCTCTTGCCTTCGCTCGCGGTCCGTTATTCTATTCCTAACGGGATGCTGGATCCAACTCGTGGGCTGTTGCTACTAGGTTGGCTGGACCATCTCGCCCGAGAGCTAGCTGCCCGAGAGGGCGATTACTTCTTTTACTCTTTCATCGTCATCGACAATGACAACGACGACGGTGCCACAGTAATCGTTGACTGCCGTTGCCACCCCAGCCAGCCAGCGCGCTTTGGCAAGACCGTGTGAGGTTCTGGCATCAGTGAGCTTTCCGGGGTAATGCTGATGATGATGGGTAGGTTTTCTCTGTTTTCCACCCCGGCCGGGCAGACAGTGGCACGGCCGTGGTAGCATCTCTGGTGATGGCGGTGGCGGTGATAGATGAGCTTTCGGGAAAGCTTGATTGAACTGGAAAGTGGCACAAACGAGGTTGTGTATGTGAGGCGAGGCCCGAGTTGTGGAGTGGAACATAAGCAAGCAACCTTTAAATCAAACGAATATGACTCTTGCTGTCCTTTGGAGTTATAATGATGTAGGAAAAAGTGGCTCGATCAAGGATGGAAGAAAATCACTTCTAACGATAAATGAAACACCATACGAACAATCAAAGATAGCCGTTGCTCTTGCGGTAGCATGATGCGGCACCCTCGCGCTGTGCTCGTATCACAGAGCAATCAAACTTCTGATGCACGCTTTATCGCGGGATCTCTCGTTATCGGATCATGTTACAAGTCGCGATAAACTTTATTCATCACGATTATGGCCACTTTTGCACCCGGAACCAAAATTCATGATCTGGAACATTACATTCATATGCAGATCGTGAAGCTTCAGCAATAAGAATGCACAAAAAGTGATCGAAAATCGAAATTTATCATTTCGACTTCATGATAAAGATCGCATCGCGGCCGCACATGCCGAGCGATTCATTATTCGCGGAGCATGGGTTGTTATGAATGCTTGACGACAAAATTCTATCGTTGTTGCTATGATCGCGCGATGCCTTCTAACCGTGACACATTTGGGATCCTATCATGATCACTAGATTTCCATCCTTGGGCTCGATCACTTAAGTTCATCATACCGTTTTCGACCAAACGGCAATCGGTAAAACGGCGTTCGGCCAAATGTTTCGGAACCGTGGCAAAGTGCTGCTTCTGTCCGCGTCGATGAAAAGCACATAGTCACTAGACGCTGAACCACCAGTGAGTTTGTTCCATATTATTAAAATAACTAATTTTACATAATGTATAAAATATAGCAATGTTTTAATATAAATTTATACAATAAGTAACATAAAACTAAACTATATTTTAACCCAGCCATATCATGTATTGGTTCAAGTGGCCTAGTAACTTTCTGTTAATAGTTTATATTTTTCTTTCATTTTTCCATTTGAGAATTTGAGGTTTTTGAGGATTTTTTTTTTCTGAAATTATTGCAGGAACTCATTCTATAATTTTAAAAGGTATTCCTCCAAAGACACCTCCGGAAATTTCGTTGGAATTTTATTTAAGATTTTTTTTGCCTTTCTCGTACACTAAGCGTACTGGAAAGGCTATATATTCACTCCAAAAATGACTTTTTGATAGAAGGCCCGGAGGGTCGAGTCACATATACCAATCAACTCAGCTCGACGAATTGAGATGATGTCTGTGTGTGTATGTGTGTGTGTGTGTGTGTGTGTGTGTGTGTGTGTGTGTGTGTGTATGTGTGTGTAAAAAATAAACTCACATCTCTTTTTGGCAGTAAACCTCAACCGATTTTTATGACCGACGGTTCATTCGACGCGGAATCTGGTCCCATTGTTTCCTGTCGAAAATGGTTCGGATCGGTTCAGCCGTTCCGGAGTTATGGCCATTTAGGTGTTCCGGATCGGTATCCCAGGGAGGGGCCAGATATGAAAATGCTACAAAACCTTGCATGCGACATATCAGACCGCGGCTTTTTCGATAACCTGACGAACGGTGAGCAGGAAAATACTCTCAGACCATATCTGAACCAGTAGTGTTCCAGAACCGGTTCCGGGTGTCCCGCCGGAAGTGGCCAAATAAAAAAGTGAACCAAATCCATGCATGCGACACATCAAATAGCGGCATTTTCGATAACCTGATTAACGGTATTCAGGAAAATAGTCTCAGACCATATCTGAACCGGTAGTATTCCAGAACCGGTTCCGGGTGTCCCGCCGGAAGTGGCCAAATACATAAGTGAACCAAAGTAATGCATGCAACACATCAAATTGCGGCTTTTTCGAAAACCCGATGAACGATTAGCAAGAAAATAGAACCAGACTACATTAGAAACTACCGGTAGTGTTGCGGGATTGGTTGCAGTTGTCCCGCCGGAAGTGGTCAAATGTAAAAGAGAACCAAACCCATGCATGTGATACATCAAATCGCAGCTTTTTAGGATATCTGATGAGCGGTTAACAAAAAAAAATCTCAGACCACATTAGGGAAAACCAGTAGTGTACCAGAGCCGATTCCGGGTGTCCCACCGGAAGTGGACGAATGTGGAAGGAAACCAAACACATGCGTGCGGCTCATTATATACCGGCTTTTTCGATAACCTGAAGAACGATCAGCAAGAAAATAGTCTCAGATCACATTAGAGATGCATGCCACACGTCAAATCGCGGCTTTTTTGATAACCTGATTCCCGGTTAGCAAGAAAATAGGCTCAAACCACATTAGAGACTACCAGCAGTATTACAGATCCAGCTTTGGGTGCTTTGCCGGAATTACGAAAGTGAGCAAAATCATAGCAAGCGATAGATATGTGTAATTGTTCTCTTCATCATGACAAAACTAAAGTGATCTCAGAACTCATCAAATCACACCATTTCAGATTCCTACTCATCCTTACAGTCAACGTTGTATGGGAAAATTAAAATTTAATCGCAACAACCCTGAACATTTTTTTTTTCAATCCCCTTTTGCGTCTAAAGTTACTACACAAAATTCTGATGTGAATGGTTGCGCCCTCGCGCTCTGTAATGTGGTTGAAATTTTGTTGGGATTTAGTTTGGGAAATTTCACTTGCTTGCATTTTTTTTTTGTTCGATTTTACATGGATCTTGTAATCAGCGATAATGAAATATAGACTGACGTGTACAGAGAAAACTTTGTCGACGACCCCAAAGTGATCTGTGGTTGTGAAAAAGGTTATATCTTAGCTTGTAATCATCGTCTTCATATTGATTGGCCTCCAATGACAGTGAAGGTGGTCAAGCAGTCAACTGAGAGCTCTGATATTTTAAGCTCTGCCTATACGTTGAACATAACGTCGGAATATGCGTCATCAATAAGTTTTTCTATTCGATAATGGCTTTGATAAAATTCTCAATAAAGTATTCTCAGGATTCAGGAACACTTCGGCTTACGTCGACATCATGAGTACATATTCGACGAGAAAGGCGCTATCACCACTAGGTGGATTAATCAGGGTTTTTGAGTTTAATATACCATTATACGGAGGGAATAGTATCGACTGAGATAATCTGGAAATGATATGTTGGCGGCGTACCATTATATCGTGCTTTTTGAGCTCCATAATATATGCAAAGACCAATGAAATACGTTTATAAACGACGAAAATATTCACTATTTTCAAAACTAGGCATCTCAGTGTAGAATACAAGAACTGAGTACTAAACTAGGTAACTGAGAAAATCATATCTATTTACAACCGCACAGGTTATAAGCTGTCGGACACTTGGACGTGAAAATGCTACTAGCCATTCTTTTGTTAGTAGATTGAAAATCTTTCTTTTGTTTAATGATTGAAAATCTACTACTGTTTTACATTTTAGGCTTAAAAACTTAAAATATTTTATTTGTATTGATTTGGCTAAAAACTGTGATTGTTCGTAGATGATTATTTTATGAACATTTTGAGGTGTCATGTGGTGATATAGCAGGCATCCTAGCAAATTCATTAATTACACGTTTATTTCAATATATGAACCTTTCTAAATTTGCATACTGCAACAAGAAAACTGATAAGAATGATATTAATAGTTTTAAAAACTAGGTATCTAAGAACATCTCCTCCATTATTAATGGTGCAGTTTGAGTGCTATAACTAGGTAACTCGACAATTTTTCAACCATTTATTGTTTTTATCAAAGGTTTAAACCAATACTTTTTTTTGTAGCAGAAAGAGTAGAAGCTGAGTAGGCATTCAATTCAAAACAATAAATTATTTTAAAGGCTCCACACCTCTGGAACAACTGCATGAAAAAAATGTAAAATTTTCAAAGTCGTTTTTCTCGAAACTATGATCTTCGAGTTACCTACAGCATCGGACAATAAAAATGCACCAAGACAAAAAATGATGTAGCCAAAAATGCTGAAGTCAAATCACTATGATGTCTTCGGCAAATATGCTTCTGGTGTGATGACCAATAAATTTGCTCAAGACACCATAGCTATCTGACTTCAGCACTTTAGGCTACACATTTTTTTTGGCTTGGTGCATTTTTATTGTTAAAATTCAAAATATCTGTAATTTTTGTATCAATAGTTATAACTGAACTTTTTCAATAGTTTTTGAAAATTGAAATGTTTTGTAGTTCGTCACAGAAAAATGAAATCAATCGGTTGAGACATAACTAAGATATGGCAATCCAAAGTTGACTAGTTTGTATGGGGAAACAGCTTTGCTGCATTTTTATTGTCCGATACTGTAGTTCTAGCATTAAGCGGACGATATTTTGAATGGTTTGTCACATCGTGTGTCGGCTCAAGTCGCCTAGATACTTTCTGTTAATAATTTATATTTTTCTTTTATTTTAGCGTTTACAAAATGATTTGAATGGTGCAATGGTGACATATTGTTCACGATTTTTTCTGGAATTAATGCAGGAACTCTTTTAATAATTTTTTTTATTCTTCAATCACTACCCCTAATTAACAGCTCTATTGTCCACTAGGGCACTGCATGAGCGATTCACATTGGAAGCTGTACATATACTTTGTACAGCGCCTAAATGAATTCTATTTCAAACTGTACTACATCAAACTGGTGGCCGTTGCGCTGCTTTCACTTTCTACCCTATCATGGTAGAATGATGAGCTCGAGGATGTTGGTTGTTGGTTGTTTCTGTTTCCAGTCCGATTGGGGGTCCATTATGGGTTGCCATTCACCGATGTCAAAGTATCCGGGTTCAATTGAGCCATGGGCTCAGAAGAGGGTCAGTGTCAGCTGCTCTCAGGGGGAAAGAGCAAATGACGAAAGTGCCGGGGCTGGGATCGAACCCATGACCATCTGCTTATAAAGCAAACGTGTAGCCACTACGCCACGGGCCCCGGCGAAAATTTGAGTTTTCTTGAAATTACGCGATGATGCGCTACTTAGAGGAACCCTGGCAAAATTTACAAATATAAGTGGTAGACTGATTTCTTAACAGAACTCTCAACAAAAAATAATATTCAAAACATAAAAAACGATTTATTTTTTCAATAAAGCTATCAGTTACATATAAACTTAACTAACAACGCGAACACAGCTCAAAAATTTAATTCTCGAAATCAAAAATATGGAACACTAGTTCCACTAAGGTCTAAAAACGCAACAGTTTCCATATTAGGTTTATATTACGATAATTTTCCATTCAATAAGCAGAAACGATTTACCTTTAAACTTAAAACAATTGTTTCCATCATATGTTTTTGTGGTTTTTTCAACTACAAACGATTTTCTTCGCACATTTAAAGAAGCACAACTTTCCACATATGCTTTCGAGCCCCCTTTTGAGTTCGATTGACTCTGTAGGAAACAATGTAGATTACACTTTATTTTTCTCGTATAAGAATAAAGTCAAAATGAAAATTAAAAAAAAAAAATACGGTGAATGAAAAAGGTCCGAACTGAAACAAGCACTAATGAAAGGGTCTAACTAGAATGAGATTCATTGACTAATCTAACTGGATCTAGCCTTCTGAGTTTCGCAAAGAAAGCTCTTCAATTAATAACTGTGGAAGTGCTCAAAGAAAAGAAAGCAAACCGAGTTCCAGTGGCAACGTAGAGCCACTAAGAAGAAGAAGAAGTATTCGTAATTTGTAGTACGCGATTTTCTCAACGTTTACGTTTTGTAAATAAGCCCTTTTAAATACTACGCCAGAATTTCATCGAACACGACTTATAAACAGGGAGTTTGCTTTTATGCATCAAATCATTACTCAAAATACTAACCGTTGCAACTCTTTTGGCGTTAACTTACCTTATAAGTTATTTCATTCATCGTTTTACCTAAAAAGAAAATAAGAATTAAGTTATCATCCAACGATTACATTTTTTTTTGTTTTTATGATTTGAAAACATTTTCTGTTTTCAAGGCTTTTGATAAAAAAAAACTTCAGGCATAAAAAAAATTGTGGCTTTGTTAAATAGAATGTATTTATTCTGAAACGAGATTATCTAAATGCGAGTTTCATACAATATATTGTAGAACCTTCATCACTGAATTGCGTTCGTCGCTTGAGTACGTGTTGCTTTTTCAAACTCATTCTCTCATTATTTACCTCCATAAGAAAATATCATAATCCCACCCATTAGAAAAAAACGTGAATAGAAGATTTGTTGTTCTTTCAGTAATCTTTAAACATGAAATTACTTTTTTAAAAGGTTGTTGAAATTCAACGCACAAATTAGGAGTAGATTTTGTTGGAATCTCTTGATGAAGTTCTTGCATAAATCACTGATGTATACCTAGAAGTTATTTCTCACAGTGATTTCCAGCAATTTCTGACAACATTTCGGTAATAATGTGCTTCACATTTATTTAAGAAAGGGAGATAAGAAGTCATTTGGAGTTCTTTATCACAATTTCACAAGATAGCTTAGAAACGATACTTTCTTTCGATGGAAAACCACTAAAAGTATGTATCACCTAATGAGGCTCTAAGATAAATTTAGGAAAATCATCCTGGATAGTCACCGGAAAATCTTAGCAGGTTTCAACTGCATCCAAATAGAACATTCTGCCAAATTTACCGTATTTTTTTCAGAGTAGAAAATTTTTAATTATTCTGAAACCTTTCTTGAATTTTAAAACAATTAACAATTCCGTTTACTAATCCGTCTAATTTATCAACATTTTTCTTCAAACTCCTGTATAATATTTGCCTCTAAACTCCAATAAAAAATTTTAGACGGACATCAGCTAATTGGTTCGGAATACCAATTGAAACTAACGATTAGAGCACAATCGCATAAAACATTTTGGTGAAACTGAAAACATCTTTTTTTTCTCTACAAGACCTTCCAGTGAATTCCATCAGAACTTATTTCGATTTTTTTAAACTGTGCAGGCGTTTTTTTTACAGAAAAACGATGTTAATATTATCCCAACGTTCCATAGCCTGGTTGGTGTCGTCCCCCAAAATCGTATAACTCGATCAGAAATGTAAATATATAGGTAGAAATGATATTGTTATTACAAGGACTTAAATTATATTGAATAATATTTCATACGTAGACATTATGTCACGACATTTGAAAGAATTTTTTCAATAATTATGGTCAATAGTTGAATATTTTCGTCAAAAATATATCAGGATGTTGCTTAATATTGCCATATGAGTTCTTATCAAGGTCATTCCAAAGATATTTTTTTATATTTTTTTAAGATTCAAGTTTTTTTTTATTTCTTAAAACATATGATACGAAAGTTTGAACGTTATTTCAACAATTTGACACGACATGCATGAAAACAACAAAAAACGGAAAGAATCGGTGCCCAAATAATCTATTTTTGAAATAAGAGAACATTGGTTAATATCATGAGGAAAGGTACTCATGCAGTATTATCATTCTGAAAAAAATATCGAATGACGATTGATAGATTGAAAAATCAAGATGACTAGAAAACTTTCTAAAACTCAGTAGTCTGTAGATGGTTTGCAATGTATCTTGTTCGAAATGAAAATAATTGTGATTGTTTGTGTGAATTTACGGTTTTATCGATCGGATACGAATACAACTGATGTATTAAGAGACCACAAAGTTGTATTTATCTCAAAATTTAACTAAAAGGCCAAAAATAAAAATGGAATGTCGTAGGGTAATTCGCCAATTGTTAAACACTACCCAAAGGTTGAACAGTTTCTGACAATGTTATTATAAATCTAACTTAAGTAATCTTCCATCAACGTAAAAATATGATGTAGATGCGTATACATGTGTGTCATGATACTGCTCCAATAAAGTAACAAAATTATACATATTATACGTCAAAAATATCGATTGAACAATTTTTACCGCTGATGACATGAAAAATGCACAATACAAAAGATTAACTTTAAGAAATTGCTGTTACGAAATAAGCTTTGCTGGAAAATCGACCACAAATATCAAAGTCACACCATAGTTACAAGAACTGGAAGGATGTCTATAGCAGTTTAACATTGTGTAAAATCACATTTTCATTGAAATTTCATTTGAAAAAAATATTTTTCTTATCACACTATCATTATACATCTAGGATCCAATTGTTGAACACTGACATAACCTACAATGTTGGCATGACTGCCAGATTTTTTTTTCACTTTACCCAGCCGTGCATTTCATGGGGTTTCAAAGGCTTTCCAGAGATGTTCCAGGGATGTTCCAGAGGGCTTCAGGAAGGTATCAGGGGCTTTCAATGGGTTTCAAGCGCGTTCATGAGGTGTTCCAGAGGGATTCAGAATGTTGAGGGGTCCCAGGAGTATTTCAGGGCGTTCCGGGGGAGTTCAGAAGCGGTCCACGGGTTTTCGATGGATTACAAGGTCGTTCTAGGGGTGTTCTATGAGGTTGAGTCGGTCTTATGGGTTTCCAGGAGTAATTCAGGGGCTTTTGAAGGCGTTCTTTTCTTCATTCGTTTTCGCTTCTAGTCAAATCTCTTCAGGTAATTTTGTATTTAAGTTATGTTTGAAATTGTTTTATTTCAGTCAAATGGGAAGCGATTCCTTGGGAACGTTCATAAATTACGTTACGCTTTTAAGGGGGAGGAGAGGGGGTTCAGCAAAGTGTGACGACCCATACAAAAATTTGGGGTAAAATGAAGAATTTGTGCGTGACGTAATTTATTGACGCTCCCTAATTTGAATGAATTGTCACTCAAATGACTTACTGGGCACAAAACACGAGAAACCCGGAAAAAAATCCACCAGAGTGAAATAATATCGGATGTCGGGTCAAAGTCGGGTTAAATTTTATCAAATGTTGGACCTCTGTTGGGCCCACTTCGAATAACTGTTGAGTCTATGCCAAAATAAAAACAGACCAATGCATTGCAATGATAAGTTTATGTCGGGTTATACGTCATCAATTACAAACAAAGCTTGAACCGACCAACAATTAGCGAGAATCGTTCAACATTAGGATAAACTAGCTTATGGAAGCGTTCAATAATTGGATTACAGACTTCCCATACAAATGTTCTATTTTCTCTTAGAAAATGGAATTTATTGGAATACAAATTAAATGGGAAGTATTAGTGATGAGTGGATCTAGCCGTTCACAGTATATTTTTCAACAAAAGTGGAATTATGCACCGAAAAAGAACCAAAAACAAAAATGCCAGTACTAGCCAGTACATCATCCCTTTTGTCTTGTCGATAGTTCTTAGCCCTGGTTCTGGTCAATGTTGAATCAATGTATGTTCACAGGAAATCGGTTAACTCATTTGATTTTATGATGTTGTTGTGAAAACTGAATTCATTAACCATTTGATTAAAGTGACCAGACGTCCCGCGTTTCGCGGGACAGTCCCGCATTTTGACCAAATGTCCCGCGACAAATTATGTCCCGCGTTCATCTCAAACCGTAAAAATGTCCTGCGTTTGAAAAAAAAATCAACAAGCATTCAAAATATTGTACTAACTTCAAAGCCAAAATAGTCAAACCGGTTTTGTACAAAGCACAAATCACATCAAACATATTAACCCTCTTCGTGTGTTAGGGTCATTATGACCCCTAAACGTGCACTAGGTCAGCAAGGTGCGCGCAAGCTAATGCACGAAGAAGGTTAACGGAACTTTCAACATCAGAGGTCAAAAACTGAAAGATTTTGGCGAGAAAGTACATGAAGATTGTGGGTTACAGCAAAGTTTGATCTATTGAAAGCTTTTTTTTATCGAGCGATAAAAAAGTCCCAGCATTTTTTTTTATTTTAAAAGAAAAAAAATCGAATATTTGGTTGATTTTTATGCACAGTCAGACAGCATCATTTTACAGTTCGGTGAAGAAAATAGAGAGTTACAAGAGTACAATTACAAAAACTTCAGGGCAGAAAACTATGCAAGTGCGCACTGCGCACAGTCAGATGAAAAATCTGGAGGAAATTCGTTGCTCGAAGTTAAAATCTTTCCGAATCCAGTATAGTAAACTTTTATTGGAAATTTATTTTGACTGTGTTATTTTTTTTTTTTCAAGTGGGTGAATATCAAAACCTTCATTGACTGGTACGCTCGTAAATTAAATTCATCCAATAAATTAATCAATGTTGACAGAGAAGCATCCAAGCTACTTAAGGAAATAGTAGGCAAATGACAAAATTGGACAAGCAGAAGCTAGATTGGTTAACATTTTCAGGCAATTTGAGGGTAATAATAAACTCAAAAAATTGTGGAGTTCACGTCATGCTTGGCAGCCAAAAATGCTGTAATAAACGATTTTTGTTTCAGTTATGTACGAAGCACCTTAATTTTAATTTTGAAAGCAATTGAGAGTTGAAATACCATTTTTGACAGCTAGATTCAATTATCAGGTTGCTTTTGAAGACTGTAGAAAAAATGTTTATGAGTTTGTCCCACTTCTGCGAAGCTCACAACGCAGAAAGATATGCTTGGTAGAAGAAATGAGTGCTTCGTATTCAAGGAACAAAAAAAAAACGTTACGTATTCGTCAACAAAAAAAAAATAGATCATGATTTCACGTTACTATGCATATTTCCAAATTAATGTCCCGCGTTCGAGCTCTGATCATCTGGTCACTTTACCTTTGATGTACACAGCTAGTCGCGTTCGAAAATGTTTACCGAAATCTCGACTGATGAGTGGGCGGAAAAAGGTTTTCAAAGAAATTCTGTAAAAGAATATGAAATTTCGGTAAAATCTTATCGTTTATCTGTCTAAACTCTTACGAAGTTCAGTAAAAGTTGCAAACTTTACCGATTTTTTTCCTGTAAAGCAAACTTAACGGTTGACTTTTCGGCCAAACATGATCGAAGTCGATGATTTTTTGCCAAATGTGTGTATGTCATCCAAGATCGTAGAAATATTTATGCCTGCACACTTTTAGCGATTTCCTGGTGCAATTTTGTGGAAAATAAAAAAAAATGCAAACCATCCTTTTCGAAGGCTCGAAAGCAATGACTTTTAGTGTGAAATATAGATTTCCAAGGTGTTCTCAACAGAAGATCCTTCTGTAATACTTCTACATATTTTCATTCATGAAATTTATCAAAAGTTTGCTATAGAACCATTCACAGCAATTTTTTTTTCACATTAATAAAAATGTTCCTTCAGTCAGTCTTCCAACAGCTTCCTTATAAGTTCGCTGAGAAGTTTTTTTAGTATTATTCGAAGATTGTGTCTGTTTAATTCAAAAAATAATTGTTTTAATTCTAAAAATAATTGTACGTTTTGCAATTTTACAATTTTTTTTTCTGTCTAGCCCATTCCTAAAGATAAAAACTCAGTGATAAAACAAAAAATATATTCTAGTTGGAACGATGATTGTACGTTGAAACACGATAATGTCAAAGTCAAAAGTAGTGAACGTGTTCACTTGCTATAGTTTTGCTAATTTTGTTGTATCGAATGAAAACGGCCAGCGATGCGTAAACTTTGCAGGCTCCCGTGGTATGGTAGTCCGAAGCACCTTCTTCCCCCGCAAAGATATCCACAAAGCCACCTGGAGATCCCCCGACCATCAAACAGAAAACCAAATCAACCACGTTCTAATCGACGGTAAATTCTTCTCGGATATAACCAACGTCCGCACATACCGCAGAGCGAATATAGATTCGGATCACTACTTAGTCGCTGTATGCATGCGCTCAAAACTTTCGACAGTTATCACCACGCGTCGAAGCCGAACGACGCGGCTCAACATCGAGCAACTTCGTAACGTAGAAGTGGCTCAAGACTACGCGCAGCAGTTAGCAGTGGTCCTACCAACGGAAGAGCAGCTTGGCGCAGCTACACTTGAAGATGGCTGGAGGGATATCCGATCCGCCATAGGTAGTACCTCGGTTACACCACTAGGCTTCGCGACTCCGAATCACAGAAACGACTGGTACGACGGCGAATGTGAACAGTTGAAAAACGAGAAGAATGCAGCATGGGCGAGAATGCTGCAACACCGTACGAGAGCGAATGAGGCACGTTACAAACAGGCGCGGAACAGGCAGAACTCAGTCTTCCGGATGAAGAAGCGCCAGCAGGAAGAACGAGATCGCGAAGCGATGGAAGAGCTGAACCGTGCTAAGGACACACGAAAGTTCTACGAGAATCTGAACCGCTCGCGCAGTGGCTTTGTGCCACAAGCCGACATGTGCCGAGATAATCACGGGAATATTCTCACGAGCGTGCGTGAGGTGGTCGAGAGGTGGCGGCAGCATTACGATGAGCACCTCAATGGCGACGTTGCAAGTACCGAAGGTAGCGTGGTAACAGATCTAGGAGTTTGTGCACAGGACGAAAGACTTCCGGCCCCTGACCTTCAAGAGATTGAGGAGGAGGTTGGCCGGTTGAAAAACAACAAAGCCGCTGGAGCAGATCAACTACCAAGCGAGCTTCTAAAATACGGTGGAGAAACACTGGTGAGAGCGCTACACTGGGTCATTACCAAGATTTGGGAGGAGGAAGTATTACCGGAGGAATGGATGGAAGGTATCGTGTGTCCCATCTACAAAAAGGGCGACAAGTTGGATTGCGGGAACTACCGCGCGATCACACTACTGAGCGCTGCCTACAAGATACTCTCTCAAATTTTATGCCGCCGTCTATCACCGATTGCAAGAGAGTTCGTGGGGCAATATCAGGCTGGATTCATGGGTGAACGCGCTACAACGGACCAGATGTTCGCCATCCGCCAGGTGTTGCAGAAATGCCGCGAATACAACGTGCCCACACATCACTTGTTCATCGATTTCAAATCGGCGTATGATACAATCGATCGAGAACAGCTATGGCAGATTATGCACGAATACGGATTCCCGGATAAACTGATACGGTTGATCAAGGCGACGATGGATCGAGTGATGTGCGTAGTTCGAGTATCAGGGACACTCTCGAGTCCCTTCGAATCTCGCAGAGGGTTACGGCAAGGTGATGGTCTTTCGAGCTTGCTGTTCAACATTGCTTTGGAGGGTGTAATACGAAGAGCGGGGATAAACACGAGTGGGACGATTTTCACGAAGTCCGTTCAGCTGCTTGGTTTCGTCGATGATATTGATATCATTGCTCGTAAATTTGAGACGATGGCGGAAACGTACATCCGACTAAAGAGTGAAGCCAGGCGAATCGGATTAGTCATTAATGTGTCGAAGACAAAGTACATGATGGCAAAGGGCTCCAGGGAGGGATCTCCGCGCCTGCCACCCCGAATTCATATCGACGGTGCGGTGATGAAATCGAGGCGGTTGAAGAATTCGTGTACTTGGGCTCACTGGTGACCGACGACAACGACACCAGCAGAGAAATTCAGAGGCGCATTGTGGCAGGAAATCGTGCCTACTTTGGACTCCGTAGAACTCTACCATCGAATAAAGTTCGCCGTAACACGAAGCTAACCATCTACAAAACGTTGATTAGACCGGTCGTCCTCTATGGGCACGAAACATGGACCCTACGTGCAGATGACCAACGCGCCCTTGGAGTTTTCGAACGGAAGGTGTTGCGTACCATCTACGGCGGAGTGCAGATGGAAGACGGGACTTGGAGAAGGCGAATGAACCACGAGCTGCATCAGCTGCTAAGAGAATCAACCATCGTCCATACCGCGAAAATCGGGAGGTTACGGTGGGCGGGTCACGTCATCAGGATGTCGGATAGCAACCCGACTAAAATGGTTCTCGAGAGTCATCCGACCGGTACAAAAAGACGTGGAGCGCAGCGAGCTAGGTGGGTCGACCAAGTGGTGGACGATCTGCGGACCCTACGCAGAGTGCGGAACTGGAGACAAACAGCCATGGAACGAGTGGAATGGAGGCGGCTACTATGTACAGCAGAGGCCACCCCGGCCTTAGCCTGACCGGTAAGGTAAGGTAATTTTGTTACAAAGTTACAAGGCATTTTAAACTTGAACAGCATTTTTTCTTTCACCTCAATATTTCCTCGCCGAATCAAATTCGATTGAACCCAAACTGCGCCTCACCATATCGCTTCAATCGATTGTATTTAGGCACTTGCAGAAACTGGAACACACAGGTGTTGCCCATACATCAATTTCATAGTAAGCGAAAACTTTTTAGACATCCTGCACGTGCACCCTCCCCACCCCGTCGCTTTTTCTTGCATGTTTGCGCAAATTCTCCCCTCCCTCTCTTTGGAAGAACTTTCCACGCTTAGAAACGACGGAAGGAGCAAAAACTACACGAATGAAGGATAAAAATCACTTCTTCCATCGACGATGTAGGAAGTTCCTCCCCCACATCTGATGTAGGTAGAGATGAATAACTGGCTAAGTCGTGCGCTGAGCTAAGTCTGACGACGACGACGACGACGATGCCTGTACGCGAAACATTGTGCATTGCAAGGAAAATCCCTCTTGAATTCACACTGTCAAACAAAAACGGATAAAAAAACGAGCACCAAGCATATGCATGCAATGTGTCGTCCTTAGTAAGGGGGTGGTGGGACCCCAGAAGTCCCAGTATCATCATCCGAGAGGCTGAGGCGACACGACGATCAAGAACAAGCACGTAAGCGCAGCAGAAGAATGAAGATGATAAACGACACGGCAGTCAGTGGTGACGGTGGCGTAAGCGGGCTACCAGTTGCTTCGACTATATGGCCTCTGACAGAGCACAGAGCAAGACCAGATCCTTGCTACGCCGTCGTCGGTTGATGGGAAGCGGCTGACTTGTGGAAACAAGCGTGTGTGTCGTTTCAGCAACGCTGGCGGCACGATGCTATTTATTGATTTAAATGCAATCGTCTTTTGAGTGGGTTATGTGGAAAAACCGTGCGTTGGAGGTGAAGAGGGGAGGTGAGGTAAAACGAATTTTTCCGCGTATCATTGGTGCAATTTTTCCTTCATCCAGCAAACGACAGCGGCGGCGTTTGTGTGTGTGTGTGTCTTGTCTTTGCTGATGTGCAACAATAATAGGAATGTTCGCTGCGGATCGTGCTGGAATTTGCTTTCGAAACAGGCTGCGGAACTATGAGATGACAGAATTGTAAATTGTGCATAAATAGTTAAGGGAAATTGGTGAACATTGCACCATAGAAATAAAACAACTCATTCATGATGATATTTAGCAAGCATCATTAACCAAAATAATGGAACATTACAAATGTTAATTTTTTTAACATAACAGCCATAAAATGAAATTGAAAACACATTTGAAAAATGATTTGGTAATCAGATTCATTTTCAAAATGTGATTCATATTCTTTCATGGTCTTGAAGTCGAAAAAAGCTCAACATTTGTAACGTTCCATTTTCGCTAGCCAAAACCGAGTGTTTTCCCAGGGAACGCATTTCATCCCGCTCTCCCCAACATCCGTGTGACAATGTCAATCTGTGAACTAAACAGATGTTTTCGCAGCGAATTCCGGCGTGTCCCAGCTAATGAAAGCCCAACCATTCAAATTAATAAAAAAAAATCCATACCAGCTTTCCGGCCAGCAGCAGTTCGCTTGTGTTACAAAACACCGATTATAACATGGCGGCGGCCGACGGCGACGATGGGAAAACAGAAATGACCCGGTGCCAAACTAGGACGAGGGGAACGGTGATGCGTGAGCTTTTTTTTTTCCGTCTGCGCGTTTGTGAAAACACAATCGCCACAGTCCTGAGGCGACACATGAAAAATGAAGCCCCCTCTGCGTCTCGTCATTCTCGCTGCGTCCATCAGAGTCAATACGATGAGAGCTGAGGAGGATGTCGACTGGAGAAGCACACAGCAGCAACAACAACGTGTGAACTTGAGTTGAAAAGCAGCAACATGTCACAGAGGGGGTAACACAAAAACAAACAGCAGGAGCGATTCATCTTCGAGGGAGATATGAACATGATTTGTTACAGGGAAAGAAAAAAATGAGAATATTATAAGGGAAGGAAGAGCAAAAATTTCCAAAGATATATAAGTGGGAGTTAGATAAAAAACGGAAAATAGAATGAAATAAAGAAATAGAAACTAGAATTTGACCCAGAGTCAAAACCAGAACTAAAAAAAAGCCAAGATTTGATAACAAGATTAAAACCAAAAAGTTAAATCAGAACTGAAGCTTAAAACAGACAGGAAAATGAAACACTTTCAGCAGCAGAATAAAAATAAAGACCAAAACCAGAATAAAAACCAGAAATAATAGAACAGAACCGGACAAAAACCAAAACCAAAACGAAATTCAGAACCAGAACGAGACGCAAAACCAAACCCAACTTACAATCTAGAGCAGAACAAAAACTGTAACCACCACCAGGATTAGCTGCACCTCAAAAACCACACGAAGCATAGTTTCTGGAACTTAGTTTCAGAACCAACATCAGTACCAAAACAAGAATGTACACCAGAACTAGAACAAGTTCCAAAACCAAAACTAAAACTGGAATCTAGAACAAACCAGAATTAGCAATACAACTTTAACGAATCAAAAAAAACAAACCACAGCCAGAAATAGCTTCAAAATCAAAAAAACCAGAACTTGTTTCAAAAGCAAAACCAAAGTCAGAACTAGAGCGATACGCATTACCAAAAAAAAAAATCAAAACAACTAATTTGCCCAGCATAAGATAATTTGTTTCAGAGTCAAAACTAGAGCCAGAACCAGAAATATTTAAACCAAAAGAAGAAGAATCAGTATCAGAACGAACCTGAGTCAGCACCAAAACAAGAACCAGATTTAGCACAAGACAGAACTAAAATTAGATACAGAACGAAACCCAGAAGCATAACTGGAGCAAAACCACAATGAGAATCAAAACTAGAACCTAGATCAAAACTAGTTCCAGAACCAAAACTAGAATCAAAACTTGAAGCAGAGCCCAAAGTCGATTCATAACCATAATCAAGACCACGATTGGAACGAAGCAGAAGTATGGTTTTTGGAAAGTGGTTTCAGAACTACAATCAATCAGAATCATAACAAGCTGAAAACCAAAACTAAAAATAGAATCACAACTAGAGTATAAACTTGATTCAAAACCAGAAAGGATTCATCAGATCCGGAGTCATGGTTCCTAGAACCTCATTTTACATCCAAAACCAGAACAGTACAAGTTTTAAAACCAAAACGAGAGCCAGGAATAAAACTGGAACTTGACCTGATATTAGATATATTTGTGATTCACGGACGAATGCGAACTAGAATCGGCAAAGAAATATTATTCGAAGGATTCGAATCCAAAGCAACAACCATCAGAAATTGTTAAAGAACAAAAACCAGAGCCTGAGCCGGAAAAATTCTAAACCAGGATCAAAGCCAGAGCAAGAATCACAGCTAGAAGCAGTTTGAATTTCAGCATCAAAACCAGAGATAGAGCCCAAATCAAAACAAGGACATCAACAAGCAAATGACAGTGGATGAGTGAAAACTACAGTTTAATTCAGCATCAAAACCAGAACTAGATTTGCACCAAAGTTTGGTACCCTAATCCTATCCAGAAGTAAAATCAGAACCACAACTAGAAAAAGAGATCACAATCTGAATACAAACATGTACCGTGCCGTAGCAGAATCAGCAATAAAACCAGAACCAAAACTTTTATCAGCAAAGACATAAGCCATGTTTCAGAAACCAGAAATCACAACCAAAACCAGAACCAAAGCTAGATCAAAATCAAGACTAGAACAATACTCTTATGGAAGCAAAACCACAATAAATCCAATATTAAAATGGAATCAGAGCTATTTACATATTCAGAGCTACAAACGGGAAGAATTACTTTTGAAACTTTACGTTAAAAACGAAACCAAATTTAAATAACACAATCTGTTCCGGAGCTCGAAAAAATTGTAGAATCAAAAGCTTTAAAACCAGAACCAGAATAAAAGTATTTAATACCAGAACAAGAACCAGAGTAGGAACATCAACGAGATTCAAGACTATATCCAAACACAAAACCAAAACTACAACCTTAAGCAGAATCAGCTCAAATCCCAGAACTCCGTTGCATACATGAACTGAAAACATAGTACAGAACCAAAACCAAAACCAGAATTACATAGTTTCAAAACTAAAACTAGATCCATGAACAAATCCATTACTTCATATAGAATAAGAATCAAAAATAAAACTAGAACAAATCACAACCTGAATAAAAAAGTACACACACACAGCTAGCATAAAAACCAGAACTAGTTTAGGAAACAAAACCAAAACTGAAACTAGTATGATAAGTGTAATACATGCTGTAACTAGAACAAAATCCTGAGCCAGATATCAGAATAATATTAAAAAAAACAAATATTCACAATCACTATATTTTTAATCAGAACCAAATGTAGAATTTTAACCAGAACTATTCAAAACCAGAAACAAAAACATAAGATGTAGAAAAAGAAACAAAACCAGATCAACAAAAATAACCAGAACGAGATTCAAAACATAAATAAAATGAGGATCCAAACCAAAGCGATGAGCATAGAATTGTTAGATTTAAATCCAGATTAACCATCAGAGTCAGAACCGCAAGTTAAGAACCAAAACGCGAGCCAAAACCAGAACCAGAAATATACAAAAACAGAAGCATAAAAATCAGAGCCAAAACCAAAATGAAAGATGAGAAAACATCATGAATCAAAACCAAAATTTAACTGAAACCAAAATCAGAAACATGAGCCAAACCAGAAATATATCAAAAATTACAACCATAATCAGAACTGTACTCAGCACCAGATTCAAAACCAGAATCGAAACGATTGAAAAGCTGCTACAGAATTTGAATTAAATCAGAACCAGAATTATATCCGTATAATTATATCAGTACTAGAATTGAATCCACAACCAGATGCAAAAACCGAACCAAAACCAAAACCAGAATAAGAAACATAAATTGTTTCAAATCCGAGTGATACAGTCCCTAGCGAACCGGATCCAGTGCCGCCCCGCCGCCGTTGGAAAGGATACGACACCGCCGCCCGACACGTTTGCGTGGCACCCTTGCCAGAACGTGCACCGACCAAGGAGAGAATCGCTACTATCGCCGCCGCTTGTGAGTTGTTCCGAACCTGTCGCCAATCGTCCGAGGAGTACTCTGCACCGCCGCCCCGACCTGACACGCACTTGCACCGTCGTTAGCTGCGTGTTCTACCCGAAGGATTTCCATCATGTCGCAGAGCCATACGCCGAAGACCAGGGCAGCTAAGGCCGCTGCAGCTGCAAAGCTGAAGCAGCAGCTGGACGCTGATGTGGAAAATTGCTCGACCAACTGGGAAATCACCGCCGATGCTGAGACACTGAAGGAGTTGTCGTCGTTGTCCCGCCAGCGTGATCAAGTAAGTATGAAGCTGACGCGGGTGCAAAGGGCACTTGCCACTGCCAAACACGTGATCAGCCCTTCGCAGTTGAGGACGTATTTGAAGAACATCGACGACGCCTACAACGAATTTAGTGCCGTGCACAGCAAACTCATCGCCGCAATTCCGGATGAAGGCTTTCGCCAACAAGAGGAGATCTACATTGCGTTCGAAGAGCGATACAACCACGTCCGCACCGTCATCGACGAATTGATGGTTTCCAGAGATACTGATGCCACCAGAGCTCCACTCCCACAACCTCAGGTAATCGTGCAGCAGCAACCATTGAAGGTCCCGATCCCCACCTTCGATGGATCGTACGCCAACTGGCCGAAGTTCAAGGCCATATTCCAGGACCTGATGGCCAACTCTGGCGATTCCGACGCCATCAAGCTGTACCATCTAGACAAGGCGCTTGTTGGTGAGGCAGCTGGAGTTCTGGATGCCAAGGTCATCAGCGAGGGAAACTATCAACAAGCATGGGCCATCCTCACCGACCGCTTCGAGAACAAGAGGATCATCGTCGAGACACATATCCGTGGCCTATTCAATATCCCGAAAATGGCTTCGGGAACCTGCAAGGAGCTTCGACGACTCCACGACGAGTGTACCCGCCATGTCGAGAGTTTGAAGTATCTGGAGCAGAAGTTCCTGGGTGTATCCGACCTCTTCCTGGTCCACATCTTGTCGTCGTCGATGGATCAAGCAACGAGGATGGCATGGGAGGCCACGCAAAAGAAAGGTGAGTTGCCAACGTATGCGCAGACCATTTCGTTTCTTCAGACAAGGTGCCAGATGCTGGAGAATTGTGAAATGGCATTCCAAAACCCCACCTCCCAGCCACTGCCGAAACCGAGTTCCAAAGGTCAAGCACCATCGAAGGCAGCTGGTGTGAAGGTTCATGCCGCTGCGACCGAATCGCAGAAGAAGGACAAGTGTGATTTCTGCCAGGGTCCACATCGTAACTACCAATGCGACGCAATCAGCACCCTGCCGTTCGAGAAAAGGATTGAGAAGGTAAGGACATCCGGAGTGTGCTTCAATTGTCTTCGCAAGGGGCACAGTGCTAGAGATTGTCCATCGCCGAAGACATGCCAGAAATGCCAGAAGCGGCATCATACGCAGCTCCACAACGAGGAACCAAAACAAGAACCGAAACCAAGTGTGTCCGTCCCAGCTCAGGAGAACTGCCCTCCCATCGACCAGAACAAGGTATCCGTTTCGACCTCGACCAGAGAGATCCCGCAACTCTCGTGCAACTACGCCAACTCCACGAAGACCGTGTTCCTGCTAACAGCTGTTGTCAACGTGGTGGATAGGAACAATCGCCTTCATCCATGCCGTGCGCTTCTGGACAGCGGATCACAGGTGAACTTTATCACAGCTGATCTAGCGAACCGTCTCGGAAGAGAGAGACAACGTGTCGACGTACCAATACGAGGTATCAACGACGTCAAGACTATCGCCCACGACAAAGTTGAGGTAAGGTTCCGGTCTAGAGTCTCCGACTATCAAGCGCAGGTCCAGTGCTTGATAACGCCCAACGTCACAGGAGTCATTCCGTCAGCCAAAATCGACGTTTCCTCCTGGAACATTCACTTTGGCGTTCAACTCGCAGATCCAGAGTTCTACAAGCCGGGGAAAATCGACATGCTTCTCGGAGCAGAACTCTTCCTGCAGTTACTACGACCCGGCAACATCAAACTCGACGAAGACTTCCCTGAGCTGCGTGAAACCTCCCTAGGATGGGTGGTAGCTGGAGTCTTCAGAGAGCGTTCCACCGCCAACGAGGTACAACACTCGCTCACCGCATCGCTAGACGACGTCGAGGAGGCAATTCAGCGTTTTTGGAAAATTGAAGAAGTGCCTGATGCCAGCCCACTAACCAGCGAGGAGCAAGAGTGCGAGGCTCATTTTCTCGCAACTCACCGTCGGACTGAAGATGGACGTTACATTGTGAGGTTGCCGTTCAGAGATAACGCCAACGAACTAAATGATTGCCGTTCTGTTGCTATGAAAAGGTTCCAGATGTTGCAACAGAGACTTCAGAAGAACCCAGAATTGAAGCAGCAGTACATCGAGTTTATGCGAGAATATGAGCAGCTGGGACACTGCCGAGAGATACGAGAGGAAAACGACGATCCGAAGCAGCAAAACTACTATTTGCCACACCACGCCGTACTTCGCCCTTCGAGTTCAACCACCAAATGCCGAGTGGTATTTGACGCTAGCGCAAAGGCGAACGCAGCAAGCCTTCCGCTCAACGAGGTTCTTCAAGTGGGTGCAACGGTACAGAAGGAACTGTATGACGTTATGCTACGATTCTGTAAGTATAAAAATTACATTCACCGCCGATGTTCCAAAGATGTATCGCCAGATCATCATGGATTCCCGAGACACGCATTTTCTTCGAGTGTTTTGGTGCGAGCAACCATCCGACCGCCTTCGTGTCCTGGAGCTTACCACGGTAACATACGGGACAGCCTCCGCACCATTCCAAGCAACCCGCTGTTTGCAACAACTAGCCGAAGACGAATCAACAGACTATCCTATTGGAGCCCGTATCGTGAAGAAGGATTTCTACGTCGACGATGCCCTTTCGGGCGCAGACTCGCTTCCAGCTGCTGTTGAAGCAGTGAAGCAGCTGAAGGGCATCATGCAGAAAGGAGGTTTTTCGCTACACAAGTGGTGTTCCAACTCAAACGAGTTACTGGAACACATTCCGACAGCTGAACAGGAGCAGCCAGCCGCTTTGGAAGATTATGGACCGAATGGAGTAATAAAGGTACTTGGCCTACTGTGGGACCCGAAAGCCGACATTTTCCAAATTGCCAGGCCAGTTCAGCGCAGTTTGAAGCAACCCGTCACGAAAAGGATCATTTATTCCGAGATGGCAAGACTGTTCGATCCATTAGGTCTTGTGTCACCAGTCATCGTTGTTGCCAAACTACTTGTGCAGCGGCTCTGGCAATGCAAGATTGGATGGGATGATCCGGTGAACGACCAAACGCAGAAGTTCTGGGAGGACTTCGCAAATTCCTTGTCAGCTCTTGATACGATCGCTATTCCCGGACGAATTACCTTCGACGAAGCCGTAGACTACGAACTACACGGATTTGCCGATGCATCATCAGTGGCGTATGGTGCATGTGTTTACGTACGAGGCCTTTTCTCCGACGGATCAGCCAAATTAAAACTGGTTACCAGCAAATCCAAGGTGGCACCGCTACACGAGTTATCGACACCCCGAAAGGAGTTGTGTGCCGCACTACTACTGACTCGACTAGTTGAGAAGGTAGTCCATGTCCTACAGATGGAGTTTCATCACGTCGTTCTCTGGTCGGACAGCCAAATAGTTCTGGCTTGGATGAAACGACCTGCACATCGACTCAAGGTTTTTGTACGCAATCGTATCGCCGAAATCAACAGTAAAACAGCAGAATATCAATGGTGCTACATTCGAACCACGGAGAACCCAGCGGACATCGTTTCCAGAGGACTACTTCCGAACGACTTGTGCAAAAGCAGTCTTTGGTGGTACGGCCCGTCATTCCTTTCGAGCGTTGAGTACGAAGCAGAGGACATCGAAGACATCCCCGAGAATATGCTTCCCGAAATAACAACCGTCGAAACAGTTGCTACAGCAGTAGAAGAGGAGTTTCCATTGTTTTCCCGATTCAGCGACTTCAGGAAGATTGAACGTGTGATGGCTTTGGTACTCCGATTCATTTGCAACACCCGTTTGAAGGAAAAGTCAACACGCCACGAATCTGTCATCGAGCTACGACATACGAACCATGAGCCAAAAAAGGATGCAGTCGAAGACAACGAATCACCGAAGAAAGCTGTTGAAACTTCGTGTCAACCGGGGGGAGTATGTTCCGTACGGAACGAGCCAAGCGACAATAACAACGACCACGAATAGTACATGCATCTTCTCCCTGCGTAGCAGCACAACCCCAAAAGCAGCAATAACACCAACCAGCAGCATCATACCCAACACTCAACAAAACAACCCCCAACGCGACCCATCCTGAAGACGTCACTGCGAGAACGAGATCCAACAGCAAGCGTGAGAGTCTGTGGTGAGTGCCGTGAGAAGCTCCCGCCGCCGCCGATGTCATCGTGTGGTAACTCACACAAACTCACCACAGCAGCCGCACCGACCGCGCCGACCGATGATGAGATTGAGTGCCGCCAGCGTGTTCCACGCTGTTCTGGAACAGGTATCGCGCGCTTACTCGAAGTTTCTGGAACACCAATCGAGCAATATAAATAGCGGATAGGAACTTCGAGTGAGCCAGTATTATTTTAACCGTCGCGTAATTATAATCGTCGAGTGAAGTGAAATGTGAAGTAAAAGTGAAATCCCAGTAAGAGTAAAAGTATAAGTAGTGTAAGTGCAGAGTAATAAAAGTAGTGTTTAAGTAGTGATTCAATAGTGGTGTTATTCCGTCCTTTCCGAAAATTTCCCGAGTGATACAGTCCACCCGACCCGACCGGAGTTGGTCCCGGATACGCGCCAACAATGAGCCAAACCAGAAATATATCAAAAATTACAACCATAATCAGAACTGTACTCAGCACCAGATTCAAAACCAGAATCGAAACGATTGAAAAGCTGCTACAGAATTTGAATTAAATCAGAACCAGAATTATATCCGTATAATTATATCAGTACTAGAATTGAATCCACAACCAGATGCAAAAACCGAACCAAAACCAAAACCAGAATAAGAAACATAAATTGTTTCAAATCCAGAGTATAACAGGGGCAGCATAACTTAGTTTAGAATCAGAACTAGAGGGTGAAACCTCAATAAGAAAATTTTAAAACCAGAAAAAAAAATCAGGACCAGTAGCAGACGGAGTCTTAACACAGAGGGCAGAGTCAGAATGAAAAACAGAACAAGTTTCAGAGCAAGAGTTAAAACTAAAAAAAAAGAACCACAGCCAGAAAAAGCTTCTGAATAAAAAACCAGAACTTGTTTTAAAAGCAAACCCAAAACCAAAGTCAGAACTAGAGTGATATCCAAAACAACTACC
Source organism: Aedes albopictus (assembly GCF_035046485.1). Taxonomy (NCBI): domain Eukaryota; kingdom Metazoa; phylum Arthropoda; class Insecta; order Diptera; family Culicidae; genus Aedes; species Aedes albopictus. The sequence goes on along the minus strand of NC_085136.1, from coordinate 285,486,833 downwards.
ATGCCCAGCATAAAATAATTTGTTTCAGAATCACAACTAGAGCTAGAACCAAATATATTTAAAGCGGAATCAGAGCCAGAAGAAGAATTAGTATCAGAACGAACCAGAATCAACACCAAAACCAGAACTAGATTCAGCTTAAGACAGAATTAAAACTAGATACAGAACAAAGCCCAGAACTATAACTGGAGCTGAACTGCAACCAGAACCAAACAAGAAGCAGAGCCTGAAGTCGATTCAAAACTATAATCAAATCCAAGATCGGTACAGGACGTTCTGCTTCGTATGGTTTTTAGAAAGCTGTTTCAGAGCTAAAATAAGAGCAGTAGCAAATAAAAACTAAAACTAGAATCACGTATAATACTAGAGCAAGGACTTGATAAAAAAAAACAGAAAAACTGAATCAGAACCTGAGCCATGGTTCCTAGGATCCAAGGTTGCAACCATTCATTTGCAAAGATTTACATTCATTTGCTATTATCTCATTTCAAAAGCATGCTATCAATAAACAATGTATGGATGAATTTAACCTTGTAGTTTTATCTGAAAGTTTGCCGAATAACATTGGGGTCGCAAACGTATACCAAAGTCGTGAGCGAGCTGTGAAGGCAACTCTTCACGCGGTGAATGTAAATTTCACATTCGATCCTAGGAATGTTATATTTAAACTAGGAACAGAACAAGTTCCAAAACCAAAACCAGATCCAGGAACAACGCAAGAACTAGATTTGATATGAGATATACTTGAGATTCATGGTCAAATGAGAACCAAAATCAGAAAAGGAATTGAAGTTTAAGGATAAACAAAATAACCAGAGCTTGTATGACAAACAAAACAAAAGCCAGGGCTGAAACCACAGCCAGGACGATAAGCATTACTGGATTCGAATCCAAAGCGACAACCAGCACCAAAAGTAGACGTTGTTGCAGAGCAAAAACCAGAGTCAGAACCACAAATATTCTAAACCAGAATCAGAGTCAGAACAAGAATCACAATCAGAAGCAATTTGAGTTTCAACACCAAAATCAGAGATAGAGCCAAAATCAAAATCAGTATATCAAAACAAGCATATATAATTGGAATAGAGAGTACAAAAGTTAAATACAGTATCAAAACCAGAACAGGATCTGAACCAGAATGCTGCCCAGAAGTAAAAGCAGAACCGCAAGTCAGAATTTGAATGCAAACCAAAACCAAAACCAAAACCGAAACTAGATGCAGAACCAAACTAGAACACCAGAAAAATGGTGTTTGAAACTTAAGACGTTTAGAAACAAAGTCAAGAGCTAGTTTAAATAACAATATCTGTTCCAGAACATGAAAAAAAATTCAAAATCAAAACTAAAATTAGAACTATGGACAAAATCAAAACTGAATTAAAAATCAGTATCATGAAAAAAGAACTAGAATAAATAAGAACCACAATCAGAAGGACTACAATCAGGAATGCAATCAGAATGAAAGATACTAGTTTCAGAAACAAATTCAGAACCAAAACGATAAGCATAACTACACTCAAACCCAAAGCAACAATCATATCTTGCAAAAGAGTTTGTTTCAGGATCAAAAGCAGAGCCAAACCCATAACCAAAAATATTCGAAACCAAAACAAGAACCACAGTTGGAATCCCATTCAGATCCAAAATCAGATAGGAACCAGGACCAAGAACCTGAAGTAGAATCAGCACCAAATCTAGAACTCGACTTCAACATAGTTCAGAAACAAAACCAGAACCAAAACTAGTTCCCCAAATTAAACTAGAACCACGAACAAATTCATAACTTGATTCAACATAAGAATCAACAATAAAACTAGAAAAACCAGAATCTAAAAACACACACACAAAACCAAAATAAATACCAGAACTAGTTAGTGAAACAAAACCAAAACGAGAACCAGAACCAGCATGATAGGTGTACCCAGAACAAAATCCTGAGCCATAACCAGAAGCAGAATTCTTTCATAACCAAACCAGAACAGATCGAGTTTCAGCACTAAAACCAAAATGAAAACCAGAAAAGGTTTCTAAACCAAAACTTAAACTAGTACCAGAATTTGAACCAATATCCAAGTAACACACTTGACAGAATGCATCAGAAACAAAACCAGTCCAAAATCAGAAAAGACAGAGCGAGGTTCAAAAGAAAAACCAGAGTTGGAATCAGTACCAAAACCAGAACCATGTTTGAAACTGTTCCGATACCAGTAGAAACAGAATCAGAACTAGTGCAGAATCAAAACCCGAATCCATACAAATGTCAAAACTGGAACAATAAGCACAACTTATTTCAAATCTATACCAAAACCAGAAACAGAGCCGGAACCAGAGCCAGAAGAAGCTTGAGTTTCAGCAGGTTCTTTTCTGATTCTCCTCCGAGTCCTCTTTGGATCTCATGAAGTGATTTTTCGATCCTCCTCTTATTCTTTTTCAATGCTCCTCTGCTTCTCAATGAGCTTTCTCCTGGTTCATCTCTGATTCAACTTTTTACTTATCTGTTTTTTCTGTCATCGGCAAGTTCTTTGTTGATACTCTTCCGGATCTCCTTTGTTTCTCCTTTGGTTATCCTGTAGAAACAAAATGAAAACTTAAACTAGAGCCAACTCTAGTTCATGGCGATGGCACAAATTTCTCAAATGGTAAAAACATGTCAGTGGGGATCCGACCTACTGATATCTGACACCTGCAAACTTGAGCCTGAATCAAAAACCGTTTCGAAACCAAAACCAGAACTCGTTACAAACCCTTAGTCAGAAGCCGAATCAGAGCTAGAAAGAAGCATTGTTTCTGAATGATGGCTTCAGATTCAAAATTAGAGTCAGAAAGAGAATTAAAATGAATACAAGTTGAGTTTTAAAAATAAAACTAGAACCAGAAACAAACTCAGAATTAACAACACTAACTAGAAAATCAAAACTAGTACTAGTTTCATAAGCAATACACAACATGAGGAAGACCTAGCACGAAGAACACACAAGTTTCAAATCCAGAGCAACAATCATATTAAGAGGTAGAATTGGTTTCAGAACCAAAAATATCACCAGAACCAGCACCAAACATATTTTAAACCAGAATCAGAACCAAAAGAATAACTTCTGATCTGGTTTCAGATCCAAAAACAGGGTTAGAACCAGAATCAATACCAGATCAGCACCAGAACAAGTCTGAAAACCAAAATTTGAACTAGAATCAGAAGCCAAAACCACCCGAGCAGAAGGGAATAGCAACAGCATAATATAATGTGTTATTTTGGAAAAATAACTGAGTAACGGAAAGAGTTATTTTCATGTTATTTACATAACATATCCTGTTCTAAACTTGTCTGTCATAAGCGGCAAAATAACAAAAATTATAACAAAAAAATGTTCCTGGAAGACCTGTTTAATAACATGTTTTGTTAGTTTCAATAACAACTTAATAACAGCGATTTTTTAAAATATTTCAATAACAAATTTTGATATGAATAACTTATTGATGACAATCTGAAAACAAAATTTGCTTTTTTTCTGGCTTTTTTGTTGGCTCTGTCACAGTTAAAACGTAATGTCAGAAAGAAGAGGAACTGATGACAAAATAATGTTTTCTCTTACAGTTCCTCACAAAATGATATGAACAACGAAAATCTCGAATGGTGTAGTTTTGATTGCAAAGCTAGTTATGTTGTAATATTAATGATCAAATGTTTGTTCAGTCTCAATGACACAATAATAACTGAACTTGTACTACAACAAAACATGTTATTGAAATGTAATTTAAAGAAAATATACCAAGAGCACGATCATAACAAAATAAGATTGCCCAACAGGACATGTTATGGAACGGTGATGACTTAATAAGTTAATAATAACAAACCGAGATATAAAAACAGGTTTTGTGATTCCGTTGTTATTATTTTGATATTTTCCTCTGCTCGGGCAGACTTTAATCCTAAGCCAAAATTTGAGCCACAACCAGATCCAAAACCCGAACCAAAACCAAAACCAGAATGATAAGCATAATTTGTTTTAAATCCAAAGTAACAACAGGGACCAGCAGCAATACTTAGTTCAGAGCCAAAACCAACGACTGATTTTAAACACCAATGTCAAATCCAGAACTAAAATAAAAAATAAACTGAACAAGTTTAAGAGAAAGTAATAAATTTAAAACCAAAATCAGGAGCCATTTCATGATTATATTCAAAAATTAAAACCAGAGCTACAATGCCACAAGTTCTAAAACCAAAACCAGATGTAGAGTTAGAAGCACAACTATTCGGAATCAGAATCAGAAGCAGAAACATAAGATACAGAGCAGAAATCGAAACCAGATCAACAAAATGTACCAGAAACAGTTTAAAAACAAGAACAAAATCAGGTGCCAAACCAGAGTTGTAAGCTTTGCTTAGCTAGGTTCAAATCCAGAATAACAACCAGAGAGCCAGAAGCAAAAACTTTTTAAGAACCAAAACCAGAACCAGAACTATTCAAAACCAGATCGTGTTTCACTATAGAAATGAAAGCCAAAACCAGAATTGAAGATCAGAGCAACAACAAGAACCCAACAAAATTCAAAACCAAAATTGAACTAAAACCAAAATCAGAAACGTGAGTGAAACTGGAAATGTAAAAAAAAATCAAAACCAGAGCGGTTCAGAAAAAAAAAACAACAGAACCAGAACTAAACCCATGAGAGATTTTAGGAAAAATTTCTATGAATACTTGCAGCTATCCAATTCTCACAGATATTACTTCAAAGATTCCTCAGGAAATTCATTTTATTTATGTCTTCATTGGGAAAGACAACTTCACCCACAGCTAGCTTCAGAAACATAACCAGAACCGTAATCAGAGTAAAGACTCTAATCATAATAAGAATCAGAACCAATATTTGAACCAGGAGCAGAATTAGTTTTAGAATTGAAATCAGAAATAGTTCCAGAAACAAAACCAGAACCAAAGCCAGAGTTAGAGCAAGTAGTAGAACAAGATTCAAAACTAGAACCACAACTGGCACCAGAAACAGAACAGAACCAAAATCGGAGTCAAGACCAGAATTTAAAAAAACAGAACTAGAAGCAGGATCACTACCAGACAGATTCAGAATCAGTAGAGACTAAGCCCGAACTAGGTTAAACCAGATTCAACAAGATTTAACTAGATTCAGAGCCAAAGCCAGAATCAAAAGAACCATAATAGAATCAGGATCAGAAACAGTTTCAAATCTTAAACCATAACATAATTCAGAAGCAAGTCCAGAACCACAACCAAAACCAGTGTCATGGCAAGAAGCAGAAAAACATTGAAAACATGAACCAACACCAGAGTAAGAGCAAGAAGCAGAACAAGATGCGACACCAGAACCATAACCGGACAATATAGGAGTTTTGACCAGAATAAAAAAAACATAATCAGTATAAGAAAGAATCAGAATCAGTGAAGAAAAACCCCAAACTCGGTTTTATCCAGAACCAAAGTAAGGTTCAAATCCAAAACCAGAACCAGAGAAGAATCGTTATAATAACCGGAATCAGAACCAGGATCAGAATCAGATTCAAAAGCAGAACCACAGCCAGATTCAGAACACTAATGATCATTATAATAAAAACCAGAACCACAACCAAAACCAGTGTCATGGCACGAAGCAGAAAAAACATTCAAAACATGAACCATAACCAGAGTAAGAGCAAGAAGCAAAACAAGATGCGAAACCAGAACCAGAAACAGAGCCTTTTCAAATCATCATCATCATCATTTTCAAATTCATCAAAATCAAAATCAAGAGGAGGAAAAAACAGAATCAGTATGAAAAAGAATCAGAATTAGAGAAGACAAACCCCAAACTCGGTTTAACCAGAACCAAAGTCAGGTTCAAAACCAAAACCAGAACCAAAGAAGAATCGTAATAATAACCGGAAGCAGAACCAGGATCAGAAACAGATTCAAAACAGAACCACAACTAGTATCAGAACACAAATGATCACCATAATCAAAACCAGAACCATAAGTGGACCAAGAACCGGCACTATGAGCAAAATCAGAATCAGTACCAAAACCAGAACCGCAACTAGACTCATAAATGATAGAAGTAATTGTAATGCAGATCTACAATGAAAACCAAAACTGGAAACAAGACCAAGCACTTGATTCCAAACCAAAACCAAAACAAAAACTTAAAGCAGAACTATAAATAATATTAGAATCACCGTTCCTAGAGCTTGGTTGTAGAACTAAACTCAGAACCAGAACGAATAAAAATCAGCAGTATAACCTGTTACAGAACCAGAACTATCTAAAAGACAAAACCAGAACCAAAGCCGAAATCAAATCTGGAAATGAAAAAAAACAAGAAAAACGGAAAATGAGAATAAAACAAAATCAAACAAAACAAAAAACAATATAACATCCAGTGATATCGATACCTTTCAAAAAACGTAAAAATCCTAGTGTACTGCTGAAATGGAAACAAATGAACAAAGTAACAATGACTCGCGCACACACATTTGCATACAGAATACAGAGATACGTAGAACCGCTCACGCATCTGAATGACGGCGGCAATTGTATGCATGCTGGCATGCTTCTGGCCTGGTAGTGACCGACCGTAACACAGAAACAAGCAGGGCAGGGAAAAAAGTGAGGCAGAAACAAAAACCCTGATGCGACAACGAACAAGTTTTACTGATGAACCGTGACGAGCGGCACGGCGGCGGTTGAAAAGGACTCATTTCCTGGGTTATGCTCTGAGCTGATTGGAATTTGCTATGCATGCCAGGCGACGGTGGCGGCAGTTGTTTTCGTTTTGTTTAAACGATAGTTTGTTCTGAAATATGTTTTTTTTTCACGTTTCATCTCGGTAAATGATTCTGGAGAGCAGGGGAACGAAGGCCATACCTTCGAAGAATTCATCTTCTGGTTCTCATCTGGTTTCTCTCAGGATACTCCGTGGTTCTTCTCTAATTATGCTCTGATTATGTTTTGGTTCTCCTCTGGTTCGTCACTGTTTATTCTCTGGTTCTCATCTGCCTCTTTTCAAGTTCTGTTTAGGTGCGCCACTAGCTTTCCTTTGGTTATTATCCAATTTTCCACTAGTTCTTTTCTGGTTGTGCTCTGGTTCTTCTTTGATTTTACTCTGGCTCTTCTCAGGATTTCTTCTGGTTACCTAGTTCTTCTGTGGGGTTTCTCTGACTCTCCTCTAGATCTCCTCTGGTTCTCCTCTAGTGCTCCTCCGGTTCTCCTATGATTCTCCTCTGGTTATAATATGGTGATTCTTCTCTGGTTTTCCTCTGGTTCTCCTGGATCATCTCTGGAACTCCTCTAATTCTCCACTAGTTTTCCTTTGTTTGTCATCGGATCTTCCCTGCTTCTTCTCTGGTTTTATTTTTGGTTCCCCTCTGGTTCTTTTCTGATTCTGTCTAGATGCTTTTCTGATTCTTCTTCGATTTTTCTCTGATTCTTCTTGAGTTTGGTTTTCCTTTGGTTTTCCTCTGGTTCTCCCCTGAATCTCCTCTGGCTCTTCTCTGCTTCTCCTCTGGTTCTCCTTTGATTCTTTTCTTGTTCTTTTTAGGTTTTTCTCTAATTCTTCTTAGGTTTGCATCTGATTCTTCCCTGGTTTTCCTCTGATTCTTCTTCGGTTCTCCTCTGGTTTTTCAATGGTTCTCCTTTGCATCTTCTCTGGTTTTAATTCTGGCTCTGATCTGGTTCTCTTCTGGTTCCTCTTAGGTTTTTCTCTGGTTCTTTTTCGGTATGTATCTGGTTCTTCTCTGATTCTCCTCTAGTTCTCCTATGGTTCTTCTCTGGTTCTCCTCTGGTTTACCTCTGGTTCTCATCTGGTTCTCCTCTGGGTTTCCTCTGGTTCTCTTCTGGTTTTCCTCTAATTCTTCTCTGGTTCTTCTCTGGTTCATCTCTGGTTCTTCGCTGGTTCTCCTCTGATTCTCCTCTAGTTCTTCTCTGGTTCTCCTACGGTTTTCCTCTGGTTCTCCTCTGGTTCTCTTCTGGTTCTCCTCTAGTTCTCTCTGGTTTTCCTCTGGTTTTACTCTGGCTCTCTTCTGGTTCTTCTCTGGTTCTCCTGTGGTTCTCATCTGGTTCTCCTCTGGTTCTCCTCTGATTCTTCTCTGGTTCTCCTCTGGGTTTCTTTTAATTCTCCTCTGGTTTTCCTCTGGTTCTTCACTGGTTCTTCTCTGGTTCTCTTCTGGTTTTTTTCTAATGCTCTTCTGGTTCACTTCTGATTCTACGCTGGTTCTCCTCTGGTGGTTCTCCTCTGGTTATCTTCTGGTTTTCCTTTGGTTCTCCTCTGGTGATCTCCTCTAGTTCTCTTCTGGTTCTTCTTTGGTTCTTCTCTGGTTCTCCTCTGGTTCTCCTCTGGTTTTCCTCTGGTTCTCCTCTGGTTCTCCTCTGGTTCTTCTCTTATTCTGCTCTGGTTCTCCTCTGGTTCATCTCTGGTTCTTCGCTGGTTCTCCTCTGGATCTCGTCTGGTTCTCCTCTGGTTCTCCTCTGATTCTCCTCGTGCTTTTTTCTGGTTCTCCTCTGGTTTTCCTCTAATTCTCCTCTGGTTTTCCTCTAACTCTCCTCTGGTTTTCCTCTGGATCTTCTCTGGTTCTCCTCTTGCTTTTTTCTGGTTCTCCTCTGGTTTTCCTGTAATTCTCCTCTGGTTCTCCTCTGGTTCATCTCTGGTTCTTCGCTGGTTCTCCTCTGGTTCTCCTCTGGTTCTCCTCTGGTTCTCCTCTGGTTCTCCTCTGGTTCTCCTCTGGTTCTCCTCTGGTTCTCCTCTGGTTCTCCTCTGGTTATCCTCTGGTTCTCCTCTGGTTCTCCTCAGGTTCCCATTTGGATCTCCTCTGGTTCTCTTCTAATTCTTCTCTGGTTCTTCTCTGGTTCTTCTCTGCTTCTTCTCTGGTTCTTCTCTGGTTCTTCTCTGTTTCTCCTCTGGTTCTCCTCCGGTCCTATGGATCTTCTCTGGTTCTTCTCTGGTTCTCCTCTGGTGGTTCTTCTCTGGTTTTTCTCTGGTTCTCCTCTGGTTCTTCTCTGGCTCTCCTCTGGTTCTCCTCTGGTTCTCCTCTGGTGGTTCTTCTCTGGTTTTCCTCTGGTTCTCCTCTGGTTCTCTTCTGGTTTTCCTCTGGTTCTCCTATGGATCTCCTATGAATCTTTTCTGGTTCTCCTCTGGTTCTCCTCTGGTTCTTCTCTGGTTCTCCTCTGATTCTCCTCTGGTTCTCCTCTGGTTCTTCTCTGGTTCTCCTCTTGTTCTCCCCTGAGTTTTCTCTGGTTCTTCTCTGGTTATCCTCTGGTTCTCCTATGGATCTCCTATGATTCTTTTCTGGTTCTCCTCTGTTTCTTCTCTGGTTCTCCTACTATTCTCCTCTGGTTCTCCTCTGGTTCTTCTCTGGTTTTCCTTTTGTTCTCCCCTGGGTTTTCTCTGGTTCTCCTCTGGTTTTTCTTTCATTCTCCTCTGGTTATCCTCTGGTTCTCCTCTTGTTCTCCTCTGGTTCTCCTCTGGTTCTCCTCTGGTTCTCCTCTGGTTCTCCTCTGGTTCTCCTCTGGTTCTCCTCTGGTTCTCCTCTGATTCTCCTCTGGGTTTCCTCTGGTTCTCTTCTGGTTCTCCTCTGGTTCTTCTCAGGTTCTCCACTGGTTCACTTCTGGTTTTCATCTGGTTCTCCTGTGCTTCTCCTCTAGTTCTCCTCTAGTTCTCATCTGGTTCTTCTCTGGTGCTCCTCTGGTTCTTCACTGGTTCTTCACTGGTTCTCCGACTTTTCTCAGATTCTTCTTGAGTTTGCATCTGGTTTTCCTTTGGTTTTGCTCTGGTTCTTTTCTGGTGGTTCTCCTCTGGTTCTCTTCTGGTTTTCCTCTGGTTCTCCTCTGGTGATTCTCCACTGGTTCTCTTATGGTTCTTCTCTGGTTCTCCTACGGTTCTCCTCTGATTTTCCTGTGGTAATCCTCTGGTTCACCTCTGGTTCTTCTCTGGTTCTCCTCTGGTTCTCCGTGGGTTCTTCATCTGGCTCTTTTCTGATTCTTCGCTGATTTCTCATCTGTTCTGATTTCTTCGGCTCATCACAGAACCAGTTACTCTGTTCCTTTGATTCTTCTATATTCGCTATTTCATCTGTGTGAAATTCACCCAAATGAAGGCAACTTTCCAGAAATCCCAGAAGTCCCTCACTACATTGTAGCCGTTTTCGACTTAACTCGTTCTCTTCCACCCTCTTCCAGCATCGCCGATACGTACATAAAAGCGAACGGCTATTAAAAGTGATTGAAATTTAATGAAGCCTAAACAAACTGGCTGCTGCTCGTCTTGGTCCGCTTTACTGCTGGGCGTTGGCGCTGGCTGCTGGTGCGATAACCCAAAACCACCAATCCAGTAGCGAGCGAAGGTAAGTAGTCTTCTGGTTGGAAGAACTTTGATGTCTGCTAAGAAGATTTGCTTGTCTCTTCAACGGCGTAGTGGCGGCTGCTGAAGGGGTGCCGAATGGGAGGAGACGACCACTAATGGATAATAACAACGACGACGAGTGCGACGATGACAATGATGATGACGACGGGCGCATACTACTCTTCAACACTTGGTTAAGTCAAGCAACAAGCTGGGATTTCCTTGGTGAGTGGGATGTGATAGTTGGCAAAGAAAAGTGTAAAATGCAATGCAGAGGCCCAATAGTTCACTAAAAAAAACTAAATTCAAAAACATTTCAAGTGTGGATATGGGCGAAAATCTGTACATATAAGTAATAATAATAATTCTTGGAGTGTTCACACTAATACATCAGCTCATCAAAACTGAAAAAACACTTTCGATCCGTATGTCTGCATGTGTGTAAAGTGTATATGCGTAAGTTTGTTCTGAAAAAAAAGAAAAAAAAATGACGCTTGATCTCGTAGGTTTTTAAACAAAAAATATCTACAGAAATTTATTAACATCGAACCAGCCGTTTAAGAGTTGTATCCTTGAGAAAAATTATCAGAGAAAGTATAATGTTGAAAACGCTTTGAAATGCATGTACACAACAAAGAAAAACGCGTGTTTAATGAGCAAATTGAGATTTAAATTGCAAAAAAAAATATCTACGTGCACCGGTGGGAATCGAACCTACGACTCCTCATTCGCAAGACGGGTGCTTCTACTCCTCCACGCTACGGAACCACTTGACCATCTCTGTTTCCTGGTGGTGTAGAACTGAAATTAGTTACACTTTCGCATAAGGTTTGCTTCATTTTATGAACTATGAAACTAAAAATCTCTTTTCGGTCCAGCCAGATCACCCACACTGAGACCAATAGCGCCAGTGTAAGATTCCTCCTCTCGATTTCCTCGAGATGAGCATTATTTTTCTAATGATGTATGCTTTGGAGTTATGGAAAATTAATGCTTGGTAATCGCCTGTGTGTACGAGCGAGCGTGTGTGCTACCAAATCAAATATTTGAACGCTTTTGCTGTTCGGCTTCCGTTGTCCTCACCCCGTCGAGAGGAAGTTTGTTGGACGTTAGACGTACATAGATGGTAGGAGTTGCAAAGCAGTGATAAACTACTAGAGACTAGATCAACGTCGGTCGGCGTCGTGAGCTGAGCTATAATGTTGTAAGCAGAAGAATCCGGCTGAGTCAAGAACAAGCTGTACCCATGTTTGGCAGGTGGAAGATATGATGTGATGCTGCTGGCTGTTCAGACCCAACATAAACTGATGTTTGACCATGTGGACTCGTGACTGGGCTGCATCAGCTGGAAGCCGGGTTGTTTTCTTGATGGGTTGTTTGTCGAGTAAGGTATATCATACTGTTCTAATTTATTGGCTCTGCAAAGAAAGGATCCATTTCTGGTTTTGTTTGGGACTTGAAGCGGAAAATTCCTGACTAGAATTTAACACTTTAATGGTGATAAGATATAATCATGGAGAAAATACCCTGCTTTGGACTAGCTCCGTTACCAGCTGAGTTTTGTAAGTAAATGTGAATTGAAGTAAAGTAAATTGAAATAACAGCGAAGGTAGGCGTAAAAGATTTTTCTAATTACATAATGTTTATGTATCTAATGGTTACTTATTTCTCAATTTCTGTTTATTCAGATGTTATTTTCTGAATCTGCTTTTATTTTTATGTTCTACATCATTACAACGGCTAAGCAGTCTTTAAATAACAAACGATGTTTATTACTATCCCAATAATGTTTCGACACAAGGTTAGTGTTTTCCTCAGGGAGAAACTAAATTGGACATTTTGGGACTTGTGTTTCGTCTAACTGTATTTGTTTTGTCTTTTGTATGGTGCTACATAGGAAAATAATTATCTTTCATTTAGTTCTGTTATAATTTTCAACGGACTATCCGTAATCTCATCAGTTTTCCTCTCAAAGAAGACACTAACACCGTATCAAAACGTTGGGCAAGTTGTAAACAGTTGCGGAGCAGTTTCCATAGGCACGTTGTCCTCAATTTGGGATATTTTAAATCTCATAGTAAATCCCGGAGGGAGAAGCTGAAGGAATTCTTAAAGCGACTCCTTCAATAATCCATGAAAAATGCTCCTTGAGGATTCACAGAAGAAACTTCAGGAGAACCACACGACGAACTCCTGTAGGAATCACAGCAGAATCTCTTGCAGGAATCCCTGTAGGACTCCTAGAGAAATCACATAAGAAATTTCTGGTGGAATCGCTGGATGAACTTCATGAGGAATCCCTGAACGAATTCCTGGAAGAATTTCTCAAGGAATCTTCAGAGAAGTTCCTAGAATTAGTTCCTTAGGGAACCCCTCTGACGACATTCACAATACGCGCGACGTGAGACGAGACATAACAGTGTCCTGTTGATGGGTGACATCGAGCCCGAAACCGGTCGACGAAAGGTAAATTTTAATATCTTGACGATTGTAAGAACTATAAGTGTTATGTCTTGTCTCACGTCGCGCGTATTATGAATGTCGTTACTGTTCCTTCGTTTATGTTAGCACAAATCACGTAGATTTTATAGCCCTCTGACGAGTCCTAAAATACGCCCTATAAAAAACTATAAAGCAATGCCAGGAGAAATCTCCCCAGCAATTCAAAGAGAAATTTCTCTGAAGGAATTTCCGTAGGCATCCCTGAAGGAAAAAGCTTAAAAAGTCCTTGACTGAACTCCAGGAAAACCCCTGACGGATCTTCAAGTGGGATTCCTTGAAAAATTTCCTAAAAAAATTCTAGGGAATTCCATGAAAAAAAAAATAGGATGGATCATTGAAGGAACTCCTGGAGAAATCCTTGAAGGAGTTCCTGGAGGAATTTCTCTAGGAACTTTAGGATAAATCCCTTTAAGAATTCCAGTAGGAACCCCTGAAAGTATTCCTGAAGGAACCCCTGAAGGTATTCCAGAAAGAATACCTCAAAGAATTTCTGGAGAAATCCCTAAAAGAGTTCTTGTACAAATCTCTGAAAAAAATCCCTAAAGAAATTTCTGAAGAAATTCCTGAAGAATTCCCAAGAGAAATTCTTTAAAGAATTCCAGGAGAAATCTCTGTCCGAAATTTTGGAGAAATTCTTGGAGGAACACCTAAAGGAACTGCTGTAGGGTGAAGTGTAGAATTACGTGATGTTAAAATACACATCAATTAAAACAAAACAAAAAAACTGCTGTAGGAATCCCTGATGGAATCCTTGAAGGAACTCCAGGAGAAATCGCAAAAGGAACTTCTAGAGGGAGTCTGAAGGAATATTTAAATGAATCCTTGAATTATTTCCTGGACGAATGGCACTTAAGAAGTTCCTGGAAATCTATCGAGGAACTCCAAGGGAAATACCTTTAAAAATTCCAAGAATAAATCCGGTAGGAATTTCTTGAAAAAATCTTAAAAAAGTTTCTGAAGTAATCCCTTAAGAAGTTCTAGAAGTAGACCACCAAGATTCTTTTCTAGAAATCAGTGTAGAAGTACTTGGAGAAATTCCTGACGGAATTTGAGAACAAATCTCTGAAGAAGTTCCTAAAGAAATCCCTGAAGGAGGTTATGAGGAAATCTTTCAGTGAATTCCAAAAATACTCCCACAAAAAAATAGGAGAAATCCTTGAAGGAATTGTTGTATGAATCTTCAAAATATTCTTGGGGAAAACTCTGTAGGAGTTCCTGGAAGAGTCCTTGAGGAAGTGTTTTCAGAATTCCAAAAAGGTGTTCCTGCGGAAATCCAGGCAGAAGATCCTGGATAGGTCCCTGAAAAAAATTAAGAAGAAATGTCTGAAGGAGTTTCTAGTGAAATCTCTCAAATAATTCCAAGAGAAATTCCTAAAAAAAATTTCAGGAAAATCTCTGAATTAATTACTGGAGGAACTCAAGAAGATATTTTCAACGTAATACTCAAAGAATCCGTGGTGAAATTATTGAAGCAGTTTCTGAAGAAATCCATGAAGAATTTCGGGGAAACCCCACAAAAAAATATAATATGTTCCTGAAGGAAGTACTGCTGCCCAAGGAGCGCCAGGAGAAATCCCTGGAAGAGCTTCTGGAGAAATCTCCGAAGGAGCTCCTGGAACAATTCCTCAAGGAATTAGAAAAAAAACATCAAGGAATTCAAAAAGGAATCCTTGAAAGAATTCCTGAAGAAATTGCTTAAGGAATTCCAGGAAAATTTCTCAAGGAATTTCTAGAAAAAAAAAATGGAAGGAACTGCTAGAAGAATCAAGCACAAAAATTCCTAGAAGAATCGTTAGAGAAATTTCTGAAAGAATCGCTAAAGGAATTCCTGGAGCAATCTTGGATGATTTTTTTTTTTGCAGAAATCCCTTAAGAAATAACAGGAAAAGTCCTTTAAGAAACTTCAAAACAAATTCCTCAAATATTTACAGAAATATCCCTGAATATGTGATTGGAATAATTAAAGAAGATATTACTTTAGGATTTCTTGAAGAATATCCTGAAAAATCACCGAAGAAGTTTCTGGAGAAATCCATGAAGGAGTTTATGCTGAAACTCCTCAAGGAATTTCGGGAAAAACCCCAAAAAAGTTCAGGAGATACTTTTGAACGAATTCTTGTAAAAACCCCTTACGGAATTCTTAGACAAATTTAAGAATAAATTCCAGCAGAAACTTCCAGAAGAATCTTTGAGCTAACGGCATGAGATACCTTTAACAGAACTTCTAGAGTGATCAGAAAAGTCCTGGAGGAATCACAGAAGAACTGAATCAATTCCTGATGGAATTCCTGGAGGAATGGTTCCAGAACTTTCCGGAGGAATTTCAGAATTCATCGGGCGTCCGTGCTTGTAACCTACTCAACAATGGCTTCAAACTTGTCTTTTCGAAACAGAAGATCAATCAAAGTGTCATTGTAGGTGAAGGTGCTGTGAATTTGTTATTCTAAGATAAAACTTATGCTATAGTAAAACTTATAAAACTACTTACAGACTAAGGGACTAGACTAAAGATCAAAAGTTTGAGTTCTGTTGTGTGCAGATAAGTTACTATTACGGAGACTGAATTGTAGGTACGACTGAATTCGTCCAACAACATACTGTTTTCCAAACCTAAAAAACCCTTACAGAAAACGAAAATGAAAGTTTAAATAATCGGCCCTGTACTGTGCATTTTCGTGCAGAGTATTGCACAACGGTGTCATATCCGATCCCATCTGGGTCGTTGCTGGAGTGAGACAGGGATGAATCCTGCCACCGCTACTGTTCCTTATCGTAATCGACGAGATCTTGGTAGGTGCGATTGATCGTGAACCAAATCGTAGGTTGTTGTGGCTGCCCAATACCATGAAGCACTAGAATCTCTTCTACGTCGTCTCTCTCTCTCTCTTCTTGGCGTAACGTCCTCCTGGGACAAAGCCTGCTTCTCAGCTTAGTGTTCTATGAGCACTTCCACAGTTATTAACTGAGAGCTTCCTCTGCCAATGACCATTTTGCATGTGTATATCGTGTGGCAGGCACGAAGATACTCTATGCCCAAGGAAGTCAAGGAAATATCCTTTACGAAAAGATCCTGGACCGACCGGGAATCGAACCCGTCACCCTCAGCATGGTCATGCTGAATACCCGTGCGTTTACCGCCTCGGCTATATGGGCCCTGCCCTTCTACGTCGTCAGCTCCAGTTAATAGGTCATCGATGAACTGTATCGTGAGTATCGTGAGATAACTGCTGAGATTATCATGGACAGAGGCAGTGCCAAAGATCACTGTTTTCAATTCGTAGATGCAAATGCGGAAACGCAGAACGGTTGCATACGGAGCACTGTACAACTTGGTTGACCAAAAGCGGTCTTTCAGCGAATATCCGGACGACGTCTTAACCTTTGTTATCGTATTGTACTCTTTGCAGCTGGGATGAAAGTTTTTCACATGTGTTTGACACTACAGAATTCATAGGACCGTCGGAGATGCTTGAATTTCTCTAAGCCGTTGTAAGATGGCTTTGAGTGGATCGTTCTAGGGATGCAGTTGTATTGGTTTGACGCGGTTCTTGCGATTGCCCATCCAAATGGAGTTTCAGCCAGACATTTGGACATGGACGCCGAGTCGAACAAGGTTCTTTGCCGTATGTTTATTGTCTTGGGTATCGATCACTTTGAGGGCAACCGTTTCCAGCAAAATCGTGTTGCAGACAATTTGGACAATCATGCTGACTTGGAGAGGAACGGAGCTAGGAGATTTCACACTTGTGGATGAAAACGGCTGTTGAGCAGGCTCGTGTAGTTACGGGTGATGTTTCTCACGTCCCAAGTGAACTTTGAAAAACATTTCTTTGATTGATGCCCTCTGCTCAAACAGTTTCAGCACAACCACTTCTGCGTTACAGATACTCGGTGATGGCGTTCAATAAGTACAGGGGATGGCCAAAATGTTTGGGATAGGCAACTTTTTTTTTTCTCTCACAAAAAAGTTCAACAAGCTATAACTTTTCATAGAGCGCATCAAAAAATCTCAAATTTTCACTGTTTGTCAACCTATTATGTGTGCATCATTGGTACAAATTTGGGCTCGATTGATTAATATTTCGCAAAGTTAGAACCGTTCGGGTAAAACACTATTTTTCAGACAACTCATTTTTGAGCTGTCATATCTCGGAAACCAGTGAACCGAATTGGGACCGAAATGGGACCTTCCAACTTGCTAGCTCAGGCAAGTATAATAATATTAGAGTTTCTTCGTACGCTGAATCCAGTCCAGTTTCCAGATCCAACGCATCGCATTGTATTTTCAACGATCTCAACTCTTCAAGCCTCTGTTTACCTGCTAATCTTCGCTCTTCGACAACGGAACGCATGTCACAAAGCATGGTGGAAGCCCCCAAGCCATCCGACACAGTCGAGCCTGAATGTATTTTCGTTCCAGCTGCTGATTGTTCCGGCCATCTAAGTCGTTCCGTTCCTGTGTTCGAAATCGGTGAGGGGGTCTTCCCACCTGCTTGCTCAGGCAAGTACAATGACATTAGAATTCCTTCGGAACCTGAATCTCGCCCTTCTCGTAGCTTGGCCAACCTGACAATCGAGTATGGGCCTATTATCAAAATGTACGGGGAGTTCGAACTAAAGTTGACGATCTGTTCCTTGCTGCTGCCGACTGTGAGTTTGACGTCATCATCCTAACTGAAACAGGACTGGACGAGACCATCAACTCCGTTCAACTTTTTGGACGAAGTTTCAACGTTTTCCGCTGTGATCGCAGTTCATCTAACAGCGACAAAGCCAATTTTGGTGGAGTACTGCTTGCTGTAGCGCAGTGTTATCCCAGTTCAGCGGTAACCATAGAACATGGCAGGAATCTAGAACAAATCTGCGTCTCAACTAGAATAAAGGGTATCCAGCTTGGCATAGCTGCTATCTATATCCCACCAGATCGAAGCCGGGATGATGGAATCATGGAATCTCACATCGCATTCGTGAGAGAATTGAGCGAAAATGTGGACAAAGTGATAGCATGTGGCGACTACAATCAACCTCGACTGGAATGGGTAGCAGCAGACAACAAGGCTCGCCTCGCCGAAATATCATCGCTTAGTGCTGCCAGCATTACACTCTTAGACGGAATGGACTTTCTGAACCTAAGTCAGTGTAATATTATTCGAAACCACCTTGGTCGCACGCTTGACTTAGTATTTCATGATACTGAGAACGATGTTGAAATCGATGTGTCCGTCGCACCGCTATTACCTGTTGATTCCCACCATCCTCCTTTGGTGCTATTCCTTGCTGGTCTCCCCACTTTGCACACTTCCACTTCTCGTTCAGTGGTTGACAATGTTAGACGTCTAGATTATCGAAGAGTTGATTACGCATTGCTTCTACAGTTTCTCTCTGACCAAAGTTGGAACGATATTCTTGAGTCACCCAATGTTGATGATATGACTGTGTATTTTTGTGGTGTGATCAAACACTGGCTGGAATCAAATGCACCATTGAAAAGACATCCAGTTTCACCAGCTTGGAGTACACCGCATCTTCGCAAGCTGAAACGAGAACGAAATGCAGCGCAGCGTAAATTAAGGTGATGCAAGACAACCGATACGAAGCAGGAGTTCAAGCGTACGAGTAATGCCTATTCTCGACTGAATGGTGCGTTGTACAAATCACATGTCCTCAGGGTTCAATGGAATTTGCGTCAGAACCCACGTAGCTTTTGGAGTTTTGTGAATAGCAAGAGGAAAAATTCCAGTATCCCTATCAATATGCGGCTCGGCGACAGAGAGAGTTCTTGTAAAGCCGAAGCGAGTGAACTATTTGCGAAACATTTTGCGTCTGTGTTTGAAGCTCATGAAACCAGCGACAGCGAAATAGAGTCTGCCGTGCGTGATGTTCCATTGGATCTGTTGGATTTGTCAACGTTTGTGATAACTGTAGAAATGGTAATAGCTGCGTCCATAAAACTGAAAAATTCGGTTTGTCCCGGCCCGGACGGCATTCCCGCTACGGTTTACCGTCGCTGTTCATCAGCCTTAGCTAAACCTCTTACTGCCATATTCAACCGATCCCTTAATCACGGACAATTCCCAGCCTTATGGAAGCAGTCATTTATGTTTCCAGTGTTCAAGTCTGGTGATCGTCGAGATGTCACAAATTATCGCGGAATCACTAGTCTTTGCGCTGCTTCCAAACTATTTGAAATCATTCTGAGCAAAGCTGTACTCAATAACTCAAAATGCTACATTTCTTCAGACCAGCATGGTTTCATTCCTGGTAGGTCTGTGGTAACTAATTTGCTGGAATTCACAAGCACGTGCCTTACAGCAATGGAGCAGAACACGCAAGTTGATGTCATCTACACAGACCTGAAAGCTGCCTTCGACAAGATTGACCATCGAATACTGATATCTTAGCTTGCGAGGCTGGGAGCATCAGCAACGCTGACATCATGGCTGCATTCTTACCTGACTGATAGAACACTTCGTGTGCAACTGGATTCTTATGTGTCTGAACCATTCAC
The DNA here is from genome assembly GCF_035046485.1 of Aedes albopictus. Taxonomy (NCBI): domain Eukaryota; kingdom Metazoa; phylum Arthropoda; class Insecta; order Diptera; family Culicidae; genus Aedes; species Aedes albopictus. Next base: position 285,467,482 of record NC_085136.1, on the reverse strand, counting down.
TAGTTTGTCCGGTGTGCCTCAAGGCAGTAATTTGGGTCCATTATTCTTTACGCTATTTTTCAATGATGTTGCGGCACTTCTGGGAGCCAAAGTCAAACTCGTATATGCGGACGATTTGAAACTTGACCTTGTTGTACGCACGGTGGAGGATTGTCATCAACCCCAAAATCTACTGGATTTATTCGTTAGTTGGTGCCGTCGGAATAAACTGATCGTCAGTATTCCGAAATGTGTTGTGATGACATTTCATCGTAATAAGGACCCAATAGTTTTCAACTACCGCATAGATGGCACTCTGCTCCGTAGAGTTGATCAAGTGAATGATCTTGGTGTGCTTCTGGACCCGAAGCTGGATTTCCGTCTCCACTATTCATCGGTTATATCCAAAGCGAACCGACAGCTCGGATTTATCTCCAAGATTGCTCGTGACTTCAAGGATCTCTCTCTCTCTTCTTGGCGTAACGTCCACACTGGGACAAAGCCTGCTTCTCAGCTTAGTGTTCAATGAGCACTTCCACAGTTTTTAACTGAGAGCTTCCTCTGCCAATGACCATTTTGCATGTGTATATCGTGTGGCAGGCACGAAGATACTCTATGCCCAAGGAAGTCAAGGAAATTTCCTTTACGAAAAGATCCTGGACCGACCGGGAATCGAACCCGTCACCCTCAGCATGGTCATACTGAATACCCGTGCGTTTACCGCCTCGGCTATATGGGCCCTCAAGGACTTCAAGGATCCTCACTGTTTAAAAGCACTGTATTGCTCGCTAGTTCGGCCGATTTTAGAAAACGCTTCTATCGTCTGGTGTCCATATGAGATGACCTGGATCCTTCGCCTCGAAAGTGTACAGAAGAGATTTGTCAGGCTGGCATTGCGGAATCTACCATGGCGCGACCCAGTGAATTTGCCTCCATATCCAAACAGGTGTTTGTTGCTCGACTTGGAGACATTGGAGCAAAGAAGAAAAATTCAACAAGCAACATTTGTCGCAAAGCTACTCAATGGTGAGGTGGATTGCCCGGTATTGCTATCGCAGCTAAACTTTCGTGTCCCGCACCGGTCACTTCGGAATAACAGCCTCTTGCAGCTAAGTTATCATCGCACGGCGTATGGCTACAATGAACCCTTGACAGTGGTAATCCGAGTATTTTCATCAATGGAATCTCTTTTTGAGTTCGGCGAATCTTCCAATACGTTTCGTAATACACGGTGTCAAAATTTCGATTATTATCGAACATTCATGTACCTCGGATTTTTCTTCGAAAATGATTAGTATTTGGGCTATATATTCACAATCGGAAAACTAGAAAATATTTCATCGGCGAAAATTTTACGATATATTTTGTATGGGACGTTTTTTGGGCTATAATAGTAATTAATGATTTTTAGTATGGAAAATTGCTAAAAACTCATCTAACTCAAATTCTCCCCGACAGAATATTTTAAAATTTTGCATTTATAAATTATAGCCAAAATTCTAACTTTCTATGAAGAAAAATCCGAGGTACATGAAAGTTCGATAATAATCAAAATTTTGACACCGTGTAATAGAATAAGAAGAAATGTCTAATGTTTGCTGTTCTATTTTATAATTTCAATGTATAGCTGTTAAGTTTTAATGTATTTTTGTTTTGTTTTGTTTTGTTTTTACAATTTAACCACATTCATGTAGACTACTTGTCAGATGAATTATAATAAATAAATAAATAAATGAAATTTTGAACGTATACTAACAATATGTTAATGCTTCACAAACTACAGTAAAACCTCCATGTGTCGATATTGAAGGGACCATCGATTCAAGGAAATATCGAGTAGTGGAACAAAATTCCTTTGGGAAGCTTTTTGAAGGGACCATCATAGTAACCCAGAAAAAAAATTTCAGTATGGAAAATTTTACCTCCATGAGTCGATATCGAGTCAAGGAACATCGACTCATGGAGGTTCGACTGTATTAAAACAATGGTACTTTTTAAACGTTGAAAAAAGTTATCACGGATTGACACCTTTTTGGATTTTTCTCGAAAAAATGTAATATTTTTACAACAATGTCAATCAATTTTAGTGTTGATATTCAAAGATTTTCCACTTCTGTTTTTAAGTTATCTCTAATCAGATATATTAGAGCCTATTTAGATTGAAGGAAGAACACATTTAGTATTTTTTGTGTGGTATTGTAAATTTGACTTATTTTCCTCTATATGGGTAAACATTTCAATCTGGTATAACCTTATTCGCCGTGAGAAAATATTACATTTTATACGTCGTATTAAGTATTGATATATTGTTAATAAACGTTAAAAAATTCATTCAATTCGGTACACTGGTTTCCGAGATATGACAGTTCAAAAATTAGTTATCTAAATAATAGTGTTTTACCCAAACGGTTCTAACTTCGCGAAAAATTAATCAATCGAGCCCAAATTTGTACCAATGATGCACATATAATAGGTTGACAAACATTGAAAATTTGAGTTTTTTTGATGCACTCCATGAAAAGTTACAGCATGTAGAATTTTTTTGTGGGAGAAAAAAAGTTGCCTATCCTAAACATTTTGGCCATCCCCTGTATGTTACACAAGTAAACGGAGTTGTGGTATCCTGACATTAGTGCCTGAGAGCTATGAGGCAGTTAACAACAGGATCGAGTGAAATAAATAAAACATAAGCTTACGGGGTATCACAGGTACATCCTTCAAAAAAGGACCTATCGTTTCGACTTAAAAAAAAAAATAACAAAATATATGCGACAAAACTACGACGCCAGGTGTAGAACGGAAGTCCTGAACGGAAATGATTGCCTGAAGACTGGAAGCCGAAGATCCCCGAAGGATTATAAAGGAAAAACTCATCATGTGAAGCTCTTCCATCATCACAGATATCATCTGTCTACGTGCACATCTTTGCAAGAAAGTCCACCTTCTCATTGCCATAAATTGAACAATTTGACGTATATTTTGAACAGTGCGCCCATCAATTCATTTATCCTTGAATGAAATTGATGTGGATCATAATCTGTCCATATTTGCATAGTTGACGTACCCGCCACTGTAGTTTTCAACACACGTTTGAAATGTTTACAACCAATGATATGAAATTCACGATTTATTCCACGTTGACATTTAACTTAAGGTTAGATCTTGTGCTGTATTGAATAAAACTTTTCCTAAATATGCACATGTGTTAGATACTAGCTTGGGTATGTTGACATTGGCAATGGTGGTTACGTCAACTATGTGAATATGGGCAGATAAGATGGATGCTTTATAGGTTTCATCGATCGGAGTACCACAATATTACTAAGGCTATCCGAGAAGATGAAGAAATGGTCTTTAGGAATGCTGGTAATCATATGTAAGGCGAAACCAGCACAATTTCCATTCCCCGAAGATCTTGATAACTCGAATTTGAAGTATCCAATAATAACCACTGGTTCGAATTCTTAAAAACCTTAAGACTTGCATGTCCAGCTTATTTGTTATCTTGTTGCTTTGGTATACAATTTTGTGGCCAGCAAATTGCTGCCCATGGAAACACGCTCGTATATCGTGCGCGTTCCCATATATACCAAAGAAGATTACTGTTCAGCAACCACTCATATCCTCATTCCAGGGTAATAACGCTGCCCATGGTCCATAATAGCCCATTGTAAGACACAATAAAAGTTCAAATCAGATTTTCATTCTCCCCGGCATCGTGAACCATCCGAAGTGGAAAATCTCCTGTTGTTTCAAAAGTCCACTTCAATGCCACCGAGCCGAAATGCAACACACAAAGGACGTACCCCCCTTGGCATCCTCCCCCTGCTGCATCGTAGCATCTTACCACCCCATTTAAGGCTGCACATTACTAATTTGCAGCATCCGGGAGTAACAATTTGCTATGCTGCTGGTCGGATTTGCCCTTCGGCTCGGGCGGTGCCGGGTGAAACAACATCCCAACAAACCCAACATCCGCCCGTATCAGTTACTTTTCAAGAAGGCAAAAAAAACAGCACCGGTTCCGATGAGAAACAACAGTTTCCACGGAGATAATAACAAAAATCAGAGTTCCCACCCGTCGTCGTCTGTCGTGTTGCATTCCATTCTCCATTCAGAAGCTTTACCTACTTACACACGTAGGGATAGGTGCAAGTAAGAGCTAGTTATGGTCCAACCGACGACGACCGACGACCCAGACCCATCCACCACTTTATTATTCACTTTTGTTCTCCCGCACGATTTTCATAACACAATAAACAAGTGTTTTATGCCCGCTGCTCCCGTAATGCTCTTACCTTCTGTTTTTGTTTTTTTTTTCGGACCGAGCGTGGTCGGAGGGTCCGTGTGCCATTCTTTGGACCCACGCGGTGTGGGTAGGTGCATCCATCATGGGACACAGCAAAAATATTTTCCGAAGCTGATGGACAAATGGCGGCGTGACTGTGAGTGATCGAACGCGTCTTTCACTCAGAGAGCGAGCGTTCGAATCCTATCGGAAGCATATTTTTCACCATTGTTTGACCATACTTGCAGCTGACATTGCACAATATTACTTGTAACTTTTCATTGTGCAAACTCGTAAAACCTTCTCATTTTCGTGCACAACCCTCACTTATTTGGCATTTTGGACTTCCATGCATTCCTCCCAACCCGTAGTCATCACCCACATACCTATAGCACGTATAGCAGGTATACGTATCAACGTCACCAGCAACATGAAGGGGATCAACTTTTTGGTAACTCGACGCCTTGGCCCAGCTGGCACACCCGGACAGCAAGCTGCCTGCCTGCCTGCCATGCCAGCATCTTTCCAACCATTGTTGTTGCTTGAGCTGAGCTGTATGCCAGGCAGTCAGGGCACTAGTGCACCACAGTATTGTGTTCGCAGGGTCTATTGTTTTGTTTGCATGAGGAGCAGTAAATAACGGTTAATGATTGCACTGCTTCCCCGACTAGAAGATTCTAACAAAAATATAACATAATTATAACAAACCATGATATGTATAACTCATTGTGATATAATCATGTTTAACATCTTTGGTGTTTAAAAATATTATAACTCAATTGTATCATATTGTGTTATAAATGTTGTTCAATAACTCATTGTGAAATAATTTAGTTTTGATTCCTTGACATTCAGAACATCATTTTACACAATTGTATCAAAATATGATAGAAACTAGTTTTCTTGAAGCTAAAATTTATATCATATTGTGTTAGAATTTTGATCTGATTATAACAAAATAGGTTATTATTTTGATTTGACCGGTGTACTTTTTGTTACGATTTTAGTTATTTTAACATCATCCTGCATCTAGTTTATAACATAATGAGTTATAGAAAAATTTCATAACATCATAACACAAGCCCGTGCACAAGGGGGGGGGGTTTTGGGTGTTAAACCCTCCCCATTTCCGATGCTCCATACACTAGGCGCCCCTCCGCCTTTTGCCAAAATTGGGAAAAACCCCTCCCTTGGCGCCACTTCTGTGCACGGGCCTGTCATAACACAATGTGTTATAAACTTGATATATTTTTCTAGTCGGGTCCCTGTCTCGTTCTCGCAGCATCAATAGACCTCCAACACCGACGACGTCCTTTGGCAGCTTTGCTCCTGCACCGCCGTCATATCAGTCACTTATATCATAAACTAAGGATAATTACGTCAGAAATTATGGTTAACATGATATCGTTTCTGTAGCATGACCAGATTGAAACAGTACAATACAAAGGTTTGGCGTATCTGTTGTTTCTTCTTCTGCGTATATCTGACCTACCGACACTGTTCAGCATCAGTTGCAGTTAACGTTCGCCTTGTATTGGTAATAAGCCTAAACAGTGTTATGAACCGCTTGAGCCTAGCTATATAGCACTGTAGTTGGAGGAAATGCCAATGCAGAACCCGTAGCTTTCGGGAAGGTAAGCCCAGCTCCCTCGGTTAGCGGGTTGGTGTCAGGTCCTACGAGCCAGCCGCAAAAAACCATTGTAACGGAAAATCAGCAACAGAATAATACGAACCGAGACCAACGGCAACGACCCCAGCGAACAAAAAGGACTTGCGATTGGAAACTCGGTACGTGGAACAGCCGATCTCTCAACTTCATTGGGAGCACCCGCATACTCGCCGATCTACTGAAGGACCGCGGGTTCGGCATCGTAGCGCTGCAGGAGGTGTGTTGGACAGGATCCATGGTGCGAACGTTTAGAGGTAATCATACCATCTACCAGAGTTGCGGCAACACACGCGAGCTGGGAACAGCTTTGATGGTGATGCAAGCCCGTGCACAAGGGGGTGGTTTTGGGTGTTAAACCCTTACCATTACCGACGCTTCATACACTAGGCGCCCCTCCGCCTTTTGCCGAAATTTGAAAAAACCCCTCCCTTGGTGCCACTTCTGTGCACGGGCCTGGTGATGGGCGACATGCAATGGCACGTGATCGGTTGGTGGCCGATCGACGAAAGAATGGGCAGGTTGAGGATCAAGGGCCGATTCTTCAACTTCAGCATTATAAACGTGCACAGCCCGCACTCCAGAAGCACAAATGATGACAAAGACGTATTTTACGCGCAGCTCGAACGCGAATACGACCGCTGCCCAAACCACAACGTCAAGATCATCGTAGGAGACCTAAACGCGGAGGAGGAATTCAGACCGACGATTGGAAATTTCAGCGCCCACCAGCTGACGAAAGAAAATGGGCTACGCCTCATCGATTTCGCCGCCTCCAAGAACATGACCATTCGTAGCACCTTCTTCCAGCGCAGCCTCCCGTATCGTTACACCTGGAGATCATCACAACAAACGGAATCTCAAATCGACCACGTTTTGATTGACGGACGGCACTTCTCCGACATTATCGACGTCAGGACCTATCGTGGCGCCAACATCGACTCCGACCACTATCTGGTGATGGTCAAACTGCGCCCAAAACTCTCCGTCATCAATAATGTACGATACCGGCGACCGCCACGGAACAACCTAGAGCGACTGAAGCAACCGGATGTCGCCTCAGCATACGCGCAGAATCTCGAGGCCGCGTTGCCAGACGAGGGCGAGCTCGATGAGGCCCCTCTAGAGGACTGCTGGAGTACAGTCAAAGCAGCCATCAACAACGCAGCCGAAAGCACTATCGGGTACGTAGAACAGAGTCGATGAAACGATTGGTTCGACGAGGAGTGTAGAGCGGTTCTGGAAGAGAAGGACGCAGCACGAGCGGTAATGCTGCAGCATGGATCCCGACAGAAAGTGGAGCGATACAAACAGAAGCGGAAGCAGCAGACCTGTTTCTTCCGGGAGAAAAAGCACCGGCTGGAAGAAGCGGAGTGCGAGGAAATGGAACTGCTGTGCCATTCACAAGAAACACGTAAGTTCTACCAGAAGCTCAACGCATCCCACGAAGACTACGTGCCGCAAGCTGAAATCTGCAGGGATAAGGACGGGAGCGTCCTGGCGGACACACGTGATATGATCGAAAGGTGGAAGCAGCACTTCGATCACCACCTGAATGGCGTGGAGAACATAGGCACAGCGAAAGAAATTACTATGTTGGTGCAGCAGAGGACGGGAACGAACCAACTCCCATGCTGAGGGAAGTTAAGGATGCCATCCACCAGCTTAAAAACAACAAAGCGGCTGGTAAGGCCGGTATCGCAGCAAAACTCATAAAGATGGGCCCGGAAAAGTTGGCCACCTGGCTGCACCGGTTAGTAGTCAAGATCTGGGAAATCGAACAGATACCGGAGGAGTGGAAAGAAGGCATAATCTGTCCCATCCACAAGAAAGGCGAACAACCGGAATGTGAGAACTTCAGAGCGAGCACTATTTTAAATGCCACCTACAAAGTGCTATCCTAGATTAACTTCCGTCGTACAAAGCTGGCTTCATCGACAGCCGATCGACAACAGACCAGATCTTCCGTATTTACCGTACGGTGTAAATCCTCCAGAAATGCCGTGAATACCAGACCAGGTCCCAACGCACCACCTGTTCATCAACTTCAAGGCGGCGTACGACAGTATCAATCGCACAGAGCTATGGGAATTCATGGACGAGAACAGCTTACCAGCCGGAGAGCTTGCCAGACTGATAAGAACAACGATGGACGGTATGCCGAACGGCGTACGGATTACTGGTGAACTATCCAGTTCATTCGAATCTCGACGGGGACTACGACAAGGTGATGGACTTACCTGCTTACTATTCAACATCGCCCTGGAAGGTGTTATGCGATGAGCCGGGCTCAACAGCCGGGGTATGATCTTTACGAAATCCGGCTCATTTGTCTGTTTTGCGGATGACATAGATATTATTGCTAGAACATTTGGGACGGTGGCAGAACAGTACACCCGCCTGAAACGTGAAGCAGCAATGGTCGGACTAGTGGTGAATGCGACTAAGACAAAGTACATGCTGGTAGGTGGGACTGAGCGAGAGAGGACAAGCCTTGGCAGCAATGTTACCATAGAGAGGGATACTTTCGAGGTGGGAGAAGAAGTCGTCTACCTCGGTTCTTTGCTAACGGCTGACAATAACGTGAGCCGTGAAATACGAAGGCGCATCATCGGTGAAAGGCGTGCCTACTATGAGCTCCATAAGAAACTGATAAAAAAATATCCACCCCCGCAAATGTACCATGTACAATACGGTAATAAGACCAGTGGTTCTCTGCGGACACGTGACATGAACGATGCTCGAGGCGAACCTTCTAGCACTCGGAGTTTTCGAGCGGTGTTTTGGTAAAAACTTCTAGTAGGGATTCCTTTAATGATTCTTTCCGAGAATTTTCCAATGATTCCTGTAGGAATTTCGGCAAGAACTCATTAAGAAATTCCTCCACGTATTCCTCCAGGTAATCCTCTAAGGTCTAAGCAAACCTTCTACAATTCTTCCACAGTGGAGTGGACCTGGTGTGGTAGTTAGAACACCAGACTATCATACCGAGGACCTGGGATCGAATACCACTCCCGACATACGCATAAAATGTGGGCTCTTCCTTCGGAAGGGAAGTAAAGCGTGGGTCCCGAGATGAACTAGCCTAGGGTTTAAAATCTCGTTAATACAGACAAAACAAATTTTGTTCCATGATTTTTTCCAGGGATTCCTCCTGAAATTCACAAGGATTTGTTGTGAAATACTTTCTGCTACATTTTTAGAAATGTCTCATTTCTAGTGCTCAGAAATGGCTCAAATGCTAATCCGTTGTCTAGTGTCGTGCTTCCTTCAAAGAGCGAATAGCTCAGTGGAAGCATTGAACGTGTTCGTGTCTTCTTAAAATGTTTATTTCAATCGCGAAACGAAGTGTTTTCTGTAGTGACCGATATCCCCACGGACTTCCCGAACGATGTATGTGCGAAAACAGGTTTGTTCAAAAATTTATGCTCTTCAAAAATGCATAGACCACATTGTGGAATATCACATTCGTGATGGTCATCTGGCCAACATGCCTCTTCATGTGAATCAACATATTAACCAATCGGGTATGTCCACTGTGACTCTTCTAAACAAAGCTGTTTACGATATCGGGAAAGAATTCACTTTCATTCACAAGACGCGACGCGAGACAAGACATAACACTTATCGTTCTTACAATCGATTGTAAGAACGATAAGTGTTATGCCTTGTCTCATGTCGCGTCTTGTGAATGTCAGTTTGTTCATAAGTTAGCGCAAAACATGATAATGAGTGAAAGAATTCGCTCAAAAGCAATATTGTTTCGGTGTTTTCTTGGATATCGAGGGTGCTTTTGCCAACGTGTCTTTCGAAGCCATATTGAAAACTGCACGGAGTCATGGTATATCTCCAATGATTTCCAATTGGATTACCTTAATGCTCATCAACTGACATCTCTACTCGAAATTTCGTCAAGTAGAGATAATGATATTGAGTGTTTGTGGATGCTCCCAAGTGGGAGTCTTCTGTGGAGCCTCGTGGTCGTGCGGTTAGGGTCACCAAGCTTTTAATCGCACCACGCTGTGGGGTGAGGGTTCGATTCCCGCTCCGGGCGATGAAACTTTTCGTAAGAATAGTTTCTTCTCCTTATGCACTGGTGCATGCTCCGTGTGTCCCTTGTCTAGTGTTAAGTTTCATTCAGTCTGTGCAGCCTTTGGCTGAAGACGGTGTCCGCGTCTTTTTTTTCTCTCTACTTTTGTGGAATCTCGTAGCAGAAACGCTGTTTGGACAACCTACAGGACAACGACGTCTAGCCTCAGCTCCAGCAGCATCAAATGCAGGAATCAGTGCGAAAGAAGAAATGTACGCCTGTCTATTTGAGGGGGAGGGATCCGCGAACCCTGCGATCCCCTTTCATGATTGCATTTCAAATAGTACTCTAGGGGCTCATTTGGACTGTGCATTGATGACTAGAGACTAATGGTGAAATCCTATAAGTGGAAGCGAATGACTTTCTCTTCCAAAATGAGAAACCTACATCTACACCCATGACATGAGACGTACCCAGCCACTGCAGGTAGTGCTGCATGTTCTGGACTAAATGGCTGAGGGAGATCTTATTATTATTATTAGCTTTATTAGGAAGATTTTCAGCCCGAGGCTGGTTCATCTCCAAGGGAGATCTTATCAGCTAGATCGCTTCAAGATAGCTCGTCACGATGGGACCAGACAATACCTCGACCAGCACTACTTGGTTCATCGTGACCACCGATCCACTACGCTGAGGGAGAGGCGAATGACTCAAGTTAAAACCTCTTTAATAAATAATAATAATAATAATAATAAATACGCTGAGGGACCTTTAAACAATATAGGTAGTGAACTGTACCATGCTCATAAGGCAGCGATTGTCCAAACCAAAACATCGAGAGATGACACAATCATGAACGATTCAACAACGGTACCAAGAACTGCTCTATGGCTGTTCGTTTCTTGTTGTGTGGAGAATGCCACGAATCAGGTGAATGTGGTCAAATGGAAGAAACCCAATCGAAATGTGTGAATTGTGGAGAGGAACACCGGATCACCCCCCAAAAACACCCGAAGCGCGCGGAAATCCGTAAACGAACTTCAACCAAGGCCCTACCGAACAGAAGAACGGCAGCTCAATGAAACAAACTTCCCGCAAATCCCCCAACCACGGCAAATGTCCCCGGTAATCCGCTAGTTCCGAGGACCCGAGGAAAGGGCACACATGCCAGGTTTCCGATTTATTCGTTTGTATAGAACTGGCTCGCAGGGGAGTAAGGTGTTGACAACACACTTCGCCAGACCATGAACTGTCATCTGCTGCCGAGTCTGTAGCTAGAATTCACCGAGGCCGTTGGAGTGGGAATTTCCACATCCATAGGTGATTTAGTCCTCATAGTGTCCTACTATCCCAAGCAAGCCTCAAATGCAGACACAAAAAGCCTCTTTCGACGTTGTATAGCTAACTCGGCGGCAGGAGCAATTAATTGTCGAAGAAGATCTCAATGCCAATCATGTTGCGCGGAGTCCTCGGCGAAACCAAAACGGCATCATCCGGGGCAAAGATCTGGAGGAAGGACACTACGACATCCTGGTTCCAAACAGTCCCACCCGTATAAGACTCGGTCTGGAGCCCATGCAGCGCTGGACATCTGAAAAGTACATTTTTGTTTTTTTATTCATATTGAGGAAGTTCCATCAGAAGCTGCTTAGAAAGCTATCTGACTAGCTCATGTGAACTTTCAAGTTCTGGCTTTACTTAAAAACGAAGATGCTTATAAAGCTAACTAGCAACCTCCAATAAGGTGGTCAGTTCCTACCCAAGTAACACATCGAAACAAGTTGCAGATGAAGAAACTCCAAAATATGTTATCTAAGTGTATTTTATTAGTTTCTTCGAAACATCTTCATTTAATATAATGTTTTCAGAAACATTTGCATCTAAAATAATGTTGCCAATATGTTTTCAAAAAACAAACAAATTTCGCGTCTCGCTATCAAAGTGGATTTCTCCGAATCTGACTTATGGACTTAATTGGCTAGAGTTTATTTCATAAATACGACCAAGCGAGTATTGCTGAAGTTGGAGCTTGGAAATTCTGACCAGGTTTAGTATGAATCCTTGTCTGGCTGGTCACTCAAAGATGTTTTGCAAGACATCTTGCTTATTTGCTCGTCAGCTGGCGAGCAGAGAAGCAAACCGTCTTGCAGAACATTTTTGAGGAAATATTTGCTTAGCTTACCTGTTTGTGATTCTTCTTCCCCTCAATAGTCGATAGGTAGCCATAAGTCGTTGTTTCCTCAGCCGTAAATCTCCCCTGCCGTTCTAATCAACGTAAAAATTCCCGTAAATCCCGTAAACCATCCTCATTTTCTTCCCAAACTTTGATTGTTTTGTTTATGTTTGACACTACACAACTGTCAGGGCAAGTAGCACACATGTCACGGAAGAGTCACGGAAAAGTCACGGCAGCACAAGTTTTGTTCCACAGAAGTCACTGTGACTTCTGTGTAACAAAACTTGTGCTGCCGTGACTCTTCCGTGACTCTTCCTTGAAATGTGTGTTGCTCGCCCTGAAACGAATGCATATTTCAAAACATAACGAAATTTTTATTGACAGATGTTTCCAATTACAGTGTATGCTAAAAAAATCACAACCTGCAGAAATGAATAGAAACTATTTGGTCGCATATATGCACCGACACACGAGTGTATTCTTTTGTTGTGTAATCGATTGAAGTAGGAAAACATTATTGAAAAAAATATACTGTTCAGCGTAGTTGGTTGAAAATATAAATAATACATGTTAATAAAGTCATATGTGCAAATGATTTTGGTTGGCACTGTATACTTTCCGTGCAGCCGTATTATGCTGTCGCCATACTGATTCTTCTTGAATAACAACAAGATTGTTGAAGAAGCCCAACGACCGTCGTAAAAAATCTTAATAACTTGGAAATATTCGGTCGATCGAATGGCGCTTTAATTTTGTGGAGGTACAATGTCAGACTTTACGATAAAAGTCAAAGCGCACACATAATTTAGCATTATTCGGCTATGTTTGAAGATCTATTTTCCTTAACATTTGTGAGCAAAATTTTGTTTACTCTTTTCTGACGACGTGCTTATAAGATAAAACAAAATCAATCGCCTTTTCCTGTATTCGTGCGTTTATGGTAATTTCTCGCAAAAAGTTGTCAGCTGATGTTAGAATTTTGTATTTCGCTAACATGTTTGTTTGTTATCATAAGGTTACATCAAAACTTTTGCATAACAATAATTTGTTGCAGAAGACAAAATTCTTGCGCTTTTTCGGTCATGCAAAAGTCACGGAACATGTTGCCGCATCTTTATTCCATGACAGGAAAATGTTATGGAGAAGTACGAAAAGCTTTTCTATAACAAGGTGTGTTGCTTATAAAGTACCCCCCTATCTGAACTTTTGGTTACTTGAGAAGATACAGTTGACTGGTACATGAGATTTACAAATGGTAATCAAAATTAGAACCAAATTGCGGCTTTCTGAAGCAGTGCAAATTTTAAGTGATTTTTTCTCCCACATGGAAATAATTTACTACGGCAAAATCGTATGTACATGAAAGCCACGGGTATAAGCTTTCTGTTAAATGGTTAAAAGTTTGTATTTGCACAGAATTTCATTGAAATGTTTGATGTTTCATCAACAATGATTTTAATCATAATTTAAACCAATTTTAATCTTAATTTGAACTACTGGCGGCAGCAGCTCGAGCAACTCACAAAACAGCCAATTCCATGCTAAACAATGAAAAATCACATGAATCTGCTAATTCTCATACCTATTTTTCATTAGGCACTGGAATCCCAACACAGAATGTTCGAAATTCTTTAGGAATTTGGAAACTAAATTTGGAATTTTTCATCCCCCAAGAGTAAACAGAGCTACCACTAGCGCAATCTACAGGCCAACACTAGAAGCTCACCCCCGTTTACTAGTTCAAATTTAGATTACAAATGGTTCAACTTAAGATAACATTCTCCAAGTAAGAAACACTTAAATTTGATAATTTTATGACAAATAATGCGGAATATTATTCGGTTGGTCGATTCTACGATAAATAAGCTTCCATTTGACGTGTTCACATATTGCGTGTGATACAATGCATGAGCTGTGCGAGTGCACCGAAAATGTACTTTCTCTGGGGGGAAATGGGTGAAATCACAGTGATTTTTCATTTGCCTGTTTTCCATGACAAAAACGCATTTTTCAATGCTTTAAAAGTCCATGTTATCAGGTTATATTACGGAAAGCTGTTTAACATCTTTCTCGGGACAATATTTGCCTGAAAAGTACTTCGTTTTAATGAATTTTGAAATGGTTCAAATCAAGATTACAATTTGACTAGTTCAAAGTTTGATTTCTTACCCTAATACGTTTCCAAATCGTATGACTCCCTAACGCATTTTCTGATGATTATTGATCAAGAAAGCACGCGAAAATCGATTTTGTTGTGGTCAATATCGTATTTTACAGATCATCGTGTTGAAGCATATTGTGGCATTTCGCGTGCAGACAGAGTGGACCATGTGTCTCTAAGAAAAATAGTTTAAATTACCTTATTCTTCGTTATCCTTTCCTAATCAAAATATGTTTGTTTAGTAGCTGTTGGGCATCATATTGAAATGTACTATTACCCGTTTCATGAAGAAATTGATTTTACCGGTTATTTTAGAATCGTGTACTTGGTTCACTCTGTCTGAACGAATTTTTGAAAAACGCCAGTCCTCTGAATAAATTATTATGAACTGTGTAACTACCAGTGCTGAAAATTTCCTTTCGTCTTATCTAAATTCAATCACGTACAGCTCATTTTATAAGCTGAATCTGAAAATATGGTACATGAAAAGCTTGTGTGGCTAGACCAGTTCTGCAAGAAAGTCACGTAAAAGCCACTATTTTTGGAATATTTAAGGTAAATGTCTACCTTTGAAAAATGCCAAATGATATTCACCGTGAATATCATTGGCATTTTTCGAAGGTATTCCGTGACATTTACATATTCAAAAAATAGGAGTTTTTTCCGTGACTTTCTTGCAGAACTGGTCTAGCCGCACAAGTTTTTCATATGCCATATTCTTAGGTTCAGCTTCTAAAATGAGCTGTAGGTGATTTAATGTAGATATGACGAAATGAATTTTTCAGCACTGGTAACTACAATATTTCAAAAACGTACCGAACTATGAAAATACGTTCAAAAGTTGTTGGCTACTAAATGCTCAAGTTAAGAATTCTTAAATGGCTCAATAATTGACTACTCTTCGTTATATTGAACTGTACTTGGTCCACTCTGACTGAGCATAAAAATTAAAAATGATAATCATCAGTGTAATGACAGAAATATCAAATTTCAAACTTCCTACTCACATTATACACCACTCCTATTCACCAAAAAAGTAAAAACTTGAGTGTGAACTGTAGTTGGTTGTAGATTTTTCCAAAAATCGTTCAGTCAGAGTGGACTAAGCACAATCAATAACTTAGCAATTGGTCGGTTTCAAGCTTTATTTTACGTTTTTTCGCGATCAATACCGAACGATGCTTTGATGAATAGTTATTAAGATTTATGGCAAAAATTCAAGAACATTTGTTGAAAAACTCAAAACTTATAGAGTTGCAAACTTTGAAGTCGTTTTTTTAGAAATTAGGTAAAAGACACATGGTCCTCTCTGACTTAACGCTGACCAATTAGATCAGTGTTTCCCAAACTTTTAGGAGATATCGCCCCCTTGGAGCTTGAGAAAAATATTTTCGCCCCCCTCAGTGAGATTGAATTTTTCCATGATAAAAGGCTAAAAATTTGCTTACCGGGAGCCGTTAATAGCCCACTATTTGACACTATTATGGTAACACTGATATTTAATGTACCTAAATTAATATCGCTCTCATTTTCATTGAGTTGTAATGCAAATGCGTTGATTGTCTGCATTTAAAAAAAAACTGCATTATTGCATGTAAAAACAGTGCATCTTGAAATCATGTTTGTGCTGTACATAGTTTTGAACAAAATCGAGCAAAATAGAACGGACTGTGAACATTTACGAACACTCGTTAAACTCAACCAGATGTTTCACCAATATTCTAAAAGGGGGTTCTTCAACACCCGAAATGTTTAGTCATAAGTACTCAAATAGGACTGGTGGGAAATTGAAAAACAATTACAAAATATCGTTGATGCAAAAATTACATCTCGAATAAATGTATGGAATTTCAAAATCGACCCATTTTTTCAAGATTTATTGTAAATTTGAAGAATTTTCTAATAAGCTTAGTTCAAAATCGACAAAATGGTCACTATATCCCTTTGCATCTGGGCCCCTTATTTGTATATTTTCAAATGTAGTCAGCTTTGCTCAGTAATTGAAAATTATTAAAAGCCTGGGATGTGTGTCAATTCAGCTTCCCATGAATTGTAGAAATTTGTGTTGTCAAATAAATAAGTAGATATGCAGACATGCAGCTATTACTCGCTTTTGAGAGAATTCAACGCTGTATTTGTGGAAAATTTTCAAAAAGCTCCTTTCACTAGCAATGTTTGAAATTTCTCCTGAAAGCTTCTTTGATATATTTCCAAAAAATATGTTACGACCTTCATCCGAAAAGTGTTCTAGATGAATCTTAAACGTCATGTTTTTGATTGAAGTTTCAATAAAAAAAATACCTCATATAAATTAAGAACAAAACTTTCTCATTTTTTACTTAATAAGAATGTTTTGTTCTTCCTTTCATAACTTGGAAAAAAATCAATCATGAATTTTTGCCTAGGAATTTCTCATTTATTGGATCTCTTGAATCATTGGCAATTCTTTCGGAAATTCGTGTAGCAGCCTTTTTTTTCTTGGAATTTTGTCATAAAGTTCACATAAACATCAAAAATACTGTAAAATTTAGTTGGTCACGAAACATTTTCAAATTCTATAAACAAAAAATCTTGAAATGTCAGGGAGTTTTAATGATTCAGTTGACATTCTGAACTTGTATTTCAATATTTTTGATATTTACCATTTATTTAAAAAATCGCCCCCTTATTTAGTATTTTCGCCCCCCAAATTTGGTATTTCAAATTTTCGCCCCCTTCGGCCTGATTTTCGCCCCCAGGGGGGCGATTTCGCCCACTTTGGGAATCACCGAATTAGATGATATAGTGATTGTCACGAAATACGTAGGTTGTATCCATATTCAATAAATGTTTAATGGTCATGCCAATACCCAATGGCCATTTCAGATGATTTGATTTCCTAGATATTCTAATCAAATCTCCGTTCAATCAGTGCTATCAAATTCAAAGCGCTCGAGATTCGACAAAAACCCTAAATTCACCATACGTGATAACCTTCTCACGTTTAGCTCCCATCAACCACCATCATTCCAGATCATCAGAAACTAAGCTACCAGAACCGTAGAACAATAAAGCATCTCGCGTTTGCCAGTGGTAACGAAAAATATATGTAGGGGTTCATCATATGCATCCATCCATATTACCTGCCTCCGTGGCTACTTCCTGTCCCTGTCAAACGACACTCGGTACACTCCATCCACGGAAATGAGCCACGGGGTGGTGAGTTCTGCACTAAATAGGTACTAACTTCATCGGATCAGACCACTACCGACGGTATTAATCCTCCGGCAAGCTCACTCACCGACCACCCCCCCCCCCCCCTTTCGGGAGCGGTAACAATCTCCCAGGGGTACGTAAAATTTTTCGAATCATAATTGAATTACAGCGTCGGACAGTTCAGTATGTGACACGATTCAGATCTGGAAAATTGTATGACCACTTCATTTTCAATACACTAGGAGAAGTATGGCAGAAGATTTTCTCGGATGTCATTGATGTGAAGATCAAACATCATAACGACTCTGATAAATATCTCGTTGTCAGTCAGATTCGAGCACCATCATCAATCATGGCAAACTCTGAAATTCAGTGTGTTTCAGGAGGTATAATAGGAGTATAGAGGGGTTCACAAGCGCTCAGGTGAGCTTCACGGGGATTTCAGAGGGAGTTTAAGAGATGTTAAACCGCCTGTAACACTCCTGAAACCTCATGTAACGTCCTTGAAATCCACTGAAAATTCACCGAACGACTTTCATATGCCTTCGACAACTCCCTGAAATTCTCCTAATACCATCCGATGCATCCAAAACGTCCGCGAATCCTCCTTAAGCTACTTGTAACGCCTGAAATGTTCCCGAAAACCATCACACCTCCCCCTTCAAAACTCCTCGGATATCTTGTAACGCACCTGAGATCCACCGTAACCCCCTAAAATACCCCTAAGCCCCTGCAACGACTCTGAAACCCGCAGAAAATTCTTTGAAATCCCTGGAACCTCTCCAGATCCTGCAGAATACCCCACCTGAGACTCTCCGAAATCCCCGAAAACACACCTGAAGCCCTTAGTAACGCCTCTCAAACTCGCAAAATGCCTTCTTTAATTCCCTGAAATGCCACCAAAAACCCTCTGAAACTGCCTCAGACCCCTGTAACGCTCAAAATCGCAACTGAAGCCCCCTTTAACGTCTCTGAAACTTGCTGAAAGTCCTCCAACACTCCCTGAGATGCCTCCGAGAACCATCTGAATCTCGCTCAGGTATCCTGTAACGGGCCTGAGACCCTAAAAACCATAAATTGCTTATGAAGCCCTCTGAGACGTTCTCTGAAACTTGCAGAATATCCTTCGAAACTCCCTGAATGTCTGCGGAAACAACCTCAATTTCCCTCAGATCTCGTGTAATGCACATAAGATCCACCCCTGAAAACGCCTCCAATTCTACTCAAGAGGTTCCACTGTTCTGGCTTTCGCCAGGGCCGATAAGCGACGAATGTTTATTTTGCAACAGATCCTCGATAAATTCCGGGATTACAACATGCAAACCCACCATATTGATTTAAAAGTGATGTACGATTCAGTGAAAAGAAATGAGTTATGGTGGATTATAATAGCACATGGTTTTCCGACAACACTGATTTGGTTGCATCGCTTGATGAGTCTGGATCAAATGTGCGGGTAGCAAATGAATTTTTGTCGTAGCCTTCATTTATATTTTCCGTAATTGAAGCGAGCGGTCTCAGTGTACTTTGATGAACCCTTAAAATTGTACTGAGCAGACAGTGTTGCCAAAATTCGCGCTCTCAAATCAACAGCAGAGACGTCTGACTTAGATTTTCTTAAAACATTAAAGTTGATATCTTCGCTTAGTCGAAAGTTAAAATTAAACATCCGTTCAATCCAGGTTTGATTTGTCACAATATTTTGAACAACAGTATTCAGCCATCTCGTGTATCCCTTTTTACTCATCTTCTTAGTAAAATGGTTTATGGAACGCTCGGCTGGACGAGACTTATATGCCGCCTTTCAAAATCACAATGAGATAAGTTCTTTGATATTGATTCAAATTTTTCGTTTGATTTTTCTTTTATGATTTTCCAAACCATTTCAAGTAGCCCCGAAATTATTTCTTCAAATCATAAAAGATTCAACTAATTTTCTGAGTGTCTACCCAGAAATGGATACGGGCGGTGATATCCAGCATGAACACACTATGACCATCCCTGCAAACAAATAACAGGACAATGACTTGATTTCGTCACTGGCTGGATGGTGAGTTTGAGGTTTGGAGAACGGGGTTTGGGTGATGTCCTTTCGGAAGTCACCATGCCATGATGGGATTAACATCCCGAATATGTACACGTTCACACGAGCTTTCCCGTGGAGTGGGGGTTGGACTGGAATGACATGTTAGCAGCTGGATCGATCCTACCTGTTCGTGGAGGTGTTTAATTTCATTTTCCAAGCTCCAACTGATGGTGGTCCGATGGGTGGGCTTACCTGAAATGAAGAGAGATAGAGAAACATGATGATAATGAAGCCAGCTGGGTTTAGTGGGTATTGTGTTGTCATTTAGACGTTTGTTGAATTGAGGGAAGTGAAACATGATTCGAGATGGACAATTTATTTAGATTTCACTGTTCAATTATTTCTAAACTATTTTGCTGATTGAATACGATTTCGTTTATTTTTGGCGTACTTCTGGACTTTTCGGTTTGATTGTATGATTGAACGTAATCTTGTGTTTTCTCACTCCGACGTATAGACGCTTATTCGATCTTTATCCAGGACTCTATAGCTTATTATAAGAACCTTTTACAATAGTTTGTATAAAAAATAATACACTCAAAAAACCATCACAACAAAGATAAAACCGAAGTGTAATTTTGAGTGTTCCGAAATCTATAAATCCTTTTTTATGGTGGCTCCAAAGAGGATCAATGACTTCACAAGAAATTCTTAAAGAATTCTGCAGAAAATTTATGGTGACTTCTGCAGGGAATTTTGAAAGATTTCCGCAGGGAATTCATGGAGAATTCCGTAAGGAATTCTTGGAGAATTTCACGCGCAATTGTTGGAGAATTCCAGAAGGAGTTCTTGAAGAAATCCACAAGGAATTTTTGGAGATTTCCCCTTTAAATTCCTGAGGAATATCACTGGGAATTCTTCCCGAATTCCACTGGAAATTCTTGGAGAATTCCACTGGAAATTCTTGGAGAATTCCACTGGAAATTCTTGGAAAATTACCCAAGGTATTTATGGAGAATTCCACAAGGTGTTTATGGAGAATTCCACAAGGAATTCTTGTAAAATTCCACAAGGAACTCTTGCAGAATTACACAAGGAATTCTTGAAGAATTCCACAAGGAATTCTTGAAGAATTCCACAAGGAATTCTTGAAGAATTCCACAAGGAATTCTTGGAGAATTCCACAAGGAATTCTTGGAGAATTCCACAAGGAATTCTTGGAGAATTCCACAAGGAATTCTTGGAGAATTCCACAAGGAATTCTTGGAGAATTCCACAAGGAATTCTTGGAGAATTCCACAAGGAATTCTTGGAGAATTCAACAAGGAATCCTTGGAGAATTCCACAAGGAATTCTTGGAGAATTCCACAAGGAATTCTTGGAGAATTCCACAAGGAATTCTTGGAGAATTCCACAAGGAATTCTTGGAGAATTCCACAAGGAATTCTTGGAGAATTCCACAAGGAATTCTTGGAGAATTCCACAAGGAATTCTTGGAGAATTCCACAAGGAATTCTTGGAGAATTCCACAAGGAATTCTTGGAGAATTCCACTAGGAATTCTTGGAGAATTCCACAAGGAATTCTTGGAGAATTCCACAAGGAATTCTTGGAGAATTCCACAAGGAATTCTTGGAGAATTCCACAAGGAATTCCTGGAGAATTCCACAAGGAATTCTTGGAGAATTCCACAAGGAATTCTTGGAGAATTCCACAAGGAATTCTTGGAGAATTCCACAAGGAATTCTTGGAGAATTCCACAAGGAATTCTTGGAGAATTCCACAAGGAATTCTTGGAGAATTCCACAAGGAATTCTTGGAGAATTCCACAAGGAATTCTTGGAGAATTCCACAAGGAATTCTTGGAGAATTCCACAAGCAATTCTTGGAGAATTCCACAAGGAATTCTTGGAGAATTCCACAAGGAATTCTTGGAGAATTCCACAAGGAATTCTTGGAGAATTCCACAAGGAATTCTTGGAGAATTCCACAAGGAATTCTTGGAGAATTCCACAAGGAATTCTTGGAGAATTCCACAAGGAATTCTTGGAGAATTCCACAAGGAATTCTTGGAGAATTCCACAAGGAATTCTTGGAGAATTCCACAAGGAATTCTTGCAGAATTCCACAAGGAATTCTTGGAGAATTCCACAAGGAATTCTTGCAGAATTCCACAAGGAATTCTTGGAAAATTCCACAAGGAATTCTTGGAGAATTCCACAAGGAATTCTTGGAGAATTCCACAAGGAATTCTTTGAGAATTCCACAAGGAATTCTTGGAGAATTCCACAAGGAATTCTTGGAGAATTCCACAAGGAATTCTTGGAGAATTCCACAAGGAATTCTTGGAGAATTCCACAAGGAATTCTTGGAGAATTCCACAAGGAATTCTTGACGAATTCCACAAGGAATTCTTGACGAATTCCACAAGGAATTCTTGGAGAATTCCACAAGGAATTCTTGGAGAATTCCACAAGGAAGTCTTGGAGAATTCCACAAGGAATTCTTGGAGAATTCCACAAGGAACTCTTGGAGAATTCCACAAGGAATTCTTGGAGAATTCCACAAGGAATTCTTGGAGAATTCCACAAAGAATTCTTGGAGAATTCCACAAGGAATTCTTGGAGAATTCCACAAGGAATTCTTGGAGAATTCCACAAGGAATTCTTGGAGAATTCCACAAGGAATTCTTGGAGAATTCCACAAGGAATTCTTGGAGAATTCCACAAGGAATTCTTGGAGAATTCCACAAGGAATTCTTGGAGAATTCCACAAGGAATTCTTGGAGAATTCCACAAGGAATTCTTGGAGAATTCCACAAGGAATTCTTGGAGAATTCCACAAGGAATTCTTGAAGAATTCTACAAGGAATTCTTGGAGAATTTCACAAGGAATTCTGAAGAATTCCACAAGGAATTCTTGGAGAATTCCACACGGAATTCTTGGAGAGTTCCACAAGGAATTCTTGGAGAATTCCACAAGGAATTCTTGGAGAATTCCACAAGGAATTCTTGGAGAATTCCACAAGGAATTCTTGGAGAATTCCACAAGGAATTTTTGGAGAATTCCATAAGGAATTCTCGGAGAATTCCACAAGGAATTCTTGGGGAATTCCACAAGGAATTCTTGGGGAATTCCATAAGGAATTCTTGGAGAATTCCACAAGGAATTCTTGGAGAATTCCACAAAGAATTCTTGGACAATTCCACAAGGAATTCTTGGAGAATTCCACAAGAAATTCTTGGAAAACTCCACAAGGAATTCTTGGAGAATTTCACAAGGAATTCTTGGAGAATTCTACAAGGAATTCTTGGAGAATTCCGCAAGGAACTCTTAGAGAATTCCATAAGGAATAGTAATTCTTGGAGAATTCCACAAGGAATTCTTGGAGAATTCCACAAGGAATTCTTGGAGAATTCCACAAGGAATTCTTGGAGAATTCCACTAGAAATTCTTGGAGAATTCCACAATGAATTCTTGGAGAATTCCACTAGAAATTCTTGGAGAATTCCACAAGGAATTCTTGGAGAATTCCACAATGAATTCTTGGAGAATTCCACTAGAAATTCTTGGAGAATTCCACAAGGAATTCTTGGAGAATTCCACTAGAAATTCTTGGAGAATTCCACAAGGAATTCTTGGAGAATTCCACAATGAATTCTTGGAGAATTCCACTAGAAATTCTTGGAGAATTCCACAAGGAATTCTTGGAGAATTTCACAAGGAATTCTTGGAGAATTCTACAAGGAATTCTTGGAGAATTCCGCAAGGAACTCTTAGAGAATTCCATAAGGAATAGTAATTCTTGGAGAATTCCACAAGGAATTCTTGGAGAATTCCACAAGGAATTCTTGGAGAATTCCACAATGAATTCTTGGAGAATTCCACTAGAAATTCTTGGAGAATTCCACAAGGAATTCTTGGAGAATTCCACAAGGAATTTTCGGAGAATTCCACAAGGAATTCTTGGAGAATTCCACAAGGAATTTTTGTAGAATACCTCAAGGAGTTCTTGTAGAATTCCTCAAGGAGTTCTTGTAGAATTCCTCAAGAAATTCTCTGAAGCAGAGAATTTGATCCGTATAATCAATACATAGTAGACCTTTGAAAATGGTAAAAAAATAAAAATACATGATTATTGGTAAAAAAATAAAAATACATCCTATGATTCGATGATATGAAACCTAGAAAAAATCCAACTGTTTTGCAACAGGAAATCCAGAAATCCAACCCGACTCCGAGCTAAATTTCGTTCTGTCTGACCTGTACGTCAGTTTGTCCCTTCGACGGGCTGGAGATTGACGCCGGCAATGAAGGTGAAAATATGTAACAACTGCTTCAGCTTCAACTTCCACACTCTAGCTCCACTGCACTGCACTGTCAGTTTAGAATGCGGAAATGTTACTGGAGAAGCTGACGTAAAGTATGAAGCTTGAGCAACAGCTGTCTGCCACTCCTGGAAGTATGTATTCCATCCATGGCAGAAAATTAAATCAACGTCAGGGACTCGACGAAGGCTGTGTGGTGGTATGGCGATGAAGAGTTGGGAGCAAATCTTGGGGGAAATTTTACATTGTTGCTCCGATAGTGCTGTGGAATGTGACAGAAATCAAAGTGAAGGTAAGAAGCAAATGAAGTGGCTCTCCTTTATTTATTTTGTTATTTTTTTACATAGCTTACATTCATTCATAGCTTAGCTTCATTCAAAATATAAAATAGAACCGATAAGTAAGTTACGTTGGATTGGAAATTCTATAAAACTCATTTAAACTATATCAAACAAACAACTTTTATAGTTATTTATGTAACGAGCTGCAAAAAGTTGATTTTTTCAGCACGAGTCGTACATTTATCCAACGAGGCTTGCCGAGTTGGAAAAATACGAAGAGTGCTGAAAAAATCAAGTCTTGCAACGAGTTCCATACAAAATTTTATGCAATTCAGTATCATAATTCATATTTTATAGAACTCATTTTGATATCATAATGATCAATTTTTCCGAACTGGTTCATTATGCAACTGAAATGAGTTGCATAATGAAAAATAGTTGTACAATGTTCATAATGCAACTCATTTGAGTTGCATTATGATCATTATGCAACTCGAATGGGTAGCATTATGAAAAAAATAATTGCATAAAATAATATTCGTTTTTTTTTTTATTTTCAAACCTTTGTTTTGCTTTCTTTGCTTTGCTTGTTTAATTCTGGTATTCCTCTAATGGTAGAAATATCTTATCAATCAGCCAATGACAGACGTGAAAAAAGGTTGAGGTGTATAAACAAAAAAAAATAATTAATTCCTTTAAGAATTTCCAGAATACGGCACCAATTTGCATGCAAGTTTATATAAAAATTGCAACAAAGGCTAACCTGGTCCTCATGGAATCCGATCGTTCGTACGAAACCCCCCAGGGAAGGCAAAAGAAAAAAGAGATACAGTTGTTAAGATAAGGTCCGTAGTTTGCATTTCCCTCAGCAAACTCTACTACATTTCAAAGCAGACTAAACTTCAGAAGGATTCCCGGGATGGAATAGAAATCTGAATAGTTGCCGAAAAATCTGACCAGTATGAAATGGGATCCGTTTATCTGTCTGCCTTTAGAAGAGAGAAAAGACCAGGGTTGAACCTAGGATTGGATGTGCTTTTTGAAGAAGAGCGGTTGGAATTGGACTCACTAAAATGATTAAACCTTCCCAGTCAACACATGTTCTATAGTTGTGGAAGACCCAGATTCGAAGACTCACCACAGCACCGTTCAAACTGCTGCTGCTGCTACAGCTGGAATCAATTTCTTCTTCTCGGCTGGTGATGGCTGCAAAAACGCCAAACAGAAGTAAATCAAAATGCACTTCAGCTTTATGCAGCTCGATTTGCAAAGTGCTGCTCTTCGAACAGGGATTTTATAGCGGGACGGATAGAAAAAGTGAATCTGGAAAATCGAAGAACACAATCGGACGGGAGGAGAATTGTGTAGTATTGCATTGAGTTGCTGTTGTAACAATGCACTACTACTGTGCTGTCGAGGTAAGAAATGTTTCGAGAGAATGAAGTAAGTTGGGTACCCGACTTGAAGGAAAATATTCAAACAAGTAACAAAATTAAAAAAAAAAACAGAACTCCAGGGGAATTCCAGGAGGAATTCCAGGGGAATTCCAGGAGGAATTCCAGGGGAATTCCAGGAGGAATTCCAGGGGAATTCCAGGAGGAATTCCAGGGGAATTCCAGGAGGAATTCCAGGGGAATCCAGGAGGAATTCCAGGGGAATTCCAGGAGGAATTCCAGGGGAATTCCAGGAGGAATTCCAGGGGAATTCCAGGAGGAATTCCAGGGGAATTCCAGGAGGAATTCCAGGGGAATTCCAGGAGGAATTCCAGGGGAATTCCAGGAGGAATTCCAGGGGAATTCCAGGAGGAATTCCAGGGGAATTCCAGGAGGAATTCCAGGGGAATTCCAGGAGGAATTCCAGGGGAATTCCAGGAGGAATTCCAGGGGAATTCCAGGAGGAATTCCAGGGGAATTCCAGGAGGAATTCCAGGGGAA
This sequence comes from Aedes albopictus, assembly GCF_035046485.1. Classification (NCBI taxonomy): domain Eukaryota; kingdom Metazoa; phylum Arthropoda; class Insecta; order Diptera; family Culicidae; genus Aedes; species Aedes albopictus. The sequence goes on along the minus strand of NC_085136.1, from coordinate 285,441,419 downwards.
TTCCAGGAGGAATTCCAGGGGAATTCCAGGAGGAATTCCAGGGGAATTCCAGGAGGAATTCCAGGGGAATTCCAGGAGGAATTCCAGGGGAATTCCAGGAGGAATTCCAGGGGAATTCCAGGAGGAATTCCAGGGGAATTCAGGAGGAATTCCAGGGGAATTCCAGGAGGAATTCCAGGGGAATTCCAGGAGGAATTCCAGGGGAATTCCAGGAGGAATTCCAGGGGAATTCCAGGAGGAATTCCAGGGGAATTCCAGGAGGAATTCCAGGGGAATTCCAGGAGGAATTCCAGGGGAATTCCAGGAGGAATTCCAGGGGAATTCCAGGAGGAATTCCAGGGGAATTCCAGGAGGAATTCCAGGGGAATTCCAGGAGGAATTCCAGGGGAATTCCAGGAGGAATTCCAGGGGAATTCCAGGAGGAATTCCAGGGGAATTCCAGGAGGAATTCCAGGGGAATTCCAGGAGGAATTCCAGGGGAATTCCAGGAGGAATTCCAGGGGAATTCCAGGAGGAATTCCAGGGGAATTCCAGGAGGAATTCCAGGGGAATTCCAGGAGGAATTCCAGGGGAATTCAGGAGGAATTCCAGGGGAATTCCAGGAGGAATTCCAGGGGAATTCCAGGAGGAATTCAGGGGAATTCCAGGAGGAATTCCAGGGGAATTCCAGGAGGAATTCCAGGGGAATTCCAGGAGGAATTCCAGGGGAATTCCAGGAGGAATTCCAGGGGAATTCCAGGAGGAATTCCAGGGGAATTCCAGGAGGAATTCCAGGGGAATTCCAGGAGGAATTCCAGGGGAATTCCAGGAGGAATTCCAGGGGAATTCCAGGAGGAATTCCAGGGGAATTCCAGGAGGAATTCCAGGGGAATTCCAGGAGGAATTCCAGGGAATTCCAGGAGGAATTCCAGGGGAATTCCAGGAGGGAATTCCAGGGGAATTCCAGGAGGAATTCCAGGGGAATTCCAGGAGGAATTCCAGGGGAATTCCAGGCGGAATTCCAGGGGAATTCCAGGAGGAATTCCAGGGGAATTCCAGGAGGAATTCCAGGGGAATTCCAGGAGGAATTCCAGGGGAATTCCAGGAGGAATTCCAGAGGAATTCCAGGAGGAATTCCAGGGGAATTCCAGGAGGAATTCCAGGGGAATTCCAGGAGGAATTCCAGGGGAATTCCAGGAGGAATTCCAGGGGAATTCCAGGAGGAATTCCAGGGGAATTCCAGGAGGAATTCCAGGGGAATTCCAGGAGGAATTCCAGGGGAATTCCAGGAGGAATTCCAGGGGAATTCCAGGAGGAATTCCAGGGGAATTCCAGGAGGAATTCCAGGGGAATTCCAGGAGGAATTCCAGGGGAATTCCAGGAGGAATTCCAGGGGAATTCCAGGAGGAATTCCAGGGGAATTCCAGGAGGAATTCCAGGGGAATTCCAGGAGGAATTCCAGGGGAATTCCAGGAGGAATTCCAGGGGAATTCCAGGAGGAATTCCAGGGGGAATTCCAGGAGGAATTCCAGGGGAATTCCAGGAGGAATTCCAGGGGAATTCCAGGAGGAATTCCAGGGGAATTCCAGGAGGAATTCCAGGGGAATTCCAGGAGGAATTCCAGGGGAATTCCAGGAGGAATTCCAGGGGAATTCCAGGAGGAATTCAAGGGGAATTCCAGGAGGAATTCAAGGGGAATTCCAGGAGGAATTCCAGGGGAATTCCAGGAGGAATTCCAGGGGAATTCCAGGAGAATTCCAGGGGAATTCCAGGAGGAATTCCAGGGGAATTCCAGGAGGAATTCCAGGGGAATTCCAGGAGGAATTCCAGGGGAATTCCAGGAGGAATTCCAGGGGAATTCCAGGAGGAATTCCAGGGGAATTCCAGGAGGAATTCCAGGGGAATTCCAGGAGGAATTCCAGGGGAATTCCAGGAGGAATTCCAGGGGAATTCCAGGAGGAATTCCAGGGGAATTCCAGGAGGAATTCCAGGGGAATTCCAGGAGGAATTCCAGGGGAATTCCAGGAGGAATTCCAGGGGAATTCCAGGAGGAATTCCAGGGGAATTCCAGGAGGAATTCCAGGGGAATTCCAGGAGGAATTCCAGGGGAATTCCAGGAGGAATTCCAGGGGAATTCCAGGAGGAATTCCAGGGGAATTCCAGGAGGAATTCCAGGGGTATTCCAGGAGGAATTCCAGGGGAATTCCAGGAGGAATTCCAGGGGAATTCCAGGAGGAATTCCAGGGGAATTCCAGGAGGAATTCCAGGGGAATTCCAGGAGGAATTCCAGGGGAATTCCAGGAGGAATTCCAGGGGAATTCCAGGAGGAATTCCAGGGGAATTCCAGGAGGAATTCCAGGGAATTCCAGGAGGAATTCCAGGGGAATTCCAGGAGGAATTCCAGGGGAATTCCAGGAGGAATTCCAGGGGAATTCCAGGAGGAATTCCAGGGGAATTCCAGGAGGAATTTCAGGGGAATTCAGGAGGAATTCCAGGGGAATTCCAGGAGGAATTTCAGGGGAATTCCAGGAGGAATTCCAGGGGAATTCCAGGAGGAATTCCAGGGGAATTCCAGGAGGAATTCCAGGGGAATTCCAGGAGGAATTCCAGGGGAATTCCAGGAGTAATTCCAGGGGAATTCCAGGAGGAATTCCAGGGGAATTCCAGGAGGAATTCCAGGGGAATTCCAGGAGGAATTCCAGGAGGAATTCCAGGGGAATTCCAGGAGGAATTCCAGGGGAATTCCAGGAGGAATTCCAGGGGAATTCCAGGAGGAATTCCAGGGGAATTCCAGGAGGAATTCCAGGGGAATTCCAGGAGGAATTCCAGGGGAATTCCAGGAGGAATTCCAGGGGAATTCCAGGAGGAATTCCAGGGGAATTCCAGGAGGAATTCCAGGGGAATTCCAGGAGGAATTCCAGGGGAATTCCAGGAGGAATTCCAGGGGAATTCCAGGAGGAATTCCAGGGGAATTCCAGGAGGAATTCCAGGGGAATTCCAGGAGGAATTCCAGGGGAATTCCAGGAGGAATTCCAGGGGAATTCCAGGAGGAATTCCAGGGGAATTCCAGGTGGAATTCCAGGGGAATTCCTGGAGGAATTCCAGGGGAATTCCAGGAGGAATTCCAGGGGAATTCCAGGGGAATTCCAGGGGAATTCCAGGAGGAATTCCAGGGGAATTCCAGGAGGAATTCCAGGGGAATTCCAGGAGAAATTCCAGGAGAATTCCAGGAGGAATTTCAGGGGAATTCCAGGGGAATTCCAGGAGGAATTCCAGGGGAATTCCAGGAGGAATTCCAGGGGAATTCCAGGAGGAATTCCAGGGGAATTCCAGGAGGAATTCCAGGGGAATTCCAGGAGGAATTCCAGGGGAATTCCAGGAGGAATTCCAGGGGAATTCCAGGAGGAATTCCAGGGGAATTCCAGGAGGAATTCCAGGGGAATTCCAGGAGGAATTCCAGGGGAATTCCAGGAGGAATTCCAGGGGAATTCCAGGAGGAATTCCAGGGGAATTCCAGGAGGAATTCCAGGGGAATTCCAGGAGGAATTCCAAAGGAATTCCAGGAGGAATTCCAGGGGAATTCCAGGAGGAATTCCAGGAGGAATTCCAGGGGAATTCCAGGAGGAATTCCAGGGGAATTCCAGGAGGAATTCCAGAGGAATTCCAGGAGGAATTCCAGGGGAATTCCAGGAGGAATTCCAGGGGAATTCCAGGAGGAATTCCAGGGGAATTCCAGGAGGAATTCCAGGGGAATTCCAGGAGGAATTCCAGGGGAATTCCAGGAGGAATTCCAGGGGAATTCCAGGAGGAATTCCAGGGGAATTCCAGGAGGAATTCCAGGGGAATTCCAGGAGGAATTCCAGGGGAATTCCAGGAGGAATTCCAGGGGAATTCCAGGAGGAATTCCAGGGGAATTCCAGGAGGAATTCCAGGGGAATTCCAGGAGGAATTCCAGGGGAATTCCAGGAGGAAATCCAGGGGAATTCCAGGAGGAATTCCAGGGGAATTCCAGGAGGAATTCCAGGGGAATTCCAGGAGGAATTCCAGGGGAATTCCAGGAGGAATTCCAGGGGAATTCCAGGAGGAATTCCAGGGGAATTCCAGGAGGAATTCCAGGGGAATTCCAGGGGAATTCCAGGAGGAATTCCAGGGGAATTCCAGGAGGAATTCCAGGGGAATTCCAGGAGGAATTCCAGGGGAATTCCAGGAGGAATTCCAGGGGAATTCCAGGAGGAATTCCAGGGGAATTCCAGGAGGAATTCCAGGGGAATTCCAGGAGGAATTCCAGGGGAATTCCAGGAGGAATTCCAGGGGAATTCCAGGAGGAATTCCAGGGGAATTCCAGGAGGAATGCCAGGGGAATTCCAGGAGGAATTCCAGGGGAATTCCAGGAGGAATTCCAGGGGAATTCCAGGAGGAATTCCAGGGGAATTCCAGGAGGAATTCCAGGGGAATTCCAGGAGGAATTCCAGGGGAATTCCAGGAGGAATTCCAGGGGAATTCCAGGAGGAATTCCAGGGGAATTCCAGGAGGAATTCCAGGGGAATTCCAGGAGGAATTCCAGGGGAATTCCAGGAGGAATTCCAGGGGAATTCCAGGAGGAATTCCAGGGGAATTCCAGGAGGAATTCCAGGGGAATTCCAGGAGGAATTCCAGGGGAATTCCAGGAGGAATTCCAGGGGAATTCCAGGAGGAATTCCAGGGGAATTCCAGGAGGAATTCCAGGGGAATTCCAGGGGAATTCCAGGAGGAATTCCAGGGGAATTCCAGGAGGAATTCCAGGGGAATTCCAGGAGGAATTCCAGGGGAATTCCAGGAGGAATTCCAGGGGAATTCCAGGAGGAATTCCAGGGGAATTCCAGGAGGAATTCCAGGGGAATTCCAGGAGGAATTCCAGGGGAATTCCAGGGGAATTCCAGGAGGAATTCCAGGGGAATTCCAGGGGAATTCCAGGAGGAATTCCAGGGGAATTCCAGGAGGAATTCCAGGGGAATTCCAGGAGGAATTCCAGGGGAATTCCAGGAGGAATTCCAGGGGAATTCCAGGAGGAATTCCAGGGGAATTCCAGGAGAAATTCCAGGGGAATTCCAGGAGGAATTCCAGGGGAATTCCAGGAGGAATTCCAGGGGAATTCCAGGAGGAATTCCAGGGGAATTCCAGGAGGAATTCCAGGGGAATTCCAGGAGGAATTCCAGGGGAATCCCAGGAGGAATTCCAGGGGAATTCCAGGAGGAATTCCAGGGGAATTCCAGGAGGAATTCCAGGGGAATTCCAGGAGGAATTCCAGGGGAATTCCAGGAGGAATTCCAGGGGAATTCCAGGAGGAATTCCAGGGGAATTCCAGGAGGAATTCCAGGGGAATTCCAGGAGGAATTCCAGGGGAATTCCAGGAGGAATTCCAGGGGAATTCCAGGAGGAATTCCAGGGGAATTCCAGGAGGAATTCCAGGGGAATTCCAGGAGGAATTCCAGGGGAATTCCAGGAGGAATTCCAGGGGAATTCCAGGAGGAATTCCAGGGGAATTCCAGGAGGAATTCCAGGGGAATTCCAGGAGGAATTCCAGGGGAATTCCAGGAGGAATTCCAGGGGAATTCCAGGAGGAATTCCAGGGGAATTCCAGGAGGAATTCCAGGGGAATTCCAGGAGGAATTCCAGGGGAATTCCAGGAGGAATTCCAGGGGAATTCCAGGAGGAATTCCAGGGGAATTCCAGGAGGAATTCCAGGGGAATTCCAGGAGGAATTCCAGGGGAATTCCAGGAGGAATTCCAGGGGAATTCCAGGAGGAATTCCAGGGGAATTCCAGGAGGAATTCCAGGGGAATTCCAGGAGGAATTCCAGGGGAATTCCAGGAGGAATTCCAGGGGAATTCCAGGAGGAATTCCAGGGGAATTCCAGGAGGAATTCCAGGGGAATTCCAGGAGGAATTCCAGGGGAATTCCAGGAGGAATTCCAGGGGAATTCCAGGAGGAATTCCAGGGGAATTCCAGGAGGAATTCCAGGGGAATTCCAGGAGGAATTCCAGGGGAATTCCAGGGGAATTCCAGGAGGAATTCCAGGGGAATTCCAGGAGAAATTCCAGGGGAATTCCAGGAGGAATTCCAGGGGAATTCCAGGAGGAATTCCAGGGGAGAATTCCAGGAGAATTCCAGGGGAGAATTCCAGGGGAATTCCAGGAGGAATTCCAGGGGAATTCCAGGAGGAATTCCAGGGGAATTCCAGGAGGAATTCCAGGGGAATTCCAGGAGGAATTCCAGGGGAATTCCAGGAGGAATTCCAGGGGAATTCCAGGAGGAATTCCAGGGGAATTCCAGGAGGAATTCCAGGGGAATTCTAGGAGGAATTCCAGGGGAATTCCAGGTGGAATTCTAGGGGAACTCCAGGAGGAATTCCAGGGGAATTCCAGGAGGAATTCCAGCGGAATTCCAGGAGGAATTCCAGGGGAATTCCAGGAGGAATTTCAGAGGAATTCCAGGTGGAATTCTAGGGGAACTCCAGGAAGAATTCCAGGAGGAATTCCAGGAAGAATTCCAGAAGGAATTCCAGGAGGAATTCCGGGGGAATTCCAGGGGAATTCCAGGAGGAATTCTAGGGGAATTCCAGGAGGAATTCCAGGGGAATTCCAGGAGGAATTCCAGGGGAATTCCAGGAGGAATTCCAGGGGAATTCCAGGAGGAATTCCAGGGAAATCCCAGGAGGAATTCCAGTGGAATTCCAGGGTAATTCCAGGAGGAATTCCAGGGGAATTCAAGGAGGAATTCCAGGGGAATTCCAGGAGGAATTCCAGGGGAATTCCAGGAGGAATTCCATCGGAATTCCAGGAAGAACTTCAGGGGAATTCCAGGAGGAATCCCAGAAGGAATTCCAGGAGAATTCCAGGAGGAATGCCAAGGGAATTCCTGGAGGAATTCCAGGGGAATTCCAGGAGGAATTCCAGGGGAATTCCAGGAGGAATTCTAGAGGAATTCCAGGAGGAATTCCAGAGAAATTTAAGGAGGAATTCCAGGGGAGTTCCAGGAAGAATTCTTGGGGAATTGAAATTTTTGGGAACATTCTGTGATCTTTTCAGTAGGTAAAAATATTGATGCAATCCTGAAATATATTGCAAATCGGGAGTCTAACACTAACGGGCCTGTAACGTAGGTAGGGATCAGCAAATGGATTTCCAACAGCTTGTCCCGCTTTGCACCCGTCGTCATCTGATTCAGCTGATGCTACTACTTTATGAGCTCCTAGCTTCAACAAACAAACGGCAAATGCTTCCGAATGAAGATGAGTCGAGTGCTTCTACATTCTTCTCCAATGTTGCTGTCGTTGTTGTATTGTTCATTATTTATCGACTCCCCCGTCAGCTCTGGTCCGGGGAGGGGTATGCAACAAGTATAGGTTTATTTATTTTTTACGTTGCAGGAACAAATTGATTCCAGGTAACCATTTTGCTCAAGATGCATCGATCCGATCCGCTGGCGATAGTACCGCTGGTGCACAAGGGATAACACTGACCAAAGTCAGAAAGCTGCATTCAGCACAACCCAACCCAGCATCCCAGACACAGACATAAAACTTTTCTTTTTTATGAGTCCGGCAGTAGTCGATCGGTGGTTTGTGCCGAGATTTTAGTTCGAACTCTTCTGCATCCCTGTGGTACGGTCGGTGGTGGTGGTGGAATTCCAAGCCCAAGCCGAGCACAAAGAAACGGAAACGAACGAGCTTACAAAAGATTTAAGCATTCGATGGAATCAATTCCGATGTAAAGTAGGAAAGAGATTACTCTGGTTCACAGCTTGACTGCATGTGTTCGAAATTTGTCCTTGTCGTTAACATTTCTGCTTTAAGAGAGAATGGGAAATATTTTATTTCCTAAACAGTTTCTTCTTTGCTTGAAGAGGCACGAGTCAGAGGGAAAAAGTTCACTATTCTACAAATTTAAAGTAAAAAAACCTTATTAATCCATCTAGCCTTTCTCGTGCCTTCGAAAACTTGTTTTAATAAAACCTAAATGACATGTTGATGAACTTTCATACGTTTCACAAAAACCCATCTTATCTTAAGTTTTGAGCGGATATCGTAGAATTTCTGGTGTTCGGTGTTGATTTCCGCACAAAATTCGTCAACCATGCTAAAGGCTACAAAATGCGGCACTGTTATGTGTCGCATGATGGGGCTTGGTTCTACCGGTGCTGGTCCGGATCACTGAAATGGCCATAGCTCCGGAACGCCTTGACCGATCCGCACCATTTTTAATAGCAAACAATGCGGTAAAATTTCGGTTCGATTCGAGCTATAATCCGAAAAAATGGCCAATGCGAAGTGCCTTAAAATGACTGACCTTTTTTGTGCACAGACATACACACACATACATACACACAGACATCATCTCAATTTGTCGAACTGAGTTTATTGAAATGTGTGACTCGACCCTTCGAGCCCTCTTTCGAAAATTCTATTTTGGTGTACGAGAAAGGCTAAATTGAACAAAAGGTAACTTTTCTGAGAGCTCTTGTTTCTCAAGTATTGGTTTATCAAGTGTATTGGCTTATAATCGGGATGCAAACAACTTTGTTTGAAACATTTCATATTTGAAAATATTGTATCACATGCTGATCAACACAAAAGTCATGCATTGTTCCCATGTTTGCGTATGTTATAAGCTTGATACTCATTGAAATTTCATAGCAAATACGGACGAACTGAAACAAATATTTGGATTACTTTGTATATATACACATCCATCGACAACCATCCCCGCATCTATCAAACCAAACGTTTGTAGCCATCAAACAGCGCCGATTACATTGTTGCTCTAATTAAATCCTAGCCAACATTTTAGCAAAACGGTAACGACCTCATTATTCACACCAAAAATAAACACACACGTTTGTCAGTTCCCAATCCCCGACTCGGCGAATTTTCCACGAGACAAACAGTCGTCACCCCTCAAACCCCCTTTGAAACTCATCGCGCATCCGAAATCCAATGAAAATGGATAATTAGTACGTTTTTATCGGGAAACCATGTTTATGGATTGCTTTTTCCGTTCAATTAGACCCGCCGACGACGGGACGCCATCAATGACGACGGTTGACAATGCAACGCGTTGTAGAAAACCGTTTGGCCCAAACTCGTGTGTGTGGTTAAAGCTGTCACCGTATCGAGGCGCCACAGTTGACATGACGATATGGGAGGGGGCGGTTTTCAATTGGGCCAATAATGAAAACACTATTTTCGGGACGGTGTTATTCTGTGGAATCGGGGAACAAACCGGAACAAATGACCTTTCAATTGCGTAGTGCCGACACGAGTCAAGCGGAATTGCGATAGCTGTTATTGAAATCTAATGGTGATTGAGGGCAAGAAAACTTATGGCGCTGAAGGGTTTTAAATCAAATTTCCATGATGAATTTCGCCCATTCTTGAAAAACTTAGCAATACATAATGGGACTTTCAAGATACACGTTAGAGATTAACATACTTTAACTACAACAAAATAGCATGAAACGACCTCACCAATTTTTCAGCTCCTTTGCCAATTGGATAACGGATAAGACTCATTACTTAGGTAGATCACGTGCGTGCTATATATTTTTCGAGCTAACCAAACAACACACACCGCACTGCTAGGAACAACCCCAAACTCCCACCGGACTCTAGTCCTGGTTAGTAATCAAATATTGAAATAAGAGTCATGAAATAAAACGGCCCGCTGGGTTCCGGCGGATCAATCTCGTTGCGGTTTTCGTGCGGATACAGTTCCACCGTTTGCGGTGGTGTTTTTGTCGGGAATCGTGGCGATGACTGGCGCTTACCATCGCACCACCACCACGCTGGACCGGATTTGTTCGGCTGCGTGCGGTTGAGGAACAATGATGAACTATGCCGTCTCATAGGGCTGAGGTTTTCTTTTGACGTAATCCTCACGCAAAACTCACGTCAGGTTAATTGTAGTAGGGAATCGCGTCACTTGGGCGGTGGCTTCTATATTCGTCTGCTTTCCACTATAACTCAGTTAAATTTGAACCAATTAACACAACTTTTGGAATGTGGTGAGATAGGTACAGTGGTGTCATCGTGGTTACTCCAAGTTACTCACTGAGTAACCAGCTCTTCAGTTCAAAAAAAAATTTTTTTTTCAGGATGCAAAATATAATAAAATACTAATTTTGGTTATTTTGGGTGCACACTGTTAACGCCCTGACCACATCAGTTTTAGTGAATATGGATTTTTAAACAATTCGACATTCTGGACCGCCCCCTCAGGAAGCGAAATATTATAAAATGCCAATTTTGGTTATTTTGGGTGCACACTGTTAACGCCCTGACCACATCAGTTTTAGTGAATATGGATTTTTAAACAATTCGACATTCTGGACCGCCCCCTCGGGCAGTGGTGTCATCGTGGTTACTCCAAGTTACTCACTGAGTAACCAGCTCTTCAGTTCAAAAAAATTTTTTTTTTGCAGGATGCAAAATATAATAAAATACTAATTTTGGTTATTTTGGGTGCACACTGTTAACGCCCTGACCACATCAGTTTTAGTGAATATGGATTTTTAAACAATTCGACATTCTGAACCGCCCCCTCAGGAAGCGAAATATTATAAAATGCCAATTTTGGTTGTTTTGGGTGCACACTGTTAACGCCCTGACCACATTAGTTTTAGTGAATATGGATTTTTAAACAATTCGACATTCTGAACCGCCCCCTCAGGAAGCGAAATATTATAAAATGCCAATTTTGGTTGTTTTGGGTGCACACTGTTAACGCCCTGACCACATCAGTTTTAGTGAATATGGATTTTTAAACAATTCGACATTCTGAACCGCCCCCTCAGGAAGCGAAATATTATAAAATGCCAATTTTGGTTGTTTTGGGTGCACACTGTTAACGCCCTGACCACATCAGTTTTAGTGAATATGGATTTTTAAACAATTCGACATTCTGGACCGCCCCCTCGGGCAGTGGTGTCATCGTGGTTACTCCAAGTTACTTACTGAGTAACCAGCTCTTCAGTTCAAAAAAAAAATTTTTTTTCAGGATGCAAAATATAATAAAATACTAATTTTGGTTATTTTGGGTGCACACTGTTAACGCCCTGACCACATCAGTTTTAGTGAATATGGATTTTTAAACAATTCGACATTCTGAACCGCCCCCTCAGGAAGCGAAATATTATAAAATGCCAATTTTGGTTGTTTTGGATGCACACTGTTAACGCCCTGACCACATCAGTTTTAGTGAATATGGATTTTTAAACAATTCGACATTCTGGACCGCCCCCTCGGGCAGTGGTGTCATCGTGGTTACTCCAAGTTACTCACTGAGTAACCAGCTCTTCAGTTCAAAAAAAATTTTTTTTTCAGGATGCAAAATATAATAAAATACTAATTTTGGTTATTTTGGGTGCACACTGTTAACGCCCTGACCACATCAGTTTTAGTGAATATGGATTTTTAAACAATTCGACATTCTGAACCGCCCCCTCAGGGATTAACGCTGTGGAGTTTTATTTTAAAGCCAAAAACGCTTTATTTCAAAATTCCCAAAGAAATGGGTAATGTTATTATTACCACCAGCTGGGTGCACATCTTCAAAAATTTTCAGATCACTTCACTTCACTGAACTGAACTGAAACATTAGTATATTATATATGGTGAATTCACACCCTGTGTACTCCTCATGCATGTCCATGTTACGTTTGCGATACTGTCGTTGGATTGAAAATGTTTAACTTTTTCTTATAACTTGTATACGGTTGATTTCTTGTGCATACATTTGGGCGTTTAAAATTTGTTTCCCTTGGCAATAATTTCCAATCAGAAAAATGTGTGAACATTTGCATTGTTCCAATTTATACATGTCCTTGACAAGTAAAAAACCAGTTGGAAACTTTAGCACACAGTTTTTGTTCCCTGATTCTTTATTTTTATGTATTCACTAGCTGACCCGGCAAACCTTGTATTGCCCATTTCAATTGTGGCTCTTGCACTACGACACTTAGTTTAATCGAGATGGTTTTAAATTTCTCTCTTCTTATAAAGCTTATAAGAATTTCACAGTTTTTCTAATGTTTTTTGTTTATTTTCATAACACAGTCACCCTGCGAACAAATTGATCATTAGTTCTGATAATTTTTTCTTTCGTTTATTAGTTATATGTCTACTCATATACATTGGAAGGCCGGCTAAAGAGGCACGTTATTGTGGATTTACCGGCTACTTGTATTCTACCGGTTACTTAAGTAACCGTTACAAAGTAGCCGTTTTCATATAAAAATCAACTTGATTGTCAAAAAATGAATGTCGCTGAGTAGCTAGTGGCAACGAGGAATAGCGTGTACAATAAAAAAATTTTAAAATCATTTTTAAGTTACTCTTTTTATAAAACGGCTACTTTGGAGGCCATACTGAAGCGACCGGTAGAATACAAGTAGCCGGTAAATCCACAATATCTTCCATTTGGGGCATTTGTTCCCATGTGTTTCATGATTCCATATACTTGACTAAGAAAGGAAGGTCCACTATTTCGTAACAGTGTAATTCGAATGCACAGCCTATTTTTAAAAGAAGGAAAAATCTCATATGAACTATGCAGTTTGGTTGCTAGTAAAACCTTTATCAGTGTAATTACGGAAAAAATCCACCATAGAGTTAACAGTTCAATTGCCATAAGCTACACAACAATGCCACTCAAAAGAAAAACCTTTGATTAACCCGTTTTGGTCATAGTTAGAAATTTAATTTCAGAAAATCGCCGTGACTTCATTTTTCAATCGATATTTACAAAATTTGGAATGAAGACCGCGCTACATCCCTAGTTGCATGGAAAAATATCAAAATGGTTTTTTGGTTCTTGGGGTTTGAGTTATTGAAGGGGGGTCAAATAGGGTCAAAAATGGACCAACTTCCTTTTAATCACTGATTATTTGTGAGAAACACATGGAAAAACATTGCAAATGTGTTCAATTATCGTTTTATTATTGCAAATGCATTGTTTGAGTAAATTGGGATTACCTGGTTCTGGTTTCGGATGTTCTGGATCACGTTTGGGGTGCCTTCAGGAGACACATTTCGCAAGTTCCTGACACCTGACATTTTGCATAGCATAATTCTAAAAAACACATTTGTCATGTCCCATTCTACATAGTGTCGCAAATCAAGTATTTGGGAGGAATATTCAGAAATTTTTGGACATATTGACCACCATCCCGGATGTTTCGGGAACCTGGGGCTACCCGGAAATAATGGCCTTTTCCCGAACAATTACGAAACCTGGCTTGCGACACATCCATCATCATGATTTTGCAAATCAAGAGTGTTGGAGGTGAATTCGGAGGTTTTTGGACAATGTGACCATCAGAGGGAACACCGTCAAGCTCGGTATGGAGGGTTTCCGCGATGGTCAATCGGAGACAGCTGCCGGAATTCCAGGGGTTTTGTACCTTTCGTCGCCTGCAATCACTTATTATAACCATAATAAATATGACTATGGTATGGAATTCGGAAATTCCCATAAAAAGTCCAAGAACAATTATTTTCTCTTCGACATTATTTTATTTAATTTTGATCGGAAAACTTATTTGTGAATTCTTTTAGAAGTTTATTCAAAATTCTCGAAATCATTTTTGGTTTTTATTTTATTTTTTTTTTATCTGTATTAACGAGATTTTTAGCCCTAGGCTAGTTCATCTCGGGACCCACGCTTTACTTCCCTTCCGAAGGAAGAACTCACATTTGTGTGAGTTTGTCGGGAGTGGGATTTGATCCCAGGTCCTCGGCGTGATAGTCACGTGCTTTAACCATCACACCAGGTCCGCTCCACGTTTTTATTTTATGTTATTTCAACTTAAAGCTAATTCTACGCTTAAATATTTTTTTGGGAAATTTATTTGGCAATTTTTATAGAAATTCCAGCGGTAGTATTTGGAGGAATTATTCGTAGTTCCTTTATAAGTTTCTTCGGGAAATAATATAATTATTTCAACAGAAATTTCTGAAATTCCTGCGGCAATATTTAACAAATATTGTCGTAAATCGTTTTAAAGTTATTTTGCCAAATTCATCAATAATTCTTTTGGCAATTTATTTGGGAATTCATTAAGCAATTCTTCCGCGAATTTATTCAATATTTTCAGAATTTTCCAGACATTATTTTCAACTTTCCTGCGACAACGTTTTCAGCAATAATTATAAAATCCTTTCAGAAGTACCTACTTTTGAAAATTTCTTTAAAAACTCTTCCGAAAAATAATTTGAAATTTATTTTAGGCAATTTTTAGAAATTCCTTCATATATTTTTTGAGGGATTTCTCCAGCAATTACTTTGCAAATTCATCTTACATTATGTTGAGGGATTCTTTCGGCATAATTCGGGAAAATATTCGTATATTATTTTGAACGTTTCTTCGGCAACTAATGAGAAAAAATTCGGAATTTATGGGGAAAAAATCATTGATTCTTGTGAAGATTCGCATTCTTTTCTGCAAGGATTCCTCCAGGAATTCCTCCAGAGATTCCTCCAGGAATTCCTCAATAAAAAACTTCAGGGATTCTTCCAAGAAATCATCCAAGCATTCCTTCAGGAATTCCTCCAGCGATTCCTCGAGGGATTCCTCCAGGAATTCATCCGAAGATCCCTCCAAAAATTCTCCAGAGATTCCTCTAGGAATTTCTCCAGGGATTCCTCCAGGAATTTTTCCTCAGATTCCTCCAAGAATACCCCCAAGGATTCCTCCTGGGAAACTGCCAGAAAATCGTCCAAGCATTCCTCCAGCGATTCCTCAAGAGATTCCTCCAGGAATTTCTCCGGCGATTCCTCCAGAAATTTCTACAGGAATTTCTCCAAAAATACTTCCAAGTATTCCTCCAGAGATACCTTTAGGAATTCGTCCAGGGATTCCTCCAGGAATTTCCGCAGGGATTCCTCAAGAAACTTCTCCAGTAATTTATTCAGGGATTCTTTAAGGCAGTGATGCTCATCCTGCGGCCCGCGGGCCGCATGCGGCCCTCCAAGCCTTAAGATGCGGCCCGCGGAGTACTTTAAGACGAATCGAAATTTTTGAACGATTTTTTGAAATAACTCGTTAAATTTATTAAGAAATCAAACAAACAAAAATATTGCTGATCAATTTGCACAGTGTTGAACACAAATTAAATGATAAATAAACAAAAAGAACAATCCGTTCTGGTAAGAATCGAAATCACAACTCCAAAGTACTTCGGCATTTCAGCTAAGTCACGAAGCCAGCTTATAGTTATTTGTAAGTGGTACGAATCAAATGAAAGTTTGTTAAAAATGTAATCTTGAATCATTCAAAAATTAGTTCGTGTTTTAAGGCCCAGTCAATTCAACGCTGAGCAAATATTTCACATTTCGCCTTTCCGAAGAACATAAAAACACAATGCACGAAGTTTTTGACAAAATTCTCAACAAATCTCAACTTGGTTGCCAATATTGATTAATTTTCACTGTTTGTTTAAATTTCTATTATAAGACTCAAAAATTTTCCGAAACAAAACTTACGAATCCAATTTGAATTGTCTAAGCAAAACTACTGAACGAACTTAAAGAAAAAATCTCAAGAGAGATTCATAAAGCGTCTCCTATGCCCTTTTGGAGAAACTTTTTGATACATTTTTGGAGAAACTCCAGGAAAAATTATTGGAGAAAAATTTTAAGCAACTCTAAGCGAAATATATGGAGAAACTCAAATCATCCTGGAGCAAATAAACCTGGAGAAACTCAATGAGAAAGTTCTGGCGATACTGCATGGAAATTATAGGAGCGTCTCCTAGAAAAATGTCCTGGTGCCACTCTAACAGAAATTTCTTAAACAGCTTTAGAATAAATTCCTCGAGCAACAAAAAGAGAATTTTCAGGAGTAACTACAAACAAGATTCCAGGACCAACTGCATCAAGACACAAAAGTTGCCTAGAACGCCTGAGGAAAATTTGAACAATAAATTTTAAGCAACTTTTGCAGCAACTTTAGAAGAAACTTCCGCAAACAATTGTTAAAAATCTAATTTTTGAAGAAATTCAATAATAAAGTATTTTATCAACTTTAGAAAAGACTTATGGAAAGAATTTACTAAAATCTTCAAGAAACTCCTGGAAAATTTTCGGAAAAATCCGGAAGCTATTCTAGGAGAAATTCTTGGAAACTATTAATGAGGAATTCCTGAAGTAACTTCAGGGGAGTTCCAAAGGCAAATATAAGAGGAGTTCTTGGAGGTGTTCGACAGAATTCTAGAAAAACTAAAAGAAACTTCAAAAAATTTCTCGAAAACCTCCTGGAGCAACTCCACAAGAAATTTCAGGAGAAAATCCAGCAATCCTTTTTGGAGCGATTCAAAAGAAATTCTTGTAAAAGCTGCTTGATAAGTTCTTGAAGTGGCTTCAATGCAATTCTAGGGGCAGCTTCTAAATTGTTTGTTTGAATTTCAATTTGAAGCGCAAAGGTTTTTGTCAACCAAACTTATGAATCTAAATTGAACTCCACGAAGGCAATAGATTATAATGTTTGACCCTTACACAAGTTCTGAACAGTTCAGATTTTTAATAAATATGCTGTAGAATTGTTCTTTTTGTTGTTTTTGTGCATCGATGTTTTATGCGGCCCGCAGGTCGATCCCGAATTGCAAATTTGGCCCGCGGTATCCTCCAGCCTGAACACCACTGCTTTAAGGAATTAAAATTCCTCCAGGGCTACCTCCAGGGATTCCTCCAGGGAATCATCCAGAAATTCCTCAAGGGATTCCTCCAGGAATTTCTCTAGGGATTCCTACAGGAATTCCACCAGGCATTCCCCCTGGCATTCCCCCAGGAATTCTTCCAGGGTTTCAGGAATTTCTCAAGGAATTGTCCCAGTAATTCCTCCAAGGATTCCTCAAGGAACTCCACCAGCGATTCCACCAGGAATACCTCCAGGGTTCCTCCAGGAATGTCTTCAGGAATTTCTCTAGAGTTCCTTCAAGAATTTCTCCAAGGATTCTTCCAGGAATTTCTCCAGACATTCCTTCAGGAATGCCTCAAGGGGTTCCTGAAGGAATTCCTCCAGGCTATCCTCCAGAAATACCTTCAGGGATTCCTCCTGGGATTCTTCCAGGAATTCCGCCAGGCATTCCTCCAGGATTTCCTACAGAGATTCCGGAAGAAATTTCTCCAAAGATTCCTCCAGGAGTTTCGTCAGGGATTTCTCCAAGAATTTCTCAATGGTTCCCCCAGCAATTTCTCCAGGGATTCCTCAAAAAATTCATGCAAGGATTCCTCCAGAAACTCCTTCAGGGATTCCTCAAGGAATTCCCCCAGGGCTTTCTCTAGGGATTCCTCCAGGAATTCCTCCAAAAATAACCTCCAGGGATTTCTCCTGGGCTTCCTCCAGGGATTCCCCCAGGGATTCCTCCAGAAATTCTTCAAAAAATACCTCCAGGGATTCCTCTAAAAAATACCTGCAGGGATTCCTCCAGGAATTCCTCAGGAAATTCCCAAATGGAGGAGAACGTGCCTCTGGAGCCGACCTACTGATACCTGAAGGATTCCTCCAGGAATACCTCCAAGAATTCCACCAGGAATTTCTCCAGGGATTCCTCCAGGAGTTTCTCCAGGGATTCCTTAAGGAATTCCTCCAGGGCGCCTCCAGGAATTTCGCCAAGGGCTCCTCCAGGGGATCCTCCAGAAATACCTCCAGGAATTGCTCCAGGGATTCCTCCAAGTATACCTTAAGAAAATCCACCAGGAATTTCCCCAGGGATTCTTCCAGGAATTTCTCCAGGGATTCTTTAAATTTTTTTTCCAGGATTCCTCCAGGAATTTCGTCATGGATTCCTCCAGAATTTCCTCCAGGGATTTCTCTAGGGAATCTTCCAGAAATTCCTCCATTAATTCCTACAGGGATTCCTCAAGGAATTTTCCAGGGATTGCTCCAGGAATTCCTCCAAGAAGTCCTTAAGGAATTCATCCAGGAATTCCCCCAAAGTTTCCTTAAGCAATTCCTCCAGGGATTCCTCCAGGAATACATCCATCGATTCCTCCAGGATTTTCTCCAGGGATTCCTTAACGAATTTCTCTAGGGTTTTTTTTATCAAGTATTCCTCCAAGGATTTTTTTTCATGAAATTCTCCAGGGATACCTCCAGGAATTCCTCCAGGGCTTCCTCCAGGGCTTCCTCCAAGAAATTCTGCACGAATTCTTTCAAAAAAACCGGAGATCGACCAGCCAAGGGCTGAAAATTTCCTTAATAAAGCTCCTCCTCTTCTTGGCGTAAAGTCCCAACTGGGACAAAGCCTGCTACTCAGCTTAGTGTTCTATGAGAACTTCCACAGTTATTAACTGAGAGCTTCCTCTGCCAATGACCATTGTGCATGTGTATATCGTGTGGCAGGCACGAAGATACTCTATGCCCAAGGAAATTTCCATTACGAAAAGATCCTGGACTGACCGGGAATCGAACCCGTCACCCTCAGCTTGGTCATACTGAATACCCACGCCTTTATAGCTGTGGCTATAGGGGCCCTGTCCTTAATAAAGCTAATTATCATAATTCTTTCAAAAATACCTCCAGGGATTCCTTCAAGCATTCCTACAGGAATTTCTCCAAAAATACCTACAGGAAATCCTCAAGGAAGTCCTCAAGGAAGTCCTCAGGAAATCCTCCAGGAATACTTACTGGATTTCCCCTAGGGATTGCTCCAGGAGTTCCTCCAAGGTTTCTTCAAGGAATTCGTCCAGGGATTCCTCCAGGAATACATCCAGCGATTCGTCGAGGAATTTCTCCAGGAATTTTTCCAAGTATTCCTCCAGGAATTCCTCCAGGGATTTCTCCAGGGATACCTCCAGGAATTCATGTAGGGCTTCCTCCAGGGATTCCTCCAAAGATTCCTCCAGAAATACCTCTAGGTATTCCTCCAGGAATTTCTCAGGAAATCCTCCAGGAATTCCTACAGGAACTCCTCCAGGGATTCCCCCAGGAATTCCTATAGGCGTTATTCCAGGAATACCTCCAGGGATTCCTCCTGGGATTCGTCCAGGAATTCCTCCAGGGATTTTTCTTGAATTTTTTTTAGTTAATCCTCAAGAAATTCTTCCAAGGATTCCTCCAGGAATTTCTTCTGGGAATTCTCCACAACTAGTTGATGAACTTACAGTGAAAATTTGAGAATATTTGATGCCCTTTTCAAAAATTTACAGCGAATTGAACATTTTTTGAAAAGTGAAAATTTTACCTGTCCCAGTTATTTTGAGTATCCCCTGTACATTTTTACTGTATTGTTGTTGAAATGCTAGATTAGCAAAGAAAATAATTCGAAAACATCAAATATTCGTATGCACAATATCAATCGCATCACTCACGAATCGCATTCGCTTGCGATGCGAATGTTGACGAATGAGTAATTTCCAAGTGTGGCTTTCCACCGTTCGCCGGAGTTTGCTGTCGTCGCTGACAAGCATACACACGAACTAAAGCGACAACCGTTCGCTGCTGACTGTCTTCGAATGTGGAAGAAGATAAAAAGTGGAAATCAGGAACCCTGCTCAGGACATCTGCTTGCTTATCACCCTCAACCTTAATCATTGTCTTTACGGTGGCTCAACGCGATAGTCGAAACGAAACGAATTTCTTTCCGTGCCACCAATAGGCTCGACCAACCGAACCGACTAAACGAGACGACGAACAGTCGTACCTCACCGACGCCGACGACAACGGCACGGGTTAACGAACCACGACGCGAGTCGTGTGCAATGATAAAGAAGCAGCGTAGGTACTCACTCAATGACGGCAGCAGCAGTCGATCCCTGTTGTGACTGGCTGGCAGAGAATCCTCGGGAACAGCGTGGAAAATGAAACGCGAGCAAACGAACGGCAGTTCGCTCTTTGCTCTGCTCTCGCCGACGCACAAAGCAGCGGCGCAGGTAGCATACACGCAAATAATCCTCGGTCTGCGTGGAGAATACACAGCAACAACTGAACGGCGCACTATTCTCTTCTCACTTGGATGGCCTGTACCACTCAGCCGCAGTGGTTGGGGTAGCCACCACTAAAGACACTCACAAGTGCCGTATCTTCTCTGCTTTCTTTCCCCACAATACACTGGCACTGTACTTCGTGATCCAAGTTGGATCTCCTTCACTCACACACTCTGAAACCTGGCTGAATCTCGTGGAAATTTCTCGGCACAAGATGGCCGCCCTTGAACTTCTCTTTTCTTTCGGTGGCGCTTCGAGAAATTTCACTGCGCAATTTCGGATATCGACCGAATTTCGTAGATTTTTAGCCACTTTCGCACTTTTTTCACCGTTTTTCGCACAATTTTATGTGGAGGATTCAATTTCACTACACCTTGTCGGTGTCAGCCAATCCTTGGCGTAATTTCACAGTAACACGAGTCGGACGGATTTGCACTTTTGCATACCGGGAAAACGACCGAACCGAAAATCCGAGCCGAAGGACCATGTAAAATCCAGATTTTTTTCCGGTCCCGGTCACAGCTCACAACCGACCAAATCTCGGGAACCGGCCTTCGAGGGTTTCGCAGCGGACTTCGAGTATGGCGGACTTCCAACTCGCGGGGAATTATTCGGACGGGGAGAAATAACGAAAGAACGCGCCCGAACAGCTTTACTGTTTGCAATTAGCCTCTGCATGCTGTGAGATTTTGACTTTTACTGCGAGCACTGTGTTCAAAATTCCTGAGTGAGCAGGATAGCACCTAAACAGAGCTCGCAGTAAAAGTCAAAAGCCAAAGGAATTTTGACAGCATATGCTGTGTGTACACGGAGAAATCAAACTACCTAATTTTTGGGTCGATTTTACTCAAAGCTGAGTATTTCGAATAAACTAGATACCCAAAATTAGGTTGTTTTCCCTCTTTCCCCCACCGATGTTGTCAAAAACAAACAGAGATGCGTCTACCCAATGGGGGTCCTTGAGCCCAATAAGCCAATTTTGAGTAAATGTAGGTATACTCAAATTTGGGTTGAATGAGGGGGGGTCTTGGGTTGAATTTACCTTCTCTTAAGTATATTTTTTTGCTGGAGGTAAAGGCAATTTACCTAGTGTGAGTTTAATCGATTTACTCAAATTTGGCTTATTGGGCGGAACTATGGGATTGCGTCAAAAGAACTCAATTTTGGGTAGTTTGGTGGTTCCGTGTACACAGGCTAATAGACTCATTTTATTTCTGTTCTGACTGGGTTACACAGGTTGTCTATAGTTGTGGTAGTGTAAGTTTACTTGGAAAGGAAAACAAGTTATACATCTAGTTCATTAGGGTAATTCAAAGCAGTTAATGTATTAGGGTAGGTCAAATTTTTCTAAGTTAGCGAAAGTTTTTTCTCTTTTGGCCAGTTAACAGAAATCGTTTCAGTTTTCAGTTTTTTTTAATATTATGAGGAGAGCGAACATTTTTACATGTTTGATGAGCGCAATTTTCAAATTATCTATTTAATATGACAGCAACATTTTTCCAACTAAGTACGCGACTCTTTTATTATAAAGAGCGACGAAGTTTCATATGGCTATCCGATGAGTGAAGTTTTATGAATATAAGATCGCCGCCTCGATCGCCGCTTCTATTTTGGGGAGCCGACAAATTAATGTTCTGTTTTTAATGTATGAAGAGCGCAATGGTCTCATCTAACATTCAAACTCGTTTATTTTGTTTAAGTACTTCAAAATTGTCTCAATGTTTTCAATTAGATAAGATATTTTATCATCTTAGATTGCAAATCCTTTATTTTAAATGGGTAGACAGACATTCTCACATTTTTATCAATTTGCGATGAGAGCAATTTTCTAGTATAAATAGAATATAGTTAAATTGAATTAAAATTTGTCACATTTTACTTGATATTAAGAGTGCAAGTTTTTCATCTGATATCACCACTAGTTTTTTATTTTATTTTATGAAGTTTCCAGCTATTACACCACTTATCTTTGAATTATGATATGTATTTTTTTCCGACCAACAAATTTGATAAATTGAAAACTATTACACTATTATTTTTCAAATATGATTAAACTTGTCCAAACAAAATCATATAAATCCGTAATTTCATATATTACATTGTTAATGATATATTTTGAGGGAATTTC
The DNA here is from genome assembly GCF_035046485.1 of Aedes albopictus. NCBI lineage: Eukaryota > Metazoa > Arthropoda > Insecta > Diptera > Culicidae > Aedes > Aedes albopictus. The sequence continues at coordinate 285,419,351 of NC_085136.1, read as the reverse complement.
TACGACTGAGATCGCAGCTCATTGAAAAGCGAAGAAATTTTCACATTGTTATTGATTTACGATGAGAGCTGTTTTCGAATCTGAGATAGCCACTTTATATTTTGGGAACTGAAAAATCTATTATCCTTTTTTGGTATAAGATGAGCGCAATTTTAACATCCAAGACTAACACTTTTTTGTGAGCGGGAAAATTGTCTTGTTTGCTTTATTTTGGGAACAGTAAAATAGTTAAATTGAGCGCAATGCTTGAATTATTTATATGGGGGCGTAGTATCATAAGGGGCGCAGCTATTTTGAAAACTTGGGTAACCAGCTCTGATTTTAGCATGACAGCACTGGATAGGTATAGTATCTAACCGTGTACAACATTTCAAGTCAATTGGTTCAAAATTGACTGAGTTATAGTGGAAAACAGACGAATATAGAAGCCACCGCCCAAGTGGCGCGATACCCTACTGTTAATAATTGGGACTGTTGTGCGAATGGCGGTAGGGTAGGAATCAACTCTGCATACTAGCAGAATTTGATTGCTGATTCTTTTACTTCTACAGAAAAACTTGTACTTAGAAAGCACAGAATGTTGCTTATTGAGAGATGAATTTGTGAAAAACATGCGTTCTGGTGGGATTTGAACCCACGACTCCATATTCGCAAAACCCGCACTAAACCACAGAACAGGTTATGATTCTGCACAATAAAAAGCCAAACTGAACACTCCTTTTGTCTTTTTGTTTATCATTTTCTCCTGATATTATGTCCCTTATTGAATATTGTCTGTATCTCATCTTCTATGAGTAGTTCCCCGACTAGCAAAATATATCAAGTTTATAACACATTGTGTTACAGTGTTATGATTTTTTTATAACTTATTTTGTTATGAACATCCTGCATCTAGATGATATTAAAATAACTAAAATTGAAACAAAAAGTACACCGGTCTAAGAAAAATAATATCCTATTTTGTTATAATCAAAATTATAAAACAATATGATGTAAATTTAAGCTTCAAGAAAACTAGTTTCTATCATATTTTGATTCAATTGTGTAAAATGATGTTCTGAATGTCACAGAATTAGAACTAAATTATTTCACAATGAGTTATTGAACAACATTTATAACATAATATAATAAATTGAGTTATAATATTTTTAAACACCAATGACCTAGGGCTGAAAATCTTGAAAATAAAGACAAAAAAAACACCAATGATGTTAAGCATGATTATATCACAATGAGTTATACATATCATGGTTTGTTATAATTATGTTATATTTTTTGTTACAATCTTCTAGTTGGGTCTACAGTTACGAAACAAAAGCTTTCTTTGCAAACGAAATTATTGTGTCTTATTTAGCATATAGAGAGAGTGGTTCCAGAAAAATTCTTGAATGTTGGCTACAAAGGCCTGAGACTTTATTGGAAACATATTGTAGCATGAGCATGAGCATAGATGATCGCACAATGCGTAATTGCTACACCATGATTGACCGAAGCAATTGAAATTCCACAGAGAGCCAATGAATAGGGCTTGAAACTATCAAAGTGTTCTCAACGTACAAAGTTCGAAAACTCTTAACAATCTTTAGATTATAACAAATAAGCATCTATGGAAAGAATGCCAGGTTCCCAAACAAAAGCCAGGTTCATACCCTTGAAGCACTGCCAGGATGAAGCCTTGGACGAATTCGGAAAATTTCTGAAGGTATACCGGAATTAATTTGGAGAAATCATGATGAAAGAATTGGAAGAATCGGAAATCTGGAATAATTTCTGGAAGAATCAGGAAAACTACCTGATGGAACTGCAGGACAGACATGTGCAGAAATGAAAAGAACCCGTGAAAAATGAATGTTCGGTCGTAACTTCTTCAGTGACTTAGTTTGTTTAGATGCTGGACTAGCGATACGCAGTCGTGTTTTATTTTTAAATTTATTGCACAATTCAAAATCGAGTTTAAATAAGGGCAAAAGTAACATGGAAGAGTTCTCTTCATTGACTCTCTCTTCTTCAAATTAAAGTGAAAGATTCAAGTATGGTTGCACTTTTTGGTCATAAATCGCTAGGTCTAGCGTCTGTAAAAAAGTTCGATTGAATTTGCATCTTGTCACTTTAATTTGCTCTCTCATGTTACTCTCGCTCTTATTTAAACTCAATCTAGAATTTGTCAATTAAAAACACACTGTGTCTTTAAAATTCGAGTTTTATCATCTGTAGTGTAGTTCAAAAAAATCTTCACAGAAGGTTCTCAAGTTGGGCTACATATAGATTCAAAACAGCTGATTCAACACTCAAATTTCTCCCCTTCCAGGAGCTCGAGTCCAACGGGTTGACTATAGTATAAGCCAGAATCCAATCTTCCAAGGGAGAGAGGATGACTTGATGGTAGCTGGTGGAACGCTTACCCCCCTTCTCGAAGTCATCTCTAACGGGCGTACTACTAAAGCAAGGAAGAGAGAGAATGAGTTGTTAGTGGGTCGAAACCCATATATCTGATGAGCAGATTTTGTCAGTCGCATATAAAAAACACTCAATCCTGGGAGAAATAAACAAAGGAATCCCGGTAATAATCAATAAAAAGATCCCTATATGAAACTGTGAAGGAATCGCGTTGGAAACTTGGATAAAACCACTGAAGAAAACCCGAGGGGAACTCCTGAAGGAATTCCGTAAGAAATCGCAGAAAAAAAAACCGAAATGAATCTCTGAGGGATGCCTAGAAGAAATCCCCAAAGGAAACCCTAGAAAAACTCAGGATGAATTTCAATGAAATAAACAAGAACAATCTATGACAGAATTCTGAAGGAATCACAGGTGCAACCCTTAAAAAATCCCTGGAGTTTAAAAAAAAACAATTCTCAGTAGGAATTCTTGACGGAAAGTCAGGAAATATTTTGAAGGAATACCCTGAGAAATCAATGAAAGAATTTTGGGTGGGATCTCTTGAAGAATCGCGGAAGGAACTCCAGAAAAAATATCTGAAAGATTTCCTAGAAAGAGTGCTGGGAGCAATTTCTGGAAGAATACTTACAAGAACACTTGAAAAGATCCCAAGAATTAGCTATATTGCTATACGACTGGATGCTGGATAGAAAATGTAATTGCGTAATCATGTATGATGAGACTTATATTTAATTCGATTATAAAACTTTACAAGGTCCGCAATACTACACAGCACCTAAGGGAAAGGATGTTCGTGATTCCGTCGAGGTCATTTACACACAAAAAAATGACAAAAAGGGTATGGTATGGCAGGCGATCTGTGAATGTGGAAAAAGATCTCGGTAAACAATAAGTTACCAAAAAATCATGATGCATGGGTTGACATTTCACCAATTCCGGTGGGACACCCGGAACCATTTTCGGTTCAGTACCGGTTCTCTCTTATGTGATCTGAGGTTATTTTCTTGCTAATCGTTCGGCAACTGATTCAAAAAACCGCGATTTTATGTGTCGCATGCATGGGTTTGGATCACTTTTATATTTGACCATCTCTGGCGGGACACCCGGAATCAGTTCGGGGACATTACCGGTTATCACAAAAAAGCCTGAAACAATTTTTTTGCTAACTGTTCATCATGTTACCTAAAAAAGTCATGATTATCAATTACATGCATGAGTTTGTTTCACGTTTAGATTTAGGCACTTCCGGCGGGACTCCCGGAACCTGTTCCGGAACTCCACTGGTATTCTATAATATGGTCTGAGCCTATTTGTTTGTTAACCGTTCATTAGGTTATCTAAACTGCCGCAGTTTAATGTGTCGCATGAATGGGTTTGTTGCATTTTAATGTCCGGCCCCTTCCAGGGGTGCTGGTCCGGAATACCCAATTGGTCATAGCTTCGAAACGGAACCATTTTCAATAGGAAAAATGGGACTCGATTGCGACTCGGTCATTTAAATCGGTTCAGGTTGACTGCCAAAGAGTGATGTAAGTTTTTTACACATACATACACACACAGACATCACCTCAATTCGTCGAGCTGACTTGATTGGTATATGTGAATCGTCCCTCCGGACCCTCTATCAAGAAGTCATTTTTGTAGTAAACATAGTACTACAGCACCAGTTGGTGTGAACATTGTCACCATTTCTCCTCTTCTTGGCGTAACGTCCTCACTGGGACAAAGCCTGCTTCTCAGCTTAGTGTTCTATGAGCACTTCCACAGTTATTAACTGAGAGCTTCCTCTGCCAATGACCATTTTGCATGTGTATATCGTGTGGCAGGCACGAAGATACTCTATGCCCAAGGAAGTCAAGGAAATTTCCTTTACGAAAAGATCCTGGACCGACCGGGAATCGAACCCGTCACCCTCAGCATGGTCATGCTGAATACCCGTGCGTTTACCGCCTCGGCTATATGGGCCCTCCATTAGATCATTTTAATAGGATATTAGTATCCAAAGAACAACTCCAACAATGACATCAATTTCAAATTTCAAGCCTTGGTTAAGGTGAAGCATCGGAGAATACAAAGATGGCTGACGTAAGACCCTACTCACGTTTTCAAGAGCACTAATCCTGAAAATTCGTTAACGATTGCGCCTTATTTGGATTATCTGGCTCTTTTGGCAAGTGAGCAAAATCAGGTTAATAAAATGCAGCATGGTTTGATGCTTTATTCGTCTGATTTGTGCCTCTTTTTTTTGTAAAACTGAAATGGGATTTTTGGTTAAAAAGGCGTTATTTGATGTAGAAAGTAAACATTCTATTTAAATTGTACAGTTAAAAAAATGATTCATTGTCACGGATATATTAGGGGTATTCACTAAACAGATTAAATTGCTGCCTAAGCCATGATTTTCTGATTACATATTTGAAATGTTTCATGATTTTGCGAATGAAATAATCAAAGATTGCCTTGGTGATCGCGACGTTTAATCAGTTCAACCAGTTTACGCTGTTAAGTGAATCCCCCTATTGTTTGATGTAGAAATGAAAAGAAATCGAAGCGTTGGTGCGATCGTCCGGCGGGATGAAACTTGATGAGATCTTTCAAATTAATTCTTGGTATTTGATCACACCTCTTTAGAATAATTGGTACTTTTATCATTCAATCATATATTGGAAGCGATTTTAGTTCTGGACGTTTTCTAATTTGATATTCAAAATTATAATAAATAGGTTTTTTCTATAGGATTGTCATATACCAAAAAAAAATGTAAAACAACCAGAAAATTTCGTTTTTAAGTTGATGGAAGTATTTCACAGCAGACCCGACAAACTTGAACTATTTTTAAGGTAAACTGAACTCGATATGCTCGATCTAGTAAACTGAACTCGATGTTTGCAGTGGTTCCTCTCATATTGAACCATTTTTATTTTTAACCTTTGGCATTTTCATTTTACCTTTGACCTTTTAATCTTCCATTTAGATAGACCAAAACTTCCTCATGACATTTTTGAGTTTAGCAAAGCCATCTTGACTAGGAAACCTTGACCAATTGGCAATTTGTGAAACTCACTAAATGTTCAAAATTTTGTATTGATAGTTGAATAATTATATTCAAGAACGCTTGACAAAGGTCCCATCATATACTAGAGTTTTCGATTCCCGTAAAAGACTACAAAGCCAACATTCCGAAGCGAAATCATCCCAGGCGGAAATAAAAAAAGTACTTGTGCTGATCCCGTTCAGTTTCCAGATTCCGGAAATAATCCTAGGAATTATTGAGCTCCCTTAGGTATCGAAAAAAAAAATATTCCTGGTGGATTAACGAAAAAACAATCTAAACGTATTGAGATGTATGTATTTATAAAAGAAACCTGCAATTGATATAGTTTTCTTCTGAGACGATCAGTTAGACTTATTCAGTCTTAAACGCGTGAAGGATTATGCGTTTTACACAGAGTATTCTTTGTAATCGCTCCTTTGGCATTCTTCAATCGATACCGATTTAATTTCATTACTGCTGCTCTTGTCTTTCATAAGTGAACTTTTACTAAGGAAACCCGGTATACCTGGTGCTTGCTATATTCAGAAAACATATAATTTCAAAGGAGAATGGGCACATTTGGTACATCCTATGTACAATGAAGACTCTTAACCTAACTGAAAGGTTTCGCCAAAACAAAAAAAAAATCACTTTGGGACGAAAATTCTACATAGTGAAGCGGGGGGGGGGGGGCACTTTTCTGCTATAACTCGGATAGTTTCAATCCAATGGATCATTAAAATAACTAAAACGGCCGCTATGAAATGAACAGATAGCGCCACCGTAGCTTTGTGTGTTTGACGTAACTCAACTGCTGTCACTGTGTTACTGTCCATATACGGTGGCTCTTTTGTGTTGATACGATGAGTAGCGGAAAAGTTGGCTTCAATGATACATTGACAAAACATTTAGAACGCAGTGAGGTACGAATAGTATCGAGTCAGTTGGTCTGAAATTGAATAAGTTATTGCAAAAAAGGGTTCCAAAATACCAGCCACTGGCCAAGTGGTAGATAAAACGTGATTTTTTTATACCTTACTAGATTTTTGAAATATACAGTTCATAAAATAGAAAATGCCATGTAAAATCCTAAAGCGGATTTTATTATAACTTTTTTCTCGGTACATAGAATTATCACCCCATATACATTTTCCTGTTTCGCTGAGACCTTTCAGATAAGATATGGGTCAGTAGTGTACATGGGATGGACCACATCCCATATATTTGGGCCCATTCTCCTTTGCCTATCATTCCTCGAGCATGTAAGCTTGTCACCCTAGTTAGGCCCGTGCACAGAAGTGGGGCCAAGGGAGGTGTTTTTCTCAATTTCGACAAAAGGCGGAGGGCGCCTAGTGTATGAAGCGTCGGTAAGGTGGGGGGGGGGTGGAATTTAGCACCCAAAACCCTCCCCTTGTGCACGAATTTGACCCTAGTAGCACACATTTCCAACATGAGAGGAAACAGTGTATGTGTTTTTTTTTATTTGGGTTGGACACTAAAATTGGTCTTTATTTCAAATATTTCAAAAACCAATAGAGATCTCACCATATCGAGATCAAACAGGGTTCTAGAATCACCGATTTAATCTAGAAAAGTTGTGTTAGATGTTATGTTTAATTTTTCAATGCTTGTGAGTGTTTGCTCTAGCATGAATCTCGCTTAAACCCTTTGCGTCACGCTCTGTCACCCCTAAATATCAACCGAAATCACTCATTTATGAACAGCTCACTTATTTTGGTGAGTTGATCACTTTTCACTTGGGAAATCATATCCCGGAGAGATTTTCCAAAATAAGCCCCACCCTAATTCACCATGTGTATCTGCTGTGCCCATGAGCATCAAAGCGTTCCAACACCGTGGACATTATTCACTATTTTTCAAACTTCTACATGCACTAGTTTTTCCTTTTATTTTAGATAAAATATGTTTGTGCAACAATTTCAATGATGTATGCACTCCTCAGCCCGACATTCCCATTCAGTTCTACAAAATGTTCTCTTCCAAGCACAACTAACAGATCTCTTTGAACGAGGTAAACCAGGTCCACAATGACGATTGATTTTCCATACCTCAATATCCCGCCTACCCGTTACTCGTTCCTCGTGGACAACGACTTTCAATCGAGAAGCTCCTTTCTACCGATTCGACCAGCGCATCGTATCTGGGCTCATAACCGTAACGAAGATGACGGACACGCTGGCTGCTGCTACAGCTTCATCTTCTCATTCATCGTCACAACCACCAGGGTGTCAGGCCGCCATTTTTAAGAATCCAACATCAGTATGTAAACATTTGTGTATCCACAATGGATTCCATTGTGGATACACGATAGATGTTGGCTCCTGTCAGATGCATTAGGTGGGATTAGGGTTGCCACATACGTGGTCACAACAGGTTCGGACGGCAGACGAAGAGTGACATTAGGGAGAACGGAGTAAAACGCCTCCCCATAAGGAAGGACTCAACTTTGGGGGGTCTCCATGTAGCCTAGTGGTTAAGGCTATGGATCGCCAATCCAGAGACGGCGGTTTCGATTCCAGTTCCAGTCGGAAAAAAATTCTCGACTCACAATATTCAAATTCATGCAATGGCAGGAAAAGAAAGCCCAACTAATAACTGTGGAAGTGCTCAAAGAACACTAAGTTGAAGCGAGGCAAGCCAAGTCCCAGTGGGGACATAGAGCCACAAAGAATAAGAGGAAGAAGACTCAATGTTAGACATGGTTCGCATATGGCAAATATTCTAGTTGTCGTCACTCATTTCTAATTTTTTTTACTGATATTAGTACGAGTCGTCTTACCCTAGCGGCCCGTATCGAACCGATACCCCCTTACGCCGTCGAGAACGCTTGATTCGTTCAACTTTTGCCAGTTTCCGATTGCTTGGCTTGGCGTCATCACCTGTCGACTCGACTCTCCTCATTTCAGTATACATAGCCACCGCACCGTGCAACGACGATGGCGATGCACGCTTATGCTGAGTCGTCGAAGTGTCTGCGGCACGAAGGTGTGCGGCTGAAGAAATTGAAACGTCAACATTTGATTCCTCCTGGCTGGCTGGCTGGCTGGCGGTCTGACGTTGTGGCTGGGGGTGGTTGTCTATCTGTATTTCTCCGAGGACCGGCCGAACAAGTCCGTGTCTATTCATGACGGGTGGAGCTTGCTTGTCGTCGTCACCGCGGTGCACCGTTGGACGACAGGTTCCACTGCTGCTTGCTGCTTCAATCGAAATGTTTGATCCTGTGGTTTTGCCTCATATGCAGCTAAGAAATTGAAAAGGAAGAAATGTACTAATTCACCTGGAGCAGTGGTCCTCCATGAGTTGCAATCAACTATGGCCGAGGTATACCAATGGGTCTCCAGTTAGCCTAGCGGTTAAGGCTATGGATTGCCAATCCGGAGACTCCCTGGGCATAGTGTATCATTGTGATTGCCTCACAATATACAAATTCATGCAATGGCAGGCAAAGCAAGCTCTTCAACTAATAAATGTGGAAGTGCTCAAAGAACACTGGGTTGAAGTGATGCAGGCCAAGTTCCAGTGGGAACGTAGAGCCATACAAAAGCAGAGGAAGATGTATACCAAAACCACATGACCACATGGAAGCTTTTTGTGATTATGAAGTTGATTGATAAATCAAGGAACATAATGTTTACTTTCTTAATCAGTAAGTCCTGGATCTGGCACCATCTGGCTACCGCCATTGTATTGTCTGTCAGCAAGTTTACTTCCCGGCCATTGTTCAAAGCAGGTACGTGTGCAGTCTTGTGCCGCGTACCGTTGACAGTTACATAAAACCTCCGCATACCGCTTCAATCCATACTGTCCTAAGCTTCAGCAATTACACTCTCTTGATGCCATTTTTTTTTTCGCTGCAGTGGATTCAATTCATATTTTCATCAATATGACTTCGACACCTTTGTATACTACAATATTTTGCTATTCATTACATTTATTTGTTCAAAATTACATTTAAGACAAGGCATTATCAACAATAGTACGCCACAATACCCGGTTTGTGGCTGACGCTCTCTATCCTCGAGAGGGCCACCGATCTTATTAGCGTTTTGTACATGGAGCATTTGGTGCGTGGGTGAATCTTTTTCGACCGCAGTTTCTTCTGGAGCCCGTAGTAGGGCTGACTACTGACTTCCGCTGATGATGCGCCTCCGAATTTCACGGCTCACGTTGTTGTCAGCCGTCAGTAAGGATCCGAGGTAAACGAATTCTTCCCCCACATCGAAAGTATCTCCGTCTATCGTAACATTACTACCCAGACGGATCCGGTCGTGTTCGGTTCCGCCTACCAGCATGTACTTTGTTTTTGAGGCATTCATCACCAGTCCGACCTTTGCTGCATCGCTTTTCAGGCGGGTGTACATTTCTGCCACCGTTCCAAATGTTCTGGCGATAGCACACACATTGACCGGATTTTGTGAAAATCGTTCCCCGGCTATTGAGCCCGGCTCGTCGTATTACACCTTCCAGAGCGATGTTGAAGAGTAGGCATGAGAGTCCGTCACCTTATCGCAGTCCCCGGCGAGATTCGAATGAACTGGATAGTTCACCTGAAACCCTTACGCAGTTTTGCACACCGTCCATCGTTGCTTTAATCAGCTTAACAGGAAAGCCGTTTTCGTCCATGATTCTCCATAGCTCTGCGCGGTCGATACTGTCGTATGCCGCTTTGAAGTCGATGAACAGGTGATGCGTTGGGACCTGGTATTCACGGCATTTCTGGAGGATTTGCCGTACGGTAAAGATCTGGTCCGTTGTCGACCGGCCGTCGATGAAGCCGGCTTGATAACTTCCCACGAACTCATTCGTTTTAGGTGACAGACGACGGAAGATGATCTGGGATAGCACTTTGTAGGCAGCATTCAAAATAGCGATCGCCCTGAAGTTCTCACATTCCAAATGGTCGCCTTTCTTGTGAATGGGGCAGATTACCCCTTCCTTCAACTCCTCCGGTAGCTGTTCGGTTTCCCAGATCCTGACTATCAGCCGATGCAGACAGGTGGCCAACTTTTCTGGGCCCATCTTGATGAGTTCAGCTGCGATACCATCCTTACCAGCTGCTTTGTTGGTTTTGAGCTGGTGAATGGCATCCTTAACTTCCCTCAGCGTGGGAGTTGGTTCATTTCCGTCCTCCACTGCACTGGCGTTGTCGTTTCTTCCGTTGCCGTGGGCTCCCGTGCCTACGTTCTCCACGCCGTTCAGGTGCTGATCGAAGTGCTGCTTTCACCTTTCGATCACCTCACGTCCGTCCGTCAAAAGGCCTCCGTCTTTATCCCTGCATATTTCGGCTCGCGGCACGAAGCCGTTGCGGGATGCGTTGAGCTTCTGATAGAACTTCCGTGTTTCTTGGGAGCGGCACAGCAGTTCCATTTCTTTGCACTCCGCTTCTTCCAGGTGGCGCGTTTTATCCCGAACGAGGTGGGTCTGCTGTTCAGCTTCTGTTTGTAACGTTCCACGTTCTGTCGGGTCCCTTGCTGCAGCATTACCGCCCTCGCTGCGTTCTTCTCCTCCAATACTGTTCTGCACTCTTCGACGAACCATTCGTTCCGTCGATTCCGTTCCACGTACCCGATAGTGCTCTCGGCTGCCTTGTTGATGGCTGCTTTCACTGTACTCCAGCAGTCCTCTAAAGGGGCCTCATCGAGCTTGCCCTCGTCTGGCAACGCGGCCTCGAGATACTGCGCGTATGTTGAGGCGACATCCGTTTGTTTCAGTCGCTCTAGGTTGTACCGTGACGGTCGCCAGTACCGTACATTGTCGATGACGGAGAGTTTTGGGCGCAGTTTTACCATCACCAGACAGTGGTCGGAGTCGATGTTGGCACCAATATAGGTCCTGACGTCGATAATGTCGGAGAAGTGCCGTTCGTCAATCAGAACGTGGTCGATTTGAGATTCCGTCTGCTGTGGTGATCTCCAGGTGTAACGATAAGGGAGGCTGTGTTGGAAAAAGGTGCTACGTATGGCCATATTTTTGAAGGCGGCGAAATCAATGAGTCGTAGGCCGTTTTCGTTCGTCTGCTGGTGGGCGCTGAACTTACCAATCGTCGGTCTGAATTCCTCCTCCTGGCCTACCTGAGCGTTCGATGATCTTGACATCGTGGCTTGGGCAGCGATCGTACTCGCGTTTGAGCTGCGCGTAAAATGCGTCCTTGCCATCATCAGTACTTCCGGAGCGTGGGCTGTGCACGTTTATTATGCTGAAGTTGAAGAATCGGCCCTTGATCCTCAACCTGCACATTCTTTCGTCCATCGGCCACCAACCGATCACGTGCCTCTGCATATCACCCATCACGATGAAAGCTGTTCCCAGCTCGCGTGTGTTGCCGCAGCTTTGGTAGATGGTATGATTACCTCTAAACGTTCGCACCATGGATCCTGTCCACGCACCTCCTGCAGCGCTACGATGCCGAACCCGCGGTCCTTCAGTAGATCGGCGAGTATGCGGGTGCTCCCAATGAAGTTGAGAGATCGGCAGTTCGACGTACCGAGTTTCCAATCGCAAGTCCTTTTTGTTCGCTGGGGTCGTTGCCGTTGGTCTCGGTTCGTATTATTCTGTTGCTGATTTTCCGCTACAATGTTTTTTTACGGCTGGCTCGTAGGGTCTGACACCAATCCCCTACTTTCCGGAGGACCATAGTGCACAGTTGAGCTTAGAGTCCTTCCCTGGCACTCGTACGCAGATCAGCCGTCCTTAACATGGGGATCAGTTGCTGATGTGAGCCGCTCCTCCTGGAGAACAGACGCCTAGGTTTGCCGAAGCAACCTCCCCCCCCTTCCCTGTCAGCCTACGACCAAAGGTCCCACCGGAGTTGGTTACCCAATCTTCCCTAAGGTTGCTCATAGTTTCCGGCCGGTACCGCGTGGCAGGGATGGAAAATGATGAAGATTGCAGCTGAGCAGACACAAACCAAAACAAACATATTCGTGAACAACAGGGGCCCGAGTAAACTCGCACTTCTTTATTCGTAAGTAAACGAAGCTGGCAAGCACTCGCATGTGATTGGCGAAGCTTCGTGAGTTTTTTTTTGCATTTTGATGAAAAACGCATTGTAACGACTGACAGTGCTGCTTTTCAGGAACAATGAAGCATAAAGCATTAGTTTATGTTGGATAATCACTGGATTTGCTATTATAACTACACGAATAAAAGCTCATGAGTGTTTCTGTTTTTGTTTTGCTTCTTACTCACGAAGCAGGCGGGTGCGAACAAACTCACACACTGTTTACTCTCGGAATCGTGAGTAATCCTTGTGTTGGCTTTACACTCGCGAATTGCTTCATGAGGAGAGTAATTCCATCACTGCCACGTGGAGGTAGGGATAGGAGTTGCTGGGTAGAGGCTAGTGGATCACAATGGGATCTGAATTGCGCAGCATACCCAGCCTTTACCGTGCTCTCTACTTTTATATTGGAAATAAAAACTTAGCGAAAATCTTTTGAAAATGTCTTTGGAACTCTCTTTGGCAATGCTTTTGCAATTCCTTCTGCAGTTTTTGTTGTCGCTTAAGAATTCTATTAGCACTTTATTTTAGCATTCTTTCATTTTTTCCCCATTGTAATTATTTAGATAAGTTCATCGTAGATTCTACAATTATGCATTATTGGGTATTCAACTGACAGCATTATTGAGAATGTTTCTGGCAATTCCTTTTGAACTTGCTTAGAAAATTTCTTAAAGAATTTCATCAGCAATTCTTTTGAGAATTTGCAGATAGTTCTTTTGGAACTTCCTTTGTTTATTGAATTAAAAACTACTTCGGTAATTCCTTTAGTTATTTCTTCGGTTACTTCGTTTATTTCCCCCGAAACTATTTTGACAGTTTGATTATGAAATCCCTTAGTCAAGTCCAAATAGGAATTTCTTAATTTCCAAAGGAGTTGTCTGAGAAATCTTCAAAATAATGGCAGTAGTATTTCACAAAACATATGCAGAAGTAAATGCAAAAAAAATCTATAATAATTGCCTGAGAAATTTCCAAGTAAATATCCAGAGCAATTATCAAAAATGATTTCGATTAAAACTTACAAGAAAATTAAACATCGATAGATTTTGCGATAAAATTGCTAAATGAATTGCTACCAAAGGGGTTACCGAAAGAATTCTCGAAGAAATTGCAAAAGGTATTCCCAAATAAATTGCCGCAAAAAATCTAATGAAAATGCCGAAAGATTTTCAGGAAAATTGCATTACCGAAACTTTGTTCATAGAAATGCTGAGTTCAATTCGAAAAACATTGTTATTATTATTATTAGTTTATTAAAGACACTTTATCTCTAGAAGGGCATTCGTGTCGACGAAAAACATGGTTTTCGAAATTTTGTACAGTGTTTCGTAAAATCATCTGGATAAATGAATCATTCAACTAGACAATACAGTAGAAGCAAATCTGTTTTTTTTTTTTTTTTTTTTGTCAATCTAATCTCCCTCGCCATCCATAATTTGCCCATCATATAGTCACTGCTGTAAACGCGTGGGTATCCAGCATGACTCCTTCTGGCTGGGGGACAGGTTCGATTCCCGGCCGGTCCAGGTACTTTTCGTAAATTTCCTTGACTTCCTTGGACATAGAGTATCGTCGCACCTTCCGACCAGAAGCATCTTACAAGATAATAACAAAACTATAACAACCGTTGTTAGAAATAACAGAAGCTGATATAATTTTGATGTAAGGTTTTTATAGGTGAATAAGCATAACAAAATCGTAACAAAATTTGCTAATATTTTATAAAGAAAATTGTAACAAAATTTGTTTTATTTATTCAAACAGATGCATAACTAAATTTGTTATACATATTATGCATTATAATGTAATTGCCTCTAATAAATTGTGTAGCACATTTGTTTGCAATCTTTGTTAAATTTTCTGTAACAAAATTATTTCAGTATTTATAAGATTTTTTGTGTTGTCGCGAAAAATGTTGATAGTTTTTTTTATATTTTAACAAAACCTGTAATCAATTTGTTCTGAAATATATAACAGAACTTGCTATATTTTTGTTATGATTTCGCAGGTTTGGTCTAACGAAATTTGATATAATCTTGTTGTGATTATATGTATCTGAACTTGTTAATTTTTGTTTTAATTGGAACGAGTTTTGTTAGAATTTTTGTTGTTTCAATTACTAACGGTACATGCATTATAACAACCGTTGTTACAAAAATCATTGTACCAAAATAACACAGCCTGTAATAATTTTGTTTTTCCCATCTAGTCGGGCTGCCACCAGATGTATACATGTGAAATTGTTATTGGCAGAGAAAGCTCTCAATTAAAAACTATGCAAGTGCTCATAGGACATTACGCAGAGAAACAGCTTTGTCTCAGTGGGGACGTTACGCTAGGCAGAAGAAGTAGAACAATGGTTTGCCCACCACCCTTACCTTTGCAATGCGGTTCATCCACAGACAAACAGACGTAACTCCCAGAGGAAATTCATCAAAAACATTTGTACGGTGTCATTTTCATGAGTACACTACCACCTGTTGGTAGAAGCGTGCGACACTGTCGGCCATGATGGATTTCGATTTGTTTTGCTGACAGATGGATTTCGTTTGCTGATATGCACACTACTATCAAATTGCCTGTAATTTTCGTTTGCATCATTCAGCAACGTGTACTCTGGCAAACGTCAAAGCCATTGAACACTAGCGCCTCTGGTGGAACGATCGCAAAATCAAATAAAATTTGAACTGATTGTTAAGGACAGACTTGTTAGAATCCCAAAATGGCCGCCACAATGGCCGACTTTGGCACCTACTCACGATTTCGAGCGCACAAGTCTCTTCGTAAACTAAACCAGCACACCTAATCTTCGTATTTTAGTCTTATTACAAGTGAGCAAGAACAGAATAATAAAAAGCACTGTTGTTTGAAGCTTGATTCTTGAGATTTGTGCGTCTGAAGTTCTGATGCACTGTTGAAGCGGGATTTTAAGACGTTTGTCCTTAAATGCATGGGCCAAGCCGTTTTGAAGAGTGTTACGTCTGTTTGTCTGTGGTTCATCATTCAAGAGGAATGTTATGTAGGTACCTACGCGGAATGTATCTACACAACAACAAACCGGCGACGACGCGACTTCGATCCACAGTCATGCAATGCAACGTAGTTTACGTGGACGAGAGTGATGTACCTACTGGGTGTGTTGTCGTATCACAGCGGAATGCTGCACACGTGATAAAAATGCAGAAGTGAGTGCCTTTCAAGCGACTGGTTGCATGGACTTCAAAGGGTATATGTCCGCCCAGGATCGACACCAACTGCTGGTTGTTGTCCCTCAGCCGCGACACGGAGATTTGTGTTGGTTTGTGTATGTGGGGGGCGGGAGGATGAAGTCCGTTGTGACGTAGAACCAATAATTCAGTTCAGCCAACGCGGGAACACATGGATGACGGAAGTATTGAACAGAATGGATGATGTCCTGTTAGTAGTATTCAAACAAAGAGCTATATTTCGAGCAATGTAAATGCTTCTTTGGTTCAATGTCAATTTGTCCGAAGAGCATAAAGTCACTGTCGTCGATGCGTATTAATGTAGGGGAAGACAGTATCAACTCTTCAGTTGCGTCATGTTTAAACTGCAACCCTATGATCCAACCAATCTGACACGGACACGCTCCTCCCGCTGCGGAGAAATTCATCGAACCGGCGCGCGGCGGCGGAGGAGGACATAATCCGCCCACCCACCGATCGGAAGCAACCAAATACGCGTCCTGTTTGTTTTCAATTTCATTAATAATACAACCATCAGCTGAAATAATCTCAATTTTCCATAATTAATACACACACACACGCCTCCGTCCGCCCGCCCGCCCGTACCCCTTGGCGATGCACAATGCACTTGGATTGCATGTGGTTGTAATTGTAATCGCGAGGCGGGCGTGGGTGTTTGCAGTCATTATTGGAGCAGCGGTGGCAGCATGCAATTGCAATTCGATTCGCTTCGATTTTTGGTTTGTGCTGATGAAGTTGCGGAAAAGTGAGAAAGAAAGCGCATTCGTTGAGCACACAATTGTACGTACACTTTGGTCAGGTATGCGGTCGTTCCATGTCGGGGTTGCATTCCTCCACGGAATATTTTGAAAAGGCTTGAAACTTTATACAGTTGAATTCAATTTACAGTAGTAGTAGTAGTAGTGGCCGGAAGAAGGAAGCTAAAGTAAACCAATCTTGAACCAAGCTATTCAGCACTGTATGGTGAAGCAACGTTAATGTGGAACCCGTAGCTTTCAATAAGTTATGCTCAGATCCCTGGGATAATAGACCTCTTCAGTTAACAGGTCCTTGTATGCCACTGTTTACTTCTGCCGAACAAAGGAGCAAACGCTGAACTGCTGATTACAAACGTCTTATGATTAAGGTCATGTCGGGCCCTGAGAGCTGACGAACGAAAACACCCAATAGCATTTTGCCACCTCAAGGAACAGATCCATTTGTATAGTATTTTCTTCCAGCATAGCCTGCCACAATTTTAAACAGCAAACGGAATCGCCAATCTACCATGTTATGATTGATGGACGGAACTTTTCCGACATGATCGACATCAGGACCTATCGTGGCGCTAACATCGACTATGACCACCACCTGGTGATAGTCATAATGTGCCCAAACATATTCATCATTATGAATGTACGAAACCGCAGCCGTCATGCAGTCAAACATGCTACCTGAACTGCCTCTATCATCCTGAGACCCTTGAAAAGCCCTGGGATCCCTTAAAGTGTGCTTAAAATCATCTTGAATGCTAAAACTCCCTGGATCCTTCTGAGAATCCCAGAAATGCCTCTGAGATCTCCCGAAACTTCCCTGAAGTCCGGTGAGTCCTCATAAGACTTTCTGAAATGCCTCTGAATTACCCAGAATGCTCACTGAATCCTTCTGAGATATTTTAAAACCCCATGAATTCCTGTGATCCTCTAGCACCACCACATCCTTGCACGCTCAGAACCCCCTGGAATTCTATTGAACCCCGATCAGGCCCCCAAAAACTACCATGACAACATTCTTAAATGCCTCTAAAACCCCCTGAATTGTCTTTTAAGCTCTCTGAAATCGCTCGAAACGATCGTGGGACTTCCTGAAACTCCCTGAACGCTCCTGAAAACCCTAAAACCTTGAAAACCCTAAAACCTTGAAAACCCCTTGAGACACCTGATTCACCATGAAACCTCCTTATGATTGTACATTTCTTGGAAAAGCCCAAAACCCCTGAAGCTCCCTGAAACCTCCATATAGCTCCCCTGTTACCCCGGAACCCCCTTAACACTCATGGATCACCATAGTAAGTCTTGTGAAACCCCAGCTCACGGGAGTTCCAAAGGGGTTTCAAGCCATTTTAGACGATCTTGGGAGGCTTCAAGCAGTTCCAACGGTTAAGAGAGGTGTCCAGGCTTTTCAGGAGGTTTCAAGGATTTCCAAGGGTTTTAGAGGTCAGAGTTTAAGGAAAGAGTTTAAGGAAAGTTAAACTCGACCCCCGGGAAGGGGGAAGGGCTTGGTTTGGTGATATTTTTGGGTGTTTAAATGCATTTTAGTGGACTCAGGACTCATGGTGCTTCAGGAGACGTTTTAAGCCGCTTCAAAGCGTTTAAGGGGATATCAAGAAGTATGTGGTACAAACGAGAACACCAATTCATCTGGAAATAACTTTTACGATCAGGAAAGTTTTCGGTAATTTCAAAGCAGTTTACGAGAAGTTTGTGGGAGTCTCAGAGGCTCAAAGGGATTTCGAGAGGCTTGAAGAGAGTTTCCGGGAGTTTAAGAAGAAGTTCAGGAGAGTTTTTGGGAGGTTTAGATTGTATCGCCGTGGCCGTCATTAAATTTTACGGTTTCGATAGAGCATGAGCTTAGTGTCAATCGATAAATGTATTTGTGAACCCATGACCATCCGCACACAAAGCGTAGGTGTAATCCTCGCGATAACAAGGCCGCGATATTCCTGCTAGTGTTTCACTGGTATTCTAGTGGGTTTCAAGTTGTTTCAAGAATTTCAGTGGCTTTCGAGGGGTTCCAAGGTGCTTCATCGAGGTTCCCGGGGGTAGATTCTGTGAGTTTCATAGGAGTATAAGAAAGGTTTCATGAGGTAGCATAGAGGTTTCAGTTAATGAACAAGTGAAGTTAATAAAACATGCATTTGAGTTCACATTAGTATAAACCTTCTTCGTAATACAGAGCGTTCTCTGCGCTTTTGGTTACACTTGTAGTTTCGATGACCCATAATTAAGGAAGTTCTTGCTCAAACCTCCATTTTGGTAGAATCCATTTAGGTAAAATCTATTTAGGTCCCTTCATGAAGGTAACGTTACCTAAATGGAATTTAATTATATTTAGATCAGTTGGTGTACTAAAGACTAGGGATATAGGGATTGACTATGATCTATCAAGTGATGAGGTCGATGATCAAGTGATAAGGTCTCCAAGAACTCCCTTGAGTAAAGGTCATCGAATCTACGAGAGCTACAAGTTGTATCTACCAAAATATTGAATGAGGTTGATATTCACACAGCCTAAGGCATCTATGTTCTATCAAGTGGTGGGTTCTATGATTGTGTAGATGTATCCGAGGCGTAATAAGGGCTGAAAGTCTCTTTAATAAAGACAAATCAATCAATCAATCGAGGCGTAATCAGAGTCTCTCAAGGCCCCTTACCCGAGCAGAAGAAAATAACAAGTGAATAACATATCAAGGTATTTATTTTGAATACTATCATACCTTGATATGCCCTTCATTAGGTGGTAACAACCCGATCAGAAAGGCATAACAAAATTATAACCGATTAAGTTATTTATTTCAAAGATTTTTCATAACAGAATGAGTTATAAAATTCGCCGATTAGGTGTTAAAATAACAAAAATTATAACTGAAATTGCTCTAGTCATAACATAATTATAACAGATCTTGATACAATTATAACAAGCTTATATCAAAATGAGATATAAAAAATCAATCAAATTATATCACATGTTGTTATAAAGCAGTTATAAATATATTGGGTAAAAATTAAATAGTGTAAAAATTGACTCATTTTTGGGTAATTAATTTTTAGAGTGAAATTTTATTTTTAGTAAAAAGTTACTGGCATCAAAAAACTTCTCCACATAGTATACATAAAACCCAGGGATTCGAACCTACGACGGCTAGAACCTAGAACAGGAGCTCGTCGTTTTTACCAGTGAGGCCATCATAGCACTTGAAGTGAGGGGCGATATATGCTGAAATGGTTCTTCATATTGGTAGCTCCTCTATAAATAGACTCGCTGATCCAACATACCAGAGAGGGAAAGTATGACGTCACCATACCCAGCTATGACGTCACCATGCACGTTACTACAGCCCATTTAGTCCCTCAGCTTCAATGTCGTGTGCGCTCGTTGTGCACTAGAGCCAGCGTTCACTACTTCGGAGTTTGAGCCCACATCGCTGTACCTACGCGAATGGACGTCACACGAAACTGTTTTTAACCTTCCAGGACGCGCGCCATCAAGCAACCGAAACTGCACCGCGCTCGCGCTGTATACGAAAAGCAAGGTTTTCTGGTAGTGTTGTACTTTTCACAACAGCACGCGCGATGAAGGGTTAATACAGTTGATAGCAATTATATCTTCGTGTTATTAACTATGTTGAACAGATTGCTAATGACTTTTAAATAGTGAACTAAGCACTAGTTGCGCCAGCGTTTATTTAATTGTTCAAAGCGGTTTTGGCATGTTTTATTTCATTATTATTAATTAACTAGCTGTACCCGGCAAACTTTGTCTTGCCTACTGCGTTTTTTGACGTTTTAAGTTTCTAGCCAAGACCAAATCCCCGGTCCCCGATATGGAAGATCGACTTTCAAAAACTATCTATTTTTCCATGTTTTATGCCTCATAAACCTTCCTTGGGTGAAAACTAACAGAACAAAACTAAGACGACCAAAATCAGACCTTCCGTTCGCAAGTTATGCGCGGTCCCACGTATGCCACTGCATTTTTATATATATAGATGATATTCCTTCTGCAAAGTTGTTCAGTAGTATTATGGCGCTTAAGTGGTGAATGTTTCAGTAGGAATATCCACCGCAAATTCTTGCTGGAATATTCCCTTGGAGAGGAATTTATGAAGGAATTTTTAAAAAGAGAAAAAAGCATTTCCATGATGAGTCATTGGTGTAATTTGCAAAAGAATTTGTAAAGAAACCTTTTGATATATACTTGAAGTAATTTGTTTTCGAACACAGAGCGTTCAGGAAATCCAAAGGGATATCAAAACACTTCGTTTCGCTGTTGAACTGAATATTTTATTGACTTTAACAAAACAACTACACTTCATTTGCTAGTACATAACTATTTCGATCGGCAAATATGCATACACAGATTATCTATGCGGAAAAAACTGTAGTTAATTGTAGTGATATTTACAACAGAGACTGAGTGACCACATACTAAGAAATTTCGAAGAAATTGGAATTGAATTGAAAAGTTTAACTTTAAAACTAGAACTTAAATAATTACTGAGATCCTTCAGAATTTCTGATGGATTTTCCCTGATTGAGAATCCTTTAAGGAATTTTTGATGCATAGAATGAAGTAATTTGCTAAGAATGTCTTAAAGAATCCCCCTTTTGGATTCTCTGAAGAAAGTCTCTAGGGACGAAATGTATGTTGGATTTTAAACTTAAACCTTGAGGGAAATCCCTATCACGAATCATCTGTATACTGTACATATTCATATTAGTAGTTTAAGCTGAGAGCTCCGACAGATCAAAGGTGACGTAATCTGGTCGGTAAAATATAATTGGTGAATTGGAATGTGTTTTCGTGTTCTATGATCAGAGATGATGGTTCATAGGAGTGGTTTACTTGGGATCTCAACATGTATATGAACTAATCTTCCAACAAATCCTTGGGGCAAAGTTCTTTGAAGAATTCAAGAAGGAGGTCATGGAAAAAGTCATGAAGGAATTGTTGAAGAATTCCTTAGAGGATTACCCGGAAGAATACGTGGAGGAATTTCTTATGGATTTTTTGCAGAAATTCCTGGAGGAAACCTTTGAAAATTATTGGAAAAAATCTCTAGAGGAATTCCTTGGAGGAATTACCATGGGAATATTTAGAGTATTTTTTTTTTGTAGGAATCATCGGAAGCCTTTCTTAAGAAATCTTTGGAGAAGTAGCTGAAGAATTCTCCAACCACAATTTCTAGAGGAACTCTAGGGGAAATCTATTTAAGAACTTTTGGAGAAATATTTAAATATTTGACTGGACGATCGTCAGTAAAATAATTCACGTAGGAATCGTTGAGAAATCTCTCGGAGAGATCTCTGGAAGAACTTCTAGTGAGCTCCCTAGAAGACCTACAAGAGAAATACTTTTATAATTATTATTATTATAATTTATTTTTAACTAAAAATTTGGAAGAAAAAGAAATACTTTTAATATCTCTAGAAATATTCCCTGAAAGTTCTTCGTAGCCATCCATAATAAACATTCAACCTGTAAGACATGTACAAAATCCTGTAAACAAATGTAAACGCCGCAGTTCAATTACATATAACATTTTCCACTTGAGAGCCAACGACTTCTCGACAACTTCGCTGATGAGTGATGATCCGAACTTCCTAGGACAGCAGAATAATGAGATTTAACATATCAATAAGCTAGTAGTAGTGAAATTGTGCATACAATTTTACACCATTAAAGAATTTAAAGAATCATGAACAACTTTGCTGAACATACAAACTGTGCAGGTGATCTGGATCATGATAAGAAACACTTAAAATTACCCAATATTATCACGTAATGGTGGAGTTGCTTACCTTATTTTCCACCTTCCAAAGTCATAAGCTTTCTGTACAAATTTGATGAAGACATGAGCTTTTTTGGTAGTTCATATAATAAAGGATATCAACAATTGTGTATTGTGTATCAATTTACGCACTAAACTTTACCAAAAAATATTGATTAGTTACACATTGCATTTTAAAAATTATTACTGTGTTTGTTATAATGTTGATGTAATGATTATCAAATCACATATTCATTTATTGTAACTGACTTTGTTTTCGTACCGATTCCAACAAATATATCTAAATATAACAAACCTTGATATAGATATCAACCGTTGATATAATTATGTTATGTTTTTGTTATGCCTTTCTGATCGGGAAGAGGTAAAATGACAAAAACGAATACCAAAATTTTGTATAAATAACACCTAGAAAATAACAAGTATTGTTATATCAAAAATGTATGCATACCCAAAATTCAGGTGCTGTATTTATTATCCCAAAGTAATTGAATAACAAACTCAAAACATTTGTTGTTGTTTAATGATTCATTTGTTCGATAACTTCATGGTGCAATGGCAAATCTTGTTCTTCGGTTTTCACTGCTAAACCAACAAATACTACATCCATGCCAAACTCTGCTCAAATACCTCCATCAGTTATTGTGATGTTCTCAAAACATTTCGTAGAATAACGTAGAAATAACTATCTATATATATAAAAATGCAGTGGCATACGTGGGACCGCGCATAACTTGCGAACGGATGGTCCGATTTGGGTGGACTAAGTTTGGTTCTGTTAGTTTTCACCCAAGGAAGGTTTATGAGGCAAAAAACATGGGAAAATTGAGAGATTTTGAAAATCGGGATTTCATGCATTTTGAACGGGGACTTGGGCTTGGCTAGGGACTTGAAACGTCAAAAAACGCAGTAGGCAAGACAAAGTTTGCCGGGGACAGCTAGTTTTAGGTAATAAAGGACATGTTGCTCTTCGCATGGTATTCGCAAGGTATGTCCTTCTGCTCGGGTAAACCCCCCAGAAACCTCCTGAAATGCCCTAAAACGCATTGAAACGCCTTGAAACGATTTGAAACGCTCTTGAACCCCCATGAAAATTCCGTAAAATTCACCTGAGAGCGACTGAAGCCCCTTAAAACACCTCTGAAGCATCCTAGAAGTCCCTGAAACGCATTGGAACGCCTGTGAAACCTCCGGAAAATTTACCTGCGAGTCTCTGAAGCCTCCTTAATACCCCTGGAAACCCCTTGAAATGCCATGAAATGCATTGAAACCACTTTGAAACGCTTCTTAAACCTCCATGAAACCTCCATAAAATTCACCAGCGAGCATCTGCAGCCCCATTAAACCCCTTGCAAACCTCGTGAAACGCCCCGAAAGGCCCTGAACGCATTGTAACCTCTTGAAACGCATTGAAACGGCTCTTGCACTCCCATGAAATCTTCGATAAATTCTCTTGAGATCCTACGGGTGTAACGGTAACTTCTTTCATTACACTAGTTTACAGCATTTTTGAACTCGGTAAGCTGATGATCATTTTTGGTGTAGAATCATGCCCTGAGTTCGAAAACGCGAAGGAAAAAAAATACAGTAGAGCGAAAATTTTTTCGACTTTCCATACAAGGCTGATGATTTAAAATCGATTTTTGTTCTATTTTTAAGCAAAGTCGCTCACTTCAAAAATCTCATTCTCCGTAATCAATGCTCCGATTGAGCTGAAATTTTTACTGTAACTCGCCTACATATGATATGTCAATTAAACGTCGAGAAAGATTTTTTAAGTTGGGTTTTTCTTATTGAAAAAAAAATACATTTCTTCAAAAATTTTTGGAAATTTTGCTAAAATTTAAGAAGATTGTGCCTAAAACTCGCCAATATCTTGAATTTCATCAATCTGACGCAAAACCTGTTTTCAGATGATCGAATGGTATTGTATTCAGCTTTTAATTAATGGAAAAAGATTTGAAATTGGTTGAACAAAACGTGATATATTTGAATTTTAGTAAATAACTTATTTTGAAAAGTTTCAAAACTCGATATTGAGCTAAAACTCAAAAACTGTTCTACTTAAAATTTTTTGAAGGTCGGTTTCGAAATCAGCACTAAATTGTGCTTCAAAAATGTTGGTCGTTGACAGAAGTTCACGACTTTCGTTTTATTTTGTAAACTTGTGTTATAAAAAGCTTCCATTTGTAATCTATCATGTCCAGTAAATCTTTCAATAGGGTTTATAAGATCAGTTCAATAGAGAGTATAAGATCAGTCGGGATATCCTAGGCCATCCAGAATGTTCTTGAGTTCAGATCCTAAAGTCTACAGGTGTAACGATAACTTCTTTCATTATACATAGCTACGATTTGTAATCTATCATGTCTAGTAAGTCTTGAGGAAGTTCAATAGAGAGTATAAGATAAGTCGGAATATCCTAGGTCACCCAAACTGTTCTTGAGTTTAGATCCTAAAGTGTACAGTAGGGCAGTTCAAACTTTAAACATGTCAAAAATTCAAAGCTCCCATATGTTTATTACAATTCTTGGTGCAAAACTAGAGTCCTGTCAAATTGCTGAGGTGGTGATTTAATGGTGGCCCAAAAGCAAAATAAGTTTATATGGGAATTACTATGGAGAATTTTCGAAAAAGGTTCTCCTCGTTGCAGAGCTTCACCACATGGATAAAGTCATAGGGTCAAAGCCGAATTGAATTCTTCAGACCTCAATGATGAATGTTGCCGAAGACCGCAACTCATTTCGACTCACGAGACAGAAGTTATTAATCGATATTCATCCATGCATGCATGAACAGAAGACCACAGCTCGATCGACATGCTGGACACGCAATCATAGTATGCGTGTTACCTTCTTGCACACCTTGAAGGGAATCGTGTATGAAGATGCGCATGCGAGTGAGAATTTGTTTAATAACTTTTTATCCGATTGTCAAAATGAGTTCCGGTCTTCGGCAACATTCATCATTGAGGTCCGAAGAATTCAATTCGGCTTTGACCCTATGACTTTATCCATGGGGTGAAGCTCTACAACGAGGAGAACCTTTTTCGAAAATTCTCCATAGTAATTCCCATATAAACCTATTTTGCTTTTGGGCCACCATTAAATCATCACCGAAATGGCTGAAAATTTGACAGAACTCTAGTTTTGCACCAAGGATTGTAATGAACATATGGGAGCTTTGAATGTTTGACATGTTTAAAGTCTGAACTGCCCTAGTGTACAGGTGTAACGATAACTTCTTTCATTATACAAAACTACGATTTGTAATCTATCATGCCCAGTATGTCTTCTGAAAGTTCAATAGAGAGTATAATATCAGTCGGGATATCCTAGGCCATCCAGAATTTTCCCGAGTTCAGATCCTAAAGTCTACGGGTGTAACGGTAACTTCTTTCATTACAAAAAGCTTCCATTTGTAATCTATCATGCCCAGTACGTGTTCTGAAAGTTCAATGGACATCATAAGATAAGCTGGGGCCATTCAAACTTTTCTTGTGTTTAATATCTAAGTGTGTATCAGAAGCTATGGTCTCCGGAGTAGTGTTGTTGATCTGGAATATCTTAAAACTATTTTGAAATGACTTATTATATGCCAGGGGGATTACATGAGAATAATTACTACTACGCAGATATGACAGTTGATACGATTGTAGATCTGATGTACTGAACTCCAAGGAAGTTTGGCTGACCTGAAATATCCCTATATTGTCTCTAAATGACATTTGAGATTTCCAGAGCTTCACGGATACAAGCAGATTATGCAATAGTATAATTTGTTTGTAAAAACACATGAAGTTACTTTTGTAGATTTTAAGGACATCATTATAGAACAGTTTGGACGACCCTGAATATCCAAAAGGGTTATAATAAGCTAGTAGACTTCAGTTTGCTCCAGTAACCACGGTTAGTTATGCAGCGTTACTCAGTATAACAGATATGGCTACTGTTACGATTGTAGACCTGAAGTTCTGAACTCTAAGGTAGTTTGGCTGACCTGAAACATTACTATATTGTCTCTAAATGGCATTTGAAATTTCATGGGCTTCACTGATCCCAACAGATTATGCAATAATATTATTTATGGCGAAAACACATAAAGTTATTCTTGTAGATGTGAAGGACTGCATTATAGAACAGTTTGGACGACCCCGAATGTCCCAAAGGGTTATTATAAACTGGTAGACTTCAGATTGCTCCAGTAACCGCGGTAGATTATGCTTCGTTACTGAGTAAAACAGATATAGCTACTGTTACGAGTGTAGACCTGAAGTTCTGAACTTCAAGGTAGTTTGGCTGACCTGGAATATCCCTTTTGTGTCTCTAAGAGACATTTGAGATTTTATGAGCTTCACCTGGGATTCGTGATTATGCAATACTATTATTTATGATGAAAACACATGAAGTTATTTTTGTAGATTTGAAGGATTTCATCATAAAACAGTTTGGACGACCCTGAATGTCCCAAAGAGTTATAACAAGCTAGTAGACTTCAGATTACTCCAGTAACCACGGCTAATTATGCCGAACTTGCCGACTTTGCCGAAGACATTTCTATGTTGGGGCCATATATGACCCCTACGGCTCCAAAGGGTTAAAACACCCTCTGAAGCCTCCTGAAACGCATTGAAACGCCTTGAAACGCTGCGAAACGCCTTTGAAACCTCCGTGAAAATCACCTGTGTGCCTCAGAATCCCACTGAAACTCCCCTGAAACCTACTGAAACGCATTGAAACGCCTTGAAACGTCTCTTAAACCCCCATGAAATCTTCATGAAATTTCACCTTCGAGAAACTGAAGCCCCCTCAAACCCCCCGGAAACCTCCTGAAACGCCTTGAAACGCTCTGAAACGCCTTGAAACGCTTTGAAACGCCTTGAAACGAATTGGAACGCTTTGATGGCATTTGATTGAATCGAATTCAAATATTCTTAAGGGAGTTTGAGAGGGGCTTCAAGGCATTTCAATTCGCTTTAACCCTTTCAGGACGGTTGGGTCATTTGCACCTCGCTGACGCGTTCTACGGTGGCGAGGTTGGTGCAAAAAGTCGTCCCGAAGGGGTTAAAAGGTATCAGGGAGCTCCGTAAGGCACGAGCAGTTGGACTTGAAGGGAGTTCCCGAGAGTTCCACGGAGTTTCATGTAACAGAAAGCGGTTCAATAAGAGTTTCTGGGGATGCCATGAAAGTTCGAGACGGTTTAAAAGACGTATCAAATCGGTTCAGAGACTTTCGAGGGTATCTGGTGGTTACCGCGGGGTTCATGTGGCTTTCAGGGTGTTTCAGGAGATCCGAAGGTTTATGATAAATTATTGCGAGTCTCACACAGGAGTTCCAAAGGGATTTCAAGCCGTTTTAGTTGATCTTGGGAAGCAGTTCCAAGGGTAAAGTGAGGTTTCCAGGCTTTTCAGGAGGTTTAAAGGATTTCCGAGGGGTTTTAGTGGCCATAAAAAGGCTTCGGCAGAGTTTATGGAAAGTTAACGAGACCCCGGCAAAGGAGAAGGGCTTGTTTTTTTTTTTTTTTTGATATTTTAGGGTGTTTCAAGGCAGTGGATTCAGGATTCATGGTGCCTTAGGAGATTCCCAGAGGGTTTAAGGGGGTTCCCGGTGCGGTGGTTTAAGAGAAGTTCCTTGGTGTTTCAAGAATGTTTTAAAGGGTTGTCAGAGCATCTCAGGGGAGTTTTGAAGGGTTTCCAAGGTGATACGTGAGAGTTTATGACACGTCTCTGGCGGACTGAGTTAGGTTTCTGAGAGGTTTTAAGATGCTTCAAATCATTTCAGGGGATGTCAGGGGCTTCATTGGGGTCCCAAAGCATTAAGATATGTTGCTGTGAATTTCAAGGGCGATTGAGAGGGGTTTCAAGATGGTTCAAAGTGGAGATGAACCAGCCTCGGGCTGAAAATCTCCCTAATAAAGCTAATAATAATGGTTCAAAGTGTTTAAAGATAAAGATCTTGGGATCACCGTTCAACATTACTCCAACATCAAAAGTAGTAAAGTTCTGAGTGCAGTTTTTTTCTCTCACTTCAAACATCCTTAAAACGAAAAGAGGTTATCGTCAGTTGGTGCCAAGAGTCGACCATGCCTGGATTCTAACGAGCTTGTCCTCAATGGGTTTCAACCCGACTAGAAAATTATATCAAGTTTATATCATATTATGTTATGATGTTATAATATTTTTCTTTAACTTATTATGTTATAAACTAGATGCAGGATGATGTTAAAATAACTAAAATTGGAACAAAAAGAACACTGGTCTAATCAAGATAATAACCTATTTAGTTATAATCAGATCAAAATTATAACAAAATGTGACATGAATTTTAGCCTCAAGATTACTAGTTTCTATCAAAATTTGATACAATGTTGTAACATTATTTTCCAAATGTCGAAGACTCGAAACTAAATTATAATACAATGAGTTATCAAACAACATTTATAACATAATGTGATATAATTGAGTTATAGTATTTTTAGTTCACCAAGGATGTTGAACATGATTATATCACAATGAGTTATAAATATCATGGTTTGTTAAAATTATGTTAAGTTTTTATTATAATTTTCTAGTCGGGAAGGGATTCCAAAAGGCCTCCAGGAGACTCCAGGAGATATGAAGAAGTTAGCGGCATAGGTACCGGGTGATTTCAGAGCATTTTATGGTACTTCAGTGGGTTGTAGGGGGCTCCGGAGGCTCCAGGGGGCGTAAGAGAAATTTGCGGGAGTTTCAGATGGGTTTTAAGCCGTTTTTGGAGATTGTAAGGAACAGTACGAGAGTTTGAGAAAAATGTATAGAGCCATTGAGAGAATTGAGAGAGTTTCAGAAAGGTTTTAAAAGAGAATCCAGGCATTCCAAGGTATTTCAGGAGGTTTAGAAAGGGTTGCAAGACGTTTGAAGGATTTTCAAGGCCTGATAATTACGCTCATTGATAGGCTCCTAATATGCACACAACAAATTTACCTAACCGCAACTACTGTAAACTTCAGTTTTCTGTTTCCAAATTACATTTGTATTGGAAACTACCAATTCGACATGGAATAGCTTTCAACCTTCATATAACCATGAACGAGGGTGCATCGGCTGCAGTCAGTGACGGCCTGGCGTGTTGGTTACAGCTTCAATAAAACCACGGTGCCAAACAATCGATGGAGCTCTATTTGGACATTATGTTGTTCAACCAGCAGCGCAACGGAAGAGAAGTCGCGCAGCGAGGGAAAATCCAGAACGCGTTTTCCACAATGTAGCAACGTGCGCGATTACACAAACAGTGCAGTGGCCTGAAGAACAACATCCAGCCAGAAGCCGGGCAGCATCAACAGCGAGTGCCGAAAATCGCACCGAACAAGTTCACAGTTGAAGCATTTAATTATTGTCTCGTTCGTTTTACATTTTATGGATTTCAACTATTTCGACCCTCCTGCCGCCCGCTCAGAGGTCCCCCGGACCGAGCAATAGTCTTGTTGTAAGCGCTTCAACACGAATAAATTGTTTTCGGTTTTTTGTTCCCCAGCGAGCAATGGTTAGTACTCCATTTGGAATGAAATTACGTCGTTTGGTTAGTCGGTGATTGCGTGCGGGAGGAGGTACGGACGATGGAAGGGCATTCCCGACAGAGGAGACATACCAGGACTTTATCATGATTCCAACATCTTGAGCATTATATTTGTTGCCACAATAGAACAGAACATTTGACTACAAATTTGTGTAACATAATCCAAAACAATATACTGAACATCTGAACTGAAGAAGAACCAATTGAAACTTGTTCTCCCTTTCTGCTCGGGATCAGAGCGGTGTTCTCTGTGCTCATTCGGGTAACAATATTGGATCGTTAAAGTTGCTCTTGGAATGGGCCATCATGATTTGCTATTACTGATTATTATTGCAAGCCCTTAGTGCCAGAATTTAGATAATTTCCAAAAGGGCTCTTTGTACTTTGGTTGATTCGTGTTCTGCTCCCGCCGAGCCATTCCCCTCGGAATGCGAGCTAATTTAAGCTTCACTTCAAGTTGAAAACTTTCTTCAATTTTGGCCCAATTCTCCGGTGGGATGTTTTGGGTTAGCCGCTACTCTGAAGGTTGTGAATTGTGGTTAGCGATCAGTGACACTCCCCTCCAGTAAAGTAAATAAATCGTTCGGCGTCATCCTGGATGGACGACTAAACTCATTTGGTAACCAACTTGAGTGGGTCAGTCCGGATCGTTCGTCCGAACGTCCACCAGACGGATATTACCACCGGCCGACTGGACCAGTCCTCCACCGCAGTAGTTGGTGGTGTGCGACTGTGGGCAAAGTTTTATTGGATTTTTAATTTTAATTATAACTATGCAAATTTCAAATAGGGTCCGGGAGGGACGGTTGCTGCTTTTAGCGGTAGGTACCACAATCGGGGCCCTTGGTTCCACATGATGCGATGATGGTCGGGATTACAGGTCTGAATTTTTCATTGCCAAAATGGCATTAAAATTGGGAGAGTTTGTTGTTTCACATGTGGTAAACCTTTGGCAATGAAAAAGGGCTTATTGCTGTTTAATGACAGTGTATACCTTTGTGTAACTCTGCTCGTTTGTTTCTATTGAACAACTGCACTCACGAGCTTAAGTACACACAGTATTGTGAATATTTCATTTTTTTCGTCTCTGAAACCTTCTTATTGTACACTTATGAAGATAAGAAAATCGCCTATGCAATTTATTTTTCTAAATAACTAGCACCCTCATATGCACCTCTGCTTTTTTCCAATAAAAAAGTTTGCTTCTCCATACTGTAAGAAACATGTTTTTCTGAACACTGATACATTTTTATTACGCCTCCCTAGATAGTATAGCGTTATCTGTGATTTTTTTACCACCAGCGGTGGCCACCAGACCACCAAGCCCGTCATCTATTTTCTCATTCACTCTCGTACACAAACACGAGAAAGATAAAAGAGGAAACACTTTTCCCCTCTTTTATCTCGTTCTTTCTTGTGTTTATCGAAGAGATTGAGCTAGAAGAAAGAAAGAGCTGCGCATGCTAGAGATTCCCTTAGAAAATCCTTAAAATATTTCCTACAAGCCTACACAGAAGTTCTACCGGTGGGCTTTCAGAAAATCTTCCAATTTTTTTAAAGGTAGGCTAGTTCGTTTCAGAACCAACAGCTTTACTGTCCTTTCGAAGGAAGATCCCACATTTTTTTAGATTGTCGGGAGTGGGATTCGATTCCAGTACCGCGATGTCCAATTCCATAAGAAGTTTCTTCAGAAATTTCTTAAAGAATTACTTCAAAAATTTCTCCACGAATTTCTTCAGAAATTCCGTTAACAATTTTTTTTTTCAGAAATTTGTCCATTTTTAATTAATTAATTAATTCCTCCATAATATTTCTAATTATTCCAAAAACTCTTTTAAAAATTTCTCCTGGGAATCATTAAAATCATTCTTCACAAATTACATTGGAACTTATTTCGAGTTTTTTTTTTTTTAATTTTTCAAAAAAAATCTCTCAGAAATTCTTTTAGGGATTCCATCAATAATATTTCCAAAGATTCTTCTCAAATTTCTCTCAGAAATTCCTACACGGATTCTTCATAAAAATCTTCCAATGATTCATTCAGAAATTTTCATCAGAAAAGGTTTTTGAAATCGCTTCGTTTACAAGCATAGTGGAACTTTTGTTTTATCTTAAAGAACAATGTTTTTGCTAATTCATCTCGACACCCATAGTTTTACTTTCTGTGGAAGATACTGATCACCTGGCAACACTGACCTCAGATGACAGACCGGACTCGACATCATTGTAGAACGTCACGGTGACAGACGTTTGACATACAGTAAGACACACACTATCTACACGACACGAAACGATAACAAATTGATTGTAAAACACGTACTATTGAATTCATACCACACGTGACAAACGAAGAATTAGTTTATTGAATTATACACATATTTTGCCCATTATACAAAAAATTTACTTTGTAAGTACATTACCCTAAACTTCATGCAAATTTAATAAATAAAACACTCATTACTACAGGACAGTGACAAAGTTGCAGGACAAGTTTGACACGGACAGTATATTACAAAAAGGACTGTAAGTAAACTAGACAGTAATACGACTGTTCAGACAGATCATGTTCCAAAAATTCATTTCAAAAATTCCTCGTTACCATTTGAAGTTTCTCAAATCATTCCATCAGATATTATCAAAATCTTGCTTTGAAGTTCATCCAGAGATTCCTTCAACAATTCCACATGTGGTGCCCTGGAAATTGAACAAAAATATCTTGCATGAGCTTCTTCATGAATTTCTGCATGACTTTTTTTTTCTTCAGAGAAATTTCTCCAGAATATCATTTGGATAATCATAAACAGATGCGTTTAAAAATTCTTCCAGCGATTCCATCGGAAATATTTCCAAAGCTTCCTGGACAAATTCTCTAACGAATGTCCTTGGCGTGAGTCATGTGCTCCATCAATCAGCCCAGGTCCATTTGATTTCCAGTAGAGATTTCCAGAAATTTCACGAAGCTTTCTTGTAAGAGATCTTGCATGGATTGCTTCAATAGTTGGGGGTTTCACCAGGAGTTCCCAAGAATTCCTGCAGAAATTGGTGAAAATTTCTCCAGGAGTTCCCTGGGAATTGCACATGTAGTTTCCGGGAATTTTTCCAGGAGTTCCCCGGAAATTCCTCCAGAGTTCTTCGGGAATTCTTCCAGGGTTTCTGCGGAAATTTCTCTAGGATGTCTCTGCAAACTCCTTGGGAATTTCTCCAGAAGTTAGACGGGAATTTCTCCCGGAGATTCTCGAGGGTTTCTCCAGGAGTTCACCGGGAAATTCTACAAGAGTTCCTTCAAAAATTGCTCGGTAATTCCTCCAGAAGTTCTCTGAGAATTGTACCAAACGTTCCTTGGGAATTCCCCCAAGAATTCCTCACAAATTTCTACAGGAGTTCTTTGGGAATTTTAAAAGGATTTCCTCAGTAATATTTGTATTGGTCCTCGAGAATTGTTCTACCTGTATCCCGGAAACTTCTTCAAGAGTTCCACGGGAATTTCTTCAGGAGTTTTTTTTTTTTTTTTATCTTTATTAACGAGATTTTTAACCCTAGGCTAGTTCATCTCGGGACCCACGCTTTACTTCCCTTCTGAAGGAAGAACTCACATTTTGTGAGTCTGTCGGGAGTGGGATTCGATCCCAGGTCCTCGGCGTGATAGTCAAGTGTTCTAACCATCACACCAGGTCCGCTCCACTTCTTCAGGAGTTCTTGAGAAATACCACAAGAATCTTCCAGGGAATTCCACCAGGAAATCCCCGAGTACTCCTCTGGAAGTTTCTCGGGCATTCCAGTAGTTCCCAGGGAATTTCAACAAAAAATCCCAAATATTTATCCAGCAATTCATAAGAAATTAATCCAGAAGTTCCTTGGGAATTCCTTCAGACGTTCCTTTGGACATCTTCCTGGAGCTCCCCAGAAATTATTATAGGAGTTCTCATCCGGAAATTTCCTAATAATTCTGCCAGGAGTTTCTGGACAATTTCTCCAGGAGCTCACCGAAAATTTCTCTTGGAGGATTTCCGGGGATCTCCTGGGGGAATTCCTGGAAATATTCTGGAGGAATTCCCCAGGAACTTCTGGAAGAACTTCCAGAGAACTAATGAAGATATTCCTGAGGAACTCCCGGAGGAGTTTTCGAGAAACTCTTGGAAAAATTCTCGAAGAATTCTCAAGGAAAACCTGAAGAAATTCTCGAGGAACTCCTGAAGGAATTCCTGGAGGATTTCCCTAGGAACTCCTGGAGGATTTCCCGAGGAACTCCTGGAGGATTTCCCGAGGAACTCCTGGAGGATTTCCCGAGGAACTCCTGGAGGATTTCCCGAGGAACTCCTGAAGGATTTCCCGAGGAACTCCTGGAGGATTTCCCGAGGAACTCCTGGAGGATTTCCCGAGGAACTCCTGGAGGATTTCCCGAGGAACTCCTGGAGGATTTCCCGAGGAACTCCTGGAGGATTTCCCGAGGAACTCCTGGAGGATTTCCCGAGGAACTCCTGGAGGATTTCCCGAGGAACTCCTGGAGGATTTCCCGAGGAACTCCTGGAGGATTTCCCGAGGAACTCCTGGAGGATTTCCCGAGGAACTCCTGGAGGATTTCCCGAGGAACTCCTGGAGGATTTCCCGAGGAACTCCTGGAGGATTTCCCGAGGAACTCCTGGAGGATTTCCCGAGGAACTCCTGGAGGATTTCCCGAGGAACTCCTGGAGGATTTCCCGAGGAACTCCTGGAGGATTTCCCGAGGAACTCCTGGAGGATTTCCCGAGGAACTCCTGGAGGATTTCCCGAGGAACTCCTGGAGGATTTCCCGAGGAACTCCTGGAGGATTTCCCGAGGAACTCC
This sequence comes from Aedes albopictus, assembly GCF_035046485.1. NCBI lineage: Eukaryota > Metazoa > Arthropoda > Insecta > Diptera > Culicidae > Aedes > Aedes albopictus. The sequence goes on along the minus strand of NC_085136.1, from coordinate 285,384,739 downwards.
TGGAGGATTTCCCGAGGAACTCCTGGAGGATTTCCCGAGGAACTCCTGGAGGATTTCCCGAGGAACTCCTGGAGGATTTCCCGAGGAACTCCTGGAGGATTTCCCGAGGAACTCCTGGAGGATTTCCCGAGGAACTCCTGGAGGATTTCCCAAGGAACTCCTGGAGGATTTCCCGAGGAACTCCTGGAGGATTTCCCGAGGAACTCCTGGAGGATTTCCCGAGGAACTCCTGGAGGATTTCCCGAGGAACTCCTGGAGGATTTCCCGAGGAACTCCTGGAGGATTTCCCGAGGAACTCCTGGAGGATTTCCCGAGGAACTCCTGGAGGATTTCCCGAGGAACTCCTGGAGGATTTCCCGAGGAACTCCTGGAGGATTTCCCGAGGAACTCCTGGAGGATTTCCCGAGGAACTCCTGGAGGATTTCCCGAGGAACTCCTGGAGGATTTCCCGAGGAACTCCTGGAGGATTTCCCGAGGAACTCCTGGAGGATTTCCCGAGGAACTCCTGGAGGATTTCCCGAGGAAATCCTGGAGGAATTCTCGAAGAACTTCTCGAGGATTTCCCGAGGAACTCCTGGAGGATTTCCCGAGGAACTCCTGGAGGATTTCCCGAGGAACTCCTGGAGGATTTCCCGAGGAACTCCTGGAGGATTTCCCGAGGAACTCCTGGAGGATTTCCCGAGGAACTCCTGGAGGATTTCCCGAGGAACTCCTGGAGGATTTCCCGAGGAACTCCTGGAGGATTTCCCGAGGAACTCCTGGAGGATTTCCCGAGGAACTCCTGGAGGATTTCCCGAGGAACTCCTGGAGGATTTCCCGAGGAACTCCTGGAGGATTTCCCGAGGAACTCCTGGAGGATTTCCCGAGGAACTCCTGGAGGATTTCCCGAGGAACTCCTGGAGGATTTCCCGAGGAACTCCTGGAGGATTTCCCGAGGAACTCCTGGAGGATTTCCCGAGGAAATCCTGGAGGAATTCTCGAAGAACTTCTCGAGGATTTCCCGAGGAACTCCTGGAGGATTTCCCGAGGAACTCCTGGAGGATTTCCCGAGGAACTCCTGGAGGATTTCCCGAGGAACTCCTGGAGGATTTCCCGAGGAACTCCTGGAGGATTTCCCGAGGAACTCCTGGAGGATTTCCCGAGGAACTCCAAGATGATTTCCCGAGGAACTCCTGGGGGATTTCCCGAGGAACTCCTGGGGGATTTCCCGAGGTACTCCTGGGGGATTTCCCGAGGAACTCCTGGGGGATTTCCCGAGGAACTCCTGGAGGATTTCCCGAGGAACTCCTGGAGGATTTCCCGAGGAACTCCTGGAGGATTTTCTGAGGAACTCCTGGGAGATTTCCCGAGGAACTCCTGGAGGATTTCCCGAGGATCTCCTGGACGATTTCCCGAGGAACTCCTGGAGGATTTCCCGAGGAACTCCTGGAGGATTTCCCGAGGAACTCCTGGAGGATTTCCCGAGAAACTCCTGGAGGATTCCACGAGGAACTCCTGGGGGATTTCCCGAGGAACTCCTGGATGATTTCCCGAGGAACTCCAAGATGATTTCCCGAGGAACTCCTGGGGGATTTCCCGAGGAACTCCTGGGGGATTTCCCGAGGAACTCCTGGGGGATTTCCCGAGGAACTCCTGGGGGATTTCCCGAGGAACTCCAAGATGATTTCCCGAGGAACTCCTGGGGGATTTCCCGAGGAACTCCTGGAGGATTTCCCGAGGAACTCTTGGGGGATTTCCCGAGGAACTCCTGGAGGATTTCCCGAAGAACTCCTGGAGGATTTCCCGAGGAACTCCTGGAGAATTTCCCGAGGAACTCCTGGAGGATTTCCCGAGGAACTCCTGGAGGATTTCCCGAGGAACTCCAGGAGGATTTCCCGAGGAGCTCCTGGAGGATTTCCAGAGGAACTCCTGGAGGATTTCCCGAGGAACTCCTAGGGGAATTCCCGAGGAACTCCTGGAGGATTTCCCGAGGAACTCCTGGGGGATTTCCCGAGGAACTCCTGGGGGATTTCCCGAGGAACTCCTGGGGGATTTCCCGAGGAACTCCTGGGGGATTTCCCGAGGAACTCCTGGGGGATTTCCCGAGGAACTCCTGGGGGATTTCCCGAGGAACTCCTGGGGGATTTCCCGAGGAACTCCTGGGGGATTTCCCGAGGAACTCCTGGGGGATTTCCCGAGGAACTCCTGGGGGATTTCCCGAGGAACTCCTGGGGGATTTTCCGAGGAACTCCTGGGGAATTTCCTGAGGAACTCCTGGGGGATTTCCCGAGGAACTCCTGGAGGATTTCCCGAGGAACTCCTGGGGGATTTCCCGAGGAACTCCTGGAGGATTTCCCGAGGAAATCCAGGGGGATTTCCCGAGGAACTGCTGGAGGATTTCCCGAGGAACTCCTGGGGGATTTCCCGAGGAACTCCTGGAGGATTTCCCGAGGAACTCCTGGAGGATTTCCGGGGAACTTCTTGAGGGATTTCTGGCTAACTTCTACAGAAATTCTTAAGAAATTTCTGAATGAACTTTTGGAGAAATTTTCGAGTAACTGTTAGAATAATGTCTGAGAAACTGTTGGAGATATTACTGAGAAACTCTTGTTGAATTTCCCGAAGAACTCCTGGAGACTCCCAAGGAATACTCCTTCAGAAACTCCCAAGTAACTTTTGTAGATATTCACGGAAAACTCCTGGAGAAATTCTCGAGAAACTGCAGGAGAAATTGATGAAGAACTTCTAGAGAAATTGCCGAAGAAATCCTAAAGAATTTCTTGAACTCCTGGTAGATTTTCCAAGGGATTTCTGGAAGGATTTCAGCAAAATTTTTGAAGGAACTACCGGGGAACTTCTGGAGAAATTCTCGAGGAACTCCTGGAGATATTCTAGAGAAAAAACTCCGGAGTATCTCCTGGAGGAATACCCGAAGAACTCCAGGAAAAAATCTTAAAGAACTGGAGAAATTCCCGGGGAACTCCTAGAGAAATTGCCAAGGAATTCCCAGAGAAATTCCTGAGAAGGATTTCCGGAGAACTGTAGGAAGGACTTCCGGAGAGCTACTGGAAGAATTTTCGGGGAACTGCAGGAAGGATTTCCGGGTAACTACTGGAAGGATTTCCTGGGAACTACAGGAAGGATTTCCGGGGAACTGCTGGAAGGATTTCCTGGGATCTGCAGGAAAGATTTCCGGGGAACTGAAGGAAGGATTCCCGGAGAACTGAAGGAAGGATTTCCGCTGAGCTACTGGAAGAATTTGCAAGGAACTACTGGAAGGATATCCTGGGAACTGCTGGAAGGATTTCCGGGAAACTGCAGGTAGGATTTCCTGGGAACTGCAGGAAGGATGTCCGAGGAACTGATGGAAGGATTTCCGGGGAACTGCTGGAAGGATTTCCGGTGAACTGCTGGAAGGATTACCGGGGATCTGCTGGAGGGATTTCCGGCGAACTGCTGGAAGGATTTCCAGGGAACTGCTGCAGGGATTTCCGGGGAACTGCTGGAGGGATTTCCGGGGAACTGCTGGAAGGATTTCCGGAGAACTGCTGGAAGGATTACCGGGGATCTGCTGGAGGGATTTCCGGCGAACTGCTGGAAGGATTTCCAGGGAACTGCTGGAGGGATTTCCGGTGAACTGCTGGAAGGATTTCCTGGGAAATGCTGGAAGGATTTCCGGGGAACTGCTGGAAGGATATTCTGGGATGTTCTGGAAGGATTTCCGGGGAACTGCTGGAAGAATTTCCGGGGATCTGCTGGAAGGATTTCCGGGGAACTGCTGGAAGGATATTCTGGGATGTTCTGGAAGGATTTCCGGGGAACTGCTGTAAGGATTTCCGGGGATCTGCTGGAACGATTTCCAGGGAATTGCAGGAGGGATTTCCGGAGATCTGCTGGAAGGGTTTCCTGGGAAATGCTGAAAGGATTTCCGGGGAACCGCTGGAAGGATTTCCGGGGAACTGCTGGAGGGATTTCCGGCGAACTGATGGAAGGATTTCCGGAGAACTGCTGTAAGGATTTCCATGGAACTGCAGGGTGGATCTCCTGAGAACTAAAGGATTCCGGGTAACTGCTGGGAGAATTTGCAGGGAACTGCAGGAAGGATATCCGGGGAGCTGCTGGAAGGAATTCCGGGGAACTGCTGGAAGGATTTCCTGGTAACTGCTGGAAGGATTTCCAGGGAACTGCTGGAAGGATTTCCGGGGAACTGCAGGAAGGATTTCCTGAACACTTAAGGAAGGATTTCCGGAGAGCTGCTAGAAGAATTTGCAGGGAACTGCTGGAAAGATATCCGGGAAACTGCTGGATTGATTTGAACTGCTGCAAGGATTTCCGGAGAACAGCAGGAAGAATTTCATGGGAACTCCTGGGAGGATTTCCTGGGAACTCCTGGGAGGATTTCCGGGGCACTCCAGGAAGGATTTCCGAGGAACTCCTGATGGAATTCCCGAAGAGCTCCTGGATAAATTCTCAAAAATCTTATGGAAGAATTCCCGGAAAACTTATGGGGAATTTCTGAAACGCTCCTGGAGGAATTTCTAGAAACTCCTGGAGGAATTCCCGGGAATGTCCTGGAGGAAGGCCCGGTGGTCTCTTGGATGAATTTTCGGGGGTCTTCTGGAGGAATTTCCGCTGAACTCCTGGATGAGTTCCTAGGAAACTAATAGAGGAATCCCTTGAATTAAACTCCTGGAGGAATTGTAGAGCAATTTCTGTGGAACTCCAAGAGGATTCGCCAATGAACTCCTGGCGGGATTCCCGAGGAACTCTTGTAGAGATTCTCTGGGAACACCTGGAGAGATTTCCGTGGTACTCCTGGACCAATTCCCAAAGCTCTTCTGAAAGAATTTTCGAGAAATACATATTGATCTGTTGAAAGAATTCCTATTAAAACGCTTGATTAATTACCCGGGGAGTTCTTGAAGAAATTCTTAAGAAATTGGTGGAGAACTCATGAGAAAACGCCCGTGAAGCTTTGCTAGAGGGACTTCCGGTGAATTCCCGGAGGTATACCAGGGAAACTCATGAAAGAATTATCTGGATTTATTGGGAAAAAATATCTGGAAACTTCTGAGAAACACCTGCAGGAACAGTTGGGGAACTCCTGTAGGAATTTCCGAGGAATTACTGGTGGAATTCTTGAGGTGCTTCTGGTCTCAGGAGGAATTTCCGGTGATTTCCTGTGGAACTTGTGGAAATATTCCCGATGAAATTCTGGACCAAGAAAATCCTGGAGCAATTCTGCCACAAATGGTACAGGAATTCTTGGCGAGTTTCTAAAGGATTTCCGATTTATTCACGGATAAATAGCGGAGGGGTTTCCGGGAAATTCTCGGAGGAATTCCCGTTGATTTCTGGAGGAATTCCCGTGGGAAATCCTAGAAAACTCGCTGGGAACTCCAGTAGAAAATCTCGGGCACTACTGGAGAAATTAGCTGAGAATTCCTGAAGCAATGCTGGAATAATGCATGAAGGGTACCTACACTAATTCTCGGGGAACTCCAGGAGGATTTCCCGGTGAACTTGAAAACATCTAGGGAAGCTCCTTGAGGTATTCCTACAAATGCAATCATGTTACGGAATGTTCAGTAGATCTAATGGAATGCCGCCAGAGTTTCCTCATCGAAGTAATTTCAGAAAAAATCCTGAAGAAATCGTCTTATAAAACTCTTGGAGGATTTTCTGAAATTACTCCTGATCTGTGGATGTATTTCTGAAGGAATTCCGATAGGGCTACATGTAGAAACGCCTAGATAAGTTTTGGCAAAAATCTCTGCGAAAAACTCTTGAGATATTTCCAAAGAAGTTATTTTCAGAGGAAATGCTGAAAAAAACTTTGGGAATATATTCAAGAATATCCGAAACAAATCCTGAAGGAATCTTCGATGAACGTATGAATACTCAGGGGATAGACAAGATGATCGGGACAGGTGGACATTTTTACTTTTCAAAAAAAAAATGGTCAACTAGCTTTGACTTTTCGAAAAGTGCATCAAAAATTCTCAAATTTTTACTTTTAATTGGTCAACTTTCCTAAAATTTTTCTAACTTCATGTAGAATAGCCGAATCTTTCCCAAATTTGGAAGTGAACATTTGAGAATTTTTGCTGCCCTTTTCTAAAAGTTACAGTTGACCATTTTTTGGAAGGTGAAAATTTTGCCTGTCCCGATAATGTTGTATATCCCCTGTATGAGGGAATCTCTGAAAGATTTTCTGTACAAACCACTGGAAGAATTCGTAAAGGAATCTTTAAAAGAAGAATTTCAAGGAAACTTTTAAAAGTAATCCTTGCCCTAGTTTTGAATAGAATCCATTGAAATCTAACCAAAAAAGTTATTAGAGATATCCATAAAGAGATATCTAAAGGAAGGTTGGGTAAAATTTCAGCCAGAATCTTGTCTGGATGGAGTAACCGCTGGAAGAGTTTCTGAAAGAAACTTTAGTAGAATTAATACCAAATTTTTGAAGTGAACTCTGAAGACATGGACCAATTTCGCAAGGAATTCATAATTACTCCTTAAAGGAATCCTTGAAAAAAAAATCTGGAGGAATATCCAAGATTTTTTTTTTTGGGAAACCTTGAAAGAACTTCTGAAAGCGTCTGTGGAAGATTTCTCAAAAAAAAAAACTTGGAAGAATTCTGAATATTTGATTTTTTAAGGGATCCTTAAAACCTTAATTTCTGAAGAAATCCGGGGATGATTTCCTGCACGAATTCTCGTACAAATCTCTGAAGGTATTTGTGGAATAATATCTGAGAAATCCCGTGGCTTCTGAACTTAAGGTGTTCTTCAATTAATTGCTGCATCATCCTCTAAAATTTATTCTGAGGGAAATTCCAGAGAAATTTTTGAATCAATTCCTACAGGATGACCTAAAAATTTCCCAAAAGAATCAGTAGAAGACTTATTGGAAACACTTCCTGAAGGATTGTCTAAAGGAATCCACGGAGAAATTTCGGATGAAATATTTAAAATATGTGCAATAAAGGAACTCTCTAAACAATTTCTGTGGTAACCTCTAAAAAACTACGAAAAATTTAATCACGAATTTTCTAAAGGAATCCCTGAAAGAATTACTGAAGGGATTCTCAGAGAAATCTTCAAGGACATCCCTGGCAAAAGTTTTTGAAAATTTTCTTGAAGATTTTTCGAGAATTCACTGGTGAACATTTTGAAGATATTGAACATGGACTTTTTTTTAATCCTTCGATAAATTTCTAGAAAAATCCCTTAGCAGAGATTCGTGTATATTTTATTTTGTATTTCGAAGGAAAAAAATATGAAACGTAAGGAGACACAGGGGCATATTTCAATTCTTGAGAAATTCGCGATATATTACATGCAAATTGTCCATGAATACCCAGAAACTAAATTGAGCTTTTACAATCAGCAATCTTGCATCGATTACATTTTAACCTTTTTCCGACGTTCCGGTGCGTGGAGTGGATCTTCTTCAGGGTTCGATTTCTAATGTTTTGTTGTTGTATAACTTGATGATTTAAAAACCGACCCTTGACGAAGGTTCACTCCCCAGACCGAAACGTTGGCAATGTTCTAAAACTTATAGATGCCAGTTTGTGGACTGTAAAATCCGAATCACACTCTTGGCAAACCCAAAACCAGGTAAAACCTTGTGGTGATGCAAGCATAGTAGGGTAAAGCGCCAATTATTACACCCTGTGCATTTCATATGGGGTGTGCAACTATTGGCGATTTATCCTAGTAGTGAATGTTATGTTAAAATGATTTGCAGGAGGTTCAAATTGTACATACCTAAATAATGTTTCACACAGGATGGATACGCAAGCTGACCCCAATTTGCACCCGTTCAAGCATGCCACGAAAATCCTCTAGCTAACAACTCCGTATTTCAAGTACTGCACCGAAACATCCCGTCAAAGTTTTAAGCCTTGAAGGCTTCTTATCGCCATCCATCCATGCGTAGCCGAACCCAACCAAGCTCAAGGTAGTACATGTTCCGCTCATCTCTGTCCCTGTTGGATACTGCCGTGTACTGCCCAAAGTGAAGTGTTGCAACGTCAAATATTTGTAAAGTTTAGAATAACTTTCCGCACGTCCGTCAGTCAACCAACGCACTTGGCTCGTTGGTTGTGTTAGAACGGTTAGTGCAGTGGTTCTCAACTGACATCAACTCCACCAGCTATGTCCATAGTAACTAAGTTTTCATCAACCTGTTCCACCAACGCCGTGCAGGACAAGTTCTCTTTCCAAATGTTGGCGTGTGGGTTCATGCATTCCAGAGATTGTGTCTGCCCCACACAGAAGCTTAGGGAAAAGCGTCATTCGGACAGACGACGGGAGACAACCACATGCGGACAAACTTTTTGACTTTGCTGCGGTAGGCGACGCCATCGCGCACTCCGCGCTCCCACACTTTCAGTAGGTAGGTGCGGATAGCGCAGCGTGAAAGCCAACGCTCAAATATTTGGACCCATACTGACTCCCGGCGGCGTGGCGTGTCAGGATTCACTTTCGAGATTATAGTACGGCTCCAGCTCCACTGACTAACTGACTGGGTGGGTGTGCTTGCTCACGGGTTCAGCCACCTTGGGGTTTCATTGGATTGTTACCAACCTACAACGAAAGCTACGAGTGCGTTTGGTTATCCCACCACATCATGAGCTCCATCATGAGTTATTAGTGCATAATGAGACGGCGACGGACGGTGGGATCCATTCGCCTGGAGCTTACCTAACTGACTGATGTTTGTACGCTGGTGCTTCGACAAACAACGTGTCAAATGCAAACCCAAACTTGCAATTTAGAGGGGATAAAGTTTGCATGGCTTGAGGCATTTGACTTAGAACTCCAGAAGTTACAATGCATTACGCTGAGTTTCATATGAGTAACGTTGGATGTATGAGTATTATGGTGTTCTAAAGGCGTGACTATTCTAATGTTTCCATACTTTATATGTATGTTTTCCTAGTTAAAGCATCTGGAACTTGACATTTTCACACTGCATCTCCTTTATATCTTTATCCAATCGGAAGACTTTGTTTAAGGAATTTTTCAAATATTACTACCACTAATTTGTATTATAATCTAAAATTGGTGCATAACTCCATTCTATCACACATTTTCCGAACTGGTCATTCACTTTGTTTACAACTGGTTAAAAGCTTTATGACACACCTTTTCCAGCAATCGAGTCTCCTTTACGATGCATCATCACGTTATAAATAAAACCATGTCGACGAAGCATAAGCACCTACTCTGGGTAGTTCGCATAAGCATCATACGTCTTTGCTGGGCCTCTTGTTGCCGTGTCTTCTTCGAGAGGAAATTAAATACACCACAAAATGGATGATAGTTTCCGGCCGTAGTTGTTGCATCTACCGGGAGCCAGCCCGGAGATGTAGGTACTCATCATTGCATATTTCATTTCGACTGTGACTGTGAGAATGTACGAGAATGCTTGAGGTTGAGACTATTTTATGGCTAGAAAAGTATCGACTTAAACATAAACGACACATAACAAATATCTTTATTCCCAACTGGCAATTATGAAATTAATTATGGGAAATTTCGGATTTGTTTATCAGGCATTTTATGGATTGCCTAAAACATGTTTTGGACTCACCTGTTCTTGCAACATTTTTACAACAGGGGATAGACAAAATGATCAGGACAGGTAAAATTTCCACTTGAACAGAAAGAACAGACAGAACAGACAGACCAGATACAGAATAGAGACAGAACAGAGACAGAACAGAGACAGAACAGAGACAGAACAGAGACAGAACAGAGACAGAACAGAGACAAAACAGAGACAGAACAGAGACAGAACAGAGACAGAACAGACACAGAACAGAGACAGAACAGAGACAGAACAGAGACAGAATAGAGACAGAACAGGGACATAACAGAGACAGAACAGAGACAGAACAGAGACAGAACAGACACAGAACAGAGACAGAACAGAGACAGAACAGAGACAGAATAGAGACAGAACAGGGACATAACAGAGACAGAACAGAGACAGAACAGAGACAGAACAGAGATAAAACAGAGACAGAACAGAGACAGAACAGAGACAGAACAAAGACAGAACAGAGACAGAACAGAGACAGAACAGAGACAGAACAGAGACAGAACAGACAGAACAGAGACAGAACAGAGACAGAACAGAGACAGAACAGAGACAGAACAGAGACAGAACAGAGACAGAACAGAGACAGAACAGAGACAGAACAGAGACAGAACAGAGACAGAACAGCGACAGAACAGAGACAGAACAGAGACAGAACAGATAGAACAGAGACAGAACAGACAGAACAGACAGAACAGACAGAACAGACAGAACAGACAGAACAGACACAACAGACACAACAGACAGGACAGACAGAACAGACAGAACCGACAGAAAATCATAATGCTTTAATTTTGCATCTGTGATCCATTTGTTAAACACTGGCGTTACCTAAGCTGATTGGCTTGTGGCGATTTCAGGGTTATTTCAAAGGTGTTTCAAGGGATATGCTTTTGAAGTACCAGAGGTTTCCGAGGGGCTTCAGAGGCGTACCAGGGTACTGCAGGCAAGAGGTTTCAGAGGCGCTACAAGAGTATTCCATGGGACTTCAGATGGCGTTCCAGTGGTGACAAGGGTGTTTCAAGGGTTTTCGCAGGGTCTTGCAAGGGATTTCAGATACGTTACAAGGGTTATCGAGTGAATTCAGTGGCTTTCCAGAGGATGAATGGGGTGTTCCAGTGGATTTCAGGGGCGTTCCAAAGGGATTCAGGGGTGTTTCAGGGCTTTAAGGGGCATTATGTAGAGTTTGAGAGGCATTCCAGGGGTGTGTTACAGGACTTTTCAGGGAATTTCAAAGGGTTTCAGGGGTGTTCCACGGGGTTTCAGGTACGTTACAAGGTACTGTATAGAGACGCACCAGCCTTGGGCTGAAAGTCTCGATAATAAAGACATAAAAAAAGGTACTGTAGGGGTATTTCAGGTAGTTTCAAGAGGTTCGAGAGCTTTCCAGGGCATTTCAAGGGGTGTTTCAAGGGGTTTCAGAAGAAGTTCAATTGTAAGAGGCTCCAGGGGCATTCCAGGTGATTTCAGTGGCGATCATACACTGTCAGGGAGCTTCATAATGTTCCAGGGGGTTTCAGGATGTTCCTGTGGGTTTCAAAGTTGTGTCAGAAGTTTTCAAAGAGTTTCAGGGGTGTTTCAGAAAATTCAAAGAGTTGCCCAAGAATTCCAGGTGTATTCCAGAAAGTTTCAAGGGCGTTCCAGGGATATTACCGATTATTTCAAGAGTTTTGCAGGAGTTTTCAAAGTGTTCCATGGGTAGTGTCGTGGTGTTACCGTAGTGTTACAGGGATATTCCAGGGAGTTTTAGGATTTTTCCTGGGGTATCGAGGGAGTTTCAGGGACTTTCAGGGCGTTTATGTGAATTTCAGGTGTTTTGAAGGGGTTTCAAGGACGTTCCTGGAGTTCTCAAGTGGATTCAGGGGTGTTCCAGGGAATTCATGGGATTTCAGAGGATTCAGGTGTTGCAGCAGTGTTCAAAGGAGTTTCGGAGGTGTTTCAAGAGTTTTAAGGGGTTTCAGGGGCGTTCCAGGTCATTTAATCAGGGCCTCGAACACGTTTGTTTTGCTCGCTTTCATCGCCGGGGTCACACATGACTTCTCCGGTTCAACAGGGCTAAGAGGCATTAGAGCGTCCGAGATGTTACAAAGAGGTTGCAGGGGTATACTTGGAGATTTCGGGGTCATTGAAAGGGTTTTCAAATAGCTTCAGGGGTGTTACAGGCCATTTAAGGGACTTTCAGGAGTATTCCACGAGGTTTCAAAGCTACTACAAGGGGTTTCCGGTTCGTTCCCAGTGGTTTCTGAGGCATTCCATAAGTTTTTAAAGAGGTTTCAGGGACGTATCAGGCGACGTGAGGGGCCTTTCAGGGAGTTTCTGAGGCGTTTCAGAGATGTTCCCGTGTATTTCAAGAGCGCTCCAGGGGTTTTCAGGGGAGTTCATGTATATTACCGGAGTGTTATAGGGGTGTTCCAGAGGGATTTAGAATTTTCCATGGAGTTTCAGGGAATTTCAGGGGCGCTCCAGAGGTTTTCAAGAGGTCACATGGGTGTTCTAGAGGGTTCAACATTGTTTCTGTGGTGTTCTGGGAGATCTTACGGAATTTCCGGAAGGGTCAAGTGCCAAAGGATTTAAGGAGCATTCAGAAGAGTTTCAAGGGCATTTCAGTGGATTCTGGGGTTTTGTCTCAAATTGAGTTTTAAGAAAATTCATGGTCGTTCTAGAGGATTTCAGGTGTTTTATAGGGGTTTCAGGGCCGTTCGTGGGGTTCACAAGTGGCTTCAGAGGTGCTCTAGATAACTCAAAGGGGTTTCGGAGGTGTTTTAAGGGTTTCCAAAGGATTTCTGGGGCGTTCCAGGGGATTTTATCCTTTGGACACGGAATATTTTGCCGCTGCTGGTGCAGCCTCGCAGGCCTCGAACACGTTTGATTTACCCGCTTCCATCGCCGGGGTCATACATAACCCCTCTGGGTCAACAGGGTTAAGAGGAGTTTCAGGGGTGTCCAAAGTATTTAAGAGGCCGTTTATGATATTTTTGAGCAATCAAGATCAGGGTGGCCACACAAAATCAAAAATGAAATTCCCGCATTTTTCCCGACTTTTTCCCGCATTGACTTCAAATTTTCCCGACTTTTCTCCATATGCTTTTGGAGCTTACAAAACATCCCAGAATTCAAACTTTTAAGTGGATCTGTAAAATTTACTGGAATATGTATAATGTCATTGTCATACTGGGACAGTTATGTAATTTTTCGAAGACGTTAAAACATACCAAAACAATTCCACATGTAACATATGCTTCAAGTTTGCTTAAAAATCCATATTTGAATTTATTTGTATCGGAATTCCCAAAAGATTTTTTGTGAACTCCTTAATCCTAGTAAGATGTTATGACCCAGACAGGCTCGCTAAACGTGCTCTTCATCACCGTGATGCGCTTAGCCTAACATCTTAGAAAGGTTAAAATATACATGCTGAAGTTCTAATTACCAATCTGGATATACAACTGCAGTATTCTCTGGTGAATTGCTTAGGGATAGCGTACACGGGAGTTCTGAGTGATGGAATTCATGATGTAATTCAGGTACAATTCCTATAGGTAGTTTCAATTGAATTATTGGATTGTTTTATGATGAAATTCTTCGAGAAATTCTGGAAGAAGTTGAGTGAAAAGTTTCGTATAAATGTATGTGATCTTTTTTCATACACTCTGCTGGTAAAAAATATGGAAGTCTATTCAATAATTAGGTTGATACATAATTAATTGATTAATTCATAAATAAATGAAATTCCGTAAGAGTTCCAAGCTCATATGCAAACCTCCAGACTAAAAAAATAGTCAAAACAGTCAAAATCCATTAAATTATACATAGTTCAATGTTTCCAATACAGAGAGGGTTGTTGAGGTCTCCCAGGAGATTTATTCAGGGAAAATGGCCTTCGGGTTAACGTCGAGGGACAACAAAAGAAAAAAAAAGTGAGATTTATATAGCAAACCCTAGGAAAATCTCTAGTAAAACTAGCTTCTCTGTGCATTTCTCAAACAGTTTGCACTGGAGATTTTAGCAGGAGTTTCGCATGGGATTAACTGTGACAAATTTCTTAGAGTAATTTTCCTCAAAAAAAAAATATCTGAGGATTTTTATTCAGAAAGCAATTTTTAGTTGAATTTGTAGAGAAATCCTCAATCCCTGAAAAATAAAACTTTGACTCAATTTCTAATCTCAGTTTTTAAGAACTCTCTTGGAAACTCGTGAATAATTGGAAACTGATGAGTAGTGGATACATCTTTTGAAAAATATTATAGCGCTGAAGCCAAAAAAGTATCCATTTTTTATCAAATTGCTTTATGAGTTTGAAATGAACCTTGTACAGCCATAATTAAGTTGCATTCAGAGAATTTGATTAACCTTCCATTCAAGACTGAAAGAATTTAAGAAATGGGCTTAAAATTCTTCCAGTACTTGAGGCGTTCTTCTGTTTTTCAACTTTCTAGATTTGAGTAATAATCCTCGCCAAAAATTCTACAGAATTGCTTCTATGAATAGTTTCAAGAAGGACATGAAGCAATTCTTCAGATTCGCATTAAGGAGAAACTTCAGACAATCCAAATATGGCTGCCACAATGGCCGGCTCTGACCCCCACTCACGTTTTCAAAAGCATCAATCTTTAAAATTCGTAAGCTGTTGTGAGGGGGGTTTCAGACCAAATTCCTTTGAGCAAACCGTGGTTTTCAGTGTGGTAAGCTAAAAGCTAAACAGAAGTTTATTAGTTCACGATATCCGATATTTGTTTCACATAAACCTACATTTTTTGGCGAACTATCTCAGAAAGGTCGGATCGTATCCTCTCAATGAATACTCGTAGAGTGATGTGGTTTAGTAAGGCTGAATTATTCCGGTTAATAGAGCAATTGGATCATTCGGCAATGTCGTATATCTCGTAGGACTACTAATTCTCTGCAGGACCTAGTGGTACATAATCCGTATCGTAAGTATACATTGAACTAGATAAATTATCGAAATCTTACTATTTGATTTACGAATCGAATTTGACTCGGAGGATATATATAGTCCTAAATAGTCGCGAACGGACTGTAATAGAAATAGAAATTTGAGAATTGTGTTATCGATCTTCATGAACATTTTCAATTTACCGATTCGCCTACACTATCAATCACTTCGCTATCTATTTTATAATAACTAAAGATCGTACACCTTCACCAATTGGTTTTTTGGAATGAGAAATAATCTAAATCAATAATATCGCGTTTGGAAATCCACTAAATTTCAACTTCGGGAGCAACATGCATAGTCATCATGGCACAGCGAATTTACAACTATGAATCCTTATTTTGCTAGATCATGCCGTTGACGTTTTATCAGTCGCTATCTATCATTCGCTGATAGATCATCCACTGTGGTGGCCACAGCTTCGAATTGCCACAGTTGAATCGTCGCAGGGGGGAGACGTGACATCCCCCCTCCCGTGAACCCTAGTTCCGTACTGGTTCCTTAAGAGCTTCCTGCTTGGGTTCACTATTCTCCAGCACGTCGAGTAATGCCAGTTTCACTACTGGCCGTCGAAGAAATCCTGTTGCGGTTTGGACTAGGGCTTGCCGGACTCTCCCGTCGCGTCCCGGAGTTACCGTTTCCACTCGACCTCGAATCCACTGGTCCTTCGCCGTTCCAGCCACAACCAACACCAAGTCACCTACAGCTATGTCCCGAACTTCACCGAACCATTTCGTTCTACGTGTGATCACCGGTAGATATTCCTTAATCCACCTTGTCCAGAACACTTGTGTTATGGCTTGGGCAAGTTTCCAGCTATGCCTCAAGATCGTTGGACTGTCAATGGGATCGGTTGGTAGGAACTTATCACCGTTGGAGGACCCCAGAAGAAAATGGTTTGGTGTGATGGCCTCCTGGTCCGCAGATTCTAGTGGGATGTAGGTGAGAGGTCTTGAATTTATCAAGGCCTCGGCCTCTAGCAAAACTGTTTCAAAGACTTCGTCATCTGGTTTACGGGGAACGTCGGTTACAGATCCTAGAGCCACCTTTACGGACCGCACGAGGCGCTCCCATGCGCCTCCCATATGGGGAGCGGCTGGTGGAATAAAGCACCATCGAGTCTTTGCAGTCGTAAACGTCTTTTCTAGAGCGTTGTTCCGTGTTTCCATCACTTCTTTTTGCAGCTCCTTACTTGCACCTTGGAAACATGTTCCGTTATCCGAAAAGAATTCGGCTGGACACCCTCGCCGTGCTATGAAGCGTCGCACTGCCATGACGCAAGACTCGGTAGACATGCTATGGACTACCTCCAAGTGCACTGCGCGAATCGTAAGACAGGTAAACAAGGCTACCCATCTCTTTACGGAGCTCCTCCCAACTCTCACCAGTACTGGTCCAAAGTAATCGACTCCGACTGAGGTAAATGGACGGACGAATGGCTGTAGCCGGGCTGCTGGAAGCGGAGCCATCGCCGGCGGACTCGGCAGAGCTTTCTTCAGTCGACACCACATGCAGTTTTTCGTAACCTTCTCAATCAAGGCGCGTAGCTTGGCAATCTCGAATCGTTGTCGCATTTCATTTGTTACGGTCTCCCGGTTGGCGTGGCGGAAACGGCGATGATACCAGTCTGTAATAAGGAACGTTATTGGATGCTGTCTGGGGAGAATTGCGGGGTACTTAGCTTCGGTCGGTGCAAAGGTTGCTGCACCGATTCTTCCACGTTGTCGTAGTACTCCATGTTCGTCGATGAATGGCCAACACTTGTAGATTGTACTAGACTTTGAGACAAGTCGGTGACGTCCATCGGGAGGCCCCTGTGTTTCCGACAGAATAGACATTTCTTCGGAATAAGCTTCAGCCTGCGCTACTTTCCAGAGTGTCATCTCAGCTTGCCGCAACTCGTCCTGACATAGGATACCAACTCGCGATACAGAACCACTCCGCTTCCGGCGTAAGTTGTCGATAAACCGTAGAACGAATGCCACTGTTCGTTGCAAGCGAATCCAACTACTAAACCTGGATACATCAAGCAGCGGAGAAATCGTTGTATGTGTATGATTCGGTCGCAATTCCTCACACGTCGTGATGATTGTAGTTTGTCGAGGCCATAATGCTTCCGGCTGGTTAAGGAACGATGGCCCACTAAGCCATGCGCTATCCGAGGAGAAATCTGGAGTGTTTCCCCATTTAGTGGCAAGGTCGGCTGTATTAAGCTTAGATGGAACCCATCTCCATTCTCTTACATCAGTTGTAGTGAGGATCTCCCCTATGCGGACAGCAACAAATTTGTTGTAACGACGATGTTCTGACCGGATCCACGCTAGCACCGTGCTCGAATCGCTCCAGAGCACTCGGCGGTTGATGGAATATGTGTGATACCCTTCAATGGACTCCAACATGCGGACACCCAATATCGCTGCCTTCAATTCCAGACGGGGTATGGACAGTACTTTCAGAGGAGCCACCTTGGTTTTCGCGCAAATCAATGATATTTGAATTCCATTATCAGTTTCCAGTCGATAGTACGCCACGCAGGCGTACGCAGAATCACTAGCATCGACAAGAATATGAATCTCGAGTTGGTCGAGATTTTTAGGGAATGGAGAACGGAAATAACACCGAGGGATCTTCAAGGTGTCCAGTTGCGAAAAGTTGGCTGTCCACTGGCGCCAACGGAGGAAGTGTTGTTCATTTATTTTTTCGTCCCAACCGATTCCCGAAGCCCAGACATCCTGCATCAACACCTTTCCGTGGACTAAGAAGAATGCGACGAACCCCAGAGGGTCGAAAAGACTCATGATCACCTTCAGGACTTCACGTTTCGTTGGGATGTAGTTTTCTTCTAGAACAACCCGCAAATCTTCACGCATTGCAAATGTATACGTAAACACGTCTTCGGCAGGTATCCATTTCATCCCTAGTACTGACTCGGTAGCCTCGCCACGTACGAGAGCAAGCTCTTTCGACGAATCTGGTTCGATCTCCCCAGTTCGCCGCAGCACTTCGGTCTCGTTAGACAAAAAGTTGCGAATTTCAAATCCACCCTTGGAATGAACTAACTTTACGTCATTCACTACCTGTATAGCTTCATCGATAGATCTGAAGCTGTCCAGGTAGTCATCCACGTAGTGATGCTCCTTAATGGCCGCCGCCGCACGAGGATAGTGTACGGCGTACTGTTCGGCGTTGATGTTCTTGACGAACTGTGCTGATGACGGGGAGCAGGTGGAACCGAACATCGTGACGTTAATCGCATAGACTTGAACTGGATCGCCGGGATTATCCCGGTAGATGAACATCTGAGCATTCTGATCACTCGGTTTCAGCCGAATTTGGAGAAACATCTCCCTGATATCTCCAGATACTGCTACCGGAAACAAACGAAATCCGCATAGCACTCGGGGTAGAGGAGTGAGTAGGTCGGGACCTTTCAGCAAATATGAGTTGAACGAGATTCCATCCACCTTTGCAGCTGCATCCCAGATGAGTCGAATTTTACCAGGCTTCTTCGGACTAATTACAACCCCAAGGGGAAGAAACCAAGTCTTCCGTGGATCGATAGCCGCTGATTCCGTCTCGCTTAGTTTGCGTATGTATCCCTTTCTCTCAAAGTCAAGGATCTGCTCATTAACGCGCTGCGCGAGCAACTGATTAGCCCCCAATTTCTTCTCCAGTGACTTCATTCGACGAATCGCCATTGGGTACGTCTCCGGGAATGCCCGATCATCGACTTTCCAGAGAAGACCCGTTTCGAAACCGGTGGTAGTACGCCTCGTTGTGTCCTCCATTAATTTCCTTGCTCTTTTGTCTTCGTCCGACTCAAGCTTCTCGTTTGGTTTAGATATTCCGCTGCAGTCCAACGCGAAGAAATCACGCAGTTGTTCGTTTAGAAGCTCGTCCGAGTTACATGGTACAGGAGTATGGAAGTTGACGATTGCTCGTGGTACCGGGTTAGAGGAAACACGACCGTATATACTCCATCCAAGGCGACATTTGGCGGCAATAGGATCGGATGATCCTCCCTCGCGTATCTTTAGCGGAACTCCGAGACGGAGATTGTCCAGGCCGATGAGTAACTTCGGTTGTACTAAATCATAGTCATCTATCGGGAGTCCTTTGAGATATGGGAAACAAGAAGTCATCCTCTTGTAGTCCATCTTCTGCACTGGCAGAAGCAGACTACTAACTGTACGCGCATTCTGAAGGTCGTAGCGGGTTTCACTGTGTTTCCCTGATATTTCAAGACTGACTTCTTCTGATCGTATCTCGTTACGTCTCACATTACCCGTCCACTGTAGGGTGAGCGGTTTCCTGGGGCCAGAAATGCCAAGTTCCTTGGCAATCCTCTCTTCTAGCATCGTTATCTGCGATCCTTCATCTATGAATGCGAAAACCGTTACACTTTTACCGTTCGCGTTGAGTACGACAGGTAGAATTCTGAATAACGGTTGGCCATCGTACCCTGAGAGTTTGTTCGCTGAAACATTTACTGAATGGCTTGATGTGACAGGTTCAGCTGGTGAATGAAGAAGAGTGTGATGTCTGAGCCGGCATCCTTGAAATCCGCATCCCTTCCACGACCTGCACGGCCATTTTCCATGATTATTCAGGCAGGTTCTGCAGAGGTCCTTCTCTTGTACTCGCTTCCAGCGATCCTCTAGGTTCAGCTGCTTAAATGCGATGCACTCAGAAACTCGATGACCTTCGCGATCGCACATTCGGCAAGCTTTAACTGGTTTCTGAACCGTTACGACTGCTGATGAATTATCTTCGGTGGAATGCGTTTGAATTCTTGCCTTCTCTCTTGGTCGCTCCTTCGTCTCAACGTCTCTTCCTTTTGGCACTCCCGGAAGCTCGAAGCATACTTCACTAGCCGCACTTACTAGTCTGGCCATGAAGTCACCGAACGTCAAAACAGTTGCACGTGGTTGAAGGTTCTTGAATGTTGCCCAATCCATTCTCATAGGCCCTGGCAGCTTCTCAACCAACTCTTGCATCAGCATTGGATTGGACAGGTGCTCTACCTGTTCAGCTGCCTGAAGATGATCGACAAAGTTTTGAACCGCCAAGCCAAATTCCAGAATCGATTCTGGGCGGTCGTGTCTGGGTCCAGGAGTTCTACGTATTTTTTCATGTAGCGACCGAATCAACAGCTCCGGGCGACCGTACAGTGTGCGTAGTGTACTGATGACGTGTGGTACGTTAGCAGGAAGTAGAAGTCTACTACGAACTGATTCTCGTGCGTGTCCGGTCAAGCATCTCTGAAGACGCACAAGGTTTTCGGCATTGGAATATCCACACGTAACCGTAGACTGCTCAAGGCTACTAATAAACATTGGCCAGTCAGCTGGATTCCCACCGAACTGGGGTAGATCCTTACCAACGACTTGACGAGCCGCAATTTGTTGCGAAGTTAGTATCCCCGGCGAATCCAGATATGGAGTGTTCTCGCTGTGCACCGTATTGCATCTCCCAACTGGATTTACAAACGCTGGATCATGATCTGGAACGCCTAAAGGTTGATGATGTTCCGAAGCAGACTGATGAAAGGGATTCGGCCTCGGTATCGCCGTCTGTAGTCTCGGTACTGCACTATATCGGGTAGGAGCGTCCCAGGATGGTTCTTGCTGGTTGTATGGTGTGCAAGCTTGCCGATTCTCCAGCTGATTCACCGCAGCAGGGTACGGTAGGGAAGGCCTTGAAGAAACCACAAATCGCTGGAACGGTTCACGGACTGTGGTCGACTGAACGCCATCGAATCTGTCCCTGTTAGTGGGTTCAGGACCACGATCTGTCGCAGTCAAGTGAGTGGGAAGAACTGGAGGCTGAAGATGATGACTTGCAGCTTGAACTCCCAACTGGTACACAGGTGGTTTGGAAACGGTTGCTCTATTGGGTGGTAATTCGATGGTCTTTGACGAAACACCTTTTGGGGCCGTTCGAACAAATTCGGTTTGACGATAATTACGATTCTCCGATAAGTTCTCATCATTTATCGCATGAGGTGAGTTTTTTGCCAGCCAGTCGGATACCTTGGCTCGTGAGCTAGTCGACGATTCTACCACACTGCCTCTTTCGGAGATCTGCAACATGATTTCATTTTTCTTCTCCATTGACTCTCTACGGATGAGTTGCTGTTTCATTAACTGCGCCTTGTCCGCTTCTAACTTCCGCTGTCGCAGAAGAGATTCTTCTTCCATCAGTTTTTTTTGCTCTTCCATCTGCTTCTTCTTCTGCTCCAGCTGTCGATGAGCTTCTTCATGCTCAAGTTTCCTCAGTGCTCCTTGGTCGTCGAGTTCCTGTTGTTTCATTCTCTCTTCCTCCTCGATCAGTTGCAGACGCGCCTTTACGACCGACGAACGAGTGGTAGAGGCAATAGACGAAATCTTGCTTCCTACGTTCGAAGCTGGTTTGTTACCCGAATCCTTACCTGACGTCACCCGTTTGGATTGGGAACGCAGTCGGGTAGAGATGGCCGAACCATTTGCATCCTTCTCACGGCACTGCTTGCAAATAAATGGACTCTGCATGGTCTCATCCACTCCAGCACAGCTGAAATGCTCCCACTGACGGCACTGATCACATGCGATCAGGTGGCTCTTCGACGAATCCTGGTTGCAGGATTTGCATGTGTATTCTTGATCGTGATGTCCTTCCATCCTGAGTACTCACGTTCAAAAAATCTTTTAGGATGTTGTGAGGGGGGTTTCAGACCAAATTCCTTTGAGCAAACCGTGGTTTTCAGTGTGGTAAGCTAAAAGCTAAACAGAAGTTTATTAGTTCACGATATCCGATATTTGTTTCACATAAACCTACATTTTTTGGCGAACTATCTCAGAAAGGTCGGATCGTATCCTCTCAATGAATACTCGTAGAGTGATGTGGTTTAGTAAGGCTGAATTATTCCGGTTAATAGAGCAATTGGATCATTCGGCAATGTCGTATATCTCGTAGGACTACTAATTCTCTGCAGGACCTAGTGGTACATAATCCGTATCGTAAGTATACATTGAACTAGATAAATTATCGAAATCTTACTATTTGATTTACGAATCGAATTTGACTCGGAGGATATATATAGTCCTAAATAGTCGCGAACGGACTGTAATAGAGACTAAATAGAAATTTGAGAATTGTGTTATCGATCTTCATGAACATTTTCAATTTACCGATTTGCCTACACTATCAATCACTTCGCTATCTATTTTATAATAACTAAAGATCGTACACCTTCACCAATTGGTTTTTTGGAATGAGAAATAATCTAAATCAATAATATCGCGTTTGGAAATCCACTAAATTTCAACTTCGGGAGCAACATGCATAGTCATCATGGCACAGCGAATTTACAACTATGAATCCTTATTTTGCTAGATCATGCCGTTGACGTTTTATCAGTCGCTATCTATCATTCGCTGATAGATCATCCACTGTGGTGGCCACAGCTTCGAATTGCCACAGTTGAATCGTCGCAGGGGGGAGACGTGACATAAGCAAATGCGCTCGATTTGGAAAAGCTGCCTCTTTTTTTAAGTGAGCAAAGCCACGATTAACAAGTGCGGCTTAGTTCGTCGCTTCGTTCGTCAGATTTGTGCTTCTAAAGTTTGTATGCAAAAGATCAAAGGGATTTCTTGAAGTTTCACCTTAAGATATAGGTAAAAAACCTCTACGATGTTTACACTTGTTTCCTAAAAAAGGCAGGTGTTAATATTTTCGGTAACATCAGGAGTTCCTTAAGCAGTTTTTCTTGAAATTTTGCAGAAGATATTTTGAAAGACTCTATAAAGAAAACCAGAGTGCACGTTCAGTGTGCCTGTCTGTGCCATATTGGCCTCAACATCCTACTAGAGTTAAGCTGTCATCCGGATAATCTCTATTAAACAAGAAATCACTCACTGTGGAGCGGACCTGGTGTGATGGTTAAAACACCAAGCCGAGGACCTAGGAGCGAATCCCTCTCTCGACACACTCATAAGGAAGAATTTCGGGAAGTAAAGCGTGGGTCCTGAGATGAACTCAACTAGCCTTGGGCTAAAAATCGCTCACAATTCAGAAACCAATGGTCATCATTATCAAATGTTTTAATTTCGTAATTTTCTTCGTGAGGCTTTGGAGGGAAGGATAGAAGTATAGTATATTGTATATGATTTTAAATGAGTGAAATGTTAACCTAGATGGTTTGAATTTACATTCTGAGGGCATTACACATCAATTAAAAAATCCCGATCATAAACAAAATTCCCGACTTATTCCCGCATTTTTCCCGATGAATTGCAATTCCCGACTTTTTCCCGCATTTCCCGAATTTCCCGAATCTGTGGCCACCCTGCAAGATGTTTCAAAGAGGTTGCAGGGGTGTTTTTGAAAATGTCAGGGTCGTTGCAAAGGTTTTCAAATGACTTCAGGGGTGTTACAAAGCATTTTCAAAGGTTTTCAGGAGTATTCCACGATGTTTCAAAGTTTCTACAAGGGGTTCCCGGATTGTTCCCAGTGCTTTCTGAGGCATTCCAGAAGTTTTCAGAGGGGTTTCAGGGATGTTTTAAGAGATTTCAGTGGCATTTCAGGGTGTTCGGGGATGTTTCCGTGTATTTCAAGAGCGCTCCAGTGGTTTTCAAGGGGTATCATGTGTATTACCAGAGTGTTACAGGGGTGTTCCAGAGGGATTTAGGATTTTCCATGGAGTATCGAGGGAGTTTCAGGGAATTTCAAGAGTGCTCCAGAAGCTTTGAAGAGGTTACATGGATGTTCCAGGGGTGTTCCGGGAGATCTCAGGGAATTTCAGAAGGGTCAACAGTCAAATGATTGTAGGCCCTTTAAGAAGGGTTCCAAGGGCGCTTCAGTGGATTCCGGGAGTTTGTTTCAAATCGAGTTTTAGCGGAGTTCAGGGTCGTTATAGAGGATTTCAGGTGTTTTCAAGGGGTTTCAGGGGCGTTCTTGGGGCCTCGAACACGTTTGTTTTGCTCGCTTACATCATGGAGTTTTTAAGGGGATGTTACCGGAGCGTTACAGTAGTGTTCCATAGAGTTTTAGGATTTTCCGGGGGAATCGAGGGCGATTCAGGAAATTTTAAGGGAGTTTCTGTGAATTTCAAGAGAGTTCCAGAGGCTTTCAAGAGGTAACATGGGTGTTTCAGGTGGTTGACCAGTGTTTCAGAGGAGTTCTAGGAGATCTCAGGGAATCAGAAGGTTCATGGCCGTCCAAAAGAGTTCTGAGCGCTTTCAGAAGCGTTTCAAGGGCGTTTCAGTGGATTCCGGGAGCTTTCATAGATTGTTCTAGGCATCTCAGTGATGTTCTAGAGAATCCATAGATGTTGTAGTAGTCTCAGGAGGTTACAGGGGCGTTGTGAATAAACGCTACCCCCATACCCCTTCCCATGAGTTTCGCGCGCAGGCATCAGTATTGTCCAAGGTCTTGTCGCTCAAAATACATGCTTCCACTGTTGTTTGTAGGCACTCTCAGAGAGTAATGAAAGTGGATATCTAAGGACCGAAGTAGATGAACAACGCATTCAGGTTCACTTGCTACTTGGCTGGACTGTTACCTGCTCCATGGTCTAGATGGTTAACGCTCCTTATCTAGGGAATTCGGGAGTCGTGAGTTCAAATCCCACCAGAATAGAAAATATTTTTTTCGCCAATTTATCTGTTTATAAACTTTGTAAGACATTAGTGCCTCTTTTATGGGTATTTATAATGTAGCTCTTCCACTGGTTGGCCGCAAAACAGTAACATGAGTGGTGATAAAAAAAGGTATTTTAAAAAGTGTTAGCAATCAGTTGTAGGCATTACTGGAGCCTAGCCGTATAATAGCCACCGTTAACATACACTAGCAGCCATCAAATGAAAATTGCCAATCAAACACACCTTAAAACAGGTTATGAAAACATATTTTAAGAGTTTATTCAATCGCTACTAAACAGATAATATCCGGTTGCAAACAAATGTCCTTTCCGGTGTATCGGCACGTCTAGGTGACGGAACGACAGTCAGTGGCCTGACAGCGTGCTGGCCGATGCCATCAAAACATCACCGGAGCTGCCAGAATGGGCAACACCTATTCAAAAAACAAACTTTCAATTAGCTCTAAATTGAAATCACTCAAAGTGCCATTAAAACGGGTCATAATCGATAGCCATTATCTTAATTAGTTGTCACAGTGAAGAAGGGACGGGGGGCATTTCGGTGGACTACAACACGTGTATGAAGGTATTCTCCGGTGGTGAGAGATGGACGGACAAGCTGTGGGAGGATGCACTAGCTAGCGCTACTCTAAACTGTTGTTGAAGAGGCCCAACCACCCAACTGGAGCGGACAACCAACCCCTTTCGTTTGATTGGCTCTTGAAACTTTATCAATATAAAATGGTGATTCCAGGGCGCTGTGGCGGTCGTTGAACAGCACCGAATCAGGAATGGGAATTCACTCGACTCACCCGGCTCGACGTTATTCCTTGCTTATCATGGGTTCTAGAACCGAATGAGAACGCGTTAAGTTGGATGGTTATGAACTTCAGTAATGGTTTTTCGCTGGTTGTTTGCAGAAAGATAGTTACCCCATTCATAATCGTGCCAGCAAGGGGGTTAACAAGAAAATTACCTACTGCTACTAGAGTTTCATTAAACTCCACTAAACGTTCCGTTCATAAAAGATATTGCTATTGAACACAACGAAAACTCACTAGCACCTATCTTATCAGAAATAACCGTCATTGAACTTGAATTGAAATCTCATTCACGATGAAACATCACGTTTCGTACATAAACTTGGACGATGACCACCAATAAACTGATTATTACGGCATAGCATCGTCTCATTGATAACGGAGCGACGATGACGACGCGCCGCAAAAAGATCCAAAAATAGACCACACCGACACCACACAGCTGTTGCCCGATGGCGGCGCCTATTCTTCTTCTTCCTGGTGTAACGTGTCAGCTGGAACAAAGACTGCTTCTCAGCTAAGCATTCTATGAGCACTTCCACAGTTATTGACAGGGAGCTTTCTCTGTCAATGACCATTTCTGCAATGCCATACCATGCGGTAAGCGGGTATAGCGTTTTGACCTATATGGGTCCCTAGCGTATGTTATCGCATTTGTACACCACGTTCGCAATCTAGTGGGCATCACGTTTCGGACATGAGCAGGATGCGGGTGTGTCATTCGCGTACTTTAATTTGTGCTTCAGCCTTGAGCAAGATAAGCTCTGGCATTTGTGAACAGCCAGCGTAAATGTACTCAGATTGTGGGTTTATAGAGATTATCATTTCGTCAAGGTACTGCAGCTGCGACAGCACACGTGAACCTGATATATGGAGTACGAAATTGTTTAAGGTTTTTTTTAAGAGTTAACACCGCGCTTATGCAGCAAGTCAATTATGCAGCACAGTCAACCTTTCGCAAAGCATAAATAGATTTATGGGAAACACGAGTCAATGGACAACACGCGCCGCCGTATCACCAAGCGACAACGCCTGACGTCAATCATCCAATTACCCTACGCCCAGCCGGGTCATCTCAGCCATAACATTCCAGAGAAGCGATAATCGTAAAACCACTACCTCGCAGCAGCAGCTCGACACAACACGGAATTCTGATTAACATAATAATAAAATAATTGTAACACAGTTCATAGTATAAATACGAGACATGGTCTCAAGCATCACTCAGTTCTTCAGTAGTACTCAATAAATCAAGAGCCTAGCTCTAAGTGAACTTTTTAAAAAGCCCTTCCGGCTAAAGGATATTTTTTCTGGCGCCCGAATAGGGACCCTTGTGTGTGTTAAGTAAAGGTTTAGTGATAATCAGAGTGAGGCTGAGCATAATATCACAAAATCCGAAAACTCATCTGGACCGCTTACACGGACGTTTCGTGCCCCACTAACCCGGACAGCTAATTACTCGGACGGAGTAAAAAGGACAACACGAACTTTCCTGGGAAGGAGAGACACTCACCAAGGGCTCCCACTGGATCATCCTCATCGATACCCGGTCGGATCCAGCTGCAGAATAGGATCCAACATCACCCCAGCACGCGGCAACAACCACTGGACCATCGCCACTGTTATTGGCACCCAGCAGGCGGATCCCGCAGTCTTACAGCTAATCCCTGATAAGATGCTCCTTATGTAAGTAAACTAATAAGAAATTTTATTCCCCAGTAAAGAAAGAAATATAAGTGAAAGTGAATAACAAGTGAATAAGCTAAAAAGCAAAAACTAAAATACCAGATTAAACAAATATCCAAAGAAAATATAATAAAATTTTAAAACACACGCTAATAAAAAGAGCATAGCTCGTCAAAAGCGTTTAAATAAATCAAACTAAAAATTTATCAACCCACACGCTAATAAAAGAGCATAGCTCGTCAAAGCGTTTAAATAAACAACCTAATTTAAATCATACAAACCCTTACACGAACCAAAAGATCATAGATCTTAAAAAAGTGTTTAAGGCAAACTGGAAAACCTAATTGACAGACTAAACTCACTAACGATTAGAACCAATAGTGAAATCGCGATCACACGGAAAAACGAGAACGGAACAATGGCAACACTACAAAACGTAATTGAGAGGGTTAATGTCCTAGAAGCCTTTCATGTTAATGAAACTGAAGATTATAACGATCCTCCGCTACATCTACTAGACGCAAACAATGATCCAATTGATCCTAATACAATTGAGACCATTCCAGATATTGTTAAAAATTTACCAAATTTCACCGGCGATCCAAGTGAACTTAGTTCTTGGATCACTGACGCTCAAGATCTGATCAATTTATATAAAACAACTGCAACAAGTACGATACCACGTCAAAACAAATTTCATATGATATGTAAAACCATTAGAAGAAAAATCAGAGGAGAAGCTAACGATGCACTAGTTTCATCTGACGTAAATATAAATTGGAATTCAATCAAGAAGACTTTACAAACTTATTACGGAGAAAAGAGAGATTTAGGAACTCTCGACTACCAATTGATGAACTGCTATCAAAAGGGCAGATCATTAGAAATTTATTACGATGACGTTAATAGATACCTTTCCTTAATTGCAAACCTGATTAAGACAGATGACAAGTATAGTCACCCTGAAGCCAAATCAGCAATGATCGACATGTATAACGAAAAGGCCATTGATGCATTTATGCGAGGACTAGACGGAGACATCGGAAAATTCTTGAAAAACTACCGTCCAGATTCGCTAGCAGCTGCCTACGCTTACTGCATCACATTCCAAAATATTGAGTTTAGAAAATCACTTACTAAACCCAATATACCTCATGTTTACAACGGACCTCGTAACCAAATTCCAAATCAACCAAGAATTCCTCCACGTTTACCTCCACGAATCCCGATGAGATTCCCCCTCAACCATTTAGAAATCCTTATATGTATCAACCAGACCCAAGGAATTTCCCACAGAAACCACCATTCCAACCCTTTTGGGATAATCCACGATTCCAAAACCAACAATTCAGACAACCGAATAACGGTCAACCCTTTTCACACCAGCCTTTCAGGAATAATGGACCACCAATCCCGGTAAGAAACCCCAAGCCAGTGCCTATGGAAGTTGATTCATCCATTAGAAGCGGACAAATCAATTACGGCAACAGGCCCCAAAACTCCTTCAGACATCCGTTGAAACGCCCCCGATTAAACAATATCACAACCGAAGAAGATCAAGAATACTTTGAATATCCTGAAAACTTTTATCACCTCGAAGATCAGGAATACTATTTTGATAACGGATACATCCCCGAACAGTATCCCGAAGAAGAAGAAACCATTCCAGAAACGATCCCTGAAGAAAACGAAAGTAAGATCGAACTAAATTTTTTAGGATGACTTCCTCGTTACCATACTTCCTAATGTACTACAAGTACCGCATGGGTAACGAGAAGACCCCGAAAACATTAAGAGTATTAATCGATACAGGATCAAATAAAAATTATGTTAGTAAAGAAAGTATGTGTTGGCTTAGCCGACTTTCATATTTAATGAGGAGACCATTCACAGTGCATACTGCAGGAGGACCCATTAAAATTACACAATTTTCTACCTGGAACATCTTTAATCACGATAAAATTATAAGATTTTACCATTTGGAACCACTTAAAACATTTGATGCCATATTAGGTCACGACACATTGAACGAGTTAGGAGCAGTCCTAGATCTCGCCAATAAGACCCTAACAGTTAAAGGTGAAGTGATACCTCTTTACCAGCAACCGGTACAGGAAATCAATCAGATCCAAGTTAGAAATAATCATTTAATAACTAAGGAAAAACAAAGATTAAATGATATATTGAAAAACTACACTGATTTGTTCCAACCCACTGAAGAGAAATTACCTTTTACTACTAGAGTGCAAGCTGATATCCGAACAAATGATGAAACACCTATATATAGTAAAACATACCCTTATCCACAAGCATTAAGAACAGAAATCTCAAAACAGTTGGATAAACTTCTTAAGGATGGGATTATAAGACCATCTAGATCTCCATACAATTCACCAGTATGGATCGTTCCGAAAAAAGCTGACGCCTCGAATGAAAAAAAGTACAGAATGGTAATTGATTATAGGAAACTGAACGCAAAAACTGTCAATGATCGTTATCCTATACCCGATACTTCGACAGTCTTGGCAAATTTAGGGAACAACAAATATTTTACAACACTAGATTTAGCATCTGGTTTTCATCAAATCCCGATGAAAGAGGCAGATATTGAAAAAACCGCATTTTCCGTAAACAACGGAAAATACGAATTTATTCGCATGCCTTTTGGTTTGAAAAATGCTCCAGCAATTTTTCAAAGAGTAATGGACGATATACTTGGACCATACATTGGAAAAATATGTCATGTATACATTGATGACATAATAATTTTTGGAAAAACTTTAGAAGAACATTTAAAAAACTTAGAGACAATTTTTAAAGTCTTAAGACAAGCAAATTTCAGAATTCAACCAGATAAGTCAGAATTCTTAAGAAATGAAGTTGAATTTTTAGGATTCATTATTTCAGAAAATGGAATAAAACCCAACATGAAGAAAGTGGAATGTATCAACAAATACCCCGAACCACAGAATCTTAGGGAACTAAGAGCATTCTTAGGTTTATCTGGATATTATCGACGTTTTGTCAAGGATTATGCTAAAATCGCAAAACCCTTAACAAAAGTCTTAAGAGGGGAAGATGGCCATCGCCAAATTTCAAAAACTCAATCAAAAAACTTTCCAATTAAACTTGATGAGGACGGAAAGAAAGCTTTTCGTACCTTAAAAGAAATCTTAACTTCAGAAGACGTACTTGCGTACCCTAATTACGATAATCCTTTTATATTAACCACAGACGCATCAGATATAGCGCTAGGAGCAGTGCTATCTCAACGATTCCCTGATGGAGAACGACCAATAACCTTTATTTCCAGAACACTATCAAAGACAGAAGAAAACTACGCTACAAATGAGAAGGAAATGCTAGCAGTAGTTTGGGCACTACAGAATCTACGTAACTTCATATACGGAGCAAGATTGGAAATCTACACAGATCACTTACCACTAACATTCACCATTTCTCCTAAAAACACGAATGCGAAACTGAAACGATGGGTAGCTTTTGTAAAAGAACATGATTGCGATATACACTATAAACCTGGAAAAGCTAACGTTGTTGCAGACGCACTATCTCGAATCAAAATCGATACTACATCACCTAACACTAAAATTCAAAAGACACCCCCAATCGAAAACGAAATTAACCACATACTTACCATACCACCAGAAATCAATTCCCTAACACCTACTCAAAATTCAGCCGAAGATGATGACACATCCTTCATACCTTCTACCGAAGCACCTATTAACGTTTTTCGAAATCAATTAATATTCCAAATCAGTAATGAGTCTAGCTACGAACATAATGTACCCTTTGAAAAGTTTCATAGACATATATTTTCAGAAAAAGAATTTACTATGGAATTTCTCAAAGATAAACTAACAAGATTTCTATCACCTAATCTTCTAAATGGAATAATGTGCGATGAACCTACCATGGGGAAAATTCAAGAAATTTATAAAAACAACTTTAACCCACGTATAACAAAAGCTAGATATTCCCAGGTAAGAGTAGAAGATTTAGCAGATGAGGAACGACAATTGGAAGAAGTAAAAAATATTCATAATTTCGCACATAGAAACGCAAGAGAGAACTCATTACAATTCATCAAGAAATTTTATTTTCCTGCAATAAACAAAACTTTCAAAAATTATGTACGAACTTGTGAAGTGTGTAAATTAGAAAAATACGATAGAAAACCTCAAAAATTCCTTGAAGTCAAAACACCATCTCCAAAATATCCTGGCGAAATAGTTCACATAGACATCTTTGCATACAGTCAAACAAGCCTATTCATTACATCAATTTGTAAATTTTCCAAATACTTGAAAGTAGTTCCGATTAAAACAAAATCTATAGCAGATATTAAAGAAACATTATTACAGCTTCTATATGATTGGAACGTACCCGCAACCATTGTAATAGACAATGAGAGCTCATTTGTTTCTAATGTCATTGAACAACAGATAAGGAATCTAGGAATTCAGATCTTCAAAACACCAGTAAACAGATCAGAAACTAATGGTCAAATAGAACGATGTCACTCAACTATCCGAGAGATAGCCAGATGTGAGAAATCATTGAATCCCGATATGACTACTCATACTTTAATTCAAAGAGCAGTTTATAAATACAATAATACTATTCATTCATTTACAAAACAAACTCCAAAATATATCTATCTAGGAGAAGATAATAATTTACCTTTACCAGAAAGGAACAGAGAAAGACAAAACACATATGAAAAAATTATAAAAATATATAAAAACAAAGAAGAAAAAATTGTACCCAAAACATACCAGATATATGAACCTGACACATATGCATACGAGAAAATAAAAACTGTAAACAAACGCGAAAGTAGATACAAACCTATTAAAATCAAAGAAGACCATAGCACTTATATAATAGATTCGCACAATAGAAAAGTTCATAAAGTAAATTTACGAAAACAACCCCCACGAGATAATTAACTTCAATTATTTCCATTTCAGACTCGCCCTCTGCGTGTCTACAGCCCACGCACTAATACACGTACACGATTTGACAAACAACCCCTTGGCAATCATACCTCTTGGAAAAGCAAAAGTAAAGATAGGATTTGTACGAGTAATACATCCAATTGATCTAATCCAGATATCAAACACAATAGAAGAAGTCAACCGCGAAGTTCAGAGAAGTTCGACAGTATATCCTTTATGCGAATTATTAGTTATTAAGAGTTACAAATTATACGAAACTTTCTTAAAACTCCAACCTATCTCAAGACGACAAAAGAGATGGAACAGCATTGGAACCGCTTGGAAGTGGATTGCTGGCAGCCCAGACGCAGAAGATTTACGAATTATCAACAACACGCTTAACTCGCTGATTACCCAAAATAACAAACAAATACTCATCAATCATGACATAAGTTCCCGCATTCAGGAAGTAACGCAAATCACCAACGAAGTGCTAAACTTAGAAGCCCAACGACTCTTCAACCATTCAAAGGAATTAAACCAATTAATGCTCTTATCTAACATTGATTCACTCCAGAACCAAATAGAAACACTGGAAGAAGCGATACTAATGGCAAAACACGGAATACCCAGCAGCAAGATATTAACCATGAGAGACTTCAACAAAATAGTAACATTTTTGGAAAAACAAGATATATACATTGCATCATTCGAAGAACTACTATCAAAATCTACTGCACAAGTAACTTTGAATAGTACCCACATCGCATACATCTTGAAAGTACCACAATTTTCAAAAGAGGAATACGACTACGATTATATCGATTCCATCATCAGAAATGACAGACGAATTTTATTAACACAAAACTACATAATCAAAAATGACAGTCACATTTTCGAAATTAAAAATTCATGCAGAGAAGAAGATACATATTTTACCTGTGAACCAACTCAAATAGAACCATCAAACATATGTATTACCCAGCTAATAAACGGACAACATTCCAACTGTAAGTTCGAAAAAGTGTATATAAACGGAATCATTAAGAGAATCGATGAAGCCACTATATTGGTAAATAACGCAATAACAGAACTATCATCCAATTGCACCAATACAAGCCAACTATTGAACGGATCTTATTTAATCCAATTCGAACAATGTAATCTACGACTTAATGGAGAATTGTACGCTAACGCTGAACTGAAACTCCCAACAAGACCTTACTATCCTACTACAGGCCTTCAAGTCATAGAAGAATCAATATTAGACAGACCACCAACGGAATATTTGAAAAATCTAACCCTACAACACAGAGACAAAATGCAGCTTATATCACTCCAAAACAAATCTCTGACATGGAAAATCAACCTATTTGGATCACTCGGACTAACGACTATTTTCCTAATAATCGGAGCTGTAAGCATCGTATGGTATCTTTCTAGGAAACCTGCAGCAAATAAACTATTTGTATCATTTCATAAAGAAGACGACGCCGAGCTCAAGGAAATCATCAACCACGAACCTCCAACAGCACTATCTACTACCGACATGCCTGAAGTCCAAACCAAGGAACCTGCTAAAGACAACCAGAAGGAAATCGAACAATTCCTAAACATACCAACGCCATATCGCACCAAACATTGAGGACAACGTCATTTAAGAGGGGAAGAGTTAACACCGCGCTTATGCAGCAAGTCAATTATGCAGCACAGTCAACCTTTCGCAAAGCATAAATAGATTTATGGGAAACACGAGTCAATGGACAACACGCGCCGCCGTATCACCAAGCGACAACGCCTGACGTCAATCATCCAATTACCCTACGCCCAGCCGGGTCATCTCAGCCATAACATTCCAGAGAAGCGATAATCGTAAAACCACTACCTCGCAGCAGCAGCTCGACACAACACGGAATTCTGATTAACATAATAATAAAATAATTGTAACACAGTTCATAGTATAAATACGAGACATGGTCTCAAGCATCACTCAGTTCTTCAGTAGTACTCAATAAATCAAGAGCCTAGCTCTAAGTGAACTTTTTAAAAAGCCCTTCCGGCTAAAGGATATTTTTTCTTAAGGATTATAAGAAGTTATCGAGCCGGCTTCATCGACGGCCGGTCGACATCGAACCAGATATTCAACGTACCGGAAATCCTCTAGAATCGCCGTGATAATCAGGTTTCCATGCATCTCCTTTTCATCGACTTCAAGGTGGCATACGATAGTGTCGACCGCAGAGAGCTATGGAAAGTCATAGACGAAAACGGTTTTCCTGGGAAGCTGACCAAGTTGATCAAAGCAACGATGGACGGTTTGCAAAACTGCATAAGGGTTTTGGGTGATTCATCCAGTTCATTCGGATATAGCAGGGGTACATATTGTAAAAATGTTGGTATTCAACACGCCTACACTGAAGGCGACGAATTCGATTCCCGGCCGGTCCAGGAACGTTTCGTAAAGGAAATTGTCTTGAGTTTTTATTAATTTTTAACCGCCTAACCTAATTAACAGCTTTTTTTGTCCAATCGGGCACTACGTAGGCGATTACAATTGACAGCTGCAGTTACACTTACTACAGCGCCTAAATGTATTCTATTCTAATTCTACTACACGCTATGTCCAAAGGGAAATATTATGAAAATCGAATGTACCTCAAAGTTTATTCGCTAGAACAGTATTTTTGGACCTCTAGATTCAGAATATGTGCGATTTAAAATAATTCATCTTGTTTTTTTTCCATACATTTTTATATGGGATTAAATTAACAATAAAATGACTTTGTTCGCCATTTGTATGGGAAAATAGGAAAAAAATCAAACAAATCGAAAAACCCAAGTTGAAATATTTTAAACCGCACAGATTCTGAAACAACAGGTACAAACCTAAGATCGTATGGAATAACATTTGAGGTACATTCGATTTTCATAATACTTCCCTTTGGACATAGCGTGTACTATATCATACTGCTTGCGTCAATATGTGCGCTTCCACATTCTACTTTGTTCATGGCAGAAGGATGAGCACGATGATGTTGATGTATGGCTCTTGTTACTTTACCAGTCCAATTGGGGGCCATTATGAATTGCGGTTCGCTGATATCCAATTATTCGGGTCCGTTAAAGCTATTGGCTCAGAAGAGGGTCAGTGTCAGCCACTCTCGGGAGAAGAGTAACTAACGAAAAATTACAAGTTACGGGGCTGGAATCAAATCCATGACCATCCACTTGTGAAGTGAACTATTTCCTTGACTTATATGGGTATAAAGTACTTTCGTACCTGCCACACGATATACACTTGCTGACTAGTCATTGGAAGAGGAAGCTCTCGGTAAATAACGGAGGATGTACTCATTGAATACTGAAAGCTGAAATGCAGGCTTTGACCCAGAGGGAACGTTACGCCAAGAAGAAGGGACACCACATGACGGACTCTCATGCCCACCCTTTACCGTTGCCCTGGAAGGTGAAATGCGACGAGCCGGGTTAAGATTTTTACGAAATCCAGTCAGTTTGTGTACTTTGTAGATGACATGCAGTTGAATACTTGCCTGAACCGTGATGCAGCAGAGGTCGGACTGGCAGTGTGTGTCAAAATCAAATTATATGCTAGTAAGTAAATCAAACACGAAAGTAATGCTCTAGAAACGTTACGATAAAAGGGGGGAAGTTAGGCTTCGTGCACCAGACGAAATTGCGATTACAAAAAGTTCACACCTTTATAAGATCGGTGGCCCTCTTTGGACACGAGACTAAGAACAAACACAACCTTGACGCTGGCTGTGGCTGTGCACATCATCCGACGAAGGGAAGATGGTGCCGAACGAGAAAAAAAACTTTCTACCTGGTGCATTACAGCACCACCAGTTTGACCAAGCTCCGGGAGATCAAGGGGGTTGGCCACATCATCGTTCGGTGATATTCCTATCGTAACAAACGGTCGAACTGCCTGTACCATGGCCATGGTAGAAGAAACAGCCACCTGATAAGCAGGTGCAACAACTGGGGTGCCAACCACGACACCGAGAAGTGCTCATCAAAAGACGTCCAAGCGAAACAATGCGCCAACTGCGGCGGTGCCCACCCGGCGACCGATCCTAGTTGCTGAAGCGCTCCGAATACCATCGGATTCAGCAACAATCCTTCACGAAGAATCGGGCGGGCCAGAAGATGGCAGGCTCGGCCCCCGCTGCTCCTGCACTGCATACGGCAAATTTTCTTGAGCTACCAAACAAATCGGTAGCCGGCGAAGCTCCAATATTCGTGGGGCCACGGGTCGCAAAACACCCTAGGACAACCGAGAGGCGTATCGATCCCTCGCATCAAAGCCGGAGTGTTCTATAGTTCAGCCGAACTGTGGTCCATATTCACCGAGTTCCACGGTAAACTACTGCGGCACAAAACGAAGTCGGACATGACCTGTTCTTGTCCGACTAGGCACTCTCAAAACCAACCACCGTTCGCGATCTGAGCTGGGTCCACTTTTCGGTGCTATGCACACAACAAACCACGGCGGAGACAGCCCTGCCAGCGATGAGACGAGATTTCCATCGAGTAGACTGGGTGGGATTCAGCCGCGTAGTCGACAGCACAGACATAAAACAACAACTGGGCGTATTTGAGGATGTCATCCACGCCGCCGAGGATGCGCGCAACGCCACATGCAACATAGGAACACCGTAAGGCGGCAGTTTCAAAGAACATGTTGCACCTAGAAGAAAAGGGAGCTGTCGCTGCTCAACAAGTTGATTGCGGAACGTATGCTAACCATCCTGAACAAGAAATTCGCCAACGACATCGGCCAAAATAACTCACTCACACTCAAGGCCATTCTAGAAAGTAGTAAAAATCTTGAAAGAAGAGAACAACTCTTGCGAAATCCTGGTATCCCCCTCGCGCCTCGGAGAAAGCCAACGCAATCGCCTACAAGCTGATCGAAGCCCATAACCTTGGTGCCAGAATGGACAGCCCCCACGAAGCCGCAGTGCATCAATCCATCCGCCAGCTTGACCAGACCACCGACACCCCCCACCCCCCACCCCCCCTGGTCACAGAGGTCAAATCAGTGAAGATGAAGTTCATGCAACCGTGAGGTGCGGCAAAAATATGATGGCGTCTGGAAACGATGGTATTTTTAACCTAGAGTTGAAGAAATTTTCCAACAAGGCATACCGGCACCTTGTTGCAGTGTTCACGAGAGTTTCGAGCTGGACTATTTTTCGACCAGACGGGAATTGGGGAAAGTGATTCTTATCCCTAAGCCGGAAAAGATCCAACCCGCTCATCAAGCTACCAGCCCATATGATTGCTTTCAGCTATCAGCGAAGTTCTGGAACGACTCATCCTCTACCGGCTGCTTGAGTTCGTAGACGAAAACAACGTATTCGCCCTGGAACAGTGCCTTTCGGAAGGGTCACTCGGCCGTCCATCAGCTGGTCCGTGTCGAAAATTTGAGTCCACCGGAACACAATGCATTCCAATATTATAGCCACGGCCCTGCTAGATGTGGAGAAAGCGTTTGAAAACGTTTGGCTCGACGGTCTGATACACAAAGAGATGCAAGCCAAAATCCCAGAATACCTGACGAGGACCATCGGGAACTACCTCGGAAATCGCACAGGTGTAGCCTCGGAAACCCACGCGATCCCTGCTGGAGTGCCCCAGGGTAGCCTCCAAGGGTCTATCTTATACAGCCACTACACTTCGGATGCACCGCAACTCTCCGTCGGCTGCAGTTTGTGCCCATACGCTGACAGTGACGCCATCCTAGCGAGTGGTCAAGCCCCCATGGACTACAGGTCGTGACTCCAGCAAGGACCAAACCGCCTGCGTCTCGTATCTAACCAGCTGGAAGATCAAGGTGCGCGAGACGAGACAAAAACGCAAGTGATCCTTTTCCGGCATCGCCAGTCGCCTAAACCGCTACCCCCTCTGGAATGCATTGTCAGAGTCAACAGTACTCCCGTGGGCCTGTAAAGCGACGTCGGTTACCTTGGAGTAACTGTTGACGACAAAAGTCTCTACAGGACACACACCGACGACCTAAGAAACCCCTGCGCCGGACTGATTACATTTTTGTGCATCCAAATCAACCGGCGGTCTCGTCTAACGCAGAGGAACAAGTTGGCAATACTCAAAGTGATCATCGTCCCGGTTGTAAAGTGTACAGAAGTACAGAAGCCACAAGGGGTTCAAAATCGGCTGCTAAAAACAATCCCCGACACAAGAACAAGCGACCTTCACTGTGCCACGGGGTGCAAAACTGTAGCAGCAAGGATCAAAGAGGCGTTTGAAAAGTTCGTTGGGAATGCAAATTTAAAAAATTTTAATGAATTAAAGCTGAAAGCTTAATGAACTGAAACGTTGAAATAGGCAGACATAGGTTAAAATTTGAACTGTAATACACCTTACCCATACTTAGATTGAACATTATACATTAACATGCAGCTAATGATAACACTGATAAAATGATAACACAATGCAGAGACACAACACAAACGAATAAATGAGTAGCTTTGTAGGTAGTTCATCGAGCTGAATTGGAGACTGTGCACAAGATAGGACAATCAATTCATTCATTTGAACACGAACCACGAATAGATTAGTCATTTTTTCTTCTAGTTATGTTAAAAAACGATTTCATTCAATCAGAGCACCTATCAAATGAGAAGCGAATCCTTGTCAATTGAATAAATTGCCACTCGAATGAGTAGCTTGGCACGACACACGAAAAACCCCGCAAAATTCCACCAGACTGAATAAATGTCGAATGTCGGGTCAAAGTCGGGTCAATTTTTATCGAACATCGATCAACTATTGGGTCTATGTACACCCAGAGGCCCAGTGGAGAATTTTTCGTTTGTCGAAAAGTTTTCCTCGACTGGAGCGGGAATCGAACCCACACTCTGAGGCTCACGAGACACCTAAACACTTATTTATACCACGCACAAACTTTTGGAAGAGGGACTGCTTTGTAATGCAAGAGAAGGATTTAAACTCTGCGTTACGGGTTGGGTGAGGTCATGCAGATAGAAGCAACCCAGGTGACCGTGCGGCTCGGGTCGTGATGGATGTATGAGCGCAGTGTGTGTGGAGTGCGCTACCCTGTGGGTGCAGTTGAGTCCGGGTTGGAGTGGAATGAGACCCTTCTCTACCCTAGATCGGTTTCGGTTGTACGGGCGGGGTAGTGTTTGTCTTATTTGTGACGTGTTGTGCGTGATTTACGGCCCGAGCTGCGTGGTTACTTGGGAAGAATTGTGCTCTGCAATCTAGATTTTGGTTTTAAGGTGATGCTATAGCTGGGCTGTGCCTCGGATTTGTTGGGCGCAGGTCGGCAGAGCTGGTGGTGGTTTGTGCTGGAGGGTTTGCTCGATTGGTTATTCACTGGTGGTAGCCAGTCGATCGACTGTTCGCGCAGCCTGTCATTTGGTTCTTGGGGTTTGTGCTCTCGAGGTTCGGAGCGTTGCTTCATTGTTTCTTCGCTTTAATACTAATATTCCTTGTTTGATTAACTGACTATTATGTCAAGTGCTTAACTCATTCTATTTCATAGATTGCCAGATTTAAGGGTATGGTTCAATGGGGTGTTAGCAATCAGAGTGGATTAGAACGAGTTGGTGCCTACAATACACCAACACTAACACACATACACCAATACTTACACGCACACATGCACCTACAACTAGCTGTAAAAGACCAGTGGGCGGGACAATGGTGCCTACCCAACAGTTGTAGGTGGGGTGTTTGGCTTAGCTGCATGACTTGGTCCGGCAAGCCCATAGACATCAATTGGTAGACGTATTGCCTAGTGAAAAGACAACGCAGATGGGCGAAAGCCAGGGGATGCGTTGATAATAGCAGAATAACAGAATAGCAAAATAAAAAAGGTGAATGGTATGTTGATGTCGGGTTTGACGTCATCAACGATGGTAAAAGCTTTGAACCTACAACACCACAAATTTATGATTTCTAGCTGGGGCTCAATTGAATGATATGTGCCTTGACTGAGGCTGGAGCTGATGTCAATTGAATGATCAGAGGCTAGTCAATTGATATTCCGATGGTAAATGGAAAAATGATTGGTTACCTATCTCAATTTCAGCTTGAAATATTGGTTGATACTGACACTTCGCAGCACTGCATTTGTCCCAGTTAGTAGACAATATAGCTTTGATCCATAAAGAGGTACATTTCATTCCAACTCGATCAAGGACACATTTTCAATGATTTTGGGAAAATGTCCTACAAGCACTTTAGATGTCAAATCAGGCGCGGTATTTTCTGAAATACTTACTATGATTTTTCCATGTAGTGGAACATTTGGATCAAAATAACGTCGAAAACTTCAGTTGTAAAGTTGTCAAATTCCTTTGGTTATCTTCACGAATACAAAAAAATGCCGGTCTACTTTACATGATTGTGAAGAGAACACATGAATCGGGCTTAAGACTAGTTAACCATTCTAGAGCTCCCAGCTTTAGTAAGGGCAATAATGTCGTTGGTCACGTCAGATAGAGAGGGAATGTTAATAAGATAGCCGTTGTTATGGAGACCTAAAATAGATCTATTTCAATGATAATCGTAGGATTTTTTGTTAGTAGGTTAGAGTACACAGTTGAACTAGACTATGACGTTTCGTGGTATTGTTGTGAACGCATATATCTTGGAGTCTCCAGTTAGCCTTGTGGATAAGGCTTTGAATTGCCAATCTGGAGACGACGGGTTCAATTTTCGTTCTGGTTGGGGACTTTACCCGACTTCCCCGGGCAGGGTTGTTAATAGTCATCGGAGCTGAAGCATAATCACTGACGACAACGGGAAATAAAAAGTTTGCGTCACTGAGTCAGCAGCTCTTGAATATTTTTCTTCAAACACCGTCAGTCAATTTGCTGGTCGCGACGAAAAAGTTTTGCCGGTTCTCTTTATTGGCATTTTCGTTATCAGCCTCATGGGAATGGCTGACCAGAAAAAAATGCAGAAATGAAACACCCGCCTTCATTCGGAATCGAACCAAAAACCTTCAGATTGGCAGCGCAACAAGCATACCATCAGAGCTAATTCATCAACTCCGAAACACCGAGGCTAAATCGTCAATAAAAGCGTGACTGGTTCGCCTTTCGTCTGCAATTGGATGCCATGTGATGAAAACGTGATCGGTTTTCGTCGTTGCAAAAGGAGACAAAAGAGAATGACGAAAACTATAGCTCCCTGTTATATTTTCGGTTCATTCTCATCGTGGTTTCTTATTCGGTCGCTGATGATGATGCAAGTGACGGAGTTTTATTTGCTGACGAACATTTTTAATTTTTCGTCGTTGGTCGGTGACGAAACAGATGGTTACCAACCCTGTCCCCGGGCATAACGTACCATTGTGCTTGCCTCACAATACAAATTCATGCAATGGCAGACAAAGAAAGTCCTTAAATTAATAACTGTGGAAGTGCTTGGAAAGTGCCCAAAAACACTAGCAGGCCAAGTTCCAGCGGGAACGTAGAACCACAAAGAAGAAAAAGATGAAGATATTTTCTTTCGGATATCTATGGAGCTCCGGGACGTTTGACATTCCGCTAGGGTTCTGGGGGAACTTCTAGTGAGATTGCAGCGAGAATTATGGTTGCATTATACGCGAAAAGCTTGGTAAAATGCGATTCAGATACCCTCCGTACTACGGCTGGAGGAATGCTTCTGGTATTCTGACGGAAACCTTGTGGGGTAAAGAAAAGAAAAATACTGGGTTCCTTTATGTACTACTGCTGGAGATTCCTCCAGGCAAGAATTTCACCATCAATTCTGTCAGGGACTTTCCCACGAATGCTTTTTGTTGATTCTTTTGATTGCTTTATGGGTTCCTTCTTTTGATTTTTTCCAGAAAATCATATGGAAATTCATACAAAAGTTAAAACTGGAACTCATGGAGAATTTCCAGAAATTGCAGAAAGATTCACTAAAGGGATTCAAGGTGGATTCCATGAAAAAAAAAACTCCTAAAAGATTCCGAGAAAGAATCTTTGGAGGATTCCAAGCCAGAATTTATGGATGAAGGAATTCTGGAAGATTTCTATGAGGAACTATGAAAACTCTTGGAAAATTCTTAGGTAGAATTCTGGAAGATTCTTATGAGAAACGTCTGGACACTTCTACAGAATTTCCAAAAAGAACCCCAGGAGGATTAACAGATTCAACTCCTGGAGGATTTCCAAAAGTAACTCTTAGAGTAGGAAATTCTGCCAAAGGCCAGCTGGAGAAAATCTAGCAGAAGCTCTTAAAGAAATCCTAAAACGAAGTCGATGATAAATTCCTAAAGGAACTCCCGTAGGAATTCCAGAAAAAACTCCTGGAAAAATTTAAAAAAAAAGAACTTTTGAAGTAATTTTTGAGAACATGCCGGAATTCCAAAAAAAAAGTTTTTGAAGAATCCCAAGACAAATTTCTTGAGAAACGCTTCAAGGAACTCCTGGAATATTCTCAGAAGGGTTTTACTGAGGATTCCTGAGATTCCTGCAGCAGTTCCTTCTGAGATTCTCAAGAATTGTTTTCAGACATTACGTCAGGACCAGGAGTTCCTTCTGGGATTTTTCCAGGAATTCCTCCTAGAAGTATTCCCCGGACTCCATTCCAGGCTTCATGCAGGAACTTTTTTCGAGATTTCACCGGGATTATCTTTTTGATTTCCAGCAAAACCAGCTGAAGTTCATTCTGCAATTCTGTTAGGTGTTCACAGCAAAACACTCTAAGAGCTTATTACATGACTCGTCCAGGATTTTGTATGATTTTTTTCATGAGTGCCTTATAAAATTCCTAGAAGAGTTTCAACAATATCGAAAAATTTATCCACCAGTTTTTGAGGAACTCCTCCAGGTATTCTCTTTAGATCGCCTTCAATAGTTTCTTTTCAAACTGCATTTCTCCAAAAAAAATTAGTAATAAAAAAAAAATCTGAAGGCATTGCAAAAGAAGCTGAGTGAATTTCAAGAGAAACTTTAGAAGATATACATGACAAAATTTCTGAAGAAATCTCAGAAAGGATTCCTGGAGGAACCCCGTGACCAATTCCTTTTTATCTTCTGAAGTAATACCGTAAAAAACTCCTGAAGGAATTCCAGATGGAACTTCTTAAGGAATCTCAAAAGAAACTCCTAGAAGATCGAGAGTAAACCCTGAAATTATCCAGAATAAACACATTGAAGAATCTCAGAACGAGCATCCTTAAAAATCTAGAAAGAAAACCAGAACTCCTAGAGGAATACTGGAATATATTTCTGGAGAAATCACGGCAGGAATTCCTGGTGGAAACCTAGAAGGAACTCCTGATTAAAATCAAAGAAAATCCTGGAGAAATCCTAGAA
Organism: Aedes albopictus; assembly: GCF_035046485.1. NCBI lineage: Eukaryota > Metazoa > Arthropoda > Insecta > Diptera > Culicidae > Aedes > Aedes albopictus. The sequence continues at coordinate 285,341,758 of NC_085136.1, read as the reverse complement.
GGAGCTCCGGGATGAACCCGTGCAGGAGTCACCGCAGGAATCTCATAAAAGAGCAATACTGGAAAACTTTTAGAAGTAATTCCAAGAGAATCATGGATCTGGTATATTTTTCACCGACCGGAGTCCAGCTCATTAGTGTCTTTTTATGTCTGCTTTACCCGCAATAGCAAATAGTAATCTTATGCGCTCTCCAAATTCAGGTAATCCAGTGCAATAGGGTCTGGGACCAATTGGGCAGGAGCACCTATTTTGGGCACTTGCTGCTATAACTCAGTCAATTTCAAACCAATTGATTTGAATTTTTGTACATGGCTAGATACTGTGCGTATCTGATCGTGTTTCAAAAATTAAGTCAATCGGTTCGAAATTGACTGAGATATAGCAGCAAGTGCCCAAAATAGGTGCTCCTGCCCAAATGATCCCAGACCCTACTTTGAATCATGATTTCTTCTGCTTTTAACCAATAGAATTTTTTGAACAAAGGCTTTTCTGAAACGTTATACCGTATACTGAAACCGTATGGTATGTTGGTTTCTGCCTGGAACTTCCTGCTCTGTGTAGCACTTTCTTCATCAAATGGCAGAGCTTGCATCTAAGTGGATCCAAATCTTTCAAAAATACTTTTGTTACAGATCTTTTCCCATGCAACCTAAATTTCAATGAAATTACAGCTATTCAATTGCGTATTTATCTAAAGTTGCTCCGATCGGTGTAGGATGTCTTGTCGAGTTCTGTCTTTACCTCAGCTAAACCCGTACACTGCTTAGGAAGACTTTATCTCGGAACAACAGCCTGCATCCAGCTACGTTAGGTTAGGATCCAAGCAACAAAGAGCAACACACAATGCTGATGACAGAGAGAAGCACCCACCCACCTAGAGCCGGTCGGTGTGGCGTGCTGGTGCAGCCGTACAGAGCTCCGGTTGCGGAGAAAAATATGCATGTAAAACATTGGCTTTCCCAGTTTGCCAGTGCATAATAATGTAGCTCCAGCAGCCATCTATCTCCCCTGGTAACAGATGGTAACCCGCCAACGCCGGACCAGGAGCCTGAGCGAGCGAACGCTGCTGGTGCTGGTGCTGGCTGCCGTGGCCAAAATGGTGGCTCTATCAGGTCAAACACATATGCCCTAGTCCAAGTCGGTTGAATTCGGTATTGACTTGGAATGGAAGGGTGCGGTGCAACCGGGAGAAGGGAGTTCAGTTCGATTGAAAGCTGCCAGTTCTCTAAAATCATCGTCGTCCTCGTCGCTTGCCGTCGTCAGCACTGGGGATTGAGTTGCCTAGGATGCAGGCGAGCAGGGCAGTGCCACCCACCAGAAGTCACACAGCTACACGCTTGGATCAAATTCGATGGAAATGAGATAGAAATTTATGGAGATACCACGAGAATCGCTGTGGCTGTGGTGGATTCCGGCGGGTGGTACATGTGAGGTGAAAGGGTGCAACCGATGTCGAATAAAATGCAGGCGTTGTCGATTTTTGGTAAATTGCAGTGTTCTTGATTTGATTGTTGAAACATGACTCGGAGTATGGCTGCCGCCAGTCGGGATTGAACATATTTTCGTATCAGATGGAAAAGGCTGGCTGAAAATTACGACAAATGAAGCCAAATGCAGGAACATTGCCGGAATCAAGTGCGGTTGATGCACATGCAATTGAAATCGAAATTTAATCACGACTGCGACAGTGGATAATGATCGAGTATTGCCATCTCTCTGGATTTGTCTTACTTCGAAAAAGTAATGTTACTTAAACATCATACATTTCAAATAATATTTTAAATTTTTGTTCTGCTCAATAAAGTAGGTAATCAAAATTTGAACCAAATTGCGGCTTTCTGAGTCAGTGCAAATTTTAAATGATTTTTTCTCCCACATGGAAATAATTTACTACGGCAAAATCGTATGTACATGAATGCCACGGGTATAAGCTTTCTGTTGAATGGTAAAAAGTTTGCATTTGCACCGAATTTCATTGAAATATTTGGTTTTTCATCAACAATGATTTTAATCTTAATTTGAACCAATTTTAATCTTAATTTGAACTACTGGCGGCAGCAGCTCGAGCAACTCACAAAACAGCCAATTCCATGCTAAACAATGAAAAATCACATGAATCTGCTAATTCTCATACCTATTTTTCATTATGCAGTAGAATCTCAACTCCGAATGTTCGAAATTCTTTAGGAATTTGGAAACTAAATTTGGATATTTTCATCCCCCAAGAGTAAACAAAGCAACCACTAGCGCAATCTACAGGCCAACACTAGAAGCTCATCCCCGTTTACTAGTTCAAATTTAGATTACAAATGGTTCAACTTAAGATAACATTCTCCAAGTAAGAATCACTTAAATTTGATAATTTTATGACAAATAATGCGGAATATTATTCGATTGGTCGAATCTACGATAAATAAGCTTTCATTTGACGTGTTCACATATTGCGTGTGATACAATGCATGAGTTGTACGAGTGCACCGAAAATGTGCTTTCTCTTGGGGGAAATTAGTGAAATCACAGTGATTTTTCAATTGCCTGTTTTCCATGACAAAAACGCTTTTTTCAATGTTTTTTAAGTCCATGTTATCAGGTTATAGATTTATAGATTTATAGCTCTTCAAAGATTCCAAAACTTTATTTTAGAGAAATAACAGGAAATACTACTGAGAAATTTTAGAAGGATTTTCAAGAGAAACCTCCGAAGAAACGTGTTTAGGAGTTCCAGAAGTCATTATTTTAAGAATCTGAAGAGGAGAGAATCCCCGAATAAAATTAATATCACAGAAGAAATTTCTGAAACCATCCCAGAAAAAACTCTAAAAGGAGCACATGAATGCTTTGGAACATCTCAAAACAACCTTCTTGAAGAATCTTAAAATAAGTATCAAGTGGAATAACAGAAAAATTCCTGAAAACCATTTTTTCCATTCCGCTTCAGAGTTCAAAAATATTTTTTTGTCCGGTTGATTGAACATACAAGATTCAATGATTATTTAACACTATCACTGCCATGCTTCCAAAACAATTGGAACGGTAATTTGAAGATTCTATAACTCGGCCATTTTTCATCCGATTTGCAAAATTTTGAAACCTATGAATGTTTTAGCCTTGGATGAATATAAAATGTTTGAAATATCGATTGGACCAAAGTTGTATTTCTAAGTACTCAAAGACTCGGAGTAAATACTTCAACAACCGCAGTTTTTCACCATTACAAAGTAACGAAAAATAACGAAAAAATCATTGCGACAATCCCTGTGTTGTATAGTTTGAAAAAAAATCGCGTGAACATAAAACATTTTCCGCAGTTCCTACGGAGCTCCCTTGCCAATTTCCTTAAGAATTTTATGCTTAGGCAATTTCTTTAAAGATTCCTTCAGCAAAGACATTGTTTTCGTTTTGGTATTTCATCAGATGCAGAACAAATGCATTTTCTTCAGAAAGAAATTCTTTCTTTGTAATTCGCCCCCATAATGCTGGGAACTGGTTTTGCGAAATTTCGAGAGTTTTGTTTATATCTGAACATACACTATAATAAACAATAGTTCATCCATTGGAACCATAAAAACACATAATGATTTATCTATTAAGACCAACAAAGTGTTTGTTTTACACCAGGATTAGTTTTATCATCCATTTTTATCCTCACTTGCAAAAACGAGTTACCTAGATCTAGCATTAAGGGGGTGAATTGTCTGTGAACCAGCAAGTAAATATAAATTTACAAAAAAATATGCTGATATTTTTTTCAGTTATTCCAGTGTGAAAACATGGGAATGTTGTTTGAGAAGGAATTGAAATTCCCAGGAAAATTCCAAATGAATTTTCATACGGACTGTCATAGAAAAAAAACCGTAGAAATTTTCGAAAATTGCTTGATAAATTCCCATCAGAATTTCCAAGGTAGTTCTCATAGAAGTGGCAGAAGAAATTGCCAAATGAAATTCTGAATAAAAATCGGAAAAAGATTCTAATGGATTTGTCGGTGAAATTTCAAGGGAAAATTTTGCAAGCATTCATAAGAAAAATCTTTTTTCAATCTTATTCTGGTTTTTCACAGAATGAATGTCTGAAGGACCTCTCAAAGAAAATTCCGAATGAAAATCGCGAGAAACTCCCAAAATATTTGCTCGACGAATTTTAAAGAAATTTACGATCGGTTTGCTTAAGACAATGCCAGAGAATATCCTAAAAGAGTTGCTGGAGGATTGACTCTTCAAAGAAATAACTGAAGGCATTTAGGAATTAGCAAATGAACTATCAAAGCTACTTCAGGAGGAAATGCCAAAATAATCTTGAAACAATTGCTGAAGATTTTTTTCAAAATAATATCCCGAAAAAATCTTTAAAATATTTGCTTGAGAAATTCTCAAAAGGATTGTCGATTAAATTCCTAAAAAAGTGGAAATGCGGGGGATATTCTCAAAAAATCTGCCGCAGAAACATCACCGAAGAATTCATGGCGACATCCATTTATTACGTAACGCTAAAATCGATATTGTTTTTTTGCTCTGATGTTTGAATCGGACAACAAAATTCGCTATATTATAACCAATTTGATGGAAGCTTAGAAGTTTTTAAAATTACGGTTTCCTTGTATTGCTCTGATTTTTGAGTCCGCTACAAAAAAAAAAGAATACATAATTTCGTGGAGCAGTGGTCACACGTTCACTGCATAAGTAAATAATCATGGGGGTTCGATCCCAGTCCCGGCACTTACAATTTTTCGTTAGCTGATTAACCCCCCCATCCCGGTCCGGCTGGCACAGACCCTTTTCTGAGCTTATAGCTCTTAATGTTCATCCGCATATTAAGTAACGCACAGAGGGGAGGGAGGAGTCCACCGCTGTGTTACACTCCATACTAAAATTCAAAATTCCTCATACAATAGTTGTAACGTGGGGGAGGAAGGGGATTTAAAATTGGAAAATTTTGCGTTACGTAATATGCGAATGAACCCTAACGTACCCGAATAATTGGATATCGACAAATGGCAACTCATAATGGACCGTCAATCGGACTGGAAAAGGAACAAGAGTCACACATCAACACCATCGTATTCATACTTCTACCATGGACACAGAGTAGAAAGTGAAATCATCACATAGGCAACCAGTTCCATATAGTAGAATTAGAATAGAAAACATTAAGGCGAAACTGGAAGCATTTTCTCATTTTTCGGTTTTTGATTTTTTATTAAATAATGAAGCCATATTTTCGAAATCGGTTTTTGTGCACACGTAGAGTATGGATCAAGGTATCTTCGGAATTTTTTCGAGGTGGACAATGTTTTCCATTTTTGCAGAAACCATTTTTTGTGAAATTTTGTTCAAAAATGGTTTCTGAAAAAAACGAAAAATATTTACACTACAAAAAAAAAAATCAGAAGATACCTTGATCCATACTCTACATGTGCACGGAAACCGATTTTGAAAATATTGCTTCGTTATTTAATAAAAAATCAAAAACCAAAAAGTGAGGAAATGCTTACAGTTTCGCCTTAAAGGCGTTGTCAAATTGTAACTGCTCACGTAGTGCCCAAGTGGACAACAGAGCTGTAAATGAGGCTAAGCGGTAAAGAATTAAAAAAAAAACGACAATTTGTGAAGAAGTTGTTAATTTAACAATCAAACTTCTCTCAATTGTCTAGAAATATTTTTCCCATGTCCACGTAATTATTTTCAAGAAATACTACAGAGTGTTCTCGCGATAAATGTAGAGTTCGAAAAAAAAAAGAAAATTAAAAAAATGTATTATAGGAACGTAATGCTGTAAAGATTTTATAGTTGTCAGATATTTCTGTGCAATATGTTTACTTCACCAATACGGGTAACTCAACATCAAAAAATGTATAGAAACGCTTTTTAAAATTTGAAAAAGTAATTTCAAATATCAAAAAAATTGGAAATCGGATGAAAAACGACTGAGATATCAAAAGTACAATAATACTGTTCCCACTGTTTCGAGGCATGGCAGTAGGAGTGTTGAGAAATCAATATATTTATATTCGCTAAGCACAGTAGGTATATCGTTTCACTCAATCTTAAGTGTGCAGTTAATGACAATTTGGAATGACTAGCACCCAGGCGGAGTAAAAGTTGTCCGTGCTCAAGATGTAGCTGGAATAGCTATCAAATAGCAACTCATCAGATGTTCGGTGCACTCCAATTAATCCTTGTTAAGGGTGCGACAACGGGCTTGTTGAGTGTTATCCGTTAGAAATAATTCAATATCCATGGGGCGCACAGCGGAAAAATCGACCCATAAAACGGATCTTTTAACGCCACTGGTTCCGGTACGTGATGTTGACCATTTTTGACATAAAAAAGTACGAGAAATCGATTGGTGCTAAACTCATTCACCGCACGGCACGGGAAGTGATATATTTTGCCCCACTTTGCCTTTTTTCATACAAGAAGAGAATCAATATGTACTTTCAAACAACAAAACCCACTTTAAATCGTTGAAAATATCTGCACGTGTAATTAGAGGTCAATAGCAATCATAAAAAAACATAAAATATCCTTTCAAATGCTCATTTTGCCCCATGTGCCCTAATAACTGCTGAAAATTCACATTTTTACCTAATTATGCTTAATGCTACTGATCTGAAGTTGACTTTTTTGGCATTAACAGTAAGCGCTCAATCTATAATCACCAGAATCATCTTCGGGAGATGTCCAATTTGCCCCATTTTGTCATATTTTCATAGAAAATGAGATTTAAAATGTATGTATAAGAAATAGATACTGCTAAGAACGTTGAAATTAGTTTTATGTGCAATTGGAAGCTAACAGTAGTCATGTGCATATATGAAAGAACTTTTCCCCATTTTACCCTACATGCCCAAAAACTGCTGAATAATAACAAATTTTGTATGGTTTTGTAGTGTCACTGGTTGCAAAACATGAAGTCATTGATCATTTTTGATAAACCAGAATCATTCTCGGAAAGATACAAATAGCTGTCCATTTTACCCCAATTTGCCCTGATTTTTTATCAATTAATGAATAAATTAATGTCCCTTATCTGCATTGGTACTGAATCAAATGTTATCGAAAAAATAGTGATATGAATAAAAAAAGTAAACAAAAAAACATTTATATATATATATAAAAAAAGTAAAAAAAAAACATTTATATATATATATATATATTTCTATAATTTCAGCTTTTGATGTGGAATTAGGGGTATAATGTGCGTTTCATTAAATGTGTCAAATATGCACAAAACATTAAGTTAATCATTTTTGTCTCGAAGGCGTCTTAAACTTTAGACTTAAAGCACTGATATGTATATTTTTAAGAAGCCTCATTTAATCAGTTTTGCGCATATTTGACATATATTAAGATTAAGATTGAAGTTTTTATTATGCCCTTAATTGTGATAAGAAAAAATATCATATACTTTAACTGTACTTTCAATTACATTGGTTTAGTAGTAGTACCAGAAGTCGATCAATTTGGACATAAGCAAATGCGGGCAATGAATATATTCATGAGATGACATGAATTGCGCTGTTCTTCAACGATGTCGTGTTACTGTTGGGATCGGAATACATACGTTCTTGTATATGCTGACGACCTCAAAATTTTTCTGGCCATAAAATCTGGTGAAGACTGCTTGCGACTTCAAGAACGTATACATATTTTTGTAGAGTGGTGTAAGCTGAACAAGCTGATAATTAGCGTTGGAAAATGCACGGTAATTACCTTTCACCGATCTAAGCGCCCTATCATCTTTGACTACAATATTGATGGGAATGCTCTCGAGCGTGTCGACCGAGACAATCAACTAACTTTCAACCAGCATACATCCAGCATTATTTCGAAAGCAACACGGCAACTGGGATTCATCACGAAAGTTTCCCGCGATTTTACGGATCCTCACTGCCTTAAAGCTCTCTATTGTGCTCTAGTACGTCCCATACTTGAAAACGCCTCTATTATATGGACACCTTATCAGCTTTCGTGGAACATCAGGATAGAACGCATCCAACGCAGATTCATAAGGGTTGCACTGCGGAATTTGTCTTGGCGTGATCCACAAAACCTCCCGCCATATATTGAGAGATGTCGGCTTCTTGGACTCGATTCGTTGCAGCGACGGTGAAACATCCAGCACTCTACGTTCGTTGTGAAGTTGCTTAACGGCGAAATTGACGCACCCTCTCTTCTGTCACGAATCAACTTCCGAGCTATGGAGAGGCAACTAAGGTCTTCGGCTTTGTTGTTAACTGAATTTCACAGAACAGCATACGGCTTCTACGAACCATTAACTGCGTGCGTTCGAACCTTTTCGTTACTCGATG